>NC_040077.1:4375000-5000000 GCF_003369695.1 Bos indicus x Bos taurus | reverse complement strand
CTCCAGTACCTCAGAATGTGACCTTATTTGGAAATACAGTCTTTAGAGGTAATCAAGTTAAAACGAGGTCATTACAGTGGGCCCTGATACTGCATGACTGGTGTCCTTATTTAAAAAAAAGAAACAAGAGGGAGACCACCACATAGCCACATGCCAAGAATGCCTGGGGCCACCAGAAGCTCCAAACAGGCAAGGAAGGACTCCCCTGCAGGTTTAAGGGGGAGCACGGGCCTGATGATGCCTTGTGCGTGTTGCTGTGTGTGCTTATGCTCAGTCATGTCCCCACAGACTGTAGACTCCCCCATGGCCCCAGGCTCCTCTGTCCATGGGATTTTCCTGGCAAGAATAACGGAGTGGGTTGCCATTTCCTCCTTCAGGGGATCTTCTGGACCCAGGAATCAAACTCATGTCTTCTGCACTGAAGGTAGATTCTTTACACTGAGCCACCTGAGAAGCCCACCTTAACTTTGGCCTTATTGCCTCTACAGCAAAACAAGCCAGCCAGTTTGCAGTGCTTTGTTACAACAGCCCCCAGTACTGAACATGGAGAACTCAATTTGGGGCTTTTATAGATATATTCTAGCACATCTGCAATCATATTCCTACACACAAAACTGATGGGTCAGAGGATATACAAGACTCTAAGGCTTTTGACTTGGTGTTGCTAGGCTGCCCTGTATATGACAGTGGTAACTTAAATGATCTCCAGTACTGTGGGAGTGTCCACTCTCTACCCTCTGACAGTAGTCTTTTTGTTTTTAGTCACCGTTAATTTCTGATTTGGGTAATCAAAGTATCTAGAGAAATATGCCAGAGCACGTTGAGGAGAACATTACAGACTTGTATCTTGGGAAGATTTAGTTGCAATGTTTCTAGGCTGTCTCCTAGAGAGTGATCAAAGCAGGCAGAGGAGAGACAACAGTGTGTCCAAGAAGAGCTGTGGACAAAGCAATCACAGTGGAAATAAATATCAGCTTTATTAACACTCAAAGTGCCATTCATTTATATTCATTCCATAGTCCAGAAGGTTACTTAGAGTAAGCCTTTGCACCACAATCTTTCAAAAAATGAACATGTAAGAAAAAGCAATTTTCATTGTGCTAATTATTGCAGGCCTTCATGCACGATAAATCTAAACAAAGATGTGTGCCAACCATATACAAATTTCCATATAAACAAAGTCATTGATCACTAACAAAATATAAACATGGTTTCTTTCACATTAGATTAAAAAAAAAAGCTATTTACCAGCAAGAAAAAACAAGTACATAAAAACTGTAAAACTCAAAAATTTTATACATTTTTACAAGCACAATTTTGAATGAACACAAAGTCAAATGTGCATGAAATGTGGCACATACCACACTGTATCTGGCTTCTGATAGGTTTTTCTAATCATATCGGCTCCTTATAACATAAGCTTAGTGACATTCAACTTCAACAGTGGACTCTATTCCTAACATAAGTAATTTCACATGATACCGCATATTAAAAAACAAGGTTCTCCTTAAGTACAACAACATTGTCAGATTGGAAATTTAATTCCCAATTCGTTTTCTGCCAGTTACTTAAAATGCAAAATACGGTGTAAAGACACAATAATGTATGTTTGGACATTTCTAAACCAATTTATAGTTAATCACAGAGAATCACAATTTTTCAATATATTGTTTTATGAGTGAGGTCTGACCTTGCCCAGTAAGAAGAAAACTGAAAGTTGAAATCTTTGGGGTAGAATAAAGGAAATATTCAAAAACAGTAGGACAGGCGAACAGCAACTGGAGATATAAAAGCCTTGACATCTCTTCAAGATAATTTAGTTTCTCACATTTTTTCATAGCTCTGAGAATTCAAAGGTTGTTTTAGTGGACAGTGTTTTTGCTACTGCTTAAAACCTATTTTTTCCCCTTAATTTGCATTTCATAGAATTCTCAATGAGAATTCAATGTTCTCTGCAAGAGTATTTTAATTGATAGATATCTAAGTAAATCTGCAATCAACTGTGGAAATACAAATACATTTTGAATGGTAAAAACAAAATTAAGAAAATAGTTTTGATCAGCCAGCTGAAAATATATTCATATAGTAAATAATCTCTCAGAAAGCTTTATATATATTTAATTATTCTAACTAAACAGTACCCTTATAAAACAAGTTCATAAAAATGTAGAAATGAAAATAAGAAATTACTGGGATATATACACATACCTACAGACAGAAAAAGACATCTCCACACACACATCCCCCAATACACAGAGTTACAAGCATACTTTCAACTTAGTCATGGATTTTAGAATACATATAAAATCAGAAAGTGATGTTGAACTCCTGAGTTCTCAACAAAGATAGAACCATAGATAAGTATACTTTGTAAAAGCATGAAAGTCCATCTAAATCAGTAATAGCAATGCAGTTACTGATGGCTACATCTTGAAAGAAGTTTAAACACAGAGACACAGACAGTAGTTCAATGCACGCATTCACGATGCTCACACACCCATCAACAATTATTGGTCAGAGTAGTAAATCAGTGTACAAATAAACATTTCCAAAAATGTGCAAAAAAGTCAACCTTGATAGGAAAAGAACACCTCTGTACATAAACTGCCCAGGATTTAACTGAGATTAAAAACATTTACAGAGAGAAACTAACAGATTAAATATAGAGAATTTAATGGCTACATTTAAAAATGTACATTAGGTCAAAGGGTAAATTTACAAATTGATAATCAGAATTTGCAACAATTAAAAGTTTATTCTCATATTTATCCAAGTTTACTTTTATTTACAATGATATCTGAATAAAAAGAACCATGTGAAATGTAAGAGATGTCAGACATTAAAAGTATTTTTGGTATTAACTCTTTTATAATATTTCAGAATGCAGGGTAGCAAATTTTAAAACCAACAGCAATAGAAAAAATGTAAACCTTTTACTTACTAAGACTGTATTAAAAACAAGTGCTTGTTTTTAAAGAAGTATTCTTATCCTTAGACACTGCACTTTCACTTGAATGGGGTATATTCCAAGGGTTTGGCCTACTTTCTTTTGCCTGTAAACCTTTCCAGCGCAAATGTTTCCACTAGTTCTTTCTTATTCCAGGTGGAAAAAAAGTCTTTGGAAAAATGAGAACATGACAAATCTATTTTGAAGCCTGTGTCTAACAGAGTTAGATGTAATTTTGTTACTTATCTCTCCCCTCCAAGCAATGCTAATGCTAAATCACCAACAGTTAATTACACAAATAAGTGAAGACAAAAGTGCTTTTCAGTACAGTCACAAACTTTACTGTCCTCAACTGGCATTAAGGGACTCAGAAATCCTACTTGGGGACAAATTCTGCATGTATGCTGGAGAGCAGACTTGTCCTTGTCTTCCAAAATGTCTATGGCACAAAAAGTCCATAACCTACTTTTCTGCAAAACTTTCCTGGAATGCCCCTCAAGTCAAACACAAGTTCATAAATGTCAAGACATTAAGAAGAAAGTACGCCCCCAACCTGAGGCATGTGTGTCGATGTGTATGTATATGCATCTGTGGTCAAGTGACATTAATAAGATTGGCACGTGTACAAGCTCAAGTCTGTAATGTCTATATAGTTCCCTAATAGTTGAAGTAAATTCTGCATGTCTAAATGCAAACACCGAGCACCTGTCCTTTAACTTGAAGGATAGACTGAGATACAAATTCTACTAGTACCTGTTTTATCATTTTTACACTATTAGCTTACAATTGGGCAGAAGTAACAGTGCTAATCATTTTGGCTATGTGTGCAGAGAATATAAAAGCTTTGGTTTAAAGTGATTCTGATAATACAGATTGTAAATACAAACAAGAAGTCATTAGGCATAGGGAATAATAGTAATCACTGATTTAACGCCTTTTCTGTTAACAAAAATAGCATTACTGTCAATTAAAATGCACAATTTTGAAAAATATGAAGAATTACATGAGACTGTAATACAAAGCAAAGATAAAGTTTATTCTTTACTATAGCTATGACTCCTCCCTCAACTTTCTGAAACTAAACCATGTCCACTCTCACTACCATCGAGAGAAGGTTCTCTAAACTGCCCTAAGAGCGCACTACCCGCTACAGCTCTGAAAGGTGAACACAGAGTCAGTAGGCACGAAAGCTCCCACACCTATTATGGCATCCTGTCCAGGTCGCGGCAGAAGTCAAAGCAAAGCTAAAGGTGACTATCAAGTACGAACAGTAGCTTCACAGCACGCCTTCCCTAGCCAACCAAAAAGAGGTATAAAACAATTTCCTTTTGAACACTTGGTAAGCTAAGGATGCTTGTTTTGATAATGTCTGGCAGAATTTCTATTCCAAAGAGCTCATGAAGAACTATGCAAAACCAATTACTTTCTATTTAGGAATTATATATAAGCTATTATACACACATACAAATTCAATTTTAATCTACTTTTAGCAACCAAGAGCTTGGCAATTTACAATAAATACCTTTATTAAACAACTGTTTGTACTAGCTACTTTTGGAGAATGTGCTGGCATTCCAACATCAGTAGGTTATACATATTTAAATTGTTCTTCCAAGAACAGAGACTAATCTAATTGGACATTCACACCTTTCCTTCCTTCCCACCCCTGCCCCAACTCCACACACACACACACACACACACACACACTCTTCACAGAAAAGCTAGAGTTTTAGTCAAAATGCTAGCTTAAAAGTAAGGATTAGAATTTGCTATCCCTGGATTTCTTGCTCATTGCCCTAAGTCTCATTGCCTTAACATTTGTAAACCATTCAAATGATCTCTTTAGGACAAAAACCACCATTCCAGTTCTTCTTTGAAAATCGTTAACTGAAACATGATATGCAAAGAATTTGAACAGTGCCAATGTGATTGAAAAATCAACTAATCAACTTGGAAAATAATTTACTATGTCTCTTTAGAATTAAAATATCTTTCTATCCTTATCTTAGAAATTTGTGTCTAGTAAAACTGCAATGTGTCTATCACAAAACAATGTTAATGTTTCTCTTCTAACATATTTTAAAAAAAAGAGGTAGAAAAGGGTAGGAGGAAGCAGGCATTAAGAAAAGTTTAATGGCCAGTACACAGTCTAAGGCCAAAGGAACTCCTGAAGCCTACTGATTTTGGAGAAACTTTCATTGCGGTGGGTAATGTGAATTATTATTGATATAAAACAAAATTAAGGCATACAGAGAAAAAGGCACTACGAAAAATTAACAATTAAACTGCTTTTCATTAACATTTTAACCAATCTTAAGATTCAAATAAATATGAACATTACATGTGTAACAAAGGCCAAACTTCATGTAAAACAGTAAGATCTCAAGATTTTCCTGATCTTAGTATAAAAAACACTGTTGGCAGAATTCAGTTTCTATCAAATGTTTTGGGTATTTTAATAATTCAGACCAAAAGAAAATATTTTCTTTAAAAGAAAAAAGCAGGGGAAAAAAAAGTGCCATGTGATGGAATAAATGCCCCATCACTGGGACTGTCTGAACAGAGGCTGGGTTTTCAGAGTCCTGAGCGAGAGGGGGCCTGACCTGTGGCAGATCTCTCCAGCTGGGGCGCTTCTGCTGTCTGCTGTTCAGTTTATCACAGCCAATGGCCACCCAAAATCGCTTTCCCCTCACCTTATAAGTAATAACAGTTTAAAACATCATTGACGAACTTTTCAGAGTTAAGATATGTCAAAAAAAACAATTGTTTGCCCATTTTTTCCTCCTAGACTGTGACCTCCTTAAGGACAAGTTAACTTAATACCTGACATAGTAAGTCACAATATTGAATAAGTAAATGAAAAAGACTCACCATGTTAAAAAAAAATAGATAGATCCCTATACTTGGCTGACACTAGGTGATTTTATATTGAACTATTGGTCCCAAATGAAATCAATGACAAAGAACTCTGCTGTGGGCCAAGGAGTTTGCATCTGGCAAATGTATTTGCTTTTGCTCCCAAGCTTGGTTGTCCCTATAAACTGTTCAAATTGTATTTTCTCAGTAATTTCATGTACCTTATTATACTTCCATCTCAGAAATATTACACACCAGACCTGACATATACAAGAACTGAAGTAGCAGAGAAAGCTACTCTAAAGAAATAATTTCACCTTTTAAATGTAGCTTCTATTGGAAATAAGATAAAGACTCCTTCAAAGCCAATTCAATTTACTATGAAATAAGTTTTAATTTTTCTTTTCTAGTTCAGCCTATGCATTAACATTTCAATCCATATAAATTATGTAAGGTTGTCATGCCTTTGAAAATTTTCTAAGGCAGTAGTCTTCAACTGTTTCTCAGGTTAGAAACATGTTTTGTAAATGAGGAAAATTAAAGATCATCATATTGAAACTTTCAAAGTCTGTATATTTTAAAATACATTTTAAAGAATTATCATCAAAATTTCTATTAGTCATTATGATATTTTTCAACCCTTTTATTCAATATAATTTGAGTGCAATGTAAAAGATCTTGTATTTGGTCCAAGCCTAAGTCATGCCATCTTGAATCTCTCAAGGCCTAAGTAGAAAGGTATATCCTGAAAAGCACATAAAAGACTGCTAGTGAATCTTCTCCAGCACCAAAAAGTCTGCCACTATCAAAGCAGAACGCATTTTAAAGGCACAAAGTTAGCAGTCTGGTCATTTTCCAGCCTCAGCAAAGAAACATTACAGTATAGAAGAATCAGGCTGTGCATTTAAAAAACAAAACACATTTATAGTCATCCTAAAAAGTTCAAATTTCATTTGTTGATCCATATCATTATTAGAAAGAAAAAAAATGGAGTGTTACAGCCCCTGATAGATGTGTTTCCTTTCAAATTTTTCTTTTTTAAATTTAATTTTGATCTTCCATACCTCACCCCACTTTAAGCTTTTTTGTTCTAGTAGTTTTTATATATATTAACTTTTTTGTGGTTTTTGGTACCTTTAACAACTTGTATGAAATAAATTCACATCACATTTTTATATAGCTCTGTAAACTATTATCTATTCTTAAGTCTTTACATAGAGAACAATACTTTTCCATAGCTAATATTTTTCTTATAAAACAAAGGTCTTACGCAGCAGTGTTAACATAGTAGTTTCTTTTCAGGTGATTTTATTTTCTATAGCATTTTGGAAAGAGAGAGAGACTGAAAAAAGCAAACATTTTGCTTTGGGTTTCACAGTCTCCCAAGGTTTCTCTTTAAAGAGCACTTGTCTCATATTCTGCACTGCTGATTACCCTGACAGACCAAAATTGAGCCAAAAGAAAATCACAAGCACACAGCACAAGGGAAGGAAAAGCCCACTGGTCCAGATACCATGGTCTTGCTCAAGTAGAAGAGATGCCTTCACTCATAAAAGATGAAGAAATTATAATAGATCCACATCCTTGGGGACTATGTTTATAGCACAAGATTTGGCAGTTGATTTTCTGGGGGGTGGGAGGTAGGCTACTAATTCATATTCTTCCTTGCAAGCTGCTTCCTTTCATTATACGGGAATAGGAGAAGCTCTAACAGCTGTATTTGTGCTTTGACTTCTTCTCAGACTAGCTAGTGGAATTTCAAATATTCCTACAGGGAATGCCAGATAGGACCTTGATACAGTAAACCAACATCTACTTAACTTCAGAAACAAAGTATTTTAAAACGATTCCTAAACAAGCATACCTTTCAGCAGAAAATAAAATACCCAAGTCCCTTATGAATCCCATGAAAGGCATCACACTGAGGGCCTCCAGGAAGAATACTATTTTCTAGACCCTTAAAGTACTCAGCCCTTGCTCTAATATGCTGAAAACATTGCAAGTGGCCAAATCACTGTATCATTCACGTTTTTCAGTAGCACAGGTCCATCAGAGATAGTGGGAGTTTCCCAGCAGTCTCTTTCTGCTTAATGTCCTTGGCTCTTATACTAGAAATATCTGGCAGTTTTTAACCTTCGTTTAAAGTAGTTAATACTTTGTTTTAATATGCCTTTCTTTTCCCACAATTATGAATGAACTGACTTCCGAGGAAAGAATACATACATACAGATGGCTGAGTTCAACAGGCTCCATGTTTAAGTTAATTTTATTTCCAAAATGAAAGTTACTGATTTGGGTGCAATATGCAGCTGGTAAGAAAAGGATTGCTCCTTGCTGTTTGTACAGATCATTCACCCTTGACTTGAAGTAGTGATCTCTGCTCTTGTAAAACCCTCATTATGCACTATATCACTCTCTGAAATTTACTTTTTGCAAGGAACCTGCTTTGTACATAGCCATTTTTGGTTTATAACCAGGGCTAGTATTGATCTCAGGGATTCTCAACTTCAGCACTTTTAATATTTGAGGAGGATAACGCTTTGATGGGGAAGGGAGGTGCTGTTCTTGTGTATTCTAGTTTGTTTAGCAGCATCCATGACCTCTAACCACTAGATGCCTCTAGCATCCTCTTTTTTATGACAACCAAAAATGTCTCCAGGCATTGCCAAATGCCAGGTAAAACTATCCCCACCCCAGCCATGAAAACCACTGTTTTACATGGTAACTGTTTTCTGAGGTACTTTAGTCCTCTGTGATCCAAAGAACAAGGGTTTTCTCTCACAACATTAGCTTTTAAGACATGGATACTGCAGGTTAAACTCTCAGTTCCTCAAGATGTTTACCTGCGGGGAATCAGGAGCTGGAACTGGAAAGATACAGTATGCATGATTTCACTTCTCCTTCCCCTTGATTTTGGGGCTTCCCCCTCAGGTAAAGAACGCAGTTTAACATGCACTAAACCACACTAGGTTCTTTTCATTTCTGCTGACTGGCAAATGTGGCCTCTTCTACTCTCAGACATTTAATTAGAGCAGTCTTCTATCTTTTAATTTGAATTTGCTTATTGACTTCACATATCTGCTTTAAAATAAAACAGTATCTTTTTTTTTTTTTTAAAGCAGAAAGCTATCCCTCAAGGTTGATAGATTCCAGTAATATGGATCTATTATAGTGTATTTGCTTATTATACTGGTTAGGATTAACAAATAAACATTCCTCTAGAGATTCATATTTTCTATCAAGATTCCTACTGAGCAAAAAGCTTGGTAGACAGAGGTTAGGATCTAAAGAATACAGATACAAGAAGAAACCTATATTCTTTCAGTTGAGTACCTATCCTAAACTCAAGTTTAGGGCTCAACCCCACAAACGAGAATCTATTTTAAATACTATCACTAAAAACTACAAATTATACATCATTTTTTTCTTCTCGTTTTCCTTGTCTCCCCATCACTGCCAATCCGTCAGTGACACAGGGAAAGACTCTACAATCTTTAGGTATTCCAATGATTTTTTTGTACTAAAAAGAGTGACTATGTACTAAAGTGCTGTATGTCTCTGAACCACATCAGTACATTATAAAAATTAAAAAAAAAAAAAAAAGCTTCAAGTTCTTATAAGGGAAAAAAAAGATTAAATATAAAAAATTTAGGTTACTATTATTATTAGTAATCAAATTTAACCAAGAATCAAGAGAAACACTTTTCCCTCTTGTCTTTTTCCCTCCGCATCTCTCTGTTATAAACAAGGAAAAGTGCAGTCAGAGAGAGGGTGCGTGGACAGCAGGGAGCTGGGCAGGCACACAGAGGCCCCGGCCGCTAGTGGCAGTGCACAAACGTGTGCCTCAGCAGGTCGTCGGCGGGCGGCCTCAGTTTGGCCTCTACAAAAATCCGTTTGAGGAAGTCTCGAGTATAGTCGGAGACATGAGGTGGCAGCTTTGGGTTCGTTGGCTGAGTGGCGATTTTAAAGATGGCAGCCATCGCTTCAAACTCGGCCCAAGGAGGCTTTTCAGTTAGCATTTCTACCACAGTACAGCCCACGCTCCTAAGAGGGGAAAAAAAACACCTTACACAAACAACATCATCATGAAAGTCAGTTAACTAACTACCTACGAAATGAGAAATGTGTGAAGTTCATATACATTTAAACATGACTTGGTTTCAAGTGTAAAACTTCATTACAAGGCTGTCACCATCGACAGCTGGAACTGGGGTCACGGCCCTCGGCGCCCTCATGGAGCCGCTGGGCTCTGAGGCTGACATTCTACGTGCCTCTGAAGGGCTCCTGCTCTGGACTGTCCGTTTCCCCAGCAGCCCTGAGGGGTCTTGGAGCCCCTGTGAAGCGCCAAAAAGACGCAGGGGTGACTGAGGCCTCAGTTGGCCTGGCCAACCGCGTGATGGCCGGGACACCTGCTCCCAGCCACCAGGCCCCCTCCCAGCCCTGGAGGAGAATCCACGGAAGGTCAAATGAAGACAACCTGAGAGAAGAGCACTTCAGGGCAAGAATGATGTGGTTTAGATCGACTGACATGGAGACCTGACAGAAGGAGCTGAAGAAAACAGGGCTTTTAAATTTGAGGAGACATTTTTAAGTGAATTTATGTAATCTTAAAGAAACATCTTTTTCCAAACTTGGTATCAATCCCAAACCCAAACAATGAGAAAAAAATTGCTTTAAAGATAAATATGCCTGTAGTCACTACTGAACTCCCCCGTAGGGATCTGTCAGGGATATAGTGTAGTTATAGGAAAAGTATTTTATGTATGCAGTCTCGAAGAAAAATTTATGTTTTAAGTCTGCATTTCAATGAATTCTAACAGCTGTAGAAATAAATGGGAAACAAATATTCTTCTTGTTGCACCAAAAAGTTAAATTTGTGGTACATGAATTGTTTTATAATAACTATTACTAATAAAATGCCTTTTAGTGCATTATATCAACTCTTAGTTGAACCAACAGCCAACTTAAACATCTATGCAAATTTTAAAAAGTGATTTTCTTTCTGAAAGCTGGTACTGTCTTAGAAGAGCTTTCCAAATGTAAAGTAGTGAAAACTGTAGCATATAATACATTTGTATAACTTTCAATATTTGATGTTTGTTAAACTCCACTCTGGGCAATCAAACACGGATAAAAAATAATGAGAAATGAATTGGTGCTTTCCTCCTCCTTTTGCTAGGGTAAGAGAAAAGAAATTTACCATATTTCTTTTTTTAACTTTGTGTTTTTGAATTGCTTTTAAGGCATAATTTTTATTGCTTATTACTTTAGACTTGTACTTCTCAAACCTGACAACACTTCAGAAATCTTTGCCTGGGCCCCACTCTTGAGATACTCACATATAATAGTTCTGAGATGAGCTCTGGGTATAGTTAACTTTATTCCTCCTTCTTCCCTCCATTTCTCAAATGTGTGGATATGTTTGAGAACCACTAGACTAACAGGTTAAATTTTTCCTATTTAAAGGAGATCATCAATTTAAAGCAATACATTTAGTTTTGTTTCTATATGGCTCTGTTGATGGCTTTGTTACAACTAAATTACTGTGTTATTATCTTGTTAAAAAAATAAGCAGCTTATGTTTGACCTAAAAACAAAAACCCAAACCTGTACTTTAAACATAAACATCAATGAAAACAAACTACAATTTAAGCTCTCAAATTTGTTAGGCACAGAATATTATTCATAAGTTTTGCTCCATATAATTCTCTAGCCTGCCACTGAATATAAGTGTTTTTTTTGTCTTTATCTCACAAAGAATAGAAACATTAGAAATTCTTTGTCTTTAGGTGCCTAAAACGAATACCTATTAACAACTTTACTCAAAAGAGCTCATATAAGTAGCTGGGGCTGAGAAGCAGGCAGGAGAGACTCCCAAGCTGCACAATAGAAAGGGTTTAGAGAACTGCTGACCTCTCAGGGTGCCCAATCTCAGGCTCAGGAGCTGGCAGGCAGTGAGAACTTGGTTAAGGAGGAACCAGAGTGACCTTTATTGAACGGCAAGAGGAGGAACAGAGACTCCCCTCCCTCACTTCCTAGCTCTGCACTGGTCACAGAGAGAAACCTTCTCTTTGCCACTTCAACAAATACCAATAAACACCGAAGGGAAAAAACCACTTTTCTCAGTGGGAAGTAGGAAATGGCCGTTTTATGTTCTAACTTAAAATTATTAAGCAATTAAAGGTTAAATGACTTGTAAGACTAGCAATAAACATTAATTACTTTAGAAGTTCATCCGGGAAATAAAATGAAGACAGCTTTCTAATGCTGAAATTTTCTTAAGATGAAATTCTTCTCAAAGAATGAAAAAATGGTTCGAAAGCTTTATTTATTTGGTCAGTTATTAAGCCTCAAAGGGCATAATTAAAATGATATCAATCCTTGTAATCCTGACATTTTATTTCAAAAATACAAAAAAGAATTTAAGTTCATTTCAATAATTTCCATCCTGAGTGGAAATATGTTAATAAGGTATGTGTTTTCAGGCAAATCCCGCGTCAAAACCTACCAGATATCTGCTTTTCTGCCATAGCCTTCTCCACTAATCACTTCAGGGCTCATCCAATACGGTGTGCCTGTCACAGACTTCATTCCCGTCCCTGAAAGACAGATGGTTTGAAGCCGTTTGCTGGCCCCAAAATCTCCTAGTTTGACGTTGCCTGTTGAATCTCGCAGAATATTTGCGCCTAAAACAAGAAATATCCTCATTTCATTATTTTTATTGGTAATCTGGAATATAACGTAAAAGAAAATGGCAAAAAATTACTTAGACTCTTCAATCTGTCTCCAAAATCAGGCTGCTTTGCACCTCTGAATAGTACCTAGCATAATGCTAGGTGTAAGGTCAGTGTGTATTAAAGATTTCTTACATGGAACAATGAAAATTTAGTGTCACTGTGTGTGCTTCAAGACCTAAGAAAAGGTTCCCCCACTGAAAAGGGCTGGTGCAAGTGGGAGGTGAGGATGAAAAAGAAGTGAAAGGGGAAAAGGACTAAGAATGGGAAGTTCAAAAAAAAGGAACGGGAAGTTCAGGGAAGGATGATGAAAGCAATAGCAGGCTCTTGGCCCCAGCCTCTCTGTTATAAAGCAAGAAGCCCATGTCTACAAGATTACTTCCCTGTGAACCTAGCCTCTCCTCAGGAACCTCCAGAATCAAAATTTCTCCTCAACTTCTATATAGTACATTTTAAATCGAACCTAAGCAAGCTTCAAGGTTTCTGTTTTAAAATTTCATTTGCTTCTATAACAAACTTCTAACTCTATTTATTATAAACTGACCACGACTGCTTAGCTGAGAAAGTGTTTACAGAGTCCTCCAGTGTAAAGTTACTCTTTCCCCCTTTCCATACTCAGCTCTCTGGAAGAAGTTCACTACGTATAAGTGAGTGAGAAATTATGCTCTAGGCTTAGTAGTTACATATATTATTTGGAATTATTCTGCATGGGAGATTTGTCTCTTCTTTCCTATTTATTTGACCATCCATTTCTACCAATCTGAATATGTGGATATTTATTTTGTACTTTGGGTTATAAACAATGACTTTATTATTATTTTTGTTTTGTTTTTGCTCATGTTGTTTACAGCTTTGTCCATTGGGAGTCCTCTCTGTTGACGCCTGTGTCCCACTGCCATAATTCAGTCATCGTGTTCTCACTTGTTTGGATTTCTGGACTGTTTGTGTCAGCACTGCCTTACATTCTGGAACCAGAAGATGCCCCATGCTCACTCTGCACCTCCTGCACCGGCTCTACAGTCAGCCATGTCTCCAAGGGACACTAGTTCCTTCTAGTGGAGAATGGTATCAGAAACCAGCAATCTAGGAGCTAGGTTCATTTATTTTTATTCTCTATTTTCCCCTTTACCATTCTTTAAACTCAACCTTTTTTCTAGGATTATAAATCTAGTTTCTTCATATATAAATTATTTCTAAAAAACTACCATTTTTTAAGTAGTTACATATATTATTTGGAATTATTCTGCATAGGAGATTTGTCTCTTTTTTCCTACTTATTCAACCATCCATTTCTACCAGTATGAATACACGGATATTTATTTTGCACTTTGATTATAAACCGATGACTTTATTATTTTTTTTGCTCATGTTGTTCCAGCTAAGTTGCTGTTTTTAAACAAGTATTTTATCGACTTATCTAATTTTAGTTTCTAAACTTTACCTAAAATCTTCCTAACCTTCAGCATATTTTAGATTAAAAAAAAGATTCCTACCTTCTTTTTCTTTTTTAAAAACAGCCTCTTAGAAGGAATGTGAATAGTGGAGAAAAACGTATATTATAGACTGGAGAGAATGCAAATTGTCCATCCCTACCATGAACTTCTGGCCCTGTCTTCTGTTCTCCAGCAAATTTCCCAGTCTAGTCAATTAAGGCCTGTCTTGAGGGGAGAGTCAAGGATTCATTCTCTGCATGCATTAAGCCAAAGTATGCCTTGGTACCAATGATTCTCTAAAACAGCACTGCCTTTTTGACACCTCTTGCTGTCCAATACTTAAAGAAGGACTCTGTCAAAAAAACCCACACCACTGTGTCTAAAACATTTAAGCTGGGGAAGGACAACCAACAAGCCAGTTTTTAATGGTTACCACCTGGGCAGAAACAGTCCCAGGCAGGTAGACAAGGAGAGCTATCACTGGGGAGTCATCACCAATGCTGAATCAATGCTCATCCATACAAAGGGCTGAGGAGAAAATGTACATACCAGGTTCCCAATATAGTTACCTAACTTTTTAAAACCTTACTTTGGATACGTTAAAAGTAAACTGTTAAGGAGACTTTTCAAAGACACACAAAAGCAGACAGAACACTGCACGGCCCTCTCACCCAATCCCAGCAATCATCTGGGCAACCTCTTCGAACCACACTACTAGCCACTCCTTCCCCTCATATTATCTGAATTGAATTAAAGACATCATGATCAATAAACAGTTTAGTACACATCTTTAAAAGACAAGGACTCTTATCACACATAAGACCACAGATAATAATTCCTTGACATTATTAAATATATAGTCAGTGGGGTTTTAAGTTTTTTTTTTTTTTTTCAAAAAAAATCCAAATCCAAACAAGGACCTTATGTTGAGAATCACTGATACATCTTTTAGGTCTTTCCTAAAGTTCCTTCCAATCTTTTTTTTTCTTTGCAGTTTATGAAGAATCTAAGTTGTCTGCCTACAGCTTTCTTATGGTCTAGGTTCTGCCGAGCCCATCCTAAGGAGTCATTTAACATGCTGATCTGTTCTCTATAAATGTTCCATAATTTTCCAATTTGGTAGCTGAATCTAGAGGCTTGATCAGACTCAGGTTCAAAAAGAATTTGGGGGGTGGGTGGGTAGGAAACTGCTTTGTAGATATAGTCTACAAATAGGAAGTATGCAATGACAGACTGTCTCTGTGAGGTGATGTTAGCAACCATTAATGTTTAGTGCATATATCTATTAATCCCATTAGTAGTTGTAAAATGGTACTATTCTATCATTCCCTCTTTGTTAGCCAAAATATTTTTATAAAGGTCATCCTCTATTTAGTCCTCAGTAGAGAAGGCAATGGCACCCCACTCCAGTACTCTTCCCTGGAAAATCCCATGGACAGAGGAGCCTGGTAGGCTGCAGTCCATGGGGTCGCTAAGAGTTGTCAGGACTGAGTGACTTCACTTTCACTTTTAACCCACTCCAGTGTTCTTGCCTGGAGAACCCCAGGGACAGAGGAGCCTGGTGGGCTGCCGTCTACAGGGTCGCACAGAGTCAGACACAACTGAAACGTCTCAGCAGCAGCAGCAGCAGCATAGTTCATAAAAGAAAGGTCAAATAAAGAAACCCTATTACGAAATAATGAGCTGGTTCCCTACTTTTCATTATGAACTCATGAGTATAAACTTAAAAGTAAGCAACTAGCTTTCTTTTTCCCTTGCCATTTAAACACTGCTCCTTCTGGGACTTCCCTGGGGGTGCAGTGAGTAACAATTTTCCCGCCAATGTAGGGGACACGGGTTCGATCCCTGGCCTGGGAAGATTTCATATGTAGCAGAGCAACCAAGCCCCGTGCACAACTACTGAGCCCGCGTGCTGCAACTCCTGAAGCCTGAGTGCCTGGAGCTCGTTCCCCGCAACAGGAGAAGCCACAGCAGTGAGAAACCCTCAACACCACAGCAAAGAGTGGCCTCTACTCACTGCCAACTAGAGAAGGCCCACACAAAGCAACGGAGACCAAGAGCAGCCAAAAATAAATAAATAAATAAATAATAAAAGGTTTCTCTTTAATTAAAAAAAAAAGTTCATTATAAAAGTTTAGAAAATACATAAAAAGTAAAAAAATATGAAGGAAATAAACAATTACTACTCATCCTGCTACTTGAAAATAACCACCATTAATCATGTGAAAATTGTTCTACATCATACTTTAATTTTATAAACGAGATCATACTGCATATTCAATTTTATATCTTACATTTTTCTTATCAATATATTCACCCTATAATGTTTTTCTGTCTTTGTGTTTTTCTCTTTAAGTTTTTTTTTAAGTGGTCTCAAATTCTGTGACATTTTTGGTCAAGTTGTTTTCATTAAAAAGTACTGATTTTTAAAACTAATAAACTGCCACACACAAAACATATGATCCACAAAAACATTCTCCTTTCCTTCGGCAGGTTTTACAATGCACTGTTATCATTAACCAGTCTTTGACTATTACTTAAATGGCCAACTGAGACAAACAATTCTGAGACCTTTCTTCCACCACTGATTAAAACTGGGGTGGAAGGTACTGGGGATAATATTCATTTAGCCTTCTGAGCTTTCTGGGCAGACCTGGCAACCTTGCCAGCTCCAGCTGCCTTCTTGTCCACTGCTTTGATGACACCCACAGCGACCGTCTGTCTCATGTCATGCACAGCAGAACAGCCCCTTATAATGTTTTTAAATCAGCTTTCTTCCAACTTCCTCATGTTACTGGCAAGGTCAGAAGAGGATCCACTTGAGCAGGTAGCTCCCCTCGGTTCCTTTGCCTTATCTTATTATGAAGGTTAAAGAGAAACTGGCTTGAATAGAGATTATTACTAACAGAATAACTCACAAATCATTTCCCTACAAAGTTTAGGGCATATACTTAACTGAAGTATACTTGACCTACAACACTATGTTAGTTCCACAGCATACAACACTGTGATTCAATACTTCTATACATTATAAAATGGTCACCACCTTATGCAGTTCTTGGCTTTCAGGTTTTGAACTTGATATTTGAGGTCTGCCTAAGCAGGGAAAATTTTGAGGTGAACAACAGGCTCCTAATTCTTTCAGATCATGAGTCACATTGCCATCCTCTAAGAGTCACTAGGCAGGTCCATTCTGTACATGTGACCGAGCTCCAGCATGCTACAGCAGACTCTACTCCATGACCAACACTGGTTAGGAATATTCTCCTTAGTCTGACTATGGCCATATTTGGGGTGTGACACACCACAGGAAAGAAGTAACTTCCTGGTAGCTCGTAAGAGCCCCCAGAAAGACTGATGAAAAACTTTAACAACTTGCTTATCAAAGCTCAGTCTTAGGCTCTCTTATTCTCTTCAGTAATGAGGTCCATTTCCCACAGCTTTAAATACAATCTCAACATACATCATCATTGTAACTAACTTTGAGTGCTTTCTAGATACCAGGCATGATTTTAAGGATGCTATACACATTAACTCATTTAATCCTTATAAGAACTCTGTGATCTGTACACTATTATCACCCTCCTTAAAAATAAGGAGCTGAGGATTTCCCTGGTGGTACACTGGATAAAAATTCACCTGCCAACTGAGGGGACACGGGTTTAATCCCCAATCAGGGAAGATTCCACACGCCTCAGCAACTAAGCCCATGTGCCACAACTGCTGAGCCTGTGTACCTAGAACCCGTGCTCCAAAACAAGAGAAGCCACCACAATGAGAAGCCCATGCACCTCAACTAAGAGCAGCCCCTGCTTGCCACAACTAGAGAAAGTTCAAGTGCAGCAACGAAGATCCAGATCAGCCAAATTAACGTTTAAAAACTGAGGAGCCAAGGCATAGAAAGACTAAGTGTCTTGTCCAAGATTACACATGTGATGATGGATAAAGCCTGAATGCGAACTGGGTCAAATTTGAGCCCCCCTTTTTTTTCTTATTTTTAATTGGAGGATGTTTTATAATCTGTGTTGTCTCTGCCATACAACGTAAGTCAGCCATAACTATACATATACCCCTTCCCCGTTGAACGTGTCTCCCATACCCCTCTATGTCGTCACAGAGCTCCAGGCTGTGACCACTGTGTTACACTGCAGCTCCCCACCGGCTGTCTGTTTGACACCTGGTAATGTGTATGTTTCAATGCTCCTTTCTCAATTTGTCCCACTCTCTCCTTACCCCAAGACCCCCTATTCCTAACCACTATGTTCTAAGCCTGTGTGCTGTGTATGAAAATATGTCTCATTCTTATGTTCAATTGAACTTTACTGATTCTGTGAACCTCCACAGGACAGCTTCCCTTTTGGAAACCTGAACAACAGGACTAGCTGGAATTGTTTTCCTATGGCATTGTAGAGGCAGATGAATTAATTTAAATGTTAAATTTCTTAACCATAGCACATTTTCATTAAAAAAAATCAAAACAAAACAACTGAGTACTTAAAAAACACCTCACTACTTACCTTTTATATCTCTATGAACAATCATATTACTGTGCAAATAATGAACTCCCTCAAGAATCTGACGGGTGTATTTCCGGGTCACATTCTCAGTAAGAGCTCCATATGCTTTTAATTGGTCCTTAATGGAGCCCTAGGAAAAGAGAAAACAAAAGAAAACTAGAGTATGGTTGGAAAGGAAAAGCACTGGTAAATATTTTTAAGATCTGTGTACCTATATTTATCTATTATTCTTATTGACTGAATGAAGTGCTCTTTATTTTATTTACTTGAAGCTTAGTTGACATACAATGTCATGTTAGTTTCAGGTATGTAACATAATGACTCAACATTTAAATACATTACAAAATGATCACCACTGTGATCATTCCTGGTAACCATCTACCTCGGTACAAAGTCATTACAGTATTATTTGACTATATTCCTTATGCTGTATATTACATCCCATGACTTACTTATTTAAAACTAGATGTTTTAATTTAGAGAATTCTAATCAATGACTAGAAGGCTCTAATTGGAGAACACAGGAATTCTTAGAAAGGACATTATATGCCATTAATTTAATACAAAACTCTACTGTATTTCTGGACTAGAACTGTGAAAGAGTATATGGCATAGCTGAAGAAAGCCTTTAAATTATTTTTGACTGATATCCTTGTTTCTGTGACTGCACTGGTTCTATCTCCTGTTCTCTTGCTAATTACAATTTTTAAAATTCTCCAGTACCTTTGTCTTGCTTGTTTTTGCCCTGAATACATTTTTTTTATTTTCCTACTTGCTCTTCTATGTATGTCCTACTTTAAATTTATTTATTTTGTTCTTACTTTGTTTTTAAAACACTGTTTTATTGATATCTGAAAAATTACTTCTCAGGAGAAAGAATGGGTATGATTAGAAGATCAGAACACATATAAGATTTTAAAGTTTTTCTTTTATATACTCACCATTTTAGCTCAAAACATGAGAAAAGTATATTAAAAAGGGATTTCTAATTTTTTGAAGTCTTTTTAGGCAGGTGCTATTTCTGAGAACAGAGAATCAATCTGAGGTAAGACATGGGCATCTGAATTTTGAAAAAGCTTCTCTGATAATTCCAACGTGCAAATTTGACAATCACCACTTTAAAAGATAGAAATAAAATGCTTCCTGAGGGACAAAATCTTTTCCTTTAAAGAAAAAATATATCCAAATGTTCCTGTCTTTCTTTCAATTCTTGTAAACTGTATACTCTGTCATATAAAAATAGATCCTTGGATTTTGCAGACTTAGCCATATGCTGTTTCCACTATTCTGAGCAATCCCTGAAGGGACAGCAAGATGCAGTCCTGCTAACCCTGACTTGCAGACATGTATTGAAAGCCTTAGACAGTGACTCAAGCTAGGCAACCAGGCATACCTATAACTCAATGTGGCTTTTTGTTCAGTCAACTTACTATGTCTCTCTTGTAGTAATGCACAAAATAACAGAGCTAGAACTGAGCTTTCCAAATCATAAGCCCCCAGATACCTGTAGGCTGCAAATGACTGCCAGACTTTTGCATCCTCTGGGTCCTCAGGCAGCTAGGCCAGTGGCCCATGGTGCTAACAGCTCTCTCAATGTAGTGTGTATACTGCTATGTAACATGAAAATGTTACCTTCTTTGGTGTGAACAACTGGAGTGGGCTGGAAAGCACTGTGCCAGATAAACTGTGTGTGTAAGTAAGAGTAACAGAAGTCAACTGCTAATCCAGGCACTGGAGATAAAAGAAACTTACAGTTCTAATATGAAAATAGTTCTAGATTAACTAAAAAATGAAATGCTATTTTTGGGAAAATTGAAGAATGATGTTTCTGGCAAAGCTTGAATCTAGGGCATAAAGGGGCCCATTATACCAAATCTACTGATGGAAATTATACAGAATTCACAGACCTGGAGATTCAGCAAAGTCTAGGAACACTTATGTCCAGTCCATATATGCCATGGGTTTATCATACGAGAACTGTAATTAATCTAGTAACATGCTTTTCAAATTCAAGGACTGATAACCTATACTTTGAAAAGATAGCTATCTTTACAAAATCTAATCAGAAATATGATCTAATACCTTTTCCTGAATAGTCCTAGTTTAGTCTTAAGATTGCTAAATATATAAAGATGACTTACATCTCTATTTGTGACATAAATTGGTTCTAGCCAACAAACCAATTTAATTAACTTTATATTCAATAATCTCCATCTCTAGTCACATTTATTCATAGGTATTTAATTTACATCTTTACTGCACAAACAGTAATGGAAATCTGAATAAAAGAAAAATCAATCACAACACCAACATATTACATTTTCATTTTTTAGTTTCTTCTGTTATTTTTCAAATACAGATACTTTTAAAATACCATTACCAATATTAAAAAGCATTTTATATTCTTTTTCGTTCTCAAAGTACTTCCTACTTCCTCCAACTTTGTTACTTGGTTTTCACAATTTTAAATATATATTCTCTTGGACAATGTCATCATAATTTACTCCCACTGAGTGAACTGATATTTCCACTTTTGCCATTACAGACAGTACTAAAACAAAGGTACACAACTTTCGTCTTCTTTTGAATTATTTCTGTAGACCGAATTTTAAAGAACAATTTTTACACTGCCAAGATAAATCTTTGAAAATAAAACAGCAGCAATGATGAATAACAATGATGTCACTATAAACAATTATTCATGAAGATAAAAATCAAAGTTTACTGTTGCTCTTGTAAGACTGAGGATGGTTAAAACCATTACAATCAGTTCTCTATATTCTTGGACTCCACATCTCCAGATTCAACCAACTACTCATTGAAAATATTTGGAAAAAAAATTTCCAGAAAGTTCCATAAAGCAAAACTTGAATTTGCTGCACTGGCAACTATTTATGTAGCATTTTACAGTGTACTAGGTAGTATAAGTAATTTAGAGATGACAATGTATATGGAAGGATGTATGCAGGTTATACGCAAATACTATACCCTTAGATAAGGGACGTGAGCATATTTGGATTCTGATATCTGTGGGAGGGCCTGACTATCCCCCGGGGATACCAAGGGACAACTGTACTATCAGATACTGGTCCACGGTTTTGTTGATCCATAAGATTAAGCTGCAATATGTATATTTTATTTTACATACAATTCTAATAAGCTCTTTCCTTAAAGATCCACAAATCTTTTTCTAACACATATCACCTATTATGAGAATGAATGTATTTTTAAGTGAGTAAATATACCACCATGTTGAAAATCATTAGTATTAGAATGTACTCTACATATACTAAAAATAATGTAGAAGGAATGAAAGAGTTTTTTGCAAATCACATTTTCACCTCCTAATGAAATGAATGACTCAGGCAATTCTTATTAATCTGTGTTAAAAACATTTAGGTAGATGATTGAAAAGGAACTGGATATTCCCATGTGCCACTGCTACCGCTCAGATTACTTTCTGGTCTTCAGAAAAAAAAAACTTTACAATGGAGAAAACAGGATGTCAATCACCCTAATTAAGCCGTCAATCTTAACATCACTATCAGAACCACCAGAAACTGTGTGTCTTCTAATGGGATGCACAGCATCATCTGGGATGCATGCTGGTAAAAGCTGAATTTGAATATAATTTAGATTTTAGATCTAAGTTGGAGTTTATAGGAAATATGCAGACAAAGGAACAAACTAAATACTACCATGAGGATGTGATCAGAGAAGTCTATGAGATGAGACTGTCAACAGAACAACTAGCTTGGTCTCTTTGTCAAATCTATGTCACCTAAAAATTGTTTTATGTTAAAAGAGGGGTAAGAGACATAGTAGCAAAATGTAAGGTGTGGTCCTGGGCTGAATCCTGGTTTGGATAAACCACTTGTGTGTTATTTTTAGTGCACTTAGGGAAATCTGAGTATAGACTGCTCTGATGTTTATAACCTATTTTAGCATACTTTAGTATTTAAAAAAAAATACAAAGATAAGTGAAGAAGACAGAAAAATAAAATTATATTAAATTTAAACTCTTCCAAAATGTCCATAACATTTTATAATCAAAGTTGTTGTTTTTCTTTATCCTCAACTAAGACTTTAAATAGAGTATCTCTAATTTCAAAGGATGTACTAACTTACCCCTGGCATATATTCCATAAATATGGAAAGTGTTTTTTCTTGGGGATCCCTCAAACAGCCATAATACTGAACAATTCGCTCATGCAGCAAGTTTTTCAACAACTGAATTTCACACTCAAGTGCATTTACTTCCTGAAAGACAGAACTCATTGTTAAGTCTTTATAGCATTGCTAGTAAAAGCAAAAAAAATGCAAACATCATAGACCATCAAGGTGATTTCATTCTGAAATTTCCACTTCCCAAAGAATAAACATTTTAAAGTCTCTAGGCAATAATTCTGTAACAGTCCTTGATGGTATGCTAAACCAACACTAAATCAGATTAAGAATACAACTGAGTACTAAAACAGAAAATCCAGAGTACACAGCAAGTAAACATATCCATTATCTATTTTTTTCAAATAATTTGCATTGAGGAAAAACAAAAAATTCTATGGTGTGTTATCTTTATTTTAGTAAAAATGGTTCTTATAATGTGACAAAGTTGCTTGTTCAATGATTCTTACCTTGCTGGTCTCAGGACTATCTGGGTCAAACTGAACTTGTTTAACAGCCAATTCTCTTCCTGTATCAACATCGTAACAGAGGTAGACCCTGCCAAAGGCTCCCTGGCCAAGTAATTTGCCCAATCTCCAGTTGGTTGGAGCACGAGGTGCTAAAAAAGAACATTTTCTTAAAATGGGAGTAGCCCAATGGCACACAATGGTTAAGGACTATTGCATTGGTGATATCTTTAATTGAATATGCTTGGATATTAAGAGAAAATCATGTTCATCCAAATTCATAATGATCATCATCTTTGAAAACTGTAAGAATTCTAAATCCAAACATGGTTCAGATTCCTAGGACTAATTTTTTCCAATGAGGCTTTTTTTTACCTGATTATAAATATAATAGCATCTTTCACACAATTTAAAATGCCACTGATTATGTAAGATGTGCTATTTCTAATCTTTATTGCAGTAATATTTGTAATAAGTTTTTCCATCTGCCTACAGTGCAGAAAGCTGGAAGACCATCACTCTCATTCTAATAAGAGGAAATCTTTAAAGCAGCCAGTGGGAGAAAAAAAGCACATTACATACAAGGGAACAAAGGTAAGAAATACAGCAGACTTCTCAGCAAGGATATAAGCCAGAAGACAATGGAGAAACAGTTTTAAAGTGCTGAAAGAAAAAAATTAAAATGTCCAGAATTCTATACCCTGAAAAATATATGTATCTTTCAAAAATAAAGAAATAAAAGTTTTTCAAACAAAAGCTGAAAGAATTTGTTACCAGTAGACTCATATTAGAATAAAGGTTAAAAACAATTCTTCAGGCAAAAGGGATATGATACCTAACAGAATCCTGGATCAACATAAATAAAGATCTATAGAAATAAGCTGGAGGTATATATAAAAGACATTCATCTCTTATTTTAATTACTTTAAAATATAGTTGCCTAAGCCAAAAATAGCAGCAATGTAATGGAAGTTGCAGGTGTAAAAGTAAAATACGACAACACGAGCACAAAAGCAAGGAATTCAGAGTATACAAATATTGTTGCAAAAAATACCCTTGAGCATGAATCTTTTATATATTGCTTACAAGATAAAGGTCACATACTCCACAATCTGGCCTTAGTTACCATTCTAGTTCTATTTCTGCTGCTTCAAGTAAGATATCCTCCACCTCAGCCAAAAAAGAACTATTTCTCATTTTCAGAATATGTCATGTGTGCACAGTCACTCAGTCATGTCCAGCTCTTTGAGACCCCATGGACCGTAGCCCGCCGGGCTCCTCTGTCCATGGGGATTCTCCAGGCAAGAATACTCCAGTGGGTTGCCCTCCTCCAGGGGATCTTCCCAACCCAGGGATCGAACCCAGGTCTCCCACATTGCAGGTGGATTCTTTACCATCTGAGCCACCATGGAAGCCCAAGAATACTGAAGAAGGTAGCCTATCCCTTCTCCAGGGGATCTCCCTAACCCAGGAATTGAACCAGGGTCTCCTGCATTGCAGGAGGATTCTTTACCAGCTGAGCTACCAGGGAAGCCCAAAATATGTCATGGCCTCCTGTATATGTCACCTATTTAACTAGTGAATTCCTCCTCACATTAAAGGTCTTGATTAGACACTATACTATAATTATTTCTCCACACATCATTCTCCCCATTAGATTACATCTTGGAGGTCATATTTGAAATTTCTCAGAACTAAGCATTCAATAAGAATATGTGGAATGAACGAATGAGTAACTGGTAACAATTTTCCCAAAAAAAGCAAAAGATAGTAAATCATTTAAAGTAATTAGCAGTAATACCATGCTTTTACCCAACATTATAAACACATTAGAAATATCATTTTTACCTCTTTTGAAAACCTGCTTACACCCTGAGGACTGGCTTCGTTATATTTGCTCCTATTAATACTATAAAATTCTGCACAGGTTCTGCCACACATTTCACTATGCCAATTTCTATTACTCACAGCGGCTGGGTGGGCTAATGTCCATTACAGTCAAAGTAGGATTGTCTATGTCACTTCCCCTTCTTCTTATTCGACTCTCATCGTACTCCGGGGTAAAGATACTGCTTCCACTACTGGTGCTTAAGGAGTGGTCAGTAGGACTGAAACTCACAGGAGATCGGAAGCTGGTCCCCTGGGTCCTTCTAGCTCTTGGAAAAGTTTTACGACCTACAAAATGAAAACAGAATTACCTTGCAACTTGTAATAATATATCGTAATTCAAGTATTTAAAATTTGTAGCATAAGGAACAGAATTTGTTCTGTGACTAGGATAAGAAGCTAAAACAGCAATGATTATTTGATTTTACGTTTTAAACTTAAGAACAGTATTTTTAAGAGTTCAAGGAACTACCCCAGCTAACACTGAATCACGAAAAAAAAAAAAAAAGGTATAAGTAGAAATGAAAAATGGGGAAAAAAGAAACAGAGTCTGAATATAAGTTCAAATAACTTGTGTGCTCACACATTCATAAAAGCACAGACAGAACTCTCTCACTTTGTAGAAAAAGGAGAAAAATATTTTATTTTCATTTTCAGTAATGATTTAAAATATAAACAAAAAGTGTAAAGTTAATAGGAAGTACTTTTTCTCCTTAAAAGGACAATACCAAAAAAAAAAAAGAATACAGTATGCATTTCATCACTAAAGGAGTAATTTTAATTAGTACCATTTTTAACTACTTCTTTTTTTTCTAAGGAAAGACATGTCTCAGAGGTAAGCTGGCATAAAGCTAAAATGCTATTGTAGTTATGATCCAAAGTCTTTTTAAAAAGTTTTAAGTAGAAAACTAAGTCATACAGGAACAAACTTATTTTTGTCTGCGAGATTTTTAACAACTGTTGTTGACCTAATAAACTTACCATCATTATAGTCTTGATGGTGATAAGAAATATGATACCTTCTTGGATAAGTTCCTCCTTTTCCAAATTTTTCAAAGATAGGGTTATCATAGTCTATTAAGATACATAAGAAAGTTATATATTTAAAAAATCAAATATTTCTAATCATGAAAAACACATTTACACATTTTTGGATTTTTAAAAAAATTTCTCTCTCCCACCCAGCCAAAATATTATTCAATGACATAAATATTTAAACATTTAGAATGTGAACAGTCTAACCTGAAAATTCCTGATGATTATCTGGGTAGCTCTGTGCCCTAGGCATTCGTGATTTTGGATAGCTCTCTCTAAAAAGTAGAAAAAGTGTCATTATTTTAAGAGAAAGTATTTAAGATATTTTTAAAAAATCTTTATGCAATATCAGTATCTATATGTATGTGCAGATATATAGGTATTTGAAATATATACACACAAATATACATATTTTATATATATATAATACATACAAACACAGATACAGCACTCTCTCTGAAACATTAACTGAAAAAAGGAAACTTTTTTCAAACACTTATTTGATACATGCACACAAAAAGCCTGGTTTTTAAAACTGACCTACAGAGTACAGTGGTTAAGAAAGATACATTTTGGCATTATAGATACATGGAAAAACCTGTGTTTCAATCCTAGCTCTGCCACTTAAACTAGTTATTGCAACCCTGGCAAATCATCTTTCTGAAATGATTTCCACATTTATAACAAGGAGATAATACTAACTCAGCAATTTTATACTTGTCTATCTCAGGACACTGTCTTTCAAATACTAAGTACTCAATATGTAGCTTTCACATCACTATTCATTCCCCTGAATTCCTTAAATGTTTTAAGTATCTATCTTGAGACAGACATGGGCACAGACAATGGTTTCATATACATGAATAATAGAAAATTAAATGTATATTTCCATACAATAGTAGTTGCATTTTCAGAAGTTACTTTCAAAAGCAGTCTCAGAGGAGAGTAAATAGGTACTGACTTTGCACGCTACAAGTGAAAACAGTCCTGCTGAGACCAGGAGAGAGGGAGCACTTGTAACAAAAATTCACAGATGCAACTTGACCATGCTTATATTCCTGAACAAAAGTATATTCCTCACAAAAAGTACTTAAATTTTAACTGACAACCAAAACTGGGACATAATTACCAAGAATGTACAGTACTTATAATTTGGTACCAGAATAAAAATAATTCTGAACAACAGAAATTAAAGAATCTCCAAAATTAAACCTATTATGAAACATTTGACAGCAGTTTCACCAACACAGGTTTAAAAGTAAATTTACCAAGAAGGAAACAAAATATTATCATCAGAAATCATTTTAAGTAAAAAAGATACTGAGCCTGATGACTGGAAAAATCAATTTGCCATTAAGTATACATGAGTATGAACTACATTCCTCTGAATGTAGCACAGAAGAGTTGATGTGCTACTTCAGCGTGCTATTAATACATATGCATATTTACCCATGTATATTAAAAAACAAAAACTACAATCAACATTACCCATCCAGAGGGCTATCAAGTGATGGACAACTTCCTGAGCCAGAATTTTCAGGGCTGCTTAAAGATAATGGGTCCAGCATCTAGAAAAATAAAAAGTCCACCTTGATTCTACATGAATATAACCGAAGTTACTGTTTTTTAAAAATAACTTTGTTGGGCTATAATTCATGTATCATAAAATTCACCCATTTTAAAGCATATAGTGCAATTCAGTGCTTAATAGCAGAATGTATAACTTTCACCAAAATCGCAGAACACTTTCAGTACCCAAAAAATAAACTCCATATCCAATAGCAGCCACCCTATTTAAATGTTCTAAAAGTAGCTGTCCCCTGTAGGTGGACTAAAACTGCAAAATTTACTAATAGAAAAATAGGAATTTTCTATTATCTTCCGCTCTGGATTATCATCTAAATAATTAAAAGCTAAACACTTCACATAATTTTGTCTACTGAAAACTGAACAACAGCACCACCCAAACTGAAATAAATGACACCATGACTGCTACATTATTAGAAAATGTGAACTCCTGTAATAATACAAGCAGCCAATGTAATGATAAGAGAACAACAGCAACTCCATAAAAATACTTCACTACTACAAAACTTTAAAAAAACATTTTAAGGCCTTCCATGTGGTCCAGTGGTTAAGAATCCACCTGCTAATGCAGAAGACAGGAGTTCGATTCCTGGTCCAGGAAGATCCCATAGACCGCAGGGCAACTCAGCCCATGCGCTATAATTACTAAACCCGAAAGCTACTGAGCCTGCGAACCACAACTACTGAAGCAGGCGTGCTCTAGAGCCTGTGCTCTGCAACGGGAAGCCCACGCATCACAACAAAGCACAGCCACTGCTAGCAGCAACTAGAGAAAGTCTGTGGCAACTCAGACCCAGTGCAGCCAAAAACAAAGATACAAATTAAAAAGTAAATCTTTTTTAAAAAGATTAAAAAATTTTTTTTCAATGTTTTAGGAAGTAGACAAACCTCAACTTCACAAAGTTAAACATTTATTAAATTGAATGTTAATATCAGGATTATAAACAAATGCATTCATTCATTTATGAACATAAGAAAATCAGCCTTATACCACCTTTCTTTATATATGAATACAGACACATGTAAATTAGTGGGTATTTTCCTGTATTTCCCCTGTTTTGCTCACTTGAAAAGGAAGATATGGGACTGGACAAGAGGTAAAACAAATACCTTCCATCATATACCTGCCAAACCACACTATCCCCTGACAATATCCCTTTAAATGAAATGAAAAACAACATTCAAATTTTGCTTACTTGGTCCATGCTCTCTGGGATGAACTCTCCTTCACTGTTGATACTGGTAAATGACCCATTCCGGGCAACCTGGTGTAACTCATCTGGAATGTATCCAGGGGGAGGGGAGCTTCTATCTCTACTAGTGGGACCTCAAGAGAGAAAAATTATAGATTTTATAAATTCTATCAGGGGACCAATTCTTATTTTAATTAAATATACACTCAGAACTTAATGATTGATTTTAGCAACTGATCTCCAATTTTGATTAAAAGTTATCAGAGCACTCATGTCTGTAAAACTTCAAATGTTTTTTACTCTTTTCTAAACTCCCACCTTAATGTAATAGTCATTTATACTTGTTAGGTAGTATGTTCTTCTGCCTGCTGACAACTGCATTATGAGGTTGATAACACAATGAAAAACAAAAAGAAAAGAAAGTTGCTCAGTCGTATCTGAATCTTTGCAAGCCCATTATATAGTCTGCCAGGCTCCTCTGTATAAGGAATTCTCCAGGGAATGACATTGGAGTGAGCAGCCATTCCAGGGGATCTTATATTTTTAGATAAATGCCACTGCTTCTTCATTTCCAAAGGTCACTGGTACCCTGATATATGTTACCTTTTAATGTAATTTATGAAAGGCATCATGATCTATGTGATCATGTGAAAGTATGTGAACTTCACAGTCCAACCTCGGTTTAAATTCCAGTTCCAGTTATTTACCAGCTCTGTCTTTGGAAAAGCTATCTAATCTCCTTGAACCTGTTTCCTCATCTGTAAACATGGGACTAAAGCTTTCCTTTGCAAAGGTGCTGTGATGGCAAAACTATTCCTAATGAACATACGCCGTGCACATTTGTCTACAGGATGTTCTTTGCACTGCCTCTCTTTAATCTTTAGAAATCTAAAGTGAGATTTACTTCTTAGTCATTTAGCCAATATTAGAATGTTTCCAATTTGGAATGCTGGATTTTATCCTTGGATACTTAAAATTAGGCTTCTGGTGGCAAGCCACATTCCTGGAATTTAAATTTCTTCATAGTTTAGAGAATTAGAGACACTAAAATAGCTCATCTCATTGTGCTATGTTTATTAACACAGTTTCTGTGCTTTCTTCCTAATTTTTTGAAATTAAAAAAGAGATTTGAGGAAGTTATGTGAGCATTTGCATTCTGGTCAAATTTCAAGCAAAAAAGCCTCTTGCCTCATGTAAAGGGGTCACTAAACACATGTTGGCATTTGTTAGTGGAGAGAGAGGGAGAAAGAGAACAAAATGATTACCAAGAGATACACATAAAAAAAGATAATTTTCTACACTTGATTCTAAAATTATTAGGAAACCTCTGAGCCAGGAATTGATTTGGACTTTGCAACAACTATGATCACAATGTCCCTAATGTTTTTTTTCCTTCCATAAGCTCTTATTTACAAAAGAAGATAAATACACTCATTACTCAAAGCACAACAGGGAAGAAAAAAGGCTTTGAAAATTTCTTTATCTCCTTACTTGATAACCTATATTTTTGAAACTTTCTTAGTACTGGATATTTCAAAGGTCAAGACCTTCACACCAGCATATACTCCTGTCCCAAAGAAGTTCTTCTTCTATCTTTTGTGAAAATAATTAAAGGAAATAATTTTTAATAAACAAAGGGAAAAGATAATGGTCATATCTATCAAGCCCACTTCAAGCTTAAAGAGGTGCCAAGAAAAGACTAGTAATATTATACTTTACAATTTCCGTTTCTTTTTATATGGCACTGAAGTCAAATAAGAATATTTATTAGCAGAGTAAAAGTGAGGCATTCAGCACAGTTTTAAATGAAAATGAATTAAAACTGCCAATTTAACTAATGTATTTAGCTTGTTCTATCTAATACAACTAAGGTGAACCGGCATTTTTTTGCTTTAAAATGATAGGTACTATAATGATAAGAAAAGGGAATACAGAAAGAAATCGATGATTAATAACCGTCATGCTTTCTAGTTTGAAAAGCTAAATGTACTTTAAAGTGTTCTCTCAACTGTCTGCTGCAATAATCCCATGATTTAAAGATGAGGACAATGTTACTGGCTGCTGGTTAATTAGAGAGCTAGAATTTGAACTCAGATACTTGTAATATTCTTTTATCAAAAATTATATAAAAATAAATACAAATGAAGATAAGCAACTATTATTATTTTACTTGTATATTATCTCTGCTGCTCATATTTCTAACACTTTGGAAACCCAAAGTGAGATTTAACATAAAACAGACACTTGGAAGGATGCAGTCGTAAAATGGGCTTCTCTGATGGCTCAGATGGTAAGGAACCCGTCTGCAATGTAGGAGACTCAGGTGTGATCCCTGGGCCAGGAAGATTCCCTGGAGAAGGGAATGACTACCCATCCTAATACTCTTGCCTAGAGAATTCCGTGGACAGAGGAGCCTGGCAGGGTACAGTGCATGGGGCCATGAAGAGTCAAGACATGACTGAGCACGCATGCACGCACGCAGCAGCAAGTCATAAATAGTTTGGGGGGACAAGACAGAAGATGAGTAACAAATTCATAAATGTTTTGGTTTGTTCACACGCCAATTTAACCTTTTCTTTCATTACTAACAATCCTCTTCAATCACCAGTCTTAGATTCCCTTTCGCTTTCTCCCTGTTCATCTGTTTTTATCTCCTTCTACCTTCCTTCTTTAAATCCATCTCTCATGTTTTCATGCTACCTTTAATGCCCATATTCACTGCCCTATCTGTTAAAAACATTTAGACCAATGTTTTTTGAGCAATATAATGTTTTTATCATATAAAAATGTAGAATATCAATGTTTTATACAAACTCAAGAAGATTCACAGAACTGGCGAGTTCAGAGCACCTCTACCCAGCCTATGTTTCTCTAATAAGCCTCCTTTAAAAAAAAAATTGCACATAGGATCCATTTTTCTATCATAAGCTTAATTATAAGTGTATTTTTAATGACTACTAAAGTAATTATAAAGCATAATCTGCAAATTCTTAGCAATCTTTATTTTGACAGCATTCCTGGCAATAATTAAAACTTAGAGAAAGGCCTATGAACTTATTAGTCCATCCATTAACTTTAATATATTGGAATTACTTTTAATTTTTTCCCTTTATTTTTACAATTAAAACATTTTTTAGGTTTTAATTTTTTAAAAATCAAAATACCCCATGTATATAAAGAAAGGAAATATTTAAACTGGTGACTGCTAATCCTGTTAATACTTGAAGTAACTTTTCAAGGGACATCAGATACTAGCATGTAGTTAACTGCAATAAACTGCAAGGAGTAAAAAGATAAACTATTTATCAGGATTATGTACAGGTGTTGCCCTACATTAAAGAATGGAGATGAAGCTGAGAAATAACCCATTTCATGATTTAGACTCTAGCTTTCTTACCTACTACAGAAAGTCCTTTTTTCCTCTCTGCTCCAAATACTGTATTATCCAAATCTTCTAGTGATGGCAATGGCTCTAAATTAGTAGCCTAAAGAGAAAAAAGGAAGATGAATGTTATTCTTCTCCTTTAGGGTTTTAATCAGACTCCTTCCCCTATCAAATACAACCCAAGTATTCTCTGTCTGGGTCTTAGCAAATTTACTCTTTGAAATTTTAAATCTAATGTAATTCTTCCCAGGTTCTCAGCTGCTATTAACATCATATGTACAGTATATTATACTTATTTGTAATTTTGGCTATATAGTTTTGAGGAGCAAGGATACTGAACTATAGCAATTACAATGTTTAAGTTAAAATTTAATCATACTGAAAATATATCAATGATTATAGAATATAACTATGTTTCATACATTGTCTTCTTACAGGCATATATCCTATAATCCTCACTGAAAAAAATTCCCAGTTCATACCTGTGCACTTCCATTTATTACAAGTAATATTTTGAGGCTCTTCATATGAATACTACGATCCAGCAGTTCCACAGCCTTGTCCAAGTCATCTTGGGTGGTTAATGGAATTACCAACTAAACAAAAAGGAACATAAGGAATTGTGTAGCCATCTCATCAAGTCCTTCCAGGAGTATCTCCATTATTATGGAATTATCAACCTCAAAATACTTTGCTCCTTGTCAGTATAATGAAATTCTGAATGAATACATGTATCTAGGTTTTTTTCTTCTCATCCTACCATCACTGAAATCATAAAATGAATATGAATAAATTTTTTGCTTTCTTATACATTAAATTTTTCTAGAAAACATATTTAAAGATTAAAGATCAATTTTCTAGGATATTTCCACAATATCGTTAAACTTAAGTTATAGTCTCTTCACCTCAAAACAGCATTAAGGAACATAAACAAAAACTATATAAAAGTATTATCTTTCACCTGCACTGATGAAATTTTTATTTTTTAAAAATAATAACCAGAGAAATGCATTCTCACCAGTGTACTTACCAACATATAACACGCAACTAAGCACTGGTGGCAGATGCCGTGGCGGGGTGCCACCAGTACTGTGCCTGCAGTCTATAGCCCACCTTGCACTGCTGTCCCTGACCATGGCAACGTGGCCACCGCCATCTAAAGCAGTAAGCTGAACAGGTGAGCCACCCTCAGTAAGCCCTGGATGCTGCACTCTGCTTTCATCAGTCCTCTTACGGATCAGACGTTAAAAGCGACAGAAGCACCTGAACAGTCTGTGAGGGAAAAGCAAGCTTCACACTACTTAACAAAATACTTGTTTTAAATGTAAATCTACTGTCTCGCATACAGGGCTGTCGTTACCATCTTTCTAAATTCCATATATATGCGTTAGTATACTGTTTTGGTGTTTTTCTTTCTGGCTTACTTCACTCTGTATAATAGGCTCAGACAGCAAAACAGACACAGATGTATAGAACAGTCTTTTGGGGGAGGGGGGGATGATTTGGGAGAATAGCATTAAAACATGTATAATATCATGTAAGAAACGAATCACCAGCCCAGGTTCAATGCAAGATACAGGAAGCTTGGGGCTGGTGCACTGGGATGACCCAGAGGAATGGTATGGGGAGGGAGGTGGGAGGGGCCTCAGGATAGGGAACACGTGCACACCCGTGACGGATGCATGTTGATGTATGGCAAAACCAACACAAATAAAGATAAAAAAGTAACAAAAAAAATGTAAATTTACTAGCTAAAGACAACTCTGTCAATAATCTTCAAAGTACATTCCATTTCATTAAAAGGACAGAATGAAAACAAGCAAACGTACTCCACACTTGTGAGCCTGCACTAACACAAGCAGTATACAGGCCATGCGAACGTAAAGGGCCAGTGAACTAGGTAAGGGTGTTGTGCAGTATGAACACCCAGCAGACAAGGGTTTCCCCTAAACTAGCAGTGAAGGCAGAGCACAGCAGAAAGCAACTTCTTGGTAAATACTGTCTGTCTAATAAATATCATAGGGTAAAGCTTCATCTGTACTCAAACCCACTAGCCGATATGGTGTGAACTCGTTCTCTGTAGATTTCTTTTATGAAAACTACCCCTTGTTTAAGAAAGGCTGCCAGACACAAATACAAGGCAGACTAATGTGAATTACATCATACAATCTGCCTACCCTCTCTCAGTACTTGAAATTATATTCCCAATTTCTGTTCATAGCAAATTTTATACTGTTACAACTTATCTACTATTAGGCCCTTTTTTTTCCTGAGAATTTTTTCTTAAAACAAACAAACAAACAGAATAGTAACTGATATCAAAAAAACAAGTCTGATCTACTTAATTAAATTCCTTCCACTTTTCTATCAATCATGAACCCTTTGTTCCCATCTTTAATAGCTTTTAAACTAAATTTTAAATACTAGAAAACATTTTAAAGCAATGATAAGGATTGTTCTGCCAATTTTCACTTAAGGAGAAAACCTGAATATTTACTTTAACTACACATTATTTATAATTGTATTGTTTACTTCTTCAAGGAAAAGATACTAGTTTAAATCACAGTAACAGAATATTAACATAAATGATTCTACAGCTTGCTAGAGTGAAATCTGGACATTCTGGAGGAGCCTGGAGTGGCACCTTGGTCTATAGCTCTGATGTAATCTCTCATATGTGCTAAGGGCACCTGTTACAAATTTTAAAACAAGAACTAAAAGTCGAGAACAAGTTTCACCTTTTCTAAATTATACTAAATAAATTACCCAATATTTTCTTGTTTGGTGAATTCACTTCAGTCTCATTCATAAAATCTATTTCCCTCAAGCTTATTACAGGTACATCAGTTGTATGTTAATAAAAATAATTTCTGGAAAGGAAACAAAAAATTGAGTCCAAAAATCTCATTAAATAGAACCTAAATTTGAAATAAATGAATTATCTTTTAACTTTACATAGTGAAACATGAAAACAGTTCATAAAAAGGTTCACCGTCTACCTATCTAAAATGGAGAAAGTCTTAGAAAATCCACTTGGCCTGCACATCCCCGTCTATGCCCTGTGACAATACATACCTGCCTGACACTGTATAAGATAAAGATCCAATCCCAGCTTAAATTGTTTCAATTCTGGTAAACCAAAAAATTCTTTTAGAACAGAGGATTTTGTACTACACAGAAAAAAAAAAATATTTATAGAACCGGAATAAAAACAGTATCAGTGAGTTTTCTGCATGTCTACAGGTCCATAAAACTAACACCTCTTTTAAGTCTCTCCCTAGTACCCCCACTGTCCAAGAACACACACCAGGCTTGTCATTTTGTGAATCAGAACATAGCTAACTCAAAAATCACAGACTCTCACAGGAACTCAGAGCGGCAGGAAAACGTTAAGCAATGTAATGTTGTACCCTAATGCCTACCATACTTTTGCCAAGAGGACACCCAGATATAAACAGCAAAACCACTCTAAGAATCCTTCAGAAAGCATGAGAAAAAGAAGCTGATACGGAGAAATTTCCCAATTTTTGGAAAATGGGAGCAAGTTGCTAAAACCTAGTCAATCAGCTCTACGTCAATCCTCAAGAAAACCCTAGAAAATATTATATGCAGGCACCCCTGCTTTAGAGCACATCACCTATGCTCTTCACAGATTCTGTTTTTTCACAAAGTGAAGGTTTGTGGCAACCCTGCCTCAAGTCTATTGGCACCATTTTCCAACAGCATTTACTCCCCTGTGTCTCTATGTTACTTTCTGGTAATTCTTCCAAATATTTCAACTGTTTTCATTATTATTGTAACTGTTATGGTGATCTATGATCAGTGATCTTTGATGTTACTATTGCAAAAGGATTATAATTTGCTGAAGCTTACAATGATGGCTAGCATTTTTAACTATAAAGTATTTTTTAATATCACACACTTGAGAGACTATAACACATGCATAACTGTACTGGGAAAACAATTCATGTGACTGGTTCTATTACAACAGTCACTTTATTGTAGAGGTCTAGACTGAACCTGCAGTATCTACAAGGTATGTCTGTAAACAAACTGGGAGAACTCAGAAAAGGAAATGGCAATTTTAAGAGCTCAGACAGGAACAATATCAACAAATCATGCAAAACTAACCTAATTTTCTTGACAGACATACTAGGCTCACAGGTCAAGGAAATATTGTAGTCAATGTACCTTGGCATTTGAAAGTTTTCCATGACACAATTTTAGACCAAACAAAACCAAAACAAAGATATATCTGGGTTCCCCAGAATCGTACCATGAGATAAAGATTCAGGTATGTTTATAAAAGATACTAGGAAACACTGGCAGGGTAATCGGGAAGACAAGGAAGAGAGGAGGTCCATAAAGGGTGTACCACCCAGCAAGTTGGCACGGTGGGCAAGTGGGGCCCATCCATCCCCATCTCCCACCACATCTTTGAGCCTCGTATCACCAATCCCCATTCCCTCCCTTATGTACTCAGGTTACACCCTACAGTCGTATCTCTGAGAAGTCCTCAGAATCTCAGGGGCAGGCAGTTGGAAATCAGGCTAGCACAGACACAAATAAGTGTCAAGACAGGGCCAGGCAAGAAGAGGTGTTCATAGCTAACCAAAAACCCAAAAAGTATTTGAAAAATGATATTTTAAGGTATTACTATAGTATGGTACTCATCACTTTGTTCAGAAACACTGTTTGTTTGGATACGGATTTTTACTTATTCAAAATACTTTCCACTTTATGAGTGATATCTTTAGACAAGCCATATTTGCATGTTCTCTTGCTTTAAAATGACAATAATTCATTAGAAAATCTAATATTTCAAATATTTTTATTAGCACAATGCTTTAACATTTGCAAAGTACTTGCACGTTTTCTAATTTTTACTAAACTTCCCACTGTCACTCCATTACCACTGACATTTTTTTCTATTCCTGACACACAAGTCTTTTCCTTCCCAGGATCTCTGTATGCTCTGCTCTCAAGCTGCTCTCTACCATGAATGTTATTCCCCTCAAATTCTTTGTAGGGTTGGCTTTTCATACTTCAAATCTCAACAATCAAGTATTACGACCTCATTTAGCTCTTCCTTAGTATTAACTAAATAAGACATATACTGCCCTTGCCTTTATCCTTTATCATAATATTTTATGCATTTCCTTCAAAGAATTTACATATTTAAACAATTCAATTATTAACTGTCTACTTCTACTACAAGTCTATAAAATTCACTAGGGGCTGCAATTCATAAATCATAACCATCATGCCTTGCAAATTCAACAGATATTTCTGAGAGGGAAAAGAAAATAAATTAACCAATTAACTAAACTGTCCCTAGAAATTTTTAAATCTCAAGATCTTGATCTGAGATCATAGGATCTGAAAAAAATCTCAGAGATGTGCAATCCAAATTTTACAGAAGGCTCAAAAGGGATTCCCCAGAACACAGAGCTCCTTAGTGTCATAGTGAGCCCCTGAGATTACATACTGACTCCCAAACATAATCTAATCACATCCTTACCAGTATGAAAGCAATCCTTTAAGCTTTAACTAAACTGTCCAACTACCAAAGCCCTGTTGTCTCTGTAGAAAAGTATACAGTATGAAAAGGACAGAGTTCATCAATAAAGAACAAAGAACAAAAATAAAACATAAACAAGCAGCAAACTTCTAGGCGATACATGCATTTCCTCCTTTAACAGATTCTCAACTGTTGCACAGCAGCACCTTTCAGTACCTTCCACGATGAAAAAATGCATTTTAATGAGTTAAAATTTACTACTGATATCTTATTCCTCTAAAACAGCACATCTGTATCGATGCCCAAATAAAAGCACAATCATCCTAAAACAATCTCTTAAATAAACACACTATTTTTCCAAAAAAAGAACTTGAAAGTTAATGTGCACATGTTTACCTCATTATTGGTATAATGCAGATCCATAGACTGTCCAAAGGCAATTTTAGCTTTAGACCTCAGGTCTTCCAGTTTAACTGGTCTGGGGAACTGAAGGATTCTATGTAAACAGAATTTTAATATATTTTATTTTCTTATGCACAGTTAAATAACTTAATCGTAACAGTTATCTCCTGAATACAGAAATACAAAATCAAGTTAAAATACAAATATTCACTTTACTTACACATTACAATGGCTCATTTCTGATCAGGTGCACTAACATTTTAACACAAAGTTCAAGAACTCTGAAGTCTGTTCTAGCCTAATAAAAATTATAAAAAGGAAATACTCAAAATACTCTGCAGTTTATAATTTGCACTGTTATTTATAAGAATATTAAATAACAATGTAAAATGTTCATTTTGGAAAGTGATTAATAACTACATCATGGCCATACGATGAAACTGTTAAAAGAATAAAGTTGTTCTCTGGGAATCCAAGTTCTGATTTCTGAACTCTTATCAACTCAGTATTTCTGAGTGCATGTGCACGCACACACACACAAACACACACATACACACATATATATCACGTAAGCATACACATCCCAAATAAATATTTTTAAAGAATTAAAAATTTTTAATCCTAGAATTTTCTTCTTATTTCACAAAGGATTGACTTGTGTTGCCCCTAGGGACCATGCCTCTAAGCTTGGAGACTATCTACTAGACTTGTAAGTTTTGTAACAGGAGGGATCATGCATATTTCACTTTATTCCCTTTATAGCCCAGCATATAGAAAGTACTCAATAAACAGTGCTCAATGAACTATAACAAAATTGAGAATATATCCATAAAAGTTGTAAACAGGAAAAAGTAGACAGGACAATACTTGTATGATGTATCTGCATCCCCTACTCCCTTCTTTTCTTTAAGTTTACTTATTTGTTAAAGTCCTTATTGAATTTGTTACAATATTGCTTCTGTTTATGTTTTGGTTTTTTGGCCCTAAGGCATGTAGGATCTTAGCTCCCTGACCAGGATCAAATACACAGTCCCCGCATTCGAAGTGCAGTCTTAACCACTGGACTGCCAGGGAAGACTCTCCACCTCTTTTTTTTTTTTTAATCTCTGTGTAAAACATTTTTACATCTTCAGGTTATATGATCTGTGAGCTTTTTAAAATCCTTAAGACAGATAGATCTTTCATTAAATTAATGAGACACTAATAATAGAAATAAAATTCTATCTTCTTTAACATCTACGAGGTCTTGTCAGCAATTCTGTCGTCAACCACCCACCACTGCGACCATTTCCACCATTCCACTGAGATACAAACGTCCAGGTGAAGGGTAGTCGTCCACCTTTGCTAAATAATTTACAGTCACCAGTCCAACACTTTTCTCAATGTTACTAATACAGGTCAAATGATTCAAGTTTTTTCAGAATACTCAAAATTGTGAATTTAAGTCCATACACCTAAAATCTGTATAGTATCTGAAGAGATGATAGAATTATAAGGAGAAAAATATTTAATTTCCACTGAGTAAAAATGTTTTTAAATGGTAATATTTAAAGCTGCATTACACAATGACCTGACTTATTTCCTAATACTGCAAAGTAAAAACATGATTCACTTCTGATGCTTAGCCTGAAATTTGATAGACTCTATCTTAAGTACAAGTACACATTACAGTTACCAACAAGGACTATTCCATTCTCAATTTGTAAGCCATGAGAACCTACATTAAAATCTACAAAGAACCTCTACTATCTTAAGTAGGCCATGCATTTGATTAAATCAATGAACTGACATATAATGCTTCCTTCCTTACCTTTTTTCTCCTCTGTGTTCAAATTTGACTCGAACATCATTCTGTAATGAAATGATAAGTCATGTCAGAGATGAGATAAAATTCCCAGAATTTCTAAATCACTTTTCTTTTTAGTCACTCATTTAAGATAGAGCAGAGGGGGAAGGAGATTTCAATCAGTGTCAACTCCAATCACCTGACAGTTTCTACCAAAGAGCTGAGTTGAGAATTAGGTTGCTTAATCTGGGCTCAACAGGAAAGAGCACCAAGATCTATTAGTGATGGCATCCCCAGTATGAGACATTTACTAATTCTGTTAGAGAGCAATACAGAATACTACACTTCCACTATCTATGTTAGATGTTCCAAATAAATTTCATGTATGAGAACCAAAATTATCTTCATCTGTAAATACAGAGAATAGTCAGTTATTTAAGTAAAAGCCATTTGTGTGTGTTACATGCCTTAGGAATTGGATGAGATATCTACTCTAGAGAGAAGTTACCACAAATGAAACTATCATTAAAAAAAAAAACTGACACCCTTAGAGAAAAATGTATGACAAACAACAAAATACTTGATTCAAAAGTATAAAAGCTAATCACTTCAAACAAGTACTCTATACAATTAGGATATTCAAAGAAGATAATTCACAGAACAAATACATATTTACTAAAATATTACTGAGACAAATACCTGCTTTTTTGGTGATGAGGACTTTGTTTTTCTGGTTTCCTGTAAGGATAATGCTGGTCGACTGGCCTTATGAAGAACAGCCAAATCTTGCATGATTGAGTTCAAAGCTTGCTGATCATCTAGGTATTTTAAAAATAAAACACACACAGAACTGTGATTTCAATATGTATTTATCATAGACATCAATACAAAATTTATAATACAACTCAATGCATCTAGAACACTTTTAAGGCCTGCATTGGTTTTTTTGGTAAAAGAAAAGCTTAGTTATTTAAAAACTGAACATAAATAACATTAAAACTGTACTATATCAAGCGCCTGCCTCACACTAGGTGTTCACACAAGACATTTATAAGGCAAGTACAGTCCTGACTCTTCTCCTGATGTAACATCCTCGGATATGGGTCAAAACAACCCTGTTATAACAAATTCTTTTCTATGACTCCTAAACAAAACATCAACAAGACATCTAAAATCTTAATTAAAACAAGTGGGGAAAAAATAAATACCTTTCTCTAAATACTATCATTATTTAGCATGTATGTTTAAAATACAGAATTCCTTTCAGAGTTTTTCTCTTTCATCAGTACTTCAAGTCAGAAACAAAGAAAAGCTGTATCTGTAGATAAAGGGCTACTGATATTTGGATGTGGTTTTTTTTTTTTTTTAATATCTTTACCATAAGGTTCAACAAGACTACATTAACAGACTAATGACCTCAACCACTAACAACTTAACAGGTATCAATGCAAGAAAAATTCACTTCTTAGAAAAAAGTACTGAATCCATAAAACTGAAACAATCATGAACCATGAACTTTTAATCTTTTCCAAACATACCAAAGATTTCTTTCTAAGACTATATAAGCATGAGCATCCTAGTAATGATAACTGTATGATCTCTGGACAATTTAATTGATTTTTCACTAGTAAATCAATTCTACTAATGATAATCAACAATTGGTCAATAAAGGAACTGAGGGACTTTACAGCTTACATTTTACAATGTAACCATTTTTGGTAATAATAATTTATGTTCCACAGCAGTAGTAATTAAAACATGCTTTATCCTGTAAAGGGAGATCATTAAAAAGAATTTGGCAAGTTAATGGCTTTATCAGTCTTTTGAACACACAAATTGCTTATTTCTCTAACATTTAATTTTTTTACAACACTCAATATATTCTGTTCTATAGTGAAACTACTTACATACTAAAATTAAAATTATGGCTCCAAAGGTTTTGTTAACAAATTCCAGGTCCAGAGAAAATTTTAATCCTTCAAGAAGTATTGTTTGTGAAATAAAATTTCTACATAATATTAGCTTAGCCAAACAGTAACTGAGCCAAATGGGTCTATAACGTAATTACAACATGTGTGCTGTATATGGGTCCAAGCCAGACTATGTCATTTATTGATAAAATATAAATCCTTCCTTAGAAAATACTATGAACTGGAATGAAATTATCTCATATAACTTTCTTATGAAAAGTAAGACCCGTAATTCTACACTGGGGAGAGGAAAACTTTTAATACCTAAACGTATCTATGTCCTAATTATTTTCTTCTTTAAGCATGTGAATTTAGGCATTTTCAAAATATTTCATGTTCAACATTACATGTTTAATATTATAACACCAAAATAAATTCTTGGGAAGGCTTTGGCTTAAATCTCTTATCACGTTTACATATATTAACTCAGTACATGTAATATATACTCAGTATATTACATGTACTGAGTTTAAAGAAATGAATACCATTGCCATTGTACATGTAAAAAAGTAGAGAGGGCCACTGAATAAAAGTAACTTCTCAGGGAGATGACATACAACTGAAGGGTTACTTAACCGAGTTCCTTCTTTTTTCTGGTTTGAAGGAGAATCAGATGCTACATAAGTACCCAACAGGAAACTTGCTTTTGATAAGACATAAGCTAACAAATGCCCAAAGGATCAAGCAAAGTGGTGAACTTACACTACAAGCACTGTTCTAACAATTCTAGACCATTTCACTCTATTAAGAATCTCTATGGTGGTTACAGGTACCAGCAAGATTAGACAGGTTATAAACATCACAGGATCATGAGTTGCTCTATATGGCAGAGAGGCTGCTCAGAGGATCCCACAGTCTGACCAAGAGTCACACAGAAGCAGCAGTGGATTTCTGACACACATTAAGAGGACGTTTCATTGTTGAGCACAAACACAGAAAATGTTTGGGAGGTAATAATTTCAAATAAAAGATTTATCAGAAATGCTTAATTTATTAGCTTTTATGGTTCATTCATTATACTTAAAGTATTTATAGGAGAAAATCTTCAATTAAAATTCAAGTATCTGTGATGCATCCTTCTAAATAGTCACAGTTTCTTGAGACTACCTCTGTAAATGTTTTTAAGCAATGACTGTACTTTGCATACTATGCTGAGAGCAACAAAAATGAAAAGCTGGTACGAATTCAGTAAAAGTTCCAATTTGGAACTGGAGGTGAAGGTGACAAAAGTGGAGCATCTGGACCACCTGATGGCACTGCACTCCTGGTTACAAAAAGAGGAAACGGAAGAGAAATTTAAAAAGTAGGAAGGTAGGGGTTTTGCCTACACATTTACCACAACAGACACACTGATGTGTGCTAGCCCTTCCAGTGAAGAACATGGACAAATTTAAGCTCTTTGGCTCTAATGTCATGTATATACATATAAGACTGAATAATATCTTTGTTAAGCAAGGGATAGGAACACTGTGACAAAGACAAACATTGGCAAATACATGTCAGAATTAAGATATTGGTATAAGATACTGGTCTAAATTTAAAACCTCAGCTTCCAACTACACAGTCTATTTTTCCCCATTAGGATAGGATGGGCCATTTGCTCCATTTCTTTCTAGTTTTTCCCTGTCTAATCCCTGCCTCACATTGGAACCCTCAACTCCAAGGAGAAAAGGAGGGGGAAAAAAAGAAAGTACAGAAGAAAACAAAAAGATATATAAACTTAACCCCCACAATCCATTCCCATACTTTGGCCTTCCTTTCCATTAACATTATATGACACCACAGAAAACTCACAAGAGTTGTAAAACATATCCTCCTTGAGCACCAATGATTTACTCCTCTAATTCTGTTATAAAGTTTTATGATTCACTATTTTTATGCAGCTATTTTCTTTAGTCTATCTATACTACTATACTGCTGAGTAATTATATAATAATTCATTCCTCAGCCTTTACTCAATCTTTAAAAGTCAGGTTTCTTTACCAAAAACTTTATCTGGCCATCAGACTCTAAGAAAATCACAATCCAAAAAAATAAATAAATAAAAGAAAGAAAGAAAAAATCACAATCCATCTTAACAGTTTATTTTGAATGTCCACATCATGTCCTGCACAAATTGGTTATCCCAAAACTGTAAAAGTCAACACAGTAAGTGCTTTAATCGAAAATCTATTAAGTAAATAAATGTAAAACATTATATAAACCTACTAAATCATAAGATTTCTTCCTAAGAAGCTCATCATACACACAGAGAAAGCCCCCACCCCATATTATCCTTTAATTATAGATGAGAAATGCTTTTAGTTGGAACTCACCCATCATGGCAATCAGCTTGACTACTTGGAAATTAGGGAAACGGTTCTCCCATCAGCATTCTCTGTGGCCTAAGGAGGTAAAAAATGAACACGGTAATAGTAAGAAGGAAGAGAAGAGGGAGCCATAAAAAAAAAATCTACAAGTAACACTAATGAGAATGTACAATATTAATATTTTACACATTTTTATGGGGAAAGTGCCTTATTCTTCCCAGATATTCAATTATTGAGAATGAACTAAAAATCATTATGACTTTATATTAAATTTATTTCAATATTGTTCAGATTCCTGTCTATCTAAACTAAAGCAAAACAAAATGGAACAATTGTTGACAGTTAAAAAGCTTAAGAGATAATTGAATAAACTCAAGCTCCCACAAGGCAGAGGCACATAAAGATGAATGGAAAAGGTCATGTTTAGAGACAAAAAGGAGGATATCAATAAAGTAGTAAAAGCCTACAAAAATTCTCTCCTCCATAAAAGAAAAAATTATCAGAATCAACACAAAGGAATTAACCAAAAGTTTGCGGCCATCTGGGAAGAAATTCTGTAGTCTCAATAAAAACAGAAAGCCTTGTGGTGTTTTGGCCTTCCCTATTCTTATCTTTCCACCCTTTACTTCCAGCTCCAAATTAGCAATTTAAACCAACAAGCCCAGAGATTTCCCAGACAGTCCAGTGGTTAAGACTCTGTACTTGCAATGCAGGAGTGCAGGTTTGATCCCTGGTCAGGGAACTAAGGGGACTCCTAGGTGGCACAGTGGTAAAGAATCCGCTTGCCAAAGCAGGAGACATCAACAGATGCAGGTCTGATCCCTGCATTGGGAAGATCCCTTGGAATAGGAAATGGCAGCCCACTCCAGTATTCTTGTCTGGGAAATTCTATAAACAGAGAAGCCTGGCAGGCTACAGTCCGTGGGGTCACAAAGAGTTAGATACAACTGAGCACATACATACAACTGGGAACTAAGATTCCACATGCTAGAATGTGGCCCAAAAACAAAAAGCCCCAACAAGCCCAAAGTCCCCATGAAAATGAGCAGCCCGGCAGCCACTGAAGGCAGAATGAATTCCCCCAAAATTATTATATTTGACCTATCTAATGGTTTGCTGATAGACCCCCATTTGAAAGGCTGCCTTTATTTAACCTGACTTAAAGCTTTTCCAACGCGAAGAGCTTGGGGTATTTACTGAAAATCAATCAAGGACAACTGTTACGTATCTCAACTGTCAGAGGTTGGGGAAAAAATAGTTGGGGCAGGCAATACATTAAGAAAAAAATTTTCTAGAAAAGCTGAAGAATGAGATGTCAGTAGGGAACTCTGAAAATCTCCTACAGATTCCTAGAAATCTAGACGTTATGCAAACGCCCAAGGCTGTTGCACAGTCAAGAAAGGCCTTTCACCTCTGGCTAACTTTGAGGCTTTGTGCAGCATTAAGTGAAGCACGAGGCCGAACTGTAAATGCCGGACACACACACACACACACACACACACACACACCCCTTGAAAGACTGTGAGACTTAAAGGTTCCAAGTACTTAAGGAAATGTGTCTAATCACGAGCTGACAACTAAACTAGGAGCAGTCTTCAGGGACCACATACAACAGAATACAGACTTTAAAAAATGAGTTCTGAAATGTCATTAAACAAACAAACTATAACAACAAAAGAAATACAGGGGAGGGAGAAGAACCGGATTTCCAGAGGTGGTACATTAAAATATTTTAAATGTCCAGTTTTCAAGGAAAAAAAAAAAAACAAAGACATTGGTCCATACACAGAGAAAAAGCAATCAACAGAAACCGACCCTGAAGAAGCCCAAATGTCAGACTAACTAGATCTGTATCAAAATTCCAGATTCCCTTCAGCATGAACTACATTGTTTGTACAAGCAGTTTAGGCACAGTAAGCCATTCGTGTCAGTTAGGCAGGTGGGAACCCTCCTGAAATCCAAGTTTTCAGATGCCAGCAACGAGCAGGCCTCATAAGCAGTTATTTCAAGGATAAGGAGCAAGGTCTACTGTAACTCTTTTTTACACAAGCAGCAGGAGGAAATTAATAGACAAGTTTAAAGAAACCGCATAATCAATAATTATAAGCATGCTGTTCGGTGTGTATTATGTAGATGTAGTTTATATAACGACAACAGCACAAAAGACAGACAAGGGATGGAGTCAGAAGGAAAGTTTTGTATGCCACTATAATTAAGTGGTATTAACTCAAACTATATTGCTGTAGGTTGAGATGTTGATTTTAATCCCCAGGTCAACCACTGAAGTGCACATTTATTTAAATGGCAAAAGAAACAAGAGAATTAAAAAGCACACTAGAAAATATCTATTTAACAAAAAGAAGGCACTAATGAAGGAATGAGGAACAAAGAAAGATATAAAACACACAGAACACACCTGGCAAAAATGGCAGAAGTAATCTTCCCTTTTGCATAATTTTATATATATATATATATATATATATATATATATATATGTAAGCAGAACAAACAAAGGCAGAAATGAGCAGACTAGGTTAAAAAACTTGACAACTACATACTATCTACAGCAGACACATTTTAGATTCAAACACAAAATAGATTAAAAGACTAAAAAATACCATGCAAACAGTAGCCAAAAGGCTATACTATTAGCAGAAAAATGGAATATATTTCAAAATGGTTATTAATGGCAACGAAGGATATCTACAGTGAAAAAATGGCCAACTTATCAACAAGATACATAATTGTAAACATGTATGCATGTAACAACAGACTCTCAAAATACATGAAAAAAGATATGAAATAATTAAAGTAGGACAGTTGGAGATTTCAATGCCTCATTTTCAATAAAGGATAAACAAGTACACAGAAATATCAATGAGAAACTAAAGATTTAAGTAATGCTATAATATGCTATATAGATAAAATAATTCTATTTAGATATAGAGCATATCTATAGTACACTCAACCCCAAAAGAGCAAAATACACATTTTTCTCAAATGCATGTAGAACATTTTCCAGGACAGATCACATGTTAGGCAATAAAACTTATCTCAGTAAGTATAAATAGATTTAAGAAATATTCTTGGCATATACCCCAGAGAAAAGCATGGTCTGAAAGGATACATGCATCCCAATGTTCACTGCAGCACTGTTTACAATAGCCAAGACTCAGAAGCAACCTAAATGTCCACCAACAGTGGAATGGATACAGAAGATGTGGTTCATATATACAATGGAATATCACTCAATCATTGAAAAGAATGAAATAATGCCATTTGCAGAAACATGGATGGACCCACATATTGTCATAATGAGTGAAGTCAGACAGAGAAGGTGAAATATCATATGACATCCCTTATATGCAGAATCTAAAAAGAAACGATACAAATGAACTTATTTACAAAACAGAAATAGACTCACAGTCTTGGAGAACAAACTTATGGTTGCCAGAGGTGAAAAATTCGGGGAAGGAATAGTTAGGGAGTTTTGGATCGACATGTACACACTGCTGTATTTAAAATGGATAACCAACCAGGTCCAAATGTAGCACAAGGAAATCTGCCCCATGTTATGTGGCAGCCTGGATGGGAGAGGAGTTTGGGGGAGAATGGTACATGTATAGGTGAGTCCCTTTGCTGTCCACCTGAAACTTATAAAGTGTTAATCAGCTATAGTAGTGAGTGAATGTGTCAGTCGCTTGCTGCTAAGTCGCTTCAGTCATGTCCAACTCTATGCGACCCCATAGACAGCAGCCCACCAGGCCCCGCCGTCCCTGGGATTCTCCAGGCAAGAACGCTGGAGTGGGTTGCCATTTCCTCCTCCAACGCATGAAAGTGTAAAGTGAAAGTGAAGTCGCTCAGTCGTGTTTGACTCTTAGCAGCCCCATGGACTGCAGCCTACCAGGCTCCTCCGTCCATGGCAGGAGAAGCATTTTCATTTCCTCCGTCCATTTTCTAGGCAAGAGTACTGGAGTGGGTTGCCACTGCCTTCTCCGTCAGTCGCTTAGTCTTGTCCAACTCTTTGTGACCCTAAGGGCTATTGCCCACCAGTCTCCTCTGTTTATGGAATTCTCCAGCCAAGAATACTGCAGTGAGTAACCATTCCCTTCTCCAAGGGATCTTCCCAACCCACGGATCAACTCAGGTCTCCTGCATTGCAGGAAGATTCTTTACTGTCTGAGCCACCAGGGAGGCCCTCATTGGCTATGCTGCTGCTGCTGCTAAGTTGCTTCAGTCGGTCGGACCCAACTGAAGTCGGGTTCACTCTGTGCAACCCCATTGACGGCAGCCCACCAGGCTCCCCCATCCCTGGGATTCTCCAGGCAAGAACACTGGAGTGGGTTGCCATTTCCTTCTCCAATGCATGAAAGTGAAAAGGGAAAGTGAAGTCGCTCAGTCGTGTCTGACTCCTAGAGACCCCATGGACTGCAGCCTACCAGGCTCTTCCATCCATGGGATTTTCTAGGCAAGAGTACTTCAGTATAAAAGAAAAAGCTCAAAAGACAAAAAATAAGGAAATGAATGTGCAGGAATGACAACAACAAAAACTACAGGTAAATCATAATCATAAATATTTATAAAATATCTATTAAAACAAAATGTTATCAAGCCTTTCCTAACTGTAGAAATTTATAACTTTGAATATAGAACTTTAGACAACCATATGCATAAAAGGCAAACCATAAAGCCAAACAGATTTTTCCTCCTTTTGGTCAAGAGAATAAAAATATAATTGAATAGAAATAAAAGAAAAAAGATACACAATGTATGTTCCCTGACAACAATGAAATGAGAAACTGTTAACAGAAGGAAATCTGGGGGATTTACAAACATGAAAATTAAACACACTCCTAAAGAACTAATAAGACAAAAAAGAAGTAACATGCAAAATTAGAAAATGCTTTGAAATGAATGAAAATTTTAAAACATACTGAAAAGTATCAGCTGCATCTAAAGTATAATTTAGAGGTAAACTTGTAACTGCTGGGAATTTGCTGGTAGTCCAGTGGTTAGGACTCAACTCTCTCAATGTTGAGTTCAATCCCTGGTCAGCGAAGCAAGATCCCACAAGCCACACAGCATGCCCCTTCCCCAAAAAATCAGAGACAAATTTATAACTGTTAATGTTTATATTAAAAAATAAGAAAGATCTCAAATCAGTAACCTAAACTTCTACCTTAAAAGATGTAAGAGCATGTTAAGTCCAAAGCAAGTAGAAGGAAAGAAACAATAAGGATTAGAAATGGAAACAAACCAGAAAATAAACTCACAAATTTTTTAAATCAATGAAACAAAAAGTTGGTTACATGAAAAGATCAAAAAAACTGACAAATTTTTAGCAAGATTAACCAAGAAAAAGAAAGGAGGAGGATTCAAATATCTAAACTCAGGAATTAAAGGAGAATTACTACCAACCTTACAGAAACAAAAAGGAAAAGCGAACACTATGAATAATTGTACATCAGTGAATAAGACCACGTGGAGGAAATAAAGTGACTGAATCAGAAATTTTAAAGCTTTTCACAAATAAAAAGTCCTAACCCAGATAGATGGCTCAAGCATTTAAGGAAGAATTACCACCAATTATTAATATTTTATTACCCAGGATTACTCTGATAATCAAATCAAAGATATTTTGAGAAAACTACAGATTGATAACTTTGTGAATATAGAAAAATACTAACAAAACACTAACAAATCTAATCCAGAACATTAAAAAGAGGGATTCTACACCAGAAACATATAGGATATAACCCACAAAAGCAAGGTGGATTCAGCATACAACATCAATGTAATAAAATACAGATAAAAGAAAGATACATAATCACCTCAATAGACAAAGAAAATGCAAGTGCCAAAATCCAACTGCCTACTCAGAAGATAAGGAAGAGAAGGGAGCTTCCTGCAGCTGATCAGGGCAACCATGAAAAATCTGCAGCTAACATATTTTATGATAAAAAACTGGATATGTGCCTCCTAAGATCAGAGACAAGGATTCTAGTCTTGCCAGTCTTATTTAATATTGTACTAGAGTCCTAGTCAGAAAATGAGGCAAGAAAATGAAATATTTGATAAAAGGAATTCAGACTCAATAAGAAGCAAAACTATACCTATTTGCAGACGACAACCTTGTATACAGAAAATCTAAGTTCACAAAAACAGTATTAGGGTTAATGAAAGAGGTCAGCACAGTTGCAGGATACAAGATCAACATTTAAAATTACCAGTTGTAAACCTATGTCTGATTCAAGTTGAGGTCTGACAGAAAGCAACAAAATTCTGTAAAGCAATTATCCTTCAATAAAAAATAATTTTAAAAAATCAGTTGTATTTCTACACACAAGCCATGAATAATATAGAACTAAAATTTACAAATAAATTCCACTTATATTACCATCAAAATAATATAATTCTTAGGAATATATTTAACAACAACAAGTCTTGTACACTGAAAACTATAAAACGCTTCTGAAAAACATTACAACAGACCTAAGTATCTGGAAAGACATTCCATGTTCAAGGATTGGAAGAAATGTTTTTAAGATGGTAAAACTCTCAAAGTCACCTACAAATTCAATGTAATCTCTATCAAAATTCCAATGACCTTTCTTTACAGCAATGAAAAAAGTGATATTTAAATGCATATGGAACTAAAAGAGACCCTGAAGAGCCAAAACAATAGTGAAAAAGAAAAATAAAGTTGGAGGACTCACACGCTCTTGATTTTAAAAATTACTACAAAGTTATGGCAATCAAAGCAGTGGGAGTACAGAAATAAGGAGGGAGACTGGTGAAACAGAAGGGAGAGTTCAGAAATAAACTCCAACATCCATAGTTAAATGAGTGCCAAGAGAATGGGGAAATAATAATCATCAATAAATGGTACTGGACAACTAGATATCCACACGCCAAAACAAGAAGTTAGACTCCTACCTCACACATTATACAAAAATTAATTCAACATGGATCAAACACAAAATGGAAAAGCTAAATGTATAAAACTCTTAGAAGGGAACAGAGGTATAAACATCATTTTTTACCTACCACCCTGCAGAACTTACCTAAAGGGCACACATTTTTAATATACATTTTACGTATGCATTCACCCAAATAACCACAACAGATAAAAATATAGACATTCCCAGGACCCATGAAGACTCCCTTGTACCTGTCCCCTGTCAGCCACCATTACCCCATAAGGGAACCTTCATCTTGACATTTACTGCCATAGATTAGTTTTGCCTTTTAACATTTCATGCTAATTGAAACATACAAGACATATTCTTTGTATTTTTCTTTTTTATTTTTTGTTTTTGGTTGTGCTACACAATTTACAGGATTTTAGCTCACCGACCAGGGGCTGAACCCATGCCCTTGGCAGTGAAAGCCCGTGAAGCCCTAACCACTGGACCACCATGGAACTGCCTGTATCTATTTTCACTTGATATCTTATGTCTCTGGAATTCTTCAACATACTCTGTACAAGTATTTTATTCACTTTCATCACTGTGCAATATTCCATTATAAGCTTATACCTCGACTAATTCACCCATTCTACTACTGGTGGACATGAAGGCTGTCTCCAGTTACTGGCTATTACAAATAAAAGCTCTATGAACCTCTTGAACATGCCTTTCAGTAAACATACACACATATTTCTGTTGGATATATATCCAAGGAGGGAACTGCTAAATCTCCAAGACATGCATATAATTACCTTCAGCACTTATGGAGGAACATTTCTTCAAAGCGACTGTGTTAAACACAGATACTCTCATCAGTAATGGAAGAGAGTTCCAGTTCTTCCACATCCTCACCAACCCTAGCAGTCATTCTGGTGGCTGTGTAATGTATTTATCACTATAGTTTTAATTTACACTTATCTGGTGATTAATGATGTTGAAAACCATTTTCATTGGTTTACTGGCCATTCTGATATCCTCTTTTGTAAAGTGGCTATTTAACAAGCCTTTTGCACATTTAAAAATTTTAAATACAAGAACTCTGTTGGATATGTTCATTATGGTCTACGGTCTATGTCTTAGCTTTACACTTTGTTTATGGTATCTTCACTCTAACAAATCTAATGTAGTCAGTAAGTATACAGCGGAGAATTTGGGCAACTCCTTAATGAGGTGATTAAGATTAGCATCACATATAAAAGACAGATGGACATTCTGTGTCTCAAGGTTTAATACTCTGAGAAGGAAACAGCATAAACTAAGCAGCTTTCTGAGACTGTATAACCTAAATATAATTAAAGAAAATTCAGACAAAATGAGAAACATTGCATTTAAACAAAAACGGAGAAGGCATTCCTCAAAATGTCAATCAAATAAAAGTCAAAGAAAGGCTATGAAAATGTTGCAGATTCAAGGAGAGTAAAGAGACACAGCAACTTGATCATTCCTAAACCTAGACTGGATCCTGCACCAGAGAGAAACTGCTATATAGGCCATTATCAGGTCAAATGATGAAATTGGAATATGTATAGGAATTATTTCTTCAGAAAGTCTACATTCCAGTTACTACTGTCTCTGCTATCCTCCTATTTTTATGCTATGATAAAAATGTGCATGTGTGTTCTAGTGATTATTAACTGGCATAAAAGACATATTAGTAATGAGTTTTTAATCCACAAAACTGGTGGGAATTCAAATATATGGACTGCCTAAAACACCAGAGAAACACTCTGCTACTCTGCATGAACAAAATATAAAAGCCTATATTCTTTATTGTTTAATTAAAAAAAATTTTTTCTTATTGAAGTACAGTTGATTTACTACATTGTGTTAGTTTCTGGTGTACAGCAAAGTGATTCCGTTATACATTTATACACATATTCTTTTTCATATTCTTTCTCATTATGGTTTATTACAGGACACTGAATATAGTTCCCTATACTATAAATTCAGTTCAGTCGCGTTCAACTCTTTGTGACCCCATGAACCACAGCATGCCAGGCTTCCCTGTCCATCACCAACTCCCGGAGTTTACCCAAACTCATGTCCATCGAATCGGTGATGCCATCCAACCATCTCATCCTCTGTCGTCCCCTTCTCCTCCTGCCCCCAATCCCTCCCAGCATCAGGGTCTTTTCAAATGAGTCAGTTCTTCTCATCAGGTGGCCAAAGTATCGGAGTTTCAGTTTCAGCATCAGTCTTTCCAATGAATATACAGGACTAATTTCCTTCAGGATGGACTGATTAGATCTCCTTGTAGTCCAAGGGACTCTTCAACAGTCTTCTCCAACATCACAGTTCAAAAGCATCGATTCTTCAGCACTCAGCTTTCTTTATAGTCCAACTCTCACATCCATACATAACTACTGGAAAAACCATAGCTTTGACTAAACGGACCTTTGTTGGCAAAGTATGTCTCTGCTTTTTAATATGCTGTCTAGGTTGGTCATAGCTTTTCTTCCAAGGAGCGTCTTTTAATTTCATGGCTGCAGTCGTCATCTGCAGTGATTTTGGAGACCAAAAAAATAAAGTCTATCACTGTTTCCATTGTTTCCCCACCTATTTGCCATGAAGTGATGGGACCAGATGACAGGATCTTAGTTTTCTGAGTGTTGAACTTTAACCCAACTTTTTCACTTTCTTCCTTCACTTTATCAAGAGGCTCTTTAGTTCTTCTTTGCTTTCTGCCATAAGAGTGGTGTCATCTGTGTATCTGAGGTTATTGATATTTCTCCCAGCAATCCTGATTCCAGCTTGTGCTTCATCAGCCCAGCATTTTTCATGAAATACTCTGCATATAAGTTAAATAAGCAGGGTGACAATATACAGCCTTGACGTACTCCTTTTCCTGTTTGGAACCAGTCTGCTGTTCCATGTCCAACATGTCCTAACTGTTGCTTCTTGACCTGCATACAGATTTCTCAGGAGGAAGGGCAGGTGGTCTGGTATTCCTATCCCTTGAAGAATTTTCCGCAGTTTGTTGTGATCCACTGTCAAAGACTTTGGCGTAGTCAATAAAGCAAAAGTACATGTTTTTCTGGAACTCTCTTGCTTTTTCAATGATCCAGCAGATGTTGGCAATTTGATCTCTGGTTTCTATGCCTTTTCTAAATCCAGTTTGAACATCTGGAAGTTCACGGTTCACGTACTGCTGAAGCCTGGCTTGAAGAATTTTGAGCATTATTTTGCTAGTGTGTGACATGAGTGCAATTGTATGGTAGTGTGAACCTTCTCTGGCATTGCTTTTCTCTGGGATTGGAATGAAAACTGGCCTTTTCCAGTCCTGTGGCCACTGCTGAGTTTTCCAGATTTGCTGACATATTGAGTATAGCACTTTCACAGCATCTTTTAGGACTTTCACAAATCTTTTAGGAGTTGAAATAGCTCAACTGGAATTCCCTGTACTACTACACCTTGCTTTTTATCTATTTTTTACATTGCTGTTGCTGTTAAGTTGTGTCTGACTCTTTGCAACCCCATGGGCTGCAGCACATCAGGCTTACCTGTCCTTCACTATCTCCCAGAGGTTGCTCAAATTCATGTCCACCGAGATAATGATGTTATCCTCTGTCACCCTCCTCTTTTGTCTTCTATCTTTCCCAGCATCAGGGCCTTTTCCAATGAGTTGGCTCTTCACATCAGGTGGTCAAAGTACTGGCGCTACAACTTTAATTTTAAACACAGAAGCTTCTAACAGTTAATTCCAAATTCCTAATTTATCCCTCTCCCACCCTTTGGTAAACAAGCTTGCTTTCTATTTTTCTATATCTGTGAGTCTGTTTCTGTTTTGTAAGCAGATTCATCTGTGTCATATTTTAGATTACACATGTAAGTAATATCATACGATATTTTTGTTTCTGTATATGACTGACTTTACTTAGTATGATAATCTATAGGTCTATTCTTGTTGCTGCAAATGGCATTACTTTATTCTTTTTTTAAGGCTGAGTAATATGACCAACCTAGATAGCATATTAAAAAGCAGAGACATTACTTTGCCAACAAAGGTCCGTCTAGTCAAGGCTGTGGTTTTTCCAGTGGTCATGTATGGATGTGAGAGTTGGACTGTGAAGAAGGCTGAGCGCCGAAGAATTGATGCTTCTGAACTGTGGAGAAGTTGGAGAAGACTCTTGCAAGTCCCCTGGACTGCAAGGAGATCCAACCAGTCCATCCTAAAGGAGACCAGTTCTGGGTATTCATTGGATGGACTGATGCTGAGGCTGAAACTCCAATACTTTGGCCACTTCATGTGAAGAACTGACTCATTGGAAAAGGCCCTGATTTGGGGAGGGATTGGGGGCAGGAGGAGAAGGGGACGACAGAGGATGAGATGGCTGGATGGCATCACCGACTCAATGAACATGAGTTTGGGTGAACTCCGGGAGTTGGTGATGGACAGGGAGGCCTGGCGTGCTGCAATTCATGGGGTCACAGAGTCGGACACAACTGAGCGACTGAACTGAATTGAGTATTCGTGTGTGTATACATATATATACACATATATATCTCACATTTTCTTTATCCTTACATCTGTCAATGGACATTTAAGTTGCTTCCATGTCCTGGCTATTGTAAATGTGCTGCTATGAACACTGGGGTGCATCTATCTTTTCAAATTAAGAGTTTTCTCCCAATATATGCCCAGGAGTGGGACTGCTGGATCATATGGCAACTCTAGTTTTAGTTTTTTAAGGAAACTCCATACTGTTTTCCATAGTTGCTGTGCCAATTTACATTCCCTTTTCTCTACATTCTCTCCAGCATTTATTATCTGTAGACTTTTTAAAGGTGGACATTATGATTGGTGTGAGGTGGTACCTCATTGTTCTGATTTCCATCTCTCTAGTAACTGGCAATGTTGAACATGTCTTCATGCGTCTACTGGTCATCTGGATGTCTTCTTTGGAGAAATGTGTATTTAGGTCTTCTGCCCATTTTTTGATTGGGTTGTTTTTCTGTTATGGGGCTGTACAGCTGACTGCATATTTTGGGAATTAAGCCTTGGTTGGTCGCATCATTTGAAAATATTTTCTCCCAGTCCGTAGGTTGTCTTTCCATTTTGCTTTTTGTTTCTTTTGTTATGCAAAAGCTTTTAAGTTTGATTAGGTCCCATTTGCTTAATTTTGCTTTTACATCTATTGTCTTGGGAGACTGACCGAAGAAAACAATGGCACAATTTACATCAGAGAATGTTTTGCTTGTGTTCTCTTCTAGGAGTTTTGCAGTATCGTGTATCATATTTAAGTCTCTAAGCCGTTTTGAGTTTATTTTTGTCTATGGTGTGAAGGTGTGTTCTAACTTCACTCATGTACATGTGGCTGTCCAGTGTTCCCAACACCACACTTGCTGAAGAGACTAACTTTTTCCCACTGTATATTCTTGCCTCCTTTGTTAGATTAACTGACTGTAGGTACGTGGTTTATTTCTATAAAAGCCTATCTTCTTAAAGACAGTGTCAAGGCCAGTCATTCATTTTGAGGAGTCTGGTTATTTAATGCCACCAATAAGATTAACCAACTCCTGCGTCTACAATTTTGTTACATCTGTAAATCAACTGAATCTTTCACACAAGGTATGGCTGAAGTACCTTAAAGATAAGGAAGCTGAGGAGTTCACATGTTTACAAAGCAGATGGCACTTACTATTTTTGAACTTGCTTGCTAATAAATGATGGCAAAATTAAAGTCTACTGCATTTGGAAGGATTTGGTCTAAGGTTTACTTTCACTATAAGCCAATAGATTATATGAAAGCAGCTGATATTCACTTAACTTCACTGACTGCTATATATTTATTTACCTAAAATAACACAATAAATTGTGCATAACCAATTAGACTTTGTTCAATTCACAACAGCCAACTTAGGGCCTCCTGACTCACTTTTGCTACATTTAAGGGTCTTTCCCCCCAAGTCTTTAAGTGGCTGCTAAGGTCTACTGACCATCTAATAGAAAACATTTCCCTCACTCACCCAATTATTTATTTTTTTACATCATCCTATTTTTGCTTCTTGATAAAACACATCATCACATAAAAATTCTTTTAGTCAATTTACTTATTTATTGCACCTCCATCCCCACTGGCACACGGTAGCCTTAAGAACAGAGACTCTGTTGGTATCATTGATCACTGCACCTCTGATGCACAGAATACTGCATGGCTCATAGAAGGTGCTGGGTATTTCAGAATAAAAGAGAACATTTTAAAAAGTGGGAGGTGAAGAATAAGAGAAGACAGGAGTTATCTTGCAAAGATCAAAAAACTAACTCTAAAAGAATGGGTTTGCGGGAGTGGGGAGGTCTACACAAATGCTCAGATACTAAGAAAATGAGTAAGACATTAGCAGGACAGTTTTGTACTCCACACTCAAAAAGCCCATGGACCAATAAAGAAAAGAGAAAAAGACACTGCTGTAGTATTATGGATTTTAACAGAGAGATGTCATTAAAATACAGGTTAAGAAACAGCCCACTGTGTGACAGTATCTGCCCTACTGTCCTCCAACCATTAATAACTTAGAGTAAGTGCATTTCCCCCATCCCCAAGTAAAGTATGAATTGAGATCAAACCAAATGTTATGTATCTCTGTCTTCACGTAAAAATGACAGTCAAAAGTGGTACTCAATCTAAATACATCAAACCATTCTAACAAGATTTTAATGACTTTCACATTTATAAGAAATGAATAATGATTAGCAGACTGTATCCTGATATGAATAAATTGTAAGTTAAAAGAGATCTATGATCAGGAATAAGAAAAGGGTGCCTACTCATGCCACTATTATTCAGCACAGTTTTGGAAGTCCTAGCTAAGGCAATCAGAGAAGAAAAAGAAATAAAAGGAAGCCAGATTGGAAAGGAGGTAAAACTCTTGTTTGCAAACAACACAATACTATACACAGAAAACCCTAAAGATACTATCAGAAAATTAGTAGAGCTAATTGGTGAATTTAGTAAAGTTGCAGGATACAAAAATCAATACACAGAAATCACTTGCATTCCTATACATGAACAATGAGATATCAGAAAGAGAAATTAAGGAATCAAGCCCATTATGCCACTGCAACATAAAGTATAAAATGCCTAGGAATAAACCTACCCAAGGAGACAAAGAGCTGCACACAGAAAACTGTAAGACGCTGATGAAGGGAATCAAGGTCACAGAAACAGATGGAGAGCGTCCATGTTCCTGGGGTGGGAGAATCAAAGCTGTGAAAATGACTACACTACCAAATGCACTCCACAGATGCAATGCAGTCCTCATCAAATAACCAATGGCATTTTCCACAGAACTAGAGCAAAAAATTCCATAATTCGTATGGAAACACAAAAGACCCCAAACAGCCAAAGAAATCTTGAGAAAGAAGAATGGATCTGGACGTTTCCTGACTTCAGACTGTACTACAAAGCTACAGCAGTCAAAACTATATGGTACCAGCACAAAAAAAGACATATAGACCAATGGAACAAGACAGAAAGCCCAGACATAAACCCACACACCTATGGGCACCTTATCTTTGACAAAGGAGGAAAGAATATACACTGGAAAAAGACAGCCTCTTCAATAAGTGGTGCTGGGAAAACCGGAAAGCTACATGTAAAAGAATGAAATTAGAACACTTCCTTACACCGTATACAAAGATAAATTCAAAGTGGATTAAAGACCTAAATTTAAGACCAGAAAGTATAAAACTCTTACAGGGAAACATAGGCACAGCAAGATCCTCTATGACCCACCTCCTAGAGTAATGAAATAAAAACAAAAATAAACAAGTGGGGCCTAATTAAACTTAAAAGCTTTTTCACAGCAAAGGAAACTAAAAACAAGGTGAAAAGACAACCCTCAGAATGGGAGAAAACAATAGCAAATCAAACAACTGACAAAGGATTATTTCCAAAATATTCAAGCAGCTCATACAAGTCAAAACCAGAAAAACAAACAATCCAATCAAAAAGTGGGCAAAAGACCTAAACAGACATTTCTCCAACGAAAACATGCAGATGGCTAATAAACACATGAAAAGATGCCCAACATTGCTTATTATTAGACAAATGCAATAATGAAAACTACAATGAGATATCACCTCACACTGGTCAGAATGGCCATCATCAAAAAATTTACAAACAATAAATGCTGGAGAACATGTGAAGAAAGGGGAACCGTCTTCCACTCTTGGAAGGAATGTAAATCAATACAGCCACTATGGACAACTATGGACAGTCCTTAAAAAACCAGGAATGAAACTACCATATGACCCCAAAATCCCACTATTGGGCATATACCCTGAGAAAACCGTAACTGAAAAAGATACATTTACCCCAGTGTTCACTGCAGTACTATCTACAGTAGCTAGGACGTAGAAGCAACCTAGATGTCCATCAACAGATGAATGGATTAAGAAGCTGTGGTACATATACACAATGGAATATTACTCAGCCATAAAAAAGGAATGCACTTGAGTTAGTTCTACTGAGGTGGATGAACCTGGAGACTATTATCCAGAATGAAGTATGTCAGAAGAGAAAAACAAGTATCATATATTAATCCACATATATGGAATCTAGAAAGATGGTACTAATGATTCTATCTGTTTGGCAGCAGAGGAGATGCAGACATAAAGAACAGACTTATGGACATGGGGTGAGGGTTGGGAAGGAGAGGGTGGGATGAATGGAGACAGCAGTATGGAAACACACACTACCATATGTAAAAGCAGTGCTAAAAGAAAAATGTATAGCAATTATGAAGTGAAAGCAGTGGTAAGAGAGAAATTTATATCTGTAAATGTACATGTTAAAAAAGAAGATTTCAAATCAGCAACCTAACTTTACATCTTAAGGAACCAGAAAAGGAACAAACTAAACCCAAAGCTAGCAGAAGAAAAGAAATAATAAAGATTAGAGCAGAGAGAAGCAAAATAAAGAGATAAATAATAAAAGAAAAATCAATAAAACCAAGAGTTGATTCTTCAAAAAGATCAACAAAATGGGCAAAATTTTAGCTAGACTAAGAAGAGAGAAAAGAGTCAAACTAAGATCAAAAATGAAAGAGGAAACATTACAGAAGTAAAAATAATCAGAGAATTCCTTAGCAGTCCAGTGGTTAGGACACCACACTTCCTCTGCAGGAGGTACACAGGTTCAATCTCTGGTTGGGAAACCAAGATCCCATATGCCACGTGGCACAGCTAAACAAACAAACAAACAACAACAAAAAACCCAAATGAATAAACAGAAACCTCCTAAAAAGAAAAGTCTAGGTCCAGACGGTTTCACTGGTAATATTCTACATTAGAAGAAATTCTTCCAAAAAACTGAAGAGGAAGGAAAATCTACTAACTCATTGGATGAGGCCAACATTAGCCTGATACCAAAGCCAGACAAAGTCATTACAGGAAAACTACAGACCAATTATCTCTTATGAATACTGATGCAAAAATCTTTAACAAAATACTAGGAAACAAAACTAAGCAGCATATCAAAAGGATTATGCATCACAATCAAATGGGATTGTTTATTAAAAGATAAGGATGATTCAACACATGAAAAAAATCAACGTAATAAATCACATTAAGGGAAGAAAGGGGAAAAAACAGTCCTCTCCATTAAAGCATAAAAACCATTTAACAAAATTTAATATTCTTTCATGATGAAACACTCAGGAAACTAGCAACAGAAGGAAATTCCCTGAGCATAATGAAGGTCATATAAGAAGAGCCTATACCTGACATCTGGAGAAGGCAATGGCACCCCACTCCAGTACTCGTGCCTGGAAAATCCCATGGATGGAGTAGCCTGGAAGGCTGCAGTCCATGGGGTCACTGAGGGTCAGACACGACTGAGCGACTTCACTTTCACTTTTCACTTTCATGCATTGGAAAAGGAAATGGCAACCCACTCCAGTGTTCTTGCCTGGAGAATCCCAGGGACGGCAGAGCCTGGTGGGCTGCTGTCTATGGGGTCGCACAAAGTTGGACACGACTGAAGCGACTTAGCAGCAGCAGCAGCAGCAGCATACCTGACATCACACTCAGGGCAAACCACTGAAGGCTTCCCCCTACGCCTTTCCTGTCCAGACCAGGGACAAGACTCTGACGTCCACTTGGCCACTCTTACTCAGCACAGTGTTGGGAGTTCTAGTAGGAGCAACAGGAATGGAAACAAACAGACTTCCAAATCAGCATCAAAGAAGCAAAATTATCTCTATCTGAAGGTGACATAATCTCAAATACAGAAATGCCTAAAGACATGGTGCTGAAGCTAACACAGTCAACAACACTGTGCGTACTGTTACAAATCAACACACAAAAACCAATTAAATTTCTACACACTATGAACAATCAGAAAATCAAACTACAAAAATACCATTTACAATAGCATCAAAAAGAATAAAGTACTTATGAATTAACCAAGGTACTAAAAGACTTATACAATGAAAACTACAGAATGCTGCTGAAATAAATTAAAACGATACAAATAAATGAAACTTATCCCATGTCCATTAATTAGAAGACTTAAAATACTAAGATGTCAATACTACACAAAATGATCAATAGATTTGATGTAAACCCTATCAAAATCCCAATGACATTTTTTGCAGAAACAGAAAAATCCATCCAAAAGTTCATACGAAATCTCAAGGGATCCCAAATAATCAAAACACTCCTGAAAAGAAACAAAACTAGAGGACTCACACTTTCTGATTTTAAAACTCACTACAAAGTTACAGTAACCATAACAACACAGCACTGGCATAAAGACCAATGGAGCAGAGCCCAGGATTATACCCTTGCATATTTGGTCAAATAATTTTTGACAAGAGTGCCAAGACTATTTAAGAGGGAAAGCATAGTGTTTTAATAATATGGTGATGGGAAAACTGGATATCCACATGCAAAAAAAAAGTAGCTGGTATTTTACACCAGATACAAAAATTACCTTAAAATGGATCATAAACCTAAATGTAAAAGCTAAAACTACAGAACTCTTCAAAGTATAGAGGGAAACCATTTTTGCAACAATCTCTTGAATGTGACATCAAAAGCTTAGTCAACAAGAGAAAAAAATAGGTAAACTGGAGTTAATCAAAATTTAAAACACCTCATGGATAAACCCAGAGGACATTATGTTAAGTGAAATAATTCAGGTATAGAAAGGCAAATAATGCATGATTCCACTTACATGAGGTATCTAAAATAGTCAAATTTATAGAAACAGAGAATAAAACTGTGGCTGTTGGGTTGGGGGGGTTGTCAGGTAGCAAAAATGGGGCATTTTTATTCAATGTATGTAAAATTTCGTTTATGCTGATGATTTAAGTTCTAGAGATCCTCTGTAAAACATATTGCCTAAAGTTATTAATATGGTATTGGGCACTTCAAATTTTGTTAAGAAGGTAGATGTCATGGGAAGTATTCTTGTTGTTATTCAGTTGGTAAGTCATATCCAACTCTTTGTGACCCCATAAACTGCAGCACACCAGGCTTCCCTGTCCTTCAGCTATCTTCTGGAGCTTGCTCAAACTCATGTCCATTGAGTCAGCGATGCGATCTAACCATCTCATCCTCTGCCGCCCCCTTCTCTCTTGGGCTCAATATTTTCCAGCATCAGGGTCTTTTCCGATGAGTTAGATCTTCTCATCAGGTGGCCAAAGTATTGGAGCTTCAGCTTCAGCAGCAGTCCTTTCAATGAATATTTAAGACTGACTTCCTTTAAGAATTGACTGGTTTGATCTTTCAAGAGTCTTCTTCAGCACCACAGTTCGAAAGCATCAATTCTTTGGCACTCAGCCTTCTTTTTGGTCTAACTCACATCCACACATGACTACTGGAAAAACCATTGCTTTGACTATATGGACTTTTGTCAGCAAAGTGATGTCTCTGCTTTTTAATATGCTGCATAGTTTTGTCATAGCTTTTCTTTCAAGGAGAAAGCATCTTTTAATTTCATGGCTGCAGTTACCATCTGCAGTGATTTTGGACTCCAAGAAAATAAAACAAAATCTGTCACTGTTTCCACTTTTCCCCTATCTGTTTGCCATGAAGTAATGAGACCAGATGTCATGATTTCTGTCTTTTGAATGCTGAATTCTAAGCCAGTTTTTTCACTCTCCTCTTTCACCCCCATCAAGAGGCTCTTTAGCTCCTCTTTGTTTTCTGCCATAAGAGTGATATCATCTGCATATCTGAGGTTGTTGATATTTCTCCCTGCAATCTTGATTCCAGTCTGTGATTCATCCAGCCCAGTATTTTGCATGATGTACTCTGCATTTAAGTTAAATAAGCAGGATGACAATATATAGCCTTGACTTACTCCTTTCCCACCACCAAAAAAAGAAAGCAGGGAAAGGGACACAAGGAATTTGGGGAGGCACTGCGCGTTTCTATTACTCCAATTGTGGCGACAGCATCACGAGTGTTCATTTATGTCCAAACTCAAAACCTCTATACATTAAAAATGTGCAGTTATTTTATCAGTTACACCTCAATAAAACTTTAAAAATTTTAAACTTCTGTGCATCAAAGGACACAATCAGCAGGGTGAAAAGATAATCCATGGAATGGGAGAAAATATTGCAAATCATTTATCTGATAAGAGGTTAATGTCCAAATTTATCAGTTACTCTTACAATTCAACAAAAAAACAAGACTAAAAAATGGACAAAGGACTCATTCTCCAAAGAATATCACTAATCATTAGGGAAACAAACACAAATCAAAACAATGAAGTATCATCTCACACCCATACAATGGCTACAGTTAAGAAAAATGAAAATAAATGTTGGCAAAATGTGGAAAATTTGGAACTCCTGTATACTGTTGGTAGGAATGTGCAGTCACTATGGAAAAGAGTATGGTGGGTCCTCAGAAATTAAAAACTAAGTTACCATTCTGTGCTGTGCTTAGTCGCTCAGTCGTGTCTGACTATTTGCAACCCCACGGACTGTAGCCCACCAGGCTCCTCTGTCCGTGGGGATTCTCCAGGCAAGAATACTCGAGTGGGTTGCCATGCCCTCCTCCAGGGGATCTTCCCAACTCAGGGATCAAACACAGGTTTCCCACAGTGCAGGCAGATTCTTTACCATCTGAGCCACCAGGGAAGCCCCAGAATACCGGAGTGGGTAGCCTATCCCTTCTCCAGCAGATATTCCCGACCCAGGAATCTAACTGGAGTCTCCTGCATTGCAGATGGATTCTTTACCAACTGAGCTATCAGGGAAGCATATATATAATGGAGAATTAGTCAGCCTTAAAAAGGAATTAGATCTTTACATACGCTACAACAGGGATAAATTTTAAGGACATTTTACTAAATGAAATAAGCCAGTCAACAAAAATATAGTGTATGATTCTACTTATTTAAGTCAAATTCACACAGACAGAAAGTAGAAAGAAAGTTGTCAGGAGCTAGGGTCAGAGGAAAAGGAGGAGTCTTGTCTAATGAATCTAGAGTTTCAGTTCTGCAAGATCAAAGAGTTCTAGAAATGGATGGTGGTGACAGTGAAATATACTAGCAATGTTACATAAGAATGCTAGTATATTTAATGTCACTGTGCTATACAGTTTAAAAAAATAGTGAGGATGGTAAATTTAAGTTATTTGTATTTTACCACAATTTTAAACAACCTGCTCCAGTATTCTTGCCTGGGAAATCCCATGGACTAAGGAGCCTGGCAGGCTACACAGTTCATGGGGTTGCAAGAGTCAGGCATGACTTAGCAACTAAACCACCACCACAATTTATAAAAATACCAAGAAAACCCCCCCAAAACCTTATTTCTTGCAAAATGCCGACAAGACTCAACTCTAAAACCTAATGATCCTACACTGTCCTTTCCTTCAAATGCAATCATTTACTTTTTCAATGTAGGAATTTACTGTGTATTTCCAATGATCTACTAACACTGTAAATTTCTCCATTTCAAACACTTTTTGAGGACTACTATTCACTAGTTTCTTAAAAAACAAACAAAAAACATTTTATTAAGTGTCTACTCACTATGCGCCACATATACTGCTGTACTCTTGGGGCTTACACTTTAATGAGGAAGACAAACATGTGACTACAAAGTGCCAATGAAGAAAATGAACTCAGTGAATGAGAAAACATGTAAAACCTCTAAAACTGAGAAGGTATTAATCTTAAGAAGACTCAGTGGGAAAACTCTCAAGGCCGAAAAAAAGCACACGCAAATGCCCAAAAAGCTCAGCATGTCCCAGGAACTACAGCAAGAACTGTGTGATCAGCGTTTTACAAAGCAAAGAGGGAGTGACAATAAATAAACTGAAAATGTAAGCCAGAACTACAACCAAGGAAGGTCATAAAGGAATCTAGATATCCTATGTAATACAACAGTAGGTCGATAATGGTTTTAAGCAAAGATACGACATAATTTGATTTGAGGGTTTTTTTCTGTTTGGTTGGTTGGGTTTTGTTTCTGTTTTTTCATCTGTTCTTAAATGTCACATTGGCTGCTCAGTAAATAGCCAAAATGTGTATCAGGCATAGACAGGATACATTATAAATTCAAACACTGAATGTTAGTTTGTTCATTTGCTTTACTACATATACATGTTATAAAACATGGGTATTAATTCCTATTGAGCAAAAAATGCTTAAAGTTAAAAACATATGTTGAGCAAAAAAGCAAACAAAAAAGAATCCTTAGTGTGTTTTCATCTGTAAAAGAGGGGAGGAGTAACTTTACGGAGCAGAAATACAATAAATACTGCCTCCGCTCAGTGACCAATACCAACACTACAGTGCTGAATTCATGTTTATGCTGTGGTTCAGTCACCAAGCTGTGCCTGACTCTTCACAACCCCGTGGAGCACACCACGCTTCCCTGTCCCTCATCATCTCCTGGAGTTTGCCCAAGTTCGTGTCCATTTATTCGGTCATGTCATACTCAGCCTTTAATACGATGTTATAAAATGTGATGAAAATAGCACTTTATCTTTGTGATCTTCCTCCAAGAACTCAAAAACTAAGTAACATAAGAAAACATTAATCAAAATGAAATATGAGAGACAGTCAATGAAACACCTGATCAATATTCTTCAAAACTGTCAAGGTCATTAAAAACAAGGAATGTTTGAGAAACTGCCACAATCCAGAGGAATTAAAGCATTACAAAAACCAAATGCAATGTTGTATCCTCGATGAGATCCTGCAATGGAGAAAGGACAATGAAATCTTAATGAAGTATGAGATTAATAATGATGTATCAATAATGCTTGGAGAAGGAAATGGCAACCCACTCCAGTGTTCTTGCCTGGGAAATCCCATGGAAAGAGGAGCCTGGCAGGCTACAGACCATGGAGTTGCAAAGAATCAGATGCAACTTAGCAAGTAAACAACAAAAACAATCAATATTGCTCCCTTACTTGGGACAGATGTATACATAAGATGCTAACACTAGGGAAACTGGATACAAAGTACAAGAACCCTCTTAACTATTTTAAAACTCTCCTGTAAATCTAGAACATTTGCAAACTCAAAAAATTATTTAAAGAGTGAACTGTAAAAGGAACAGAAGCAGCAAAAACTGGTTATAAGATTACTCAGGTCCAGAAGGAGATGATGATACATTAAAATGTTGAGAATAAAATAGCAGCAGGGAAGATGGAGAAAAAAAGATGGATTCAAGGCATATTTTGAAGACAGAATAAAAAGAACTTGGGGGGCTTCTCTGGTGGCTCAGTGATAAAGAATCCACCATCCAATGGAGGAGACAGGGGTTCGATCCCTGGTCCAGGCAGATTCCCCATCCTGTGGAACAACCAAGCCCACGCGCCGTGACTACTGAGCCTGCGCTCCAGAGCCCACGTTCCACAACTAGTGAAGTCCACACACCCTAGAGCCTGTGCTCTGCCTGCACACTGCAATGAAGAGTAGCCCCTGGTCACCACAGCCATAGAGAAAAGTCCCGTACAGCAACAAGACCCCCACAGCCAAAAATAAATGAATAAATAAAATTATTAAAAAAAAAAAAAAGAATTTGGGACTTCCAGTTAATGCAGAACACTGAAGTCAGCAAATCCTCTTCTCCAAAAATAAGAATAAAACTGGACAAATTGCCAAAAACTATTTCAGGGATTTGGAAATTACCAAAAGATAAAACAACAAATTGAGAAGTATTTATTCATGGAAAACTACCAGACCCTCAGGTAAAGCAGTGGGAGTCAGTAGATTCCCAACACTAACCTAGTCTACATAAGAACTTTCAACAGTTTTGAAATTCAGCAACTCTTGCTAGAGGGGTTGACGTGATTTGGAGTGAAAGATGAAAAGTCACGCTAAATACCAACACCAACAATAAAAGGAAAAAACACAGTAAAAATGAATGGGGAAAACCAGTAACTCTATTAGGAGGAGGAAGAAAAATGTCTCAGGTGAAGGCAAAGGCAGACTGGCCAAAAATTTAATGGGAAGATCTTGAAATCAGAGAGCCACAGAAGTGCTCGATGGACTCTACACATCTCCGGCTGAGGAGGAAACTATGAGCACGCAGAGACATGAATGCATAGACCCAAGACATGAATATGCCCAAAAGGGCCAGGTACAAAATAAAAACTAAGGTCCACTTGGCTATTGCCTTAAATTTGTGCTCGCCAATTCATACACACCCACCAGAAGATGGCTGAAGTCATCTTTAGGTTTGAGGTATTTGAATGCAACCTCTGCCCAATCACTGCCTGACCACCAAGTTACACAATTACAGGGTAACCCCTAGGAAGTCTGGCTTAAAAGATACAGACAGAAAAACAAACAAAAAATAACTAAACAAATATAATAACAGCCCAACAAGCATGGCCAATGATGTATTCCACAGATTAGGTTAAATTTAAAGTTGGTTTTAAGAAGACACAGATGTATAGAACAATCTTTTGGACTCTGTAGGAGAAGGTGAGGGTGGGATGATTTGAGAGAACAGCATTAAAACATGTATATTCTCATTTGTGTTTACATTCTCTCAATCATACATTTTGGTTAGTAAACAGATCACACAATAAAACATGTATATTAGAATATGTGAAACAGAGCGCCAGTCCAGGTTCAATGCATGAGACAGGGTGCTCAAGGCTGGTGCACTGGGATGACCCCGAGGGATGGGATGGGGAGGGAGGTGGGAGGGGGGTTCAGGATGGGGAACACATGTACATCCATGGCTGATTCATGTCAGTGTATGGCAAAAACCACTACAATACTGTAAAGTTATTAGCCTCCAATTAAAATAAATAAATTAAAAAAAAATAAAGTTGTTTTTTTTTTTTTTTTTAAAAGCCCAATCCAAAATTCCTACATTATCTGTCTAGTTTTCAAAAAAAAAAAAAGTAAGGCAAGCAAACAAAGAGTAAAGTGGGACCCACACTTAAGATTTTTTTTAAAAAGCTGTCAGTAGAGACAAACTCTGGGTAGGTCAAGATGTTGGAATTTGTGCTTAGTCGCTCAGTCATGTCCAACTCTTTGCAACCCCATGGACTATCGCCTGCCAGGTTCCTCTGTCCATGGGGATTCTCCAGGCAAAAATACTGAGGTGGGTTGCCATGCCCTCCTCCAGGGGATCTTCCCAACCCAGGGATCAAACCCAGGTCTCCCACACTGCAGGTGGATTCTTTACCATCTGAGCCACCTGAGAAGCCTAAAGACTTCAAAGTAGCTATCATAAATACATTTAAAAGAATTAAAGGAAAATCTGGTGAAAATTATTCCACAAATAGGAAATATCAATAAATAGAAACTATAAAAAAAATGCAAATTCTAGAGTTGAAAAATACCATATCCAAAGCTAAAGTATATCAGATGGACTCACTAGTAAATCTGAGATGGCAGAAGAAAAAATTAAACTCCACAAAAAGATCAACAGTAGTCAACAATCTGAAGAACAGAGAGAAAAAAGACTGAAGGAAAATCAACGAAGTCTCAGAAACCTATGAGACACTTAGAAGACCAACACTTAATGTGTGTCCTACAAGGAAAAAAGAAAAATGTAGACAGAAAAAAATATCTGAAGAAAACAATGGCTGAAAAGTAGCCGAATTTCATGAAAAACAGGAATCTAAAGATCCAAGAAGCTCAATAAACCTGAAACACAATAAATATCAAGAGATCTCTACCTAAATCTTTTTAAATACCATTTGAAAAATTAAAAAAAAAAAAAAAGAGAGAGAACCACACCTAGATACACATCATGGTTAAACTATAGAAAGCCAAAGATAAATAAAATCTTAAAAGCAGAAAAATAACTCATTTTGCTACAGGGAAAAAATACAATTAACTACTGACTTCTAGCATAAATAACTGAGTCAGAAGAAGGTGCAATGAAATGTGCAATGAGAGAAACAAAACAAAAATATCAAGCAAGAATCATATATTCAACAAGACTATCCTTCAAAACAGAAAACGAAATAAATATATTCCTAGATAAACAGAAACTGAGAGAATTCTTTGCAAAAACCGCCTTATAAGAAATACTAAGGGGAGTTCTTCAGACTGAGAAGTGACATTAGAGGAGGAAACTCAAATCCAGCAGACAAACTGAAGAACATTCAAATCAAAAGAATTAAATTTAAGAGTAAGTTCAAAGATTAGTATTTTTCCTCCTCTTGAGCTCCTTAAAAAAATTTGACTGTATACAGCTAGTTCACACATACACACACACATATCATTCCACCCATTAATGGCTAATGGCAGATTACACATTCTTCTCAAGCATCTACGGAACATTAACCCAGGTAGACCTGGGCTATATCCTGAGCCACAAAATAAATTATAACACACTTAAAAGACTTAAAATCATATAAACTATGTTTTCTGATCATAATGGAAGCAATGCAGTAAGTAATAACAGAAAGACAACAGGAAAAATCTCCAAACGTTTGGAAGTGAAACAACATACGTAAAGAATAATCTGCAGCTAAACGAGAAAGTCTCAACAAATTTTTAAGTATACAGAACTAAATAAAAACATAACATGTTACATCATATAAAATGCAGGTAAGGAAGTGATAAGAGGAAGATTTACAGGACCACTCTGTGTTGCCATTACACCCACCTCCCACCATGCAACAGTTGCCCCATCTAATGTCCTTTGGGCTCTTGAAAACATGGAAAGGGGTAAGGTTAAGAATGAACTCTGTGGTGTGGAACTGGAACTGAAGGTATCATCATGAAACCACAGTTTTGAAATATGTAAAGAAACAGATGTACACAAACATACACATTTGTACCCATATGTGTTTTACAGCTTTGGCTATGGAGACCTGGAAGCAGTGACATCCTACTCACAATGAGTACATCTGCTAGATACCAGTTTCTAAATATCAATCTCCACTAAGAGGAATGAGGACTCCTTGAAAATACGGGTTATTTCCATGTAACTGCAAGGTAACCCGAGAACATCTTACTGTACCAGAATATAAGTACACAAAGAATCACGGGACATGTCAAAAGGACACAAAAACCACTCTAAATGGGCTCCCACTGGCCAAATATGGGACAATTTGGGTTTCAAAACAAATAATGATAAACTACAACCCATTGAATGACAACAAAAAAAGGGAACCCACAAGTCTACAGATATACAATTAAAAAATGAATCAGTAAATGGGAGAAGAGAAAGAAGCTTTATCTTTTTTTGACATTCAAGGCATAGGTATTTGAGTGTTAATTAATAAATTATAATTAATGAAGTTATAAAATAATTAGTTGGCAATCATCAATAATAGTAATTCAGCCAAAAAAATCAGTAACTGCTAAAACTAGCAGGTGAAGTGATAAGGAATGAAATACTCAGTCTCAAAATACTTTTCCTCCTAATATTTATTAATTATAAAGGAAAAAAGTATTTTTTAGTGTAGAAATCTGGCAGAATGCTTAAGTGATCAAGATCACCAGTGATGGGCAAATTAAAATCACTTGCACCTGACAGGATGTACTGAGAAGACTATCACATCACTTCTGTAATGTTTCTGCCAAAAATATATAACCTAAGTTGAATTACAGGGGAAGCATAAGACAAACCTTAACTGAGGAATATTTTAAGAGTCAACTATTCTATAAATTTCAAAACTGTCAAGATCATGAACGTCAGGCAAACATGAAAGAACTGTCCCAAGACGGAGAGACAGTCCATGTTCCTGGGCAGGAAGAATCAATACTGTGAAAATGACTACACTGCCAAACACAATCTACAGATTCAGTGCAATCCCTATCAAATTAACAATGGCATTTTTCACAGAGCTAGAACAAAAAATTTCACAATTCATATAGAAACACAAAAGACCCCGAATAGCCAAAGCAGTCCTGAGAAAGAAGAATGGACCTGGAGGAATCAACCTTCCTGACTTCAGACTATACTACAAGGCCACAGTCATCAAGACAGTATGGTACTGGCACAAAAACAGAAATATAGATCAATGGAACAAAATAAAAAGCCCAGAAATAAACCCATGCACCCATGGGTACCTTATTTTTGACAAAGGAGGCAAGAATTTACAATGGGGCAAAGACAGCCTCTTCAATAAATGCTGCTGGGAAAACTGGAAAGCTACACGTAAAAGAATGAAATTAGAACACTTCCTAAGAACATACACAAAGATAAACTCAAAATGAATTAAAGACCAGAAACTATAAATGTAAGACCAGAAACTATAAAACTCTTAGAGGAAAACATAGGCAGAACATTCGATGACATAAATCAAAGCAAGATCCTCTATGACCGACCTCCGAGACTTAACAGAAATAAAAACAAAAGCAAGCAAGTGGGACCTGATTAAACTTACAAGCTTTTACACAGCAAAGGAAACTATTAGCAAGCTGAAAAGACAACCCTCAGAATGGGAGAAGATAATAGCAAATGAAACAACTGACAAAGGATTAATTTCCAAAATATACAAGCAGCTCATACAACTCAATGCCAGAAAAACAAATAACCCAATCAGAAAATGGGAAAAAGACTGAAACAGACATTTCTCCAAAGAAGACATACAGATGGCTAGCAAACACATGAAAAGATGCTCAACATCGCTCATTATTAGAGAAATGCAAATCAAAACTACGATGAGATATCACCTCATACCAGTCAGAATGGCCATCGCCCAAAAGTCCACAAACAATAAATGCTGGACAGGGAGTGGAGAAAAGGGAATGCTCTTGCACTGTGGGTGGGAGTGTAAACTGATACAGCCATATGGAAGATGGTATGGAGATTCCTTAACAAACTAAAAATAAAACCACCATATGACCCAGCAATCCCACTCCTAGGCATATACCCTGAGGAAACCAAAATTGAAAAAGACACAAATATCCCATTGTTCACTGCAGCACTATTTACAATAGCTAGAACATGGAAGCAACCTAGATGTCCATTGATAGATGAATGGATAAAGAAGTTGTGGTACCTATACACAATGGAATATTACTCAGCCATAAATATAGGAACACCTTTGAGTCAGTTCTGATGAAGTGGATGAACCCAGAACCTATTATATAGAATGAAGTGAGTCAGAAAAAGTAAGATAGATGTCATATTCTAACGCATATATTGGAGAAGGTGATGGCACCCCACTCCAGTACTCTTGCCTGGAAAATCCCATGGACAGAGGAGCCTGGTAGGCTGCAGTCCATGGGGTCACAAAAAGTCGGACATGACTGGGCGACTTCACTTTCACTTTTCACTTTCATGCATTGGAGAAGGAAATGGCAACCCACTCCAGTGTTCTTGCCTGGAGAATCCCAGGGACGGGGGAGCCTGGTGGGCTGCTGTCTATGCGGTCGCACAGAGTCGGACATGACTGAAGCGACTTAGCAGCAGCAACACATATATACGAAATCTAGAAAAATGGTACTGAAGAATTTATCTGCAGGGCAGCAATGGAGAAAAAGACATAAAGAACAGACCAGACTTACGGACATGGGGAGAGGGGAGGAGAGGGTGAGATGTATGGAAAGAGGAACGTGCAAACTTACATTACCATATGTAAAATAGCCAATGGGAATGTGCTAAACGGCTCAGGAAACTCAAACAGGGGCTCTGTATCAATCTAGAGGGGAGGGATGGGGCGGGGGATGGGAGGGAAGTTCAAAAGGGAGGGGATATATGTATACCTATGGCTGATTCATGTTGAGGTTTGACAGAAAACAACAAAATTCTGTAAAGCAATTATCCTTCAATTAAAAATAAATTGGAAAAAAAAAAAAAAAAACATGAAAGAACAGTTCCAGAACGAAAAACACTAAAGAGACACTAAAAACAAAATACGGCCCTAGACTGAATTATTTTGCTAAAATGGACATTACTGAAACCACTGACAAAACCTGAATGGGTTCTGTGGATTAGATGATACCAATTCCATTAATGCTAACTTCATGATTTGATGGTTTCTTTCCAGATATGTGAGAAAATTTCCTTGCTGACAGCAATTACAAACTAAAGTGCTCTGGGGTAATGGGGCCTCATACTGGCAATTTACTCTCAAATGAAAAGAAAAGAAATTCCTCAACTTCTGAAAATTTCTAAAGAAAAAATGTTTAACAAAGTTTGGAAAATAAACATTAGTATTCCTCCCCAGTCTTTACTATCACACACACACACAAAAATTCTCTACTTTTCTAGTTGTTCAAGACAAAAATTTTGGGACAGCCTTAATTCCTCTTATTCCTTCTTTCTACATTCACGCCTGGATCAGCAAATCCTGTTAGCTTTTCTTTAAATACACATTTCCACTACTACCACTCCACTCAGAGGCATGATACTATCTCTTGCCTGGGGTTATTATCTCCAATACCTTCCCATCTAATCAGCCTGTTTTCACTCCAAACCTTCAAAGAGTGATGAAAGTTAAATTTTTTTTAAGTTGGTGGATAAATAAACTGATATATTTGAGCAGTAGAACACTCAGTGCTGAAAGGAAATGAGCTCTCAAGCCATGAAAAAGACCTTAAAGGAAACTTAAATGCACATTACGAAGTGAAAGAAGCCAATGTGAAAGAGTTATATATTGTATGCCTCCAACCATGCTGCTGCTGCTGAGTCACTTCAGTCATGTCCGACTCTGTGCGACCATAGACGGCAGCCCACCAGGCTCCCCCATCCCTGGGATTCTCCAGGCAAGAATTCTGGAGTGGGTTGCCACTTCCTTCTCTAATGCATGAAAGTGAAAAGTGAAAGTGAAGTCGCCCAGTCATGTCCGACTTGTAGCGACCCCATGGACTGCAGCCTACCAGGCTCCTCTGTCCATGGGATTTTCCAGGCAGGAGTACTGGAGTGGGGTGCCATTGCCTTCTCCACCAACCGTACTACATTCTGGATAAGGCAAAACTAAGGAGACAAGCAAAAGGTCTCTGGCTGGCATGGCAGCCAGGGAGGGAGGGATGAGTAAGAGGACCACAGATTTTTGGGGCAGTGAGACTATTTCCCATGATACTGTAAGAATGGTAGATACATGTCATTAAACATTTGTCAGAACTCATACAATAAATAACACAAAAGTGTACCCTAATGTAAACTATGAACTTCAGTTAATAAGAATATATCAATACAGGCTCATGAAAGGTAACAAATGTATCACACTAATGCAAAATGTTAATAATAGGAAAAACTTGGAGCAAGGGAGAGGGTAAATGGGAACTCAACGCTCAATTTTTCTGTAAATCTAAAACTGCTCAAAAAAAAAAAAAAACCTTAAAATTCCTTCCTTTTCACCTTCGGAAAAGAGGGGAGGGGGAAAAAAATACAATGAGATTCCAAAAGAATGGTCATATGAAGTGTTGGCAAGGATGCTGTGCAATGAAAATGTTCACAGTGCTGGTAAGAACGTCAAATGTCCAATGGTATAACCACTTTATGAAACAGTTTGGCAAAATCTTATGACCCACCCATTCCACTCCTAGATATTTACTCGAGAAAAATGAAAGTGTAAGTCCACACAAACTGTTCACTGTCATTCAGCTGCTAAGCTGTGTCTGATTCTTTGCGACCCCATGGACTGTCCACACAAATACTTGTATACAAATGTTTGTAGCATTACTGTGTGATAGCCCCAAACTGGAGACTCAAATGCCCATTACCAGCTGAACAGCTAGTTTATGATAACAAAAAGCAGATCACTGGTTGCCTAGGGACAATAAAAAGAGGCAAGACAGTGATGGGAGTACAGAAGGGCATGAAGAAGCTCCTGGGGGCGGTGGGTATGGTCACTGTCTTGATGAGGTTGTGGTTTCACGTGCATGTACACATATCTGATTTTGCCAAATCACATACCTTAAATGTGTAGTCTGTCGATTATCTCAATCTAGCTACAAATTTTATTCTATAATGCTGCTAGCACTGCATCTATGACTACTGACCTTAAGCCAATTTATAAGTTACACGAGTCTCATTACCTTACGGACACCCCTTGCTTTTGATTTACAAAAATATTACACAGAGCAGTAGCCCCTTTATTTGCCAGACTACAAATGAATTCTGACTTTAAAAAATAAAATCTGTCATCATGTGTCAGACACATCCCAATTTCAGGTATTCAAAAATTCTAAAGACAATTTCAAGGGAGTATTTGCCTAGTAACACTGGTCACTTCCAGTTAGGAAGAACTGGGTAGCTGGGGAGGCAGACCTACATTGTTTATCTATTCATAGTTTCTGAACTTTGTACCAGATTATCTACTCAAAACCATATAGAATTCAAATTTAAAGAGAACTGTAGGGACTGCAAGGGGTGTGGGTCTGATCCCTGGTCAGGGAACTAAGATCCCACATGCCACATGGCATAGACAAAAAAAAAGAGTGTGCGCTTTAAAAGTGTTCCTAAAACATTTTAAGTAATTTTATAAAAGTAATAACAAAAAATACATAGCCTCCTAGAATGATTATATAGTTATAATCATCACCAGATCACCATGGAGATTAAACAAGTTAATGTTTGTAAAGTGCCTAGAATGGGCCTAGCATATTGGTAATAATTATGCAAATGTTTGTTAAAAGTAAGTTGATATCTACTGAGTTTTTTTTTTCCTCTTCCTTAGTTCTTAAATCAAATTGAGAATATTGGTTTTTTTTTTTAACTTTTTAAAAACTTTTTATTTGTATTGGAGTATAGCCAATTAACAATGCTGTGATAGTTTCAGGCGGACACCTAAGGGCCTCAGCCATACATATACATGTAGGGGAATTTAAATGTCTACACATCTTAATTATTTTCTACATTTTATTAAATGGATCTTAACGGAGAATGAGGTAACTCTTCAGTCAACACTTGTAAGAAATTTAGGCTTTTGTTCAAACTCTTAAATTACTGCAGGCTGATGAAGAAGTAATTGTCATTCCCTGATACTTCTATCAAGTACCAGAGAGAAAAAAATATCATTAGTTTACCAAAAATACCTCTCAAAATTCATTGATAATAATGATAATGATGGCTCTCAGTGCCCAATTCCTCATCTATAAAATGGGAACAGTAACTGTACCTATTTTATGTAAATATTTTAAGGCATAAATGAAATATTACTTATTAAGCACTTTGAAAAATAAAGCACAGTGAACACTCAAAAAATAGTAAGAGCTAAGTTTACTTATAATAAGTTCAGCTTTGGAACTCAAGACAGTCTTATTTGCAATCCACTCTGACATGCTACATTATACTGCCTCTCATTTGCTCACCCAACACTTAGCCCATGCCTAATGTGTACCAATATGCTCCACCGGCTAATCTCCTGGATTCAAAAAAATAACAAAATACCAAGTTCTAAAATATTAATGTCTCTTTAAAATTCTAAAATCTACCCAAACCTTAAAAAGTACGCAAACAAGTATACCCTATACTGGTAGAGTAAAATGATGGCCAGGGTTATAGTCAAAATAGGATTATGTTCAGCATACTCATTTTGCTGGCAGCAGTCAAACACTTTCTATTGCTTGTCATATGAAACAAAGCTGCCAAGAAATATGAAATACAGCACTTCTCAGTCAGAACTCTTGAAGTCAGTATATATTGCCAGGAACCTCAAACTCTAACATAAAACCCTACAGCCAGGTTTCCCTGGTGGCTCTGTGGTGAAGAATCGCCTGACAGTACCAGAGACAAGGGTTCGATCCCTGATCTGGGAGAATTTCACACACTGTGGAGCAACTAAGACTGTGCTCTGAGCCCAGGAGCCACAGCTACTGAAGCCCACATGCCCTAGAGCATGTTGTTACGCAACAAAAGCAACTGCAACTGAGCTCGCACACCGAAACTAGAACGTACACCCCTCACCACAACTAGAGTAAAGCCCTTGCAGCAAAAGACTCAACAAAACCAAAAACAAACAAACCAAAACACAAAACCCAAGGCTACCCAGTTTTCATCAAATCAATTCCCAAAGTCCCTTTCAAGTTTTGTAGAAAGGTTATGTGTACCAAGGCTTCCCTGGTGGCTCAGACGGTAAAGCATCTGCCCGCAGTGCGGGAGACCCGAGTTTGATCCCTGGATTGGGAAGATCCCCTGGAGAAGGAAACGGCAACCCACTTTATTCCATGGACTGAGAAGCCTGACAGGCTACAGTCCATGGGGGCGCAAAGAGTTGGACATGACTGAGAGACTAAACTGAACTGAGCCACCTGGGTGAAAATTGAAAGTCACTCAGTTGTGTTCACCTCTTTGTGACCTCATGGACTCTCCATGGAACTCTCCAGACCAGAATACTGAAGTGGGTAGTCATTCCCTTCTCCAGGGGATCTTCCCAACCCAGCAATCAAACCCAGGTCTCCTGCATTGCAGGTGGATTCTTTACCAGCTGAGCCACCTAGGAAGCCCTAACAAATTATGAGGCAAGGTATGTCTGTCTCCCTCCCACATTAGAATGGAGCTCTATAATTATAGAAACAATGACCGATTCATTTATCTTCAGTGCTAACACACAGAAGAAAGTCAAACATTTTACTAATAATTGTGCCCACCAACAATTAAAACTCAACAACAAATTTATTAAAGGCTTATTTCACTGATTCCTAAGACATTCCTAAGATTTTCAATAAGCGTTAAATGAATTTAAAAATTAAAGAAGAAAAAATAAAAACCAATGTGAATATTTCCATTAAAAAGTCAATTATATACTCTAACAACACAATAAAAAATTATTATTAATAAAACATCCAGGGACTTCCCTGGTGGTCCAGTAGTTAAGAATCTGCCTTGCCATGCAAGGGATGTGGGTTCAATCCCTGGTTGGGGAACTAAGATGCCACATGCTGTGGAGCAACTAAGCCCGTGCACTTTGGAGCCCACATGATGCAACTAAAACTTGATGCAGTCAAATAAATAAGTATATACTAAAAAAAAAAAAAAAAAAATTCTGAATCAAAAATAAATAAAACAAAAATACTCAAAAAAAAACCCATATTCATACAGTCTTTTAGATCTGCTTATACAGTAGAAAACAGGATGGAATAATACCTTCAAAATGCTGAGGGAAAAATAACTGCCAGTCTAGACTTTCATTCACAACTAAAATAGCTTCAAGAACACGAGCTAAAGATTTCCAACAAAAACTGTAATTTGTCACCAAGAGACCCTTAGTCTAGGAACTTCAACAGGATATAATTCATGGCCACTCTAGCCTTCGAGATGGCCCATACTCCATGTAGAGTGTGTTTTTCTATAAATAAAATACTCTTCTTACCTATCACTCCGTCTCTCATTGACTGCTTTCTGTGACGAGACATCAAGAATCTGAGCTTCATTAAGGCAAAACCTGGTGTGTGATCTCAGTTAAAAGACATAGGTCTTGGAACTCTGCTCAACTATGTGGCAGCCTGGATGGGAGGGGATGTGGGGGGAAATGGACACATGTATATGAATGACTAAGTCTCTTCACTGTTCACCTGAAACTACCACAACATTGTTTGCTAGTCAGTTATATCCCAATACAAAATAAAAAGTTTAAAAACAAACAAACAAAAGACCGTGGGTTTTGGACTTCCCTGGTGGTCCAGTGGTTCAGAATTCACTAGCCAGTGCAGGGTATGGGTTCCATCCCTGTGCTATGCTTAGTCTCTCAGTCATGTCCAACTCTGCAATCCCATGGACTCTGGCCCAGCAGGCTCTTCTGTCCATGGGGATTCTCCAGGCAAGAATACTGAAGTGGGTTGCCATGCCCTCCTTGGCTTTGATCCCTGGTCCCAGGCTCAATAGTTTTGGCACATGGACTTGGTTACTCTTGAGGCACATGGAATTTTCCCAGGTTCGGTCCCTGGTCCAGGAAAATTCCACAAGCCTCAGAGTAACTTAAGTCCATGTGCCATAACTCCTGAGCCTGCATGCCACAACTACTAAAGCCCTTGCACTGAGAGCCTGTGCTCCTCAAGAAGAGAAGCCACTGCAGTGAGAAGCCTGGGCACCACAACTAGAGGGAAGCCCCCACTCACCACTAGAGAAAACCAGGCAACAAAGCCCCCTGGGCAACCGAATACAATCAATAAATATTTTTAAGAAGGCCAAGATAAAGGATATACTTCATGAAGAAGGAAAGCGATTCCAGTAGAACAAAAGCTAGCAAGAAATTGATGAAAAGGTGAAGAAAAGAAACTTAACTTGCATATTGATTGTATTAAAATAAAACGCTTCATTCGAAGAACTTGAAAATAACAAGGTAGATTATACTGAACTGACCAATTAATCAATTAATATACTGAATTAAGTGATTCACTCTAGTGGCCTTCTTTTGGAAGCTTATCCCTTCTACAAACACAACCTCCAACCACCCATTTGATTACTAAATGTCACCAAATTAGCTCAGTGTGGTCCCTCACCAAAACAGATGGTCCAGAGGTGCGCAACTGGCCCAAATAGGAGTAAACATGGACAATCTTTAGAAACTACAAGTATAAAAGTTGCTTCAGTCATGTCTGACTCTTTGCAACCCCATGGACTGTAGCCCATCAGTTCAGTTCAGTCGCTCAGTCACTTCCAATTCTTTGCAACCCCATGGACTGCACCACGCCAGGCCTCGCTGTCCATCACCAACTCCCAGACTTTACTGAAACTCATGTCCATCGAGTTGGTGATGCCATCCAACCATCTCAACCTCTGTTGTCCCCTTCTCTTCCCACCTTCAATCTTTCCCAGCATCAGGGTCTTTTCAAATGAGTCAGCTCTTCACATCAGGTGGCCAAAGGATTGGAGTTTCAGCTTCAACATCAGTCCTTCCAATGAACACCCAGGACTGATCTCCTGCAGGATGGACTGGCTGGATCTCCTTGCAGTCCAAGGGACTCTCAAGAGTCTTCTCCAACACCACAGTACAAAAGCATCAATTCTTCGGTGCTCAGCTTTCTTTCTAGTCCAACTCTTACATCCATACATGACCACTGGAAAAACCATAGCATTGACTAGACGGACCTTTGTTGGCAAAGTAATGTCTCTGCTTTTTAATACGCTGTCTAGGTTGATCATAGCTTTTCTTCCAAGGAGTAAGCGTAAGTAATTTTAAAATTTTCATGGCTGCAAGTCACCATCTGCAGTGATTGTGGAGCCCCCAAAATAAAGTCGGCCACTGTTTCCACATCTATTTGCCATGAAGTGATGGGACTGGATGCCATGATCTTAGTTTTCTGAATGTTGAGCTTTAAGTCAACTTTTTCACTCTCCTCTTTCACTTTCATCAAGAGGCTCTTTAGTTCTTCTTCACTTTCTGCCATAAGGCTGGTGTCATCTGCATATCTGAGGTTACTGACATTTCTCCCGGCAATCTTGATTCCACCTTGTGCTTCTTCCAGCCCAGCACTTCTCAAGATGTACTCTGCATACAAGTTAAATAAGCAGGGTGACAATATACAGCCTTGATGTACTCCTTTTTCTATTTGGAACCAGTCTGTTGTTCCATGTCCAGTTCTAACGGCTGCTTCCTGATCTGCATACAGATTTCTCAAGAGGCAGGTCAGGCGGTCTGGTTATTCCCATCTCTTTAAGAATTTTCCACAGTTTGTTGTGATCCACACAGTCAAAGACTTTGGCATAGTCAATAAAGCAGAAATAGATGTTTTTTCGGAACTCTTGCTTTTTCAACGATCCAGCAGATATTGGCAATTTGACCTCTGGTTCCTCTGCTTTTTCTAAAAACAGCTTGAACATCTGGAAGTTCACAGTTCATGTATTGCTGAAGCCTGGCTTGGAGAATTTTGAGCATTACTTTACTAGCATGTGAGATGAGTGCAACTGTGCGGTAGTTTGAGCATTCTTTGGCATTGCCTTTCTTTGGGATTGGAATGAAAACTGACCTTTTCCAGTCCTGTGGCCACTGCTGAGTTTTCCAAATTTGCTGGCGTATTGAGTGCAGCACTTTCACAGCATCATCTTTGAGGATTTGAAATAGCTCAACTGGAATTCCATCACCTTCACTAGCTTTGTTCCTAGTGATGCTTCCTAAGGCCCACTTGACTTCACACTCCAGGATGTCTGGCTCTAGTGAGTAATCACACCATCATGATTATCTGGGTCGTGAAGATCTTTTTTGTATAGTTCTTCTGTTTGTTACCTCTTCATAATATCTTCTGCTTCTGTTAGGTCCATACTATTTCTGTCCTTTATCGAGCCCATCTTTGCATGAAATGTTCCCTTGGTATCTCTAATTTTGTTGAAGAGATCTCTAGTCTTTCCCATTCTGTTGTTTTCCTCTATTTCTTTGCACTGATCACTGAGAAAGGCTTTCTTATCTCTCCTTGCTATTCTTTGGATATATCTTTCCATATCTATATATCTATTCTTTGGGTATATCTTTCCTTTTCTCCTTTGCTTTTCATTTCTCTTCTTTTCAAAGCTATTTGTAAGGCCTCCTCAGGCAGCCATTTTGCCTTTTTGCATTTCTTTTTCTTGGGGATGGTCTTGATCCCTGTCTCCTGTACAATGTCACGAACCTCCATCCACAGTTCATCAGGCACTCTGTCTATCAGATCTAGTCCCTTAAATCTATTTCTCACTTTCACTGTACAATCGTAAGGGATTTGATTTAGGTTATACCTGAATGGTCTAGTGGTTTTCCCTACTTTCTTCAACTTAAGTCTGAACTTGGCAATGAGGAGTTCATGATCTGAGCCACACGGTCAGCTCCCAGTCTTGTTTTTGCTGACTATATAGAGCTTCTCCACCTTTGGCTGCAAAGAATATAATCAATCGGTGTTGATTTTGGTGTTGACCATCTGGTGATGTCCATGTGCAGAGTCTTCTCTTGTGTTCTTTGAAGAGGGTGTTTGCTCCATGGAATTCTCCAGGCAAGAATACTGGAGTGGGTTGCCATTTCCTTCTCCAGGGGATCTTTCCAACCCAGGGATCAAACCCAGCTCTCCTGTTTTATCTTCTTTTAGTTTTGTTTTCTTTTGGTCTTTACTCTACTGGGGTCTTTGGGAACTGTGAGTATGTCTAACAGCATCTACCACACCTCATCATTTTAGCTTAGGCTAGATTTGAAAAGCCAAAATAGTAAAACATTTAAGGAGCCCTGAGACTCACGAATAAATTAGAGCTGCTGTTTCTTTTAAGCTTTGCTTTTTTCTTCTTTATTATTTATTTTTTAAAAATGTAATCTCTCCTTTTATCAACCTTCATCATTTCATACTGTAAGCAAGTGGAATCACTAAAGGTAAATGACCTTATGAATCTACTGAGTGTGAAGAGAAAACGCCATGGTATAGATTATGGATGAGGAGGGAGACACCTAAGTCTAGGGGTTTACAGTTGGTAAAAACTCAGGCTTTGTTGTACAGTAAGTATCATTATGTGCTACACAATTACTGGGTACTGGTTGTTTGCAGTGATACAAGCATAAGCAATCCTTCAAAATCAAAATCAAGAAACTACAAACAGGCTATCAAAAGCACAGAGTAGGAGCCAGTAGGTACCAACTCGTCTTATGAAGTGCTACATGCCATGATGATGCCTCCTCCTATTTCTGCTATCTGAAATGTGTCCTCCTTTCCTTCTTGTCTAAACAAGGACCCAGTTTCAGCCTTCTCTACTCCCTTCATCTGTCCATCTTTCTAAATGATAAAGAAGTGAAAAATAACCTCTGAGGACTGACAGTGTACTAGGAATTTTACACTACCACTTTTAATCTTAACTACACCCTGGAGAAGGAAATGGCAACCTACTCCAGTATTCCTGCCTGGAAACTCCCATGGACAGAGGAGCCTAGCGGGCTATAGTCCACAGGGTCACAAAGAGTCGGGACTTAAATGGACAATGGAGCATGAGCGTGCCAGGACGACAGCATTCGTCGTTTCTCCACTCATCATGGCAGGGTCATTTGTCTCATAGGATATTATCTGATTTAACACCTTCCCAACCTTGCTCTAGGCTGGCATGTGTCCTCCGCAGCTTGATTATTGCATTTTCAATTACAGGAACTATGTCTTCTACTTCATTCTTATCTCCATTCATCTTCTCTACTTCTCCCCTCTCTTTCAAAATACACCCTTCCTATTTCTCAATCCATCCTCTTTACTACCACAATTACTACTACTAATAAAAGCTATTATTTACGTTATTTTACACTGTGCTGACAGTCTGCTAAATACAAAACATTTTATTTAATGCTCACAATAATCCCTCCTGTAGGTATTATCTTCCCATCTTACAGAGGAAGAAAAAAGCTTGGAGATTTTAAAGCACTTGCTCTCTCACAGAAGATGTAACGTCACTGTGGACTGCCACAGCGATCACAGCCCTCACTGTGATTTCCCACCCACCCTCCACTCTCACCCTCTGTGACAGTTTGTACCATTTCAACTTTTAAGTTCAAACTACATTTCCAGAATCCTTTTCCCACCAGGTTCCTGGTTAGAAATGGTCAAAGACAGAAGTTACTCTCTGAAGATTATGGTTAGATGGATGTAGAGCTGACAGAGTATTTCACTGTGTCTCTGCTCTCCACTGTATTGCATGTAGCTCTTTCTTATTGTCAACCCTGCCAACCAAACTGCAACCTCAGGCCCACCATCAAAAGCCTGACTGAAGACCACAGAAGAGGTAGCTATGTAGAGACAACAGCGTTCTATACTTTCCACCAGCTCTACTGTGTGGGCCCACACTTCAGTAGCTGGGCATAACTAGCTTCTCAAATTGCCCTGCAAACTCTGACTTGCCCACTGCACCACTGCTTCAGGAAGGCTGATTAGTGATTTCTCTGATCTGCCAATTCCCTCTTACAGACTTTGGTTTCCAAGCTTCTCCCACAACTCCGTAAGGTCTTCTGTCTTTCATAAATTCCTTAATTCCATGATACTACAGCAGTTCGTTCTTCCTCTGTGACTGAACCCTAACTCATGCAACTACTCAAGCCCCCCTCCACCTACTGATCAAGATCTCTGCAACTTTCCCTTTAGAGACCTTCCTGCATAACCAAATTTAAGCCACTTAGTCTTTTATAATCTCCAATCAAGCCTTCTTTTATCAGTTCTGAGCTGCCAATCTTTGAAAACAGGATGAAGCGCCCTCATTCTATGAAGCCATATCATCCAAACTTGATCCTCCCATTTGCAAAAGAGCAAGATTTATATGAGAGAAAAAACTAGAGTGGGTATCAGATTAACGAAAGTGTTAGTCGCTCAGTCGTGTCCAACTCTTTGTGACCCCACAGACTGCAGGGATTGAACCCAGGTCTCCAGCACTGCAGGCAGTTTAACATCTGAGCATAAGGGAAGCTCTAGTTTAACAAATGCCAATACCAATTTATTACCTAAAAACAAAATAAGCTAACAACACTTAATGTACTTCTATGCTTTGGTTAGAGATGCGAAGATGAAAGAAATGAAGAATAAAGAAGCAGAAAGATTCTGAGAAAAAATTTGCTGGGACTTCCCTGTGGTCCAATGGTTAAGACTCCACATTCCCAATGCAAGGGGCACAGGTTCAGTTCCTTGTTAGGGAACTAAGATCCCACACAGCCTCGCAAAAATAAATATATATATTAAATTTTTTTTTGCCGATGTATGGTTTGCCCCAAATGATTTTTTTCCATTGGGAAGTAAGAATTTTTTTTTAATGTAATCATTTGGGGTTTATCCAGTACACCAATAAAATTATTTTAAAATTTCTAGTGGGCATAGACTGCAGGTAAAATTTTTCCAATACTTCTTTTTTTTTTCTTTTCCAAAAAGATCTTCCCTCACTTTTGGCTAAAGTATTTCAAAAAATGTATTTCACTAGTCTTGGGTGCCCATTCACGAGAATAATTTAGTTCTTTTCTAGAATTCAATGGTTATTATCCTGGATTTTCATCACTAAAATATCATCAGGTGATTCTGATTTTAATCGTATCAGTCCTGAAGTTATTCATCTACTCTTTCAACAAGTATTTACTGCGAACCTACTATAGATTATCACAGTTCAACACAAGCTACCTGGCTATAAAACATCTTTAAGTAAAAGATGTCATTCTGACAAATTAATCACATTTAAACAGAGCTATTTATCTTCCAAATGCTGCCCTGTAACAAATCTTCCCTGGACAGTTGTCATCTTAACAATCTCCCAAGCAAGAAAACTTGAATCTCTCTTGACTCTATTATTTTCTATGATGCTGTGGATCTCACAGAATCATAGATTAGATAGGTCCTTAAGAAATCAACTAGGTGGGGTAGGGGGCGATTCCCTGGTGGCTCAGTGTTTAAGAATCCACCTGGTGATGCAAGGGACGTCAATTCAATACCTGGCTGGGGAAGATCGTGTGCTGCAGAGCGACTAAGCCTGTGCACACAACTACTGAGCCTGAGTTGGAGCCCGGGAGCTGCAACTACCGAGCCCACGAACCTCGAGGCTGTGCTCCACAACAAGAGTAACCACTGCAAGCAGCAGCCCAGGCACTGCAAGAAAAAGTAGTCCCCATGCAGCAAAAAAGACCCACCATAGCCAAAAAATAAATAAATCTTTTTAAAAAAAGAAATCAACTAGAGCAACTTTTTCAAATTCAGAAATGTTGAACTAGGGACTTCCTTCGTGGTCCAGTGGTTAAGAATCCACCTTGCAATGCAGGGGGTGCAGAGCGGATTCCTAGTTTGGGGGCTAAGATCCCACATGGTGTGGAGCAACTAAGCCAAAGCACAACAAGTACTGAGCCCGTGGACCACAACTTAAGAGTCCGTGTGCTACAAAGAAAGATCTCACATGACACAGCGAAGACCTGCACATACCTGCTATGTGCTAAGATAATGTTTTTTAAAAAATTACTGAAGTCACTTTGTCACAGTCAACTTCTAATTAATGGCAGATTTAAGACTGAAATCAGGCTTTCCATCTTCTATCAGTGTTCAACAAACAGTATGAAATACAGTTTGCAGTCTGTGTATTCACTTCAGGAACATTCTAGGCAAGAAACTCTTCAGGTACATCCCTGAGTAAACCTTCTAACCTTAAGGCAGTATGCAACAGTCCATAACTATGGGACAAAACTTTGAGATGCTGATTAATACACATTACATGATCTCAGAACACAAAATTAATCTACTCTTTCTCAAATCATGGGGAAAGATTTATAATGAAGGTATATGGTGGTTTGGGGGTGAAGTCAACTGAATGCAGTCAGGTACTGCTAACAGACTGGATGGTTAATGATACACCATCTCTCACAGTAAATCTTTATCAACATCAAGGCTGAGCTAGCTACCTTCTACTTGTTTCATTTCCTTGTAATATCTAAACAAACAAGAAAGTTTGTAAATGTTCTTTGACATACTGTTTTTATATATTATGTCATATCATATAATAACTATTACTAATTTTACAAAGCAGTCAACAGGTCTAAAAATGCCTAAACTGATTTTAAAATGCATTAAAGCATCATATAAATCATGATATTAATCTCTCCGCAAAATTTAGTTGGAGAACATTGGTCTCATTCCTTTCATATTAAAACAAAAGAACAAAGTATTTTGAGTTAAAGCTCCATAAATATCATTAAAATGTAGCTAAGTCAGTCAAATTTAGGGTAATGACAAACTTATCAAACAATAATGATGATAATGAAACATCTTCAAGTCACAAATCTAAAATACAATATGAGTTGGGAGCATATAACTATTACTAAATAGCACAGAAAGAATTGAAATTTTATTTCGGCTTAGACTGCAGAACTGTTCTCTGAAAAGACTTTCAGAAATAATAAGTGTTATCTCACATTCTCCCACTGATTCCTATTAATAATTTTCAGAAACTTTTCTACTACCTTGCCTCTGTGGTAGAGCTTTCCACAAATGCTTGATTTTCTCTGAGGGTACAGAAACATTTTATTGAACTTCCCCACCCTGTTCCACTAATGTAGCTGCCATCTTTTAAGAATCTGAGAACACTGAAGGAGGCCTCTTGTCAATTACCTATCCATGTAATAAACGTTTGGCAACAGGTATTGTGCTAGGCGTTGGGGCACCACAATCAACACAGCACTGCCTCTGTGCTTGAAGAGCTAATTTCTCCGCGGAGGACACAGAGACAACCGCGGGTGCCGTGCAGTCAGAGGGTGGAAGAGGCGAGGGTGGCAGAGGCGAACACAGGGCGCTCAATGGGAAGCCTGCCTGAGGCAGTGGCGCTGAGCAGGCACAATCTGGGAATTATTGAAAGAATGCTGATAAAATTGTATCTTAAACTACTCTTTTAATTTGTCACTATTAATTTATTAAAGTCCATACTAAATGACTAACTGTATAAATGGGGGGAAATTACCCTAGAAAAAACTTCCAAAGTTTATAAACTACAGAATGCTTTTTAAATTTATAGCACTATGAATCTCAAGCATAACATTCTTGAGCACTTACAAGAAAGGTGGTGGGCTAGTTATGGGAAGAACACCAAAGAAGAATCTATTCCTATCCTCCTGACATGTTTACGAATATGTTTACTAACAATCACTATGACATGAGAATACAGAGTGAAGTTAAAAAGTTTATAATCCTTGAACTTCATAGAACAGTTGAATTAGGCCTAGGGTTTAGACCTTCTGATTCTCAATCCAGTTCTCCTTTGCATGACACCAGAAAACAGTTTTCTCAAAATATTCTTTAGTAAAGTAGCTCTCCTTTATATATTTCAGCTATTCCTGAGCAACAAATATTGGCTAAGACTTAAAAGAAACATATTATTTGAGGGAATTCCCTGATAGCCCAGTGATAGGGACTCCTCGACTTTACTGCCAAGGACTGAGGTTCAGTGATGACTAATATCTCACGAGCCACACAAGCCTCACAGTACAGCCAAAACACACACACACACACACACACACACACACACACACACTCCTTGAGAGAGTACAGGAAAAGACAGGAACTGAATTGTCCTCTGTTCTCTCAAGTCAGGTCTCTTTTTATTCATAACTGGCGATAACCTTGAATTCATTATTAAAAATACTTAAAAATCCCCCAAATCAAAACCTGATTAATACAGCTGCAAAATCAGAACCTGATTAATACAGCTACACAGAATATTTTTACAATTCCTGCGGTTCTGTTGCTGTCTACAGACCAACAAAAGATTGTTAGCATTGAAATTCAGAAGTCAGCTTGCCAACAGATGCAGCAATCAATATTACTATCTACTGAAAACTTAAAGATTACTGGAGAACACATGCCAGTTGCAGTGGGGAAAATATACCTCACCTAAAGAGGAGAGCTGAAGCTGAAACTCCAGTACTTTGGCCAGCTGATGCAAAGAACTGACTCGCTAAAAAAGACCCTGATGCTGGGAAAGACCGAAGGCAGGAGAAGGGGATGACAGAGGATGAGATGGTTGGATGGCATCATCAACTCGATGGATAGGAGTTTGAGTAAACTCCAGGAGTTCGTGATGGACAGAGAAGCTTGGCATGCTGCAGTCCACGGGGTCAAAAAGAGTCGGACACGACTGAACTGACTGAAAGAGGAGAGTGAAAGAGCGGGTTTAAAACTCAACATTCAAAAAACTAAGATCATGGTATCTGGTCCCATCACTTCATAGCAAACAGATGGGAAAAAAGTGGAAACGGAGGCAGATTTTATTTTCTTGGGCTCCAAAATCACTGCAGAGGGTGACTGCAGCCACAAAATTAAGAGATGCTTGCTCCTTGGAAGGAAAGCTATGACAAACCTAGACAACATATTAAAAAGCAGAGACATCACTTTGCTGACAAAGGTCCATCTAGTCAAGGCTGTGGTCTTTCCCGTAATCATGTAGGGATGTGAGAGTTGAACCATAAAGAAGGCTCAGCGCCTAAGAACTGATGCTTTCAAACTGTGGTTCTGCAGAGGACTCTTGAGAGTCCCTTGGACAGCAAGGAGATCAAACCAGTAAATCCTAAAGGAAATCAGCCCTGAATATTCATTGAAAGGACTGATGCTGAAGCTGAAACTCCAATACTTTAGCCACCTAATGGGAAGAGCTGACTCACTGGAAAAGACCCTGATGCTGGGAAAGACTGAGGGCAGCAGGAGAAGGGGGTAACAGAGGATGAGATGGTTGGATGGCATCACTGACTCAACGGACGTGAGTTTGAGCAAACTTAGGGAGATAGTGAAAGACAGGGAAGCCTGGAGTGTTGCAGTCCATGGAGTCGCAAAAACATGACTTAGCAACTGAACAACAACAACCCCCATAACCAAGTGATCAAACTCAGGATCACAAATAGGACTTAACAATATATGACCCCAATGGGGAGCAATATAAAGTACACAGAAACATTCAGTAGTTATTCTTGCCCAAAATATTTAACCTGAAACTAATGATTCTTTAAATCTAGCTTACAGTTAGCTAACGCAGGAGGCAAAGAGGAACATGCTAAATGACACCATGGGGGTGGGGGGGGGGAATCAGACAAATCCAGAATGTGACTGGTTTTATAAGATAACTGGCTTGATCTCTTTTATTAAAAAAAAATCCATTTTATAAAATAGAGAGATGATGGGACTTCCAAGGCATCCAGTGGTTAAAACTGTGCTTCCACAGCAGGGGCCATAGGTTCAATCCCTGGTTGGGAAACTAAGATCCCACATACTGTGTGGCATGGCCAAAAGATAAAAAAATAAATAAAATGGAGAGGTGATATTGTTTTAGACTGGAAGAGATCAAAGAGACTTCCAAATGTAGTGAATAAACCTTGATAGGATCCTGGTTTGGTGGGAGTAAGTATAAAAAGCCAAAAAAGATCTTTCCAGCACAAATGGGGAGATTTAAACATGGATGGATACTAGATTACATTAAGAAATTAACAATAAGAAACTATTAATCAGAAACTTAACAATAATATTTTGGCTGTGTAAGAAAATGTCCTTATCTTTGAAAATGCAATTTGGCATATTTAGGGGTAAAGTGTCATAGTGTCCACAGTTTAGTTTTCAAATAGTATAGCTAAAAATTCTTCCCACGTGGCTCAGTAGTAAAGAAGCTGCCTGCCAATGCGAGAGACACACAGGAGATAGTGATTCAATCCCTGGGTTGGGAAGATCCCCTGAAGGAGGAAATGGCAATCAATTTCAATATTCTTGCCTGGAAAATCCCATGGACAGAGCCCAGCGGACTACAGTCCATGGGGTGACAAAGACTGGGACCTGACTGAGTGACTGAGCACACAGGTACGCATGGCCAAAAATAATGTACACATTATGGCAAGATGCCAATAAGTCAATCTATAGGATTACTATATGGGTGTTTGATATTACCAAATTCCTGTGTACTTAAAACTGTTTCATAATAAAAAGCTGGGGCTGGGTTGAGGGGCAGGTGGGAGGGAGCTTAGCTCCAATTCTACAAGGAAAAATAAAATCAATCTGATACTAAAGCTGTGGGACTTGTCTAGAACCAAACACAATTCCATTTTAATACAGCATCTATTAAATATAGTTTACCCCTGTGGTAGCAATAAGGTAAACAAGGGAAGAAAGTTCCAATTAAAACACTTAAAAGACTGAGCCTACAATTAATCATAAAATTATTTGCAATAAATCTTTAATAGTTATTTCTTTCAAGAGAGATTCATGGAGAGCATGACTAGATAACCATTCTATAATGATACTACATTCAACAAGACTCAACATATGTTTATATTTTAAACAAACAACAAATTAATCTGTGAACCATCCACTTCTTAACTCTATAATTCAACTTTTTCTCTACAGACATTACAAAGACATTCAACTACAAATTTTCTTAAACCTGATAATACATTTAAAAAATTATAAAATACTACAATTTGGGGCATCAATAGATTTCTTAAACATTTACAACTAAACATGAAACTTAAGTTACTCAAGAGAATTTTATCAACACTTTCTTCTGCAAAGAGAAATGTAAAGGCTCTAACTTTAATCATAATCCAAGAAACAGAGTATAGGTCAATGCTAAAAGGAGAATTTCAGTTAGTTTTATAAATACTCATTAGTTTTCTACATAAATACGAAAGAAAACAATCACATCATTAAAAGATAACTTTGTACAACTCTACACATTAAATTCTGGCACTCCACTCAGAGCTATTGCACAAGTTAATGCACAAATTACTAAGCATGTTGTCATTGCCACATAATCCAGAGACAAATTTTGCAATAAGGAAATCTCAAGCAAATAACCCAACTGTGAGTTCCCTGTATGCATCAAGAATAAATTGCACAAATTGTAACTTTTCAAGAAATACGGAGTTTAACTAAATCCATTTCTTCTTTTTGATAAGAGGGGAAATATTTTCTGTTCGGTCAGTTCCACCGCAAAAAAAGAAAAAGGTAAAGGTGCCTGGAGTCACCTTTTAAAAGTAATTTTTGGGGGGAAAGAATCAAGAAAATCATTTGGCTAGGCTGCAGGCAAAACACACTGAACAACCTACAATACGGGCATGTAAGCGCGATCTACTTTTGTAAATATTTAGATTTTACTCCCAAGAAAAAACTTTTCATGTTTTCTCATTTTCCTCACATATTTATTTTCGCAAGATCTGAACTAGAGAAATACACTTCTACAGAAAGGGCATCATATTCGAACCAAGGCTTTCCCAGATTACCAAGCTGCGTGACCTTGGGCAAGTTCCTCAATCTGAGCCTCGATGTTTTCAACCGTAAAATGAAGACAGTATCACCTCACTGGGCTTCGAAGGTGAGGTGAGCGATGCACGGTAAGTACCGGGGGCGTAACAAGTGCTCGCTAAACGGTCCATAAAGAGAAAAGGGCATCAACCCTAACACTAGTGCACGACGATACAGCGGGGCAAAGACAAGCACTTTCTCGCTTCCTGCATGTAACATTTCTGCGTCTCCCAAGGACCAGGCGCAATCTTCCTTCCAAAACCCGGCGGAGTACGCGTCTTGACAGCTCCACCGCCCAGCGGTCTACTTCGCTCGGACCTGGACTTCGGGACTGGATGCAAGGGACCCAAGGTCCGCCCACCCCAAGCGAGGCAACCACCTAGCGAAATCTCCGCCCCAGGGGCTGCGCCCAGGCCGGTAACGGCCCCCTCCTCACGTCCGGCCCCCTCCCCGCTCCCCCACCCCTACCGCCACACATTTGTGCGGGCGCGCGCGCGCGCGCTCACACACACACAGACACACACACACACACACACACACAGACACACACACACGCACTTACCCGCCGCTCCGCGGGGACGTAGGGAGCCGCAGACCCACCCCTCCGCACCCGCGCGGCCTGTCACCGCGCCCCCCGGTCGAGGGAGGCTGCGGGCCCCCGGGGACCGGAGGGGCGCACGAGGAGTCGGGCGCGGGCCGGGGGCCAGGCCCGGCCTTCCTTCACATGGAGCCTGCGCCGGGCGCAGCGTGGACCGTGGCGGCCGGCCGGGGCCTCTCGGCGCCCCTCGTTCCTTCTCGCCGCCGCGGCCCCGAGGCCCGCGGGAAGCTGGGCAGAAAAGGAGGAAGCCGCGGGCCGGGTGCCGCCGAGGCTGGAGAAGGGGCGGGAGCGACGACTCCGCGGCTGGGAGCGCCGGGCCTCCCGGTAGTCGTCGTCGTCGCCGCTGCCGCTGCCGCTGCGGGCCGCAGGACCCCCGAACACCGCACCCAGCGACCGCACCACCCTCGTCGGGAGCCGCTGCTGAGGGCAGCCCGGCCGCCACTACACACGGACCCGTGACGTCGGGCGTAGCGCGGTGCACGTCACGGCCGGCTCTCTCGTGCGCACGCAGCCCTCCGCCTGTCGGGAGCGGAACCCGCCGGGGGCGCGCGCTCACCCAGAGCGCCGCGCGGAGGCCGAGGGGGAGCGAGTCCGCGCCTGCGCAGTGGCTGGCTGCGCCCACGCACGCCCGGTTGCACACGCCGGCTCAGTAGTGCGGAGATTCCTGGCCTGCCAGGGCTGTTGCGCCACTTTGCCGATGGCTCGTGGCAGCCGGCTCCGGGCCTGTGTTCTCACGCACACACATGCACCTCAGTTCCCTTACGGGAGTCCTTGGCGCCGAGACGCCAAAACAAACCTCGAAAATGGTCTCCCGCGTGGGCTTCTGGCAGAGCGAGAGCAGCAGAGCAAGAAGAGGCTGCGACCCACTTCGAGTCCATAGCAAGTCGTTTGCAGGCGAAAAGATTTCGTTTTGGGATCTGGTTTCAGCATTTTTTCCTAAAAAACTTAAGAAATTTTTGTCGACCTGTCACCTGACCGTAAACCACTACCCTGGAGATCGGCCTTCTAAGTTTTACAGTTCACGGTTTACTTGTTGTATGTATGCGAGGTCGGCCCAGCAATTACTTTTTAATTGTTAACAAATGTGGAAATCTCGGCGCAGGAAGATGAGTTGACACTCCACCCCCAGGACTTGTGACAGAGTCTAAAACCCAGTCGCTTTCACTGAGTCTTTTCTTCACTCCCCGTCGCCCCGCAGTACTAAATACAAATTCCTCGCTTTAGCGTTGGAGGCCTCTGTCATGTGACTGACCTGCATTCTGCATTGTCTTTAGCCCAAACTACTATGACTGGTGGCTCAGAGGTTAAAGCGTCTGCCTGGAATTCAGGAGACCCGGGTTCGATCCCTGGGTCGGGAAGATCCCCTGGAGAGGGAAATGGCAACCCACTCCAGTATTCTTGCCATGGAGAATCCCAGGGAAGGAGGAGCCTGGTAGGCTACAGTCCACGGGGTCGCAAAGAGTCGGACACGACTGAGTGACTTCACTTTCACTTTCACTATGATCCAGAGAGTATCTGTCCTGCCCCATCTCTTGTTTCCTCAAATACCCCTTACAACTTCCTGCGCCATTTCTTCCCTCTTGAGTATCTGCGTGCTTTCTTGGTAGGTTATGGATCCCACCTGTTTCCTGCCTTTTCCAGACATCATATCCACTCAAACAGTTGAAATAGGAGAGATGGGCATGGTGCCCACCCAGAGGTAAGCAGCTACCCAACTTGCTGCCCTGAAGAGCAGGGGAGATCGCACCTGTGGGGCAGGGACTGAGGGAAAGGGTGTTATGTAATAAAATATCTAGGTCCCCTTCGTGAAATTTTTATTGCAGGCACACTAGCGGTGTTGTCAAAGGAGCAAGAACAGAGATGTTCATTGGCAAGTTTTTGTAATGGTGAAGCCTGGAAATCTAAATGACTCCGACTGAGGGGATAAATAATGGTTCATTTGCTCTGCAGAGAATTAGGCGGCCACCACAAAGAAAGGCTAATGCTGGAGGACCTCAAAAATACAAAGCCTAATAGAAAAGCAGTTTGCTGCCACTAATTTAAAAAGTAGAGTACTTTTAAGCAGAAAACGGGTCTTTAAGATGGCTTTTGGTTCTAACATCTAAGCCTGGTATACCACAGAAAAATAAAGGATCTCAATATACTTGGGCAGGATTTAAATCTTAAACTTTTATATTATTTTCCATGGTTCCTAGCAAGGCAATGGCACCCAACTCCAGTACTCTTGCCTGGAAAATCCCATGGACGGAGGAGCCTGGTAGGCTGCAGTCCGTGGGGTCGCTAAGAGTCGGATAAGAGTCGGATACGACTGAGCGACTTCACTTTCACTTTTCACTTTCATGCATTGGAGAAGGAAATGGCAACCGACTCCAGTGTTCTTGCCTGGAGAATCTCAGGGACGGGGGAGCCTGATAGGCTGCCGTCCATGGGGTCGCACAGAGTCGGACACGACTGAAGCCACTTAGCAGCAGCAGCAGCAGCAGCCTGACCATATAGTACTCAATAAATTCTTGTTTACAAAATAATCTCAAGATGGAGATGGATTTTTCTTCATACCTCTACTCACTTTTTCTCTCCCTACCCTAACTGGGACCTCATCCATCATTTTCCACCACACGTGTATATTAATAACAGCCTCTTTTTTTCTTTTTCTCCAGTCTCTTTTTACATTGGTGAGATACTTGCTTAGACCGTAAATCTCTGGCATGCTGGCTTATTTGGGGATATATGATTACAAATTCGTGAGCTTGGAATATTTTTTTTTTCAGCTGCAAGGAACAAAACAGCTTAAACAGTAATGTTTATTTTCTCACATAACAAAAATGCAAAATTGGGCTAGAGCTGTGAATTGTCATCTCTACAGTCAGAATATGACTACCTCAGCTTCAGACATTATGACCTCTCATTCAGGAAAGGGGAGAAAGTCTTTGTCTTCTCACTCTCTAATAAACCTTTAATTTTAGAATAGTCTTAGATTTACAGAGAAGTTGAGAAGATAGTACAGAGAGTTCCTATATACCCCACAGCCAGTTTCCTCTTTAATTCATATCTTACATGAAAATGGTAATTTGTCACAATCAGGGAACCAATATTGATACAATATCATTAACTGAAGTCCATACTCGACTCAGATTTCCTTAGTTTTCACCTAATGTCCTTTTCTTGTTTCAGAATCCCATCCAGGATACCGCATTACACTTAGTCACCATGCCTCCTAGGCTCCTCTTGGCCATGACTTCTTTGTTTTTGATGACCTTGACAGTTCTGAGGAGTGCTTGTCAGGTGCTTTGAGGACTATCCCTTTGCTGTAGTGTGTCTGCTGTTTTTCTGGTGATTTGACCAGGGTTGTGGGTTTGGGGGATGCAGATCACTGAGGTAACATGTCATTCTCACCACAGCCTTATCAAGGACATTCCTGACCACATGGTTTATGGCTGTTGAGCTTGACCTTGATTGCCTGTTTGTGGTTTTATTTGTCAGGTTTCTTCACCTTCTTTCCATGCAGTACTCTCTGCAAAGAAATCACCCTTCTCACACCTGGAGAGTGGGGAGTTAGGCTCCATTCCATGGAGTACAAAGTATCGACATGAATTCCATGGAATTCTTCTGCATGGGAGATGTGTCCCTTCTCCCTCAGTTACTTACTTATGGAATCATTTATTTATGTTACTATGGACTCATGGGTTTTATGTTATCTCTGGTTTAAAGAACCTCTTGTTGAAAGTGAAAGAGGAGAATGAAAAAGTGGGCTTAAAACTCAACATTCAGAAAACTAAGATCATGGCATCCAGTCCCATCACTTCATGGCAAATACATGGGGAAACAATGGAAACAGTGACAGACTTTATTTTCTGGGGCTCTAAAATCACTGCAGACGGTGACTGCAGCCATGAAACTAAAAGATGCTTACTCCTTGGAAGAAAAACTGTGACCAACCTAGACAGCATATTAAAAAGCAGAGACATTACTTTGCCAACAAAGGTCCATCTAGTCAAAGCTATGATTTTTCCAGTAGTCATGTATGGATGTAAAAATTGGACTATAAAGAAAGCTGAGTGGAGAAGAATTGATGCTTTTGCACTGTGGTGTTGGAGAAGACTCTTGAGAGTCCCTTGAACTGCAAGGAGATCCAACCAGTCCATCCTAAAGGAAATCAGTCCTGAATATTCACTGGAAGGACTGATGCTGAAGCTGAAACTTCAGTACTTTGGCCACCTGATTCAAAGAACTGACTCACTGGAAAAGACCTGATGCTGGGAAAGATTGAAGGTGGGAGGAGAAGGGGACGACAGAGGATGAGATGGTTGGATGGCGTCACCGACTCAATGAACATGAGGTTGAGTGAACTCCAGGAGTTGGTGATAGACAGGGAAACCTGGCGTGCTGCAGTCCATGGGGTCGCAAAGAGTCAGACACGACTGAGCGATTAAACTGAACCGATAATCCAATACCACATTATTTATTTTGTTCAAGTTACTCCAAGTTTGGGCATTAGGAACTCTTTCCATTGACTTTTGTCGCCCTTTGACATATCCCCATCATTGTGGGGTGTTTTCTTGTGTTGGTTTGTTTTGGGATGTTGAGTGTTTTTGTTTTGTTTTTACTTTTAGAGAACTCCCCTACTTTCTGGCCTTACCAGAGGTGCCAATTCATCTTGACTGTTTCCTGCCCCAGTCCTAGAGTCAGCCATTTCTCCAAGGAGCCCTGTTTCCTTTTATTGGGGAATGACATTAGAAACAAAGATCTGATGCTGAGTATATTTGGGATTCTCTTTTGAGGATGTCCTCACATCAGCTCTCCTGAGAAGGCTGCCTCTTTTGTTTTTGCAGCAGGATCTTCTAATGGTGGCCCCAAAGTCATCAGATTTTACCTGAGTACATAGTATCCCCGCCCCATAGTAAAGAGTCAATTTCCCAATCTCATTTGCAACTCATCATAGCTGGGTGACTAAGTACTGTCTAAAAGGAAATAAATGAAAATGTCTAGTCCAAGTACCTGCTTTCAGAGATCTTTCCTTAACAGACCACTGCTCTTGCCCCTCTGTCTTCATCCCTTCCTCCATCCTGGAATACCTCCTGGCCTTCTTGGAGAGTGAAAAACAGGAATGGTGGAGCTGGAAGCAGAGCCCTCTTCCCAGGGCTCTATACTTTCACAAGAGAGAAGAGTAAATACTTGTCGCCAGTAGATGAACCTACCCTACTCCTAAAAGCATCTCATTGGTAGGAGCTGGGCCTTGTGTCTGTGCCTGCAAAGGACTCAGCTTTACCACAAAGGGTTCAGCCCACAGGAGGCCCGCCCTGGGACTGGGAACACTGCCAGGCCATGTCTGGACAGAAACCTGGGTGAGGTTGCAAGGGAGTCGAGGAATGGATGGCTGTTGTGTAGTAGCCAATGGGGTGTACCTGAGAAGTGCTTGGAGAGTCAGGATGTGGAGAGCCAGAGCAGGACCCCTTAAGCTTATCTTATACTGTGTAAATGCTCTGTGGGAGATCTGTTATCCTTGTCATCCTCAGGGCAGCTGCGGTTGAAACTCAACTTTGCTGTTTTAAAAAGCAAAACATTAACAAGGTAAATCTTCTGATAAAAAGTGCACAGTGCTTCCACGATCAAAGAAAACTCATTTCTGGGATTTCTGCTGTTTAGAATAGCCCTTTACGTTTTCTGAGTTTGGTGAAAGGGCATATGAAGGATTTCTAACAGAGGGGTTATCTTGAATTTTCTGTGATCCTGATCATCTCCAATTCTTTCATTTATCTGTTGCTAATACGTACATTTCTTTAAAATTGTAGTATATTTCCTGTAACTAATAGAAAATGTTGAAAACACAAGGGAGAAAAGCCTCTAATTCATTGTGTAGCTCTGTTTCCATCCCATCTTTTCTCTATGTGTGGAGCTTTGTTGTAGGGGTGTTTTTTTTTTACTTTTAGATACATTTTTAGATAGTTTTTAAGTAATTTCACATGTAATTTTATGTCCTACTTTTTTCACTTACACAGCATAAGTAGTCTGACTTTATCTTCCCTTATACTTGCAAGCAAATTTGAACAGCTGGCATATATACTTAAAGTTTTACCTTTATTCTAACCTTTTTAATGAAAAATGTTCATAAAATGGATATATGTAGAGCCAGTGACAGCTTCTTGTGTACCATGGGACACATTAGAGATTTTTTTTTTGCGCTTAGTGTCTGAGCCATGAGAGCAACCAGAGGAGATCCCAATGCTCAGCTAGATCTGAGAAGTGAAGCTCATACACATAACGACTGTCCCTTTTATATTCTGTTAGCCCTTGCCCAGCATGATCGAATTTTGCTTACAAGGTCAAAAGAATATTATGGATTACCATTGGGGGAGAATATCCTGTTTTGGAAAAGAACCCAGAGGTACTTAAATCCTATGTTTTATATGAGTTGGTGCATTCTAAGACTATCTAGTTAAAAGATATGCTTTTTTTTTTTTTTGGCTGTACCTTGTGGCATGTGGGATCTAGTTCCCTGACCAGGGATCAAACCCAAGCCCCCTGCATTAGGAGCTCAGAATCTTAACCACAGGACCACCAGGGCAGTCTTATTAAGATATGCTCTTTTTTCTTTACTGTATTTTTATTTATTTTTGGCTGTATCGGGTCTTAGTTGCAGCAGTTGTGCACTCTGGCTTCTCTAGTTGCAGCTCGTGGGCTTAATTGCCCCAAGGCGTGTGGGGTCCTAAGTCCCCATCCAGGGATTGAACCTGAGAACACCGAGGAGGAGAAGAGGACAACAGAGGAAGAGACGGTTGGGTGACATCACCAACTCGATGGACATGAGTTTGAGCAAGCTCCGGGAGTTGGTGATGGACAGGGAAGCCTGGCGTGCAGCAGTCCATGGGGTCGCAAAGAGTCAGACATGACTGAGCTGAACTGAACGCTGTATTGGAAGGCAGATGGTTAACCACAGGACCACCAGGGAAGTCCCCCAAGATACGCTTTGAAAACATCAAGTTGTGTGGTCTTACCTGGTGTAGTGCAGTGGTTAAGATTCTGTGCTTCTAAGGCAGGGGACCCAGATTTGATCCCTGGTCAGGGAACTAGATCCTGCATGCTGCAACCAGGAGTTCGCATGCCACAACGAAGATTGAAGATGCTGGGACCCAGCACAGTCAAATAAATATTAAACAACAACAACAACACTGTGAACAATAATAATCATTTTTTAAGAAGGTGGCTGTTTGTTTGGGGCCTCCTGGTGGCCTCCACCACTGCAGCAGCCCCCAACCGAACCACTGCCCGTGGGCTCCTCCTCCCTTCTGACTTGTCAACAAAACAAGGATTGGCTGCTTCTTCCCTTCCTCTGTTTTTATTAACACTGGCTTCTTATTTCTTTTCCGTTCCACTTTTTTCTTCTCTATCTACCTCTACCTCACTCTCCTTTATCAAATTTTATTAGTTATTTTTCATAAACATCCTATGAAGTAGGTTGCAGAATTAATACCTCATTCACCTATGAGGAAAAACTGTCAGAGAAAGGTTGGGCTGCACCAGGCCCCTGGGACATCTAATGGAGCAGCCCTGAACTAGAGTCTGCCTGTCCAGCCCTCTCTGCTCCTGATGTCTCACTTGGCTCCTTGATGCCGGCTCTCTCCATTTGCCTAATGCCCTGTGCACCTCCCAGCACCAGGGCTCTGCTCTCCAGGTTCAGCCTCACCATTCCTGAAACCATGGTCCTTCTGTCCAAGCCTTCCCAGCCCCATCTCAGATCTGCTTTGCAGGACCCTAGGCCCCAATGGTATACCATCAAGTGGGTTGACACTAGCAGAGGTGAGTGAAGAGTTAGCCATATCCCTCCTTAAGGTTCACCATATCCCTCAACCCAGTGTGACATAGCTCCTTCCACAAGCGATTTCTGCAAGGCAAGTCACAAGGGTTGGTGTCCTTTCTTCAACTGGTTCTACACTATAGACCAGCCTGGCTGAAGCTGAGCAGAGAGAGCTCAGTGTCCCACTTGAGCCTTCAGGCCCTCCAGACTGCTCAGACCCGTCTCAGAGAGTGGGGCTCCCTGTGCCCTCAAATGGTAGTCATTCTGCAATGGCCAGGCCTGGTAGCTCGGGCCAGCCTGAACCATACAGAACACTGGAGTTGGCAGACACTGGTGTCTGCCTTCTCGGCCACTTCACTCAGCATCCTCATCTGAAGACGGGAAGGCATCCTGGCCCAGGGTTGTGGTGGACACAGTGGGTTAATGCATGTGAAAGCCACTGGGCAACAGCACTTGTCCCCACCCGCTGCCCGCAAGAAGCCCAGCATGCCCCTCCCTGGAGACTACAGAGCCAGCCGGCCCTTCGGAATGGAGAGCACCCAACAGAACCGGAAGGTGTAGTTATGGCCTCACGTTGTGAGTCACCACCTCTCGTTCCTGGAGTTCACACCAATGCTCAGGCCCTGATGAGCCAACTGGCCAGTCAGCCTGCAGCACAGAACAGGGTCTGTGCCAGGAGAAATCTGTGCTGTTTTCTACACCGTGGGATACACAGCTGACTATCTGGAGCCCCTGAGACCATCCTTCCCCCACTCTCCCTAACCCTCTTCCACCATCCCTGAGAGCCAAGCTCTCATGTCCTCTGCCCTGGAAGTAATTCACACCAAAGCAGGAAATGTTGCAAGATGTTACCCCCAGAGGCTTATAAAGTTATAGAGACATTTTTGAGCAGAGAAACCGTACTGTGATTGGTCTGGCTTGGGTTTCCATGGCCACTGAACCAGGCTTTTACTATAAATTCCCGTACAGGCTGATGGCTGATTTTGCTGAGCATTCACTTGCCAGTCCAGTCTCAGTGCCCTGCCTTTCACCTAACTCTACTGCCATAAGATCCGGTAGCCTGAGGGGGGCCTGTGAGTCAGACATCCCAGTGATGATGCGTATATTCAGTGCCCTGGTAGGGTTTCTGAATGCCGTTCTCCATGGACAGGACCAGGACTGGTGCAGACGTGCGAGGCCCTGGACCATCTTACATCAGAGAGTAAGGAAGTGCCCAGAAGACCATAAAGGCATGTCAGGAGTCAGCGTAAAGGAACTGCTGCTGGCCAAATATGGGACATGTTGAACATTAAAACAGTGAATTCTATCCCATATTATAAAATAACCCATGAGTCATACTGACACATAAAGGGAAAACCTCCATAGCAGAAGAATTCAGCTAATAAGTAAAAGGAATGGTGGAGTTAGGTAATTCATGTTGCATATTCAAACAGGTGGGTGAAAGCGTGATGAGAAATAGAATACTTACTTTCAAAGTTTCTCTTCTCAAATTATTGATTACAAAGGGGAAATAGTAACTTTACGATGGAGAAACCTGGCAAACACTGTCTTCAGCACACAAATACCCTGCAGCTCTGCCACTTTGGCTTCCAGAAGTCAGCACTGCAGTGGCCACGAGGGGTGCCCTTTGTCCCTGTGTACATGCTGTGCTCAGCAACTTGTGCTCAGTGTCAAGCTATGCACTTGAGTGCAGATGAATTCAGGCCACGTACACATTGCTACACTGATTACTGACCAAGGAAGTACTTTCAACTCAATAAATACCTGTTTCCTATGGATGGCCACTTGGCATACAGGTCAGACTTGACTTTGAATTTCTGCCAAACTGTGAGCTCAGGCAGGCTGCTTAACCTCTCTGAGCTTCAATCTTTCATCTGCATAAAGGAGATGATAATAATAATAACACCTATTGAATGAATCCAGAGAAGGCAATGGCACCCCACTCCAGTACTCTTGCCTGGAAAATCCCATGGATGGAGGAGCCTGGTAGGCTGCAGTCCTTGGGGTCGCTAAGAGTCGGACACGACTGAGCGACTTCACTTTCTCTTTTCAGTTTCATGCATTGGAGAAGGAAATGGCAACCCACTCCAGTGTTCTTGCCTGGAGAATCCCAGGGACAGGGAGGCCTGATGGGCTGCAGTCTATGGGGTTACACAGAGTCGGACACGACTGAAGTGACTTAGCATAGCATAGCATAGCATTGAATGAATCAGCAATTCCATTCCTAGAATTTTCTCACGAGAAATGAAAACATAGGTCCACACAAAGACTTGCACACGTATGTTCACAGCTGCTTTTTTTATGATAGCCCCAAACTGGAAACAACCCAAATATTCGTCAACTGGTTAGCAAAGAAAGAAAAAAACCAGGGCTCACTTGAATGACTTTCAAAAGCATTATGCTAAGTTAAACTAGACAAAAGACTACAGTGCATGATTCCATTTATATGAAATTCTAGAAAAGGCAATGGCACCCCACTCCAGTACTCTTGCCTGGAAATCCCATGGACGGAGGAGCCTGGTAGGCTGCAGTCCATGGGGTCGATAAGAGTCGGATGCGACTGAGCGACTTCACTTTCACTTTTCACTTTCATGCATTGGAGAAGGAGGTGGCAACCCACTCCAGTGTTCTTGCCTGGAGAATCCCAGGGACGGGGGAGCCTGGTGGGCTGCCATCTCTGGGGTCACACAGAGTCGGACACAACTGAAGCGACTTAGCAGCAGCAGCAGAAAAGGTAAAGCTATAGTGATCAGTGGTTGCCAGGAGCCAAAAGTGGAGCCTTGTCTGCAGAAGGATAATAGGAATGTTCTGTTTAATATGTCATGAACATTGCAGTGTGGTGGTGGTGAAAAGCTTGTATACTTTTGTCAAAATTCATCAAATTATATACATAAAATTGCTGGATTTTGTTGTAAATTAAGCCTAATAAAACTCATTTTTAAATACCTACTTTACAATGTCACTGTGAGGGTTAATGGAATGATACATATGCAGCCCCCAGTTCAGTGCCTGAGTAGGACAGCAGATCTAAAATAAGAGCTGTTAACCACGCACACAGTCTTTGACCATGCAGGCAAAATGTGTGGGCAAGAGGCTACCCAGGGGAGCCACCCTCTCAAGACGTTTTCAGCTGAACTGAGTGGTGGAGTAAGGAGAGCGCAGGGTGGCAGATTCTAAAGGAGGGACTGTGGAGCTTCCGAGCCCCACACAGGACGGTGTCACCGCCCTCGGGGCATCAGAAGCTTCTCGTGCCTGGGAAATGGGCACGCACTCTCATCGCGGAGCCACCCTGCTATCCTCCAGTTCAGACTCAGGAAGTCCTGCCTGGGCACCACCTCCGCGGGCCGAAATGGTGAAAGTTCACGCCGCCTGCCGCCGCCCACGCCTTCGGCTGCCCCTCCCTGCACCCTGCCCTGTGCAGCGTCGTCCCATTCCTCGCTAGGGCAGAGCCCCACACCCACACAAGGGAATACACATTCACTCCAGTCTGGAAGCCTTTAGCCCGAGGGTCAAACCTTCGCTCCAGGGCCCCGGCTGGCGGGGAGGAGCAAAGGAAAGACAGCAGCGCCAAAGACAGCCTCACGCTTACAGCGAGGGATCGCAGTGTGTTTATGTGTGTTGTGTCTTGTTGCTTGGCAACCAGGTCTGGGCCGCAAGCGGGCTGGGGAGGAGGGGGGTCTCCTCGCGGGAATGGGTTGTGGTGACTCATTCCTGCGCACTGTGGCCCCTGGGACGAGGTTACCAGGTACACGCGGTTTCAGGCTGGGTACAGCCGGCCAGGCTTCCTCTTGTGGAACCGAGCCCGGAGCAGCAGGAGCTCCTGGTAGGAACACCAGGTACAGAGAGTCAGACCACTGCTGGAGTCCTGGTTTTGCCAGCTGTGTAGGCTTGGGCTACACAGTCCCTTAACCTTAACCTCTCTGACCTCAGCCTCCTCATCATGACAGGAAGCCTATGAGATCACATTAAGAGTGACTCCTTACTGGGGGCTTACAACAGACTTTAAACATATTACCTCATTCACACTTATCTCCCTGTTGAATTTGACAATGAGGAAATTGTAGTCCAGGGCAAAATAAACTAACTTTCCTAAAATCACCTAAATTGGAGGTGGTAGAAACAGGATTCCAACTTGGTTCTCTGTGGTGCAGCACCCTGTCTTTTCATTGTGACATTCCACTTCAAGTGCCCCGGGGGTTCAGGGACTGAGCTCCTGGGCTCAGCCTGCAGCAGTTCTCCAGGGCGGTCCCACAGCTGGAGGGCTGGAGAATTCTGTCTGACATCAGGGGCAGGTCTGACTCTTGCAGATGGTCCCTGCACTTGGCTGGGAGAGGCTGTGACTGCCTTCATGCCTCAGCCTGTCTCCTCTCACTGGAAACACCAGTTTCCCTTTTCTGTTCTTGCCTCACCTCCATAGGCTATCTTCCAAGTGCTGTATGATGTCAGACTTTGACCAGTCTCCTTACAGCTGCAGGAATCTCTTGAGTCAGTGTAAAGGATACAGATCTGGCCACATCATTCTGTAACAGACCAGGGTTGTTGGCCTCCTTAGTCAATAGGAATTGATAAGAGGCCAGACAAGAAATTCAGGAAGGCTTTATTGGGGCCCTACTGCAGCAAGAGGGAGCAAGAACAAGTAATGGGTTCCCTTGCTCTCTTGCAAGTGAGCTGGTTCCTTATATGAGGTGAGGGTCAGCCCAGAGGGGTGGCTTTCGTGGTTTGCCCACCGCCTTTGGTGGTGTTGAGTGCAGGGAACATGCGCTGTACGCTGCTTTTGCTCTGGACCCCTGCTTTTGCTCCCAGCTCTTCAGAAGTGGCAGTTGGGGTTTTTGGTCTTTTTGTTTCTTATTGTCCATAATTTGTCCCAACTGCACATGTATATCAGAGAAGGCAATGGCACCCCACTCCAGTACTTTGCCTGGAAAATCCCATGGATGGAGGAGCCTGGTGGGCTGCAGTCCATGGGTCACTGGGAGTCAGACACAACTGAGTGACTTCACTTTCACTTTTCACTTTCATGCATTGGAGAAGGAAATAGCAACCCGCTCCAGTGTTCTTGCCTGGAGAGTCCCAGGGACGGGGGAGCCTGGTGGCTGCTGTCTATGGGGTCGCACAGAGTCGGACACGACTGAAGTGACTTAGCAGCAGCAGCAGCAGCAGCACATGTATATAGTTATTTTTAGTCCCTTGCAGTTTCTTTGCATTTGGTTGCTCTGGAGATATATGTCCAGATGGAAGCACTGCAGCAAAGGGTCCCAAGTCCCAGTCTGTCTCAACAACGCTTCACGGAGCACCTCATTGGCCTCCCTGCCCATAAGATGAAGTTTAAACTCCATTGTGTGGCAGGCAGTCAAGGCCTCCATGCTGGGGCCTCTGCATCTCCAACCCCTCATTGTTATTCTCATCATGCCCTGTTCTCCAGCCCCCAAATCCTCAACCAGCCCCACCTTTCAGGCCTGCAGTTTCCCTGCTGAACGCCTCCTCCCCTCCCCTGACTCCCTCCACAGGCCTCCCGACAATGCTCTTCTGAGGCCCTTCCCAGGCTCAGTACAACTCAAGCAGGCAGGGTTTCACTGCTCCATTTTACAGGGGAGGAAACTGAGGCTCAGAAGGATGACTTTTCAACAGTCACACTCCCATCCTGCCGGGCTGACAGTTTCACTCTCACCCTATTCATCTCTGTCACTGCAAGGTCTTCTGTGGCTGCTTGTACAGCTGCCTCCCAATGAGACCGAAAGCACCTCAAGGGGAAAGCACCCCAGCTTCACCTTGCATGCCTGCTTCTGCCGAGGACGAGCTGTGTATATTTGCTGAGTAAGCAGATGCGTGGGTAGGTGAAGGACAAAATGCTTATTTTGTTGTTAAAAATTGTATTTATTTTTGGTTGCACTGAGTCTTCGTTCACTGCATGCAGGCGTTCTCTAGTTGCAGTGAGCCAGGGCTACTCTCACCGCTGCAGTGTTCGGGCTCCTCATTGCGGTGGCTTCTCTTGTTGCAGAGCACAGGCTCTAGGCTCACAGGCTTCAGGAGTCGCAGTTCGCAGGCTCTAGAGCACAGGTTCAGGAGTTGCGGCGCACAGGCTTAGTTGCTCCATGGCATCAGGACTCTTCCTGGACCAGGGGTCAAATCCATGTCCTCTGCACTGGCAGGCGGATTCGTAACCACTGGACTACTAAAGTCCCAAAACATTTATTTTAAAGAGCCAAACGCCTCCAACATTAGGAATTTGAGACTATGGAATAAGGGCAGGAAGTCTCTGGTTCATGATCCTTGTTGGCCTACTTTCATCTAGCTCTGGACACTTTAAAAAAATCTAGTCTTATTATTCAGACCTATTTCTCCCCAACAGCTGTAAAAAAGCAGTTTTAAATGCTATAAGTAAATGTATCCTGAAAAGCCACAGCCATTTGGACACTCACTCCCCTTCTTAGGACCTCTGTTTCCCCCCATGCACAAGAACAAGTCAGCCTAGAGGGGTGTTTTTTCAAACTGCAGGTCCTGATGCATTCGCTAGTATGTTCTGAAATCAAAGTACTGGGAAATAACCTGCATTGGGTAGAAAATGTCACACAAAACACGGCTATTATGTTGTGAAATTTTAAATTGAGTGTGTGTCTTTATGGTAGGACATTTTGTAACATATATTTTTAATTCTGGGTGACAATCAGGAGAGTAGGAAAGCCCCTCTCCTTCAGAACTGAAGTGCAGGTAGACCACCCACAAACACTTTTTGTGGTGGGTGAACGCTGCTGTAACAATCCATCCAGAACCCCTCCACTGTTCCTCAGTTTGAGAAAAGGAAACAATATAAACATTGTTAAAAAAAAATGCTTACTATAAAAAAAAGTATAGTTGATCTTTTCTGTACTGCTTTAAAAATAATAGATGCTATGGTTAAAAAAATTTTTACATAGTACTGAGCCAAGAGAGAAAAAGAAAAATTATTCTCTCCCTTTCCACTCCCAGAGACAAGCTCTGTGTAGAGCCCAGTGGACTGAGGGGCACTGCTGCTCTGAATTTACCCTTTCGCCTGCTCAGAGGCCAGGGCCCCACAGGTGCTTCCAGCCAAGGACTGAGGGGCCAAGCTGTGACTCACTCTCAGTCCCACAGTCTCCGTGTCCCCCTGCCTCTCTCCGCAACCCTGCACTTTGCCCCTCTCCTTCCCAAGCTGTCCCAATGCCAGCCCAGTTCTGCATTTTCATTTAACCAAGTTGAATCTGACTCATGCCTAGATCTTACTTTCTAAATATTGTTCTCCAGTGAAAAAAACTGCTGCTACTGCTGCTAAGTCGATTCAGTCGTGTCCGACTCTGTGCGACCCCATAGACGGCAGCCCACCAGGCTCCGCCGTCCCTGGGATTCTCCAGCAAGAACTCTGGAGTGGGTTGCCATTTCCTTCTCCAATGCATGAAAGTGAAAAGTGAAAGTGAAGTCTCTCAGTTGTGTCCGACTCTTAGCGACCCCATGGACTGCAGCCTACCAGGCTCCTCCGTCCATGGGATTTTTCAGGCAAGAGTACTGGAGTGGGGTGCCATTGCCTTCTCTGGAAACAAACTAGACCTCCTAGAAAAAGGGTTGATCCCAAAGCTGGAACAGGGGAAGTACAAGATGAGCCTGGAACATCTTGTGTCAGACAATAAAGAAATGCTCAAATGGAGATGGGGTACATCACAGGCACAGGGACCAACTTGAAGATGTTCCCAATAGCTGAATGTGGTACAGTCTGAGCAAAAATAAAGGTGTGATAGTAATGGGTTATTACCCATAGATTATATAGTGGAAGTAAGAAACAGATTCAAGGGATTAGATCTGATAGAGAGGGTGCCTGAAGAACTATGGACTGAGGTTCCTGACATTGTACAGGAGGCAGGGATGAAGACTATCCCCAAGAAAAAGAAGTGCAAAAAGGCAAAATGGTTGTCTGAGGAGGCCTTACAAATAGCTGTGAAAAGAAGAGAACGAAAGGCACAGGAGAAAAGGAAAGATATTCCCATCTGAATGCAGAGTTCCAAAGAATAGCAAGGAGAGACAAGAAAGGCTTCCTCAGTGATCCACGCAAAGAATAGAGGAAAACAAGAGAATAGGAAAGATTCGAGACCTCTTCAAGAAAAATAGAGATACCAAGGGAACATTTCGTGCAAAGATGGGCTTAATAAAGGACAGAAATGGTCTGGACCTAACAGAAGCAGAAGATATTAAGAAGAGGTGGCAAGAATACACAGAAGAACTGTACAAAAAAGATTTCATGATCCAGATAATCACGATGGTGTGATCACTCACCTAGAGCCAGACATCCTGGAATGCAAAGTCAAGTGGGCCTTAGGGAGCATCACTACAAAAAACGTTAGTGGAGGTGATGAAATTCCAGCTGAACTATTTCAAATCCTAAAAGATGATGTTGTGAAAGTGCTGCACTCAATATGCCAGCAAATTTGGAAAACTCAACAGTGGCCACAGGAGTGGAAAAGGTCAGTTTTCATTCCAATCCCAAAGAAAGGCAATGCCAAAGAATGCTCAAACTATTGCACAATTGCACTCATCTCACACGCTAGCAAAGTAGTGCTCAAAATTCTCCAAGCCAGGCTTCAACAGTACATGAACCATGAACTTCCAGATGTTCAATCTGGTTTTAGAAAAGGCAGAGGAACCAGAGATCAAATTGCCAACATCTGCTGGATCATTGAAAAAGCAAGAGAGTTACAGAAAAACATCTACTTCTGCTTTATTGACTATGCCAAAGCCTTTATTGACTGTGTGGATCACAACAAACTGTGGAAAATTCTTCAAGAGATGGGAATACCAGACCACGTGACCTGCCTCTTGAGAAATCTATATGCAGGTCAGGAAACAACAGTTAGAACTGGACATGGAACAACAGACTGGTTCCAAATTGGGAAAGGAGTACATCAAGGCTGTATGTTGTCACCCTGCTTATTTAATTTCTATGCAGAATACATCATGAGAAACGCTGTGCTGGAGGAAGCACAGCTGGAATCAAGATTGCTGGGAGAAATATCAATAACCTCAGATATGCAGATGACACCACGCTTATGGCAGAAAGCAAAGAAGAACTAAAGAGCTTCTTGATGAAAGTGAAAGAGGAGAGTGAAAAGTTGGCTTAAAACTCAACATTCAGAAAACTAAGAGCATGGCATCTGGTCCCACCACTTCATGGCAAATAGATGGGGAAACAATGGAAACAGTGACAGACTTTATTTTCTGGGGCTCCAAAATCACTGCAGATGGTGAGTGCAGCCATGAAACTAAAAGACACTTGCTCCTTGGAAGAAAAGCTATGACCAACCTAGACAGCATATTAATAAGCAGAGACATTACTTTGCCAACAAAGGTCCATCTAGTCAAAGCTATGGTTTTTCCAGTAGTCATGAATGGACGTGAAGAGTTGGACTATAAAGAAAATTAAGCACAGGAGAATTGATTCTTTAGAACTGTGGTATTGGAGAAGACTCTTGAGAGTTCCTTGGACTACAAGGAGATCCAACCAGTCAATCCTAAAGGAAATCAGTCCTGAATATTCATTGGAAGGACTGATGCTGAAGCTGAAGCTACAATACTTTGGCCGCCTGTTTCAAAGAACTGACTCATTGGAAAAGACCCTGATACTGGGAAAAACTGGAGGCAGGAGAAGGGGACGACAGAGAATGAGATGGTTGGATGGCATCACCTACTCAACGCACATGAGTTTGAGTAAACTCGGGGAGTTGGTGATGGACAGGGAGGACTGGTGTGCTGCAGTCCATGGGGTCACACAGAGCTGGACACCACTGAGTGACCGAACCGAACTGATAACTCATAGAATGAAAAAAACACTCAAAAGTCCATACAAATATAGAAATAAAGGAATACATAAATAAATGGGGGAAAGAGACAGCTCTTTTTTTTACAGCAGAATTCCAATGAACCAATGTAGAAAGAATAATAGTAATATTTAGAAAAACCACCGTTTGGTAAAAACTATAGTAATAACTGTTGCAAACAAGTATGATCTAATCTAAACTTAGAGGGGGGAAAAGTACCATGAGAAACAGGATATTTACATAGTCATAAAGGTTCTCCCCACAGGATGTTTATTAATTACAAAGGAAAACAGTAACAGTGGAGAAATCTCAAGGACACATTTAAGTGATCAAAGTTAAAGTTACCATGACTAGTACAGGCACACATGGGAGATATTTTGGGTTGGGTTCCAGACTGCTGCAACAAAGCAAGTATCGCAATAAAGCAAGTCACACTTTATTTTCCCAGTGCCTATAAAAGTTATGCTTACACAATACCTTAGTCTATTAAGTTTGCAATAGCACTATGTCTAAAAAAACAATGTTCATACCTTAATTTAAAGATACTTTATTGTAAGGAGTGCTGACTATCTTCTGAGCCTTTAGTGAGAGGTAGTAGGAACACGAAAGGTCACTGATCACAGACAACCGAAACAAATATAATACAGAAAAAGTTGGAATATTGTGAGAATTGCTAAAATCTGACACAGAAACACAGTGAGCAAACGCTGTTGGAAAAACAGTGCAACAGAGGCACCTGATGCAGGGCTGCCACAAACCCTCAATCTGTTAAAAAAAAAAAAAAAAAAAAGGAACATAAGTGAAGTACAACAAAAGCAATGAGCAATAATTGACACAACACCTGATGTGGTATCCCGAGCCAGGCACACCATCACTTCCGTGGTATTCTTGCCTAAAACGCATAACCTCAATCTAGTAAGGGAAAAAAAAAAAAACCATCAGACAAACCCAAAGTGAGGAATAGCTTACAAAACAACTGCCCCAGGGACAAGGACTGAGGAACTGTCCCAGATGGGAGGAGACCCAGGAGCCATGACAAGCAAATGACATGTGGGATTTTCAAAATAGAAAGACTGGGTGCTGGCAGACAGTGTTGGGAGGGGGCAGCCTACAAGATAGCAAGTAACTTTCAGCTCAGGGCTGCCCTGAATGCTATTTCTTTGGCTTCATCCACTCCACTGGGCAGTAGAGAGACTAGCTGCAGCTGTCTGTGGGGAGGGGGACAGAAGAGAGAATGGGAGGAAGGCCGAGTATGTGGGCTTGGTGGTGTTACATTTGTTCCTGACACCTTTGTGTAGGTTGGAAATATTTTTAAAAAAAAATTTCAAAGCAATATACATGCGACAAAATTCAAACACAACAGTGAAGTCTTCTTCCTATCCCCAGCTCCTTCCTCCTCCCGCCCTCCCGCCCAGGGTGTCATTCAGTCACCCAGTCCTGTCCACCTCTTTTCGATGCCATGGACTGCAGCACACCAGGCTTCCCTGTTCTTCACCAACTGCCGAAGCTTACCCAAACCCACGTCCATCGAGTTGGTGATGCCATCCAACCATCTCAACCTCTGTCATCCCCTTCTCCTCCAGCCCTCAATCTTTCTCAGCATCGCTCCAAATCTTTGTTGTGACAAGACAAAGAACTGAGGAACATACACTCACATGACATATAGATGTGAGAGTTGGACTATAAAGAAAGCTGAGCACCGAAGAATTGATGCTTTTGAACTGTGGTGTTGGAGAAGACTCTTGAGAGTCCCTTGGACTGCAAGGAGATCCAATCAGTCCATCCTAAAGGAAATCAATCCTGAATATTCATTGGAAGGACTGATGTTGAAGCTGAAACTCCAATACTTTGGCCACCTGATACAAAGGACTGACTCATTGGAAAAGACCCTGATGCTGGGAAAGATTGAAGGTGGGAAGAGAGGGGGACAACAGAGGTTTGAGATGGTTGGATGGCATCAACGACTTGATGGACATGAGTTTGAATAAGCTCCAGGAATTGATGATGGACAGTGAAGGTGGCTTACTGCAGTCTATGGGATTGCAAAAATTGGACACGACTGAGTCACTGAACTGAACCTATCACTTTGTCTCTCACTGAATTCTTTCTGCGATGAGACACCAAGAATCTGAGCTTCATTGGGTCCTGAAACCAGGTACTGTGGGCTTTGGCTGGGTTCGAGTGCTAATCTGAGGTACTCCTTGGAGTCCAAGGGACTCTCAAGAGTCTTCTCCAACACCACAGGTCAAAAGCATCAATTCTTCAGCGCTGAGCTTTCTTTACAGTCCAACTCTCACATCCATACATGACCACTGGAAAAACCATAGCTTTGACTACACAGATCTTTGTTGGAAATTAATGTCTCTGCTTTTTATATGCTGTCTAGGTTGGTCATAGTTTTTCTTTGAAGGAGCAAGCGCCTTTAAATTTCATGGCTGCACTCACCGTTTGCAGTGATTTTGGAGCTCAAGAATATAAAGTCTGTCACTGTTTCCATTGTTTCCCCATTTACTTGCCCTGAAGGGATGGGACCGGATGCCATGATCTTCATTTTCTTAATGCTGAGTTTTAAGCCAGCTTTTTCACTCTCCTGTTTCACCTTCATCTAAAGGTTCTTTAGTTCCTCTTCGCTTTCTGCCATAAGGGTGGTGTCATCTGCATATCTGAGGTTATTGATATTTCTCCCTGCAATCTTGAATCTGGCTTGTGCTTCATCCAGCCTGGCATTTTGCATGATGTACTCTACATATAAGTTAAATAAGCAGGATGACAATATATAGCCTTGACCTTGATGTACTCCTTTACGATTTGGAACTAGCCCGGTTCTAACTGTTGCTTCTTGACCAGCATACAGGTTTCTCAGGAGGCAGGTAAAGTGGTCTGGTATTCTCATCTCTTTAAGAATTTTCCACATTTTGTTGTGATCCACACAGTCAAAGGCTTTAGCATAGTCAATGAAGCAAATGTATTTCTGGAATCCTTGCTCTCCCAGGTTATCAGAGTTATTTACCAAGAATTTAATGCACATCAGATAATAACAAACAGGTACATGTATTTATTGCCCATAGAGGCTGAGGGCTCTGACTTCAGTCAAAGGAAGTCAAGGAGGGTCATGGCAACTGAGAGCCAGAAGCCTCCTCCAGTAAGCGAAGGATGACCTTTTCTGAACTGAAAAGAGAAGAGACAGATATGTCTGGATGCCATCAAACACATTTATATTGCACTAATAGGTTTCAGGGCTTCCCCTGCGACTCAGCAGTAAAGAATCCGCCTGCAATGCAGGAGATGTAAGAGATGGAGGTCAATTCCCGGTACGGGAAGATCCCCTGGAGGAGCGCATGGCAACGCACTCCAGTATTCTTGCCTGGAGAATTCCATGCATAGAAGAGCTTGGTGGCCTGTAGTCCATAGGGTCACAAACAGTTGGACACGACTGAAGGGACTTGCACGCACATGCAACAGGCTGCAACCTATTAGTAGGTCAAAAAATCAATTCAGTGTTTCATGATTTTTTTTTCATTATCATAATTTTTGAAAAATAGGAAAGATATTCTGGGGAAAAAAGGATGGGAAGAGATGAAACAAGTTGGACAAAACTTTAATCTTGAAGCTCAGGGACTGGTACATGAAAGCCAATTTTATTATTCTATTTTTCTGTGTTTGAGACTTTCCACAATAGTCTCTGTAAAATATATCTTCTAGCAAGCTTTTCTTTCAAGAGAGATGCAAGAAGAAAGGAATTGACAGTGGCAAGAATGCATCAAGGTATTAAGGGTGAACTTGTGTTAAGGGTTAACTGTACTAAGGGCAAATTTGTTACCATGTAAAATATGTTTCTTACTGAGGGTTGAGTTTGTTTTTGTTTTAAAGTTTGAAAAGCACTGCCTGGAGCCACAGCTGTCATAAAGGTTCTCCAGGATGCTTTTCCCCAGGCTGCAAGTGATAGGGTAGGTCTTACCAGGGATCCACCTGGCAATAAACAAGCAGGCCTGACTTCCTTGAAATTTTACGTGAGGACTAGCCAGTTAATGGGTAACCAGGAGCAGAAACCACTCCGCTGGGAGTCTGTGGCCCCGTGGGGGACCCTGCTACAGCGCAGTTAGGGCTCCCAGGGGTGCTGTGGGACAAACCTGGTTTCCAGGGCTGCAGCCGGGAGCCCTCTATCCCAGAGCAAGTTCAACCACAGAGGCCTGGGGGCTCTCCCGCCAGCTGACAAACCCTGAGGCAGCTCAGCTGGGCTGGAAAGCTTCCCAGGGTGGTAATCCTCCTCGGGCCTGAGTTTGCCCTTCCCACCCCCACCCCAAGACTTGCTCTCTGCAAACCAAGGGACCTCCTTAACAGCCAGGGCTGAGCGTGCCTCCTGTGAACGTACGGAAAGTGAAGCGCCTAGGCTTTGGGGGCCACACAGCCCCTCACGGGTGCTCAGCTCTGCAGCTGTCTTGCAAAGCAGCCACGGACAATACAGAAACAAATGAGCACTGCTGTTCCAATAAAACTTTTCATGGACGCTGAGGTTTGAATTTTATGTCATTTTGTTTCTTACAAAATAAATCATTTTTTTGGTACTTCAAAACCATTAAAAATGTAAAAGTCATTTTTAGCTCCTGGGTTGAACAAAAACACGAGACAATCGGATTCGGCCCGCAGGCCGTGGGCTGCAGACCCTTGCTTTGGAAGCGGCTATCCTCCCCGCTCTCTCCCCCTCCCCCATCCCTCGCTCCTCCTCCGCTCCCCGCGCCGGTCCCCAACTGCAGCCCAGACGCAGCGGCCAGCGGTCAGGGGGCGCTGACTCACAGGCTGACTCAGCTGCAGGCGTGCATCCAGCACACGCCTCGGCCGGGCAGCGGGGCGCCGGGCGGGCGGCGCAGCCGGCGGAGGTAGGGGCGTGGCGGCTGCCGCGCCGGAGTCGGAGCGGCGCGGGCCCGGGCGCAGGTCCCGCCACAGGAGCAGCTTTGCAGGATCCTGACCTCTGTGGGGCCGGGCAACCCGCGTTGCCGGGCGCAGTAGCCACGCTAGAAGCTGGGCCCGGAAGGACTACGACTGCCCCTGGCGCAACTCAAGCGCGTAACACCCAGAGCGCACAGGGGCGGAGACCAGGAGGGAGACCCCCGCTGCGCAGGTCCTTTGGAGCCAGTCCTGGGTGAGGAGAGGCCCGGGCGGCGGCTCCGCCCACCGGATCACACGTCCCCGTCCCGGCCTTTTCCCCCGCGGTCCAGCCTGGGCTGGTCTCCTCCAGGCAGCCTTCCCACCCGGACTGCTAGGAGCTAGATAGAGTCCGCCTCAAGGTGGCATCCTTCCTGGCACCTTCGACCTCGCTTTCCGCCTGCCTGTTTTGTGTCTGGCTTCGTCACCAGACTGTGAGCCCCTGGAGGGCAGCGACCGGGTGTCAGAAGGCTCTGAATCGCTGGGGTTTAAACAGCGCCCGGGGACAGGAGGAGGTAGACTTGTAGTGGAGCAACCAACTTTAGTGATCCCACCTGAGACACAGGCGTACCAGATCGCCCAAACCTATGATAATGTAATAGGTAAAAAATGCAGTTCTTATACCCATAGTCAACCCACTCCAGTACTGTTGCCTGGAAAATCCCATGGACAGAGGAGCCTAATGGGCTATATAGTCCATGGGGTCGCAAAGAGTCAGACACGACCAAGCGACTTCACTTTCACTTTAGTAATATGTAAAAATATTCTACGCTTTGTGAAAATGACCAAATCATTTATTTGAAATGATACAATTAGAAGTACACATTATTAAAATATGAAAAATAGGTGTTTATTTGAAATTATATATTCTGTATTTACTTTTGTTACATAAGTGCTGTTGTTTAAACAATAGGATTAGTCACAATGGCAATAATTCATAGTAGGACGAATTAAACAAATAATATGCAGGAGAAAGAAATATACAAATAGTTTTAGAATGTTTCTGTCCTCTGATAGGGCAATTTTTTTTAATCCATTATGGGTTACTTAAATTTTGTATTAAATACATATATATGAAAGGTTATGTACTGTATGATTGCAACTTTATGACATTCTGGAAAAAAGCAGAACTGTGAGAAGAATGAAAAGATCAGTAGCTTCCAGGGGTTGGGGGTGGGGCTAGTGGCAGGGATGAGTAGGTGAAGCACAACATCAACAGTGAATTTAATGTAAACTCTGGGCTTTAGCTGATGATGTTGGGTCAATGCAGGTTCATAGTAGCAATTGTACCACTATGTCAGATATGTAGATAATGGGGGAGGCTATGCATGTGTGGGAGTCCCCTGGATTTTGCTGTGAACCTAAAACTGCTGTACAAAAATAAATTTTTAAAAAAGATACATATAAGACTTTTGAAAAAGAGAAAGCAAATATAATAGGACCAATTACCAATATTTAAGTTAAAAAATAACAGTGACATTTCTGTCCTATGATACAAAGGCTTTTTTTTTACCTCTATTTCCTTGCCTGCAGCCTTTAGGGAACACTTCCTTTATGTAGTGATCCAACTGAATGTGGTTAAACATAAAATTCTTTGACTTGCAACTCTGCTGTTATTGAGCCAACTTTATACTGATTCCGGCTGTCAGTCCAATGTAATGGCATCAAGATACCATTGATGGCACCAAATCATTTGAGTAGGGAATACTTAGGGTCTTACTAACAACAGCAGGTTTTTAGACTGTAGGGATTAGTTTCCAGTTCTCCAAAAATGTGCATCCACTTTGTACCTACAGGCTGGTTTTGGTAGACCAGCTATTTGTGAGCTCCTTTGCATCTATAAATTCAGTGTATAGGATATCCATGTCTAAAATAGCCTTCTTTTTAAACATGTTGAAGCACTCTGGATGTCATAAGCGAAACCTCTATTTGTTAGGAAAAATGGTTTTAAAGCACAATGATATATGAACTTGGGAAATTAAAGTTGAATGACAAATAATTTCCAGTTTTAGTAAAGAAATGATCAAGTCCTGCTTAAACTGGTTTTCCTCTTCTGGTGATGTTTGTTTTATTTCCCCCAAACTGAGTCATTTTTCGTTATATGAGTTTTTGTCACTACCTACATATCACACTGAACAAATCAGGTGCAGTCAGCTCACCCATTTTTAGTGTCTGTATGGCCTCTTCAAAGATCAAACAGTTTTAGAGGAACAGTTGAGAAATTTCTGCTTGCAACCCTTTTCTCCATTCTCATTCTCAGTCTATCCCCATGTTAGAGAAAGTCATTATTCTTGTCCCACACTTTGAAAAGATGGTTTTGTAGAAGGCTAAGTTTTTTTTTTAATTAAAGTATAGTTGATAAGACTTCCCCGGTGGCTCAGATGGTAAAGCGTCTGCCTACAATGCGGGAGACCCAGGTTCGATCCTTGGGTAGGGAAGATCCCCTGGAGAAGGAAATGGCAACCCACCCCAGTATTCTTGCCTGGAAAATCCCACGGACGGAGGAGCCTGGTTGGCTACTGTCCATGGGGTCACAAAGAGTTGGACACAACTGAGTGACTTCACTATCTTCACTATCTTTAGTTGATTTACAATGTTGCATTAATTACTTCTCTACAGCAAAGTGACTCAGTTTTATATACATATTCTTGTTCATGTTCTTTTCCTTATGGTTTATCACAGGATATTGAATATAGCTCCTTATGCTATAAGTAGGACTTTGTTGTCTATCCATTCTGTATAAACCTGTTCACATCTATGGCAGGTTAACTGTGGTCTATGACTGACCACAGTCAGAGCTGTCTTGTAGGCATATGTCTGTAGGAGATCCTCTTCTTCCATTTCTAGAAACCCAAGTGGCTTGAGTTTCTAGAAACGTTTGCTTTTAAAAACTTTTGCTTTTGCGTGTTTTGGGGAAACAGAAGTCACCACACCTTTTATTGTGAAAGCCTCAGTATCCCAGGGAACAACCCACACTGCAATAGTTGTGCTGTGGACAATTTTGCAAGACACTCAGCAGGTAAGAACTTAATTGACCATAAGCGAATGGGTTTATTTCTGAGCTCTCTATACTGTTTCACTGATTTGTGTCTGTATTTGTGCCAGGACCATACTGTTTTGATTACTGTAGGTTTGTAGTATAGTCTGAAGTTAGCATGTTTCCTCCAGTGGCCGCTATACTCAACTGCAAATTGGTTGGGGGACACACACACACACAAAAAAACAATTTTGATGAATTTAGAAGCCCTTGTCTATCTCACTGAAGAGTTGTGAATATCAGTTTCTACTTTCACATTCCTTTCTCAACCATGTGCTTGTGTGCATGCTTAGTCGCTTCAGTCATGTCCAACTCTTTGCGACCCCATGGACTGTATTCCACCAGGCTTCTCTATCCATGGGATTCTCCGGGCAAGAATACTGGAGTGGGTTGCCTTGAGCCCCCTGGGAAGCCTTCTCAACCATGCCCAACCTCAGATTCTTTTCTGCATATTGTGAAGCATGCCCTTTTTGATTTACCTCCCTAAACCAGTTGCAATGTTATGCCAGTAGTCAGCAAAGTAACACAGTTATGGGTCTTTCCTGGTGGACCACCTTCCAATGCAAGGGACATGAGTTCAATCCCCAATGGGGAAACTAATATTCCACATGCCGTGGGGCAGCTAAGCCTACACACTGCAACCAGAGAACCCGTGTAGCACAGCTGGAACCCAATGCAGCCAAATAAATAAATAAATGTAATTTTTAAACGTTACAGTTGTTTAGACTTCTAAATGATCATCATGTCTGGTTCCTGCTGGCACTGACTGGTATTGTCATCATTCTCATTTTCATTAACTGAACTATTAAAAAACATGGCCACAATATTCACCGTGTTAAAAATTGAACTAGCACTGTCTCAACACAAATCACAACAGTCAGTTCACAGGCAAAGTGGATGTTCATGCTTTAGATTACAGTGCACCTGAGTTGAATCCCTGGGTCGGGAAGGATGGTTATAATGAATGATCCATTATCAGGAACTGCAAATTGTGGTTGCCATCAGCAGTGGTAGAAACTAGGGAGAGTACCATGTTCATTTGGTACTAAAACCAGTATGGCTTTCAGCCTCTCTTTTTGGGGTCACCTTTGGGGGCTGTACCTTTCCCCCAACCTTCTGTGCCCATTACTGAAAACTTGGAATTTTCTCATCCCAGGGAAGAGTTTACCTGATGTAGGACTTTTACTGCTAAAATAAGGAGAATCCCGGACAAACTGGGTTGGTTGTTCATGATAGCAAATGCTTGCAGGATCAAGAACTCAGCTTCAAGGTAAATACTGTATCAGATCAGATCAGATCAGATCAGTCGCTCAGTCGTGTCCGACTCTTTGCGACCCCATGAATCGCAGCACGCCAGGCCTCCCTGTCCATCACCAACTCCCAGAGTTCACCCAGACTCACGTCCATCGAGTCAGTGATGCCATCCAGCCATCTCATCCTCTGTCGTCCCCTTCTCCTCCTGCCCCCAATCCCGCCCAGCATCAGAGTCTTTTCCAATGAGTCAACTCTTCGCATGAGGTGGCCAAAGTACTGGAGTTTCAGCTGTAGCATTATTCCTTCCAGAGAAATCCCAGGGCTGATCTCCTTCAGAATGGACTGGTTGGATCTCCTTGCAGTCCAAGGGACTCTCAAGAGTCTTCTTCAACACCACAGTTCAAAAGCATCAATTCTTCGGCGCTCAGCCTTCTTCACAGTCCAACTCTCACATCCATACATGACCACAGGAAAAACCATAGCCTTGACTAGACGGACCTTTGTTGGCAAAGTAATGTCTCTGTTTTTGAATATGCTATCTAGGTTGGTCATAACTTTCCTTCCAAGGAGTAAGCATCTTTTAATTTCATGGCTGCAGTCACCATCTGCAGTGATTTGGAGCCCAGAAAAATAAAGTCTGACACTGTTTCCACTGTTTCCCCATCTATTTCCCATGAAGTGATGGGACCAGATGCCATGATCTTTGTTTTCTGAATGTTGAGCTTTATGCCAACTTTTTCACTCTCCACTTTCACTTTCATCAAGAGGCTTTTGAGTTCCTCTTCACTTTCTGCCATAAGGGTCGTGTCATCTGCATATCTGAGGTTATTGACATTTCTCCCGGCAATCTTGATTCCAGCTTGTGTTTCTTCCAGTCCAGCGTTTCTCATGATGTACTCTGCATAGAAGTTAAATAAGCAGGGTGACAATATACAGACTTGACGTACTCCTTTTCCTATTTGGAACCAGTCTGTTGTTCCATGTCCAGTTCTAACTGTTGCTTCCTGATGTGCATACAAATTTCTCAAGAGGCAGATCAGGTGGTTTGGTATTCCCGTCTCTTGAAGAATTTTCCACAGTTTATTGTGATCCACACAGTCAAAGGTGTTGGCAGAGTCAATAAAGCAGAAATAGATGTTTTTCTGGAACTCTCTTGCTTCTTCCTAATGTGTTAAATTGAAAAAGAACAACTCATAGATTAAGGAAACAGGTTGGTCAGAAGCAATGGGGGCAGAAATGGGTGAAGGAGGTCAGTTATAAGTAAATAAGTTCTGGGGATGTGATGTAGAACATGGTAACTATAGTTAACAATGCTGTATTGCATGTATGAACGTTGCAATGAAATTAGATCTTAAAAGTTCTCATCACAATAAAAATATTATAACTGGATAAGGTGATAGATGGTTACTAAACTTATTGTGGTCATCATTTTGTAATGTACATATATGTCAGATCATATTGTATACCTTAAACTAATATATGTTAACTGTATTTCAATAAAACTGAAAAAAGTCTCCATATTAAAAAATCAATTGTATTTCTATATACTAGCAACCAACAATTCCAAATTGTAATCTTTAGAATTCCACTTATAATAACATTTTTTTTTAATTTTAATTTTATTTTATTTTTAAACTTTACATAATTGTATTAGTTTTGCCAAACATCAAAATGAATCACATAAGTGCTTCATTGGTGGTCCAGTGGTTAAGAATCCACCTGCCGATGCAGGAGATAGGGGTTTGTTTCCTGGTTGAAGAATATCCCACACGCTGCAGAGCAACTAACCTGTGTGTCACAACTACTGAGCCCATGTGCTGTGCTGTGCTTAGTCGCTCTGTCGTGTCCAACTCTTTGCGACCCCTTGGACTGTAGCCCACCAGGCTCCTCTGTCCATGGGGATTCTCCAGGCAAGAATACTGGAGTGGGTTCTAGTGCTCTCCTCCAGGGGATCTTCCCAACCCAGGGATTGAACCCAGGTCTCCTGCATTGCAGGCAGATTCGTCACTGCCTGAGCCACCTGGGAAGCCCATGAGCCACACTATTGAAACTGGGTCCCCTAGAGCCCATGCTCCACAGCAAGAGACGCCACCACAATGTGAAGCCCACACCCTGCAACTAGAGGAAGGCCATAGTAACAAAGACCCAGCACAGCCGGAAATAAATAAATCTTAAACATGAATTATGGAGGAGGCAATGGCACCCCACTCCAGTACTCCTGCCTGGAAAATCCCATGGACGGAGGAGCCTGGTAGGCTGCAGTCCACCGGGTCGCTAAGAGTCAGACATGACTTCACTTTCACTTTTCACTTTCATGCATTGGAGAAGGAAATGGCAACCCACTCCAGTGTTCTTGCCTGGAGAATCCCAGGGACGGGGAGCCTGATGGGTTGCCGTCTCTGGGGTTGCACAGAGCTGGACACTGAAGCGAGTTAGCAGTAGCAGTAAACATGAATTAAGTAGGGATAAATTTAACAATATATTTAAGACCTGCACACTGAAAACTATCAAACTTTCGTGAGAAATTAACAAAGACTTTAAAAAAAATAGAGAGAAATACCATGCTAATAGATCAGAAGACTCAGTGTTGAGATGTCTCTTCTGCCCATATTGTTCTATAGAGTCAACTCAACCCCATTCAAAATTCCAGCAAGCATTCTTTAGGTAGAAATTGATTCTAAAATGTGTGTAGATGATACTGGATGCTTGGGGCTGGTGCACTGGGACGACCCAGAGGGATGGTATGGGGAGGGAGGAGGGAGCAGGGTTCAGATAGGGAACACATGTATACCTGTGGCGGATTCATTTCGATATTTGGCAAAACTAATACAATTTTGTAAAGTTTAAAAATAAAATAAAATTAAAAAAATAAAATGTGTGTAGAAATTGATTCTAAAATGTGTGTAGAAATGCAAAGGACCTAGAATAGCCAAAATAATTTTGAAAAAAAAAAAAAGCTGGAGGATTTACACTACCCGATTTCATAATTCAGTAGAGTCCTGTAACAGTGACCAGGAAATTAAGACAATATGATGCAGGCATAAGGAGGAACAGATTGATCAATAGAATAAAATATAGACTTCCCTGGTGGCGTAGTGGATGAGAATCCGCCTGCCAAGGCAAGGGACGTGGGTTCGATCCCTGGTGTGAAAGGGTTCCACGTGCTGCGGGGCTGCTATGCAACTAAGTGAAGTCGGTGCTCTGCAAGGAGAGAAGCCACCACCTGCCACAACTAGAGAAAGCCCCCACAAAGCAACAAAGACCTGGCATTGACAAAGATAAATAAAATCTTTTTTAAAAATATAGTGCAGATATAGACACATGTATATATGGTTAGTCGATTTTTAACAAAATATCAAGTGATGACACTGATGGGAAAGTGACAGAGTTTGTCGCAAATGCTGCTGGAACAACTCGATATCCATATAGAGAAAAAAATTAAAGCACTAATCTATGCCTCAGACTATATATAAAAATTAATAAATTCCAAATGGGTTGGAGACCCAAATGCAAAAGCTAAAACCATAAAGCTTCTAGAAGAAAACAAGAGAAAGCCTTTGTGAGCTACATGATCTAAGGCAAAGATTTCTTAGGTAGGATACAAAAACCACACAAAAAAATTGATAATTGGACTTCATCAAAATTAAAAATATTTGCTCATGAAAAGACACTGTTAAGTAATAAAAGACAAACCATTGACTGAAAGAAAATTTTATGTGACAGAAGACTTAGTGCCAGAATATATAAAAATTCTCAAAACTCAATATAAAAAATAGGTCAAAGATTTAAACCATCACATAACCAAAAGAAGGTATATAAATGTCAGGTGAAAGTGAAGTCGCTCAGTCTCGTCAGACTCTTTGCGACACCATGGGCTGTAGCCTACCAGGCTCCTCCGTCCATGGGATTCTCCAGGCAAGAGTACTGGAGTGGGGTGCCACTTCCTTCTCCAGGGGATCTTCCCAACCCAGGGATCGAACCCGGGTCTCCCGCATTGGAGGCAGACACGTTAACCTCTGAGCCACCAGGGAAGCCCTAAATGTCAGGTAAGCATATGAAAAAGATGCTTACCATCATTAGTAATTAAGGAAGTAAAAATTCAAGCTACAACCCAAAGAACTGACCACACCAAATGCTGGGGAGGATGCAGAGCAATTAGAACATGTGTATGTTGTGAGTTTTCCAAATTTGCCGGCATACTGAGTGCAGCACTTTCATAGCATCATCTTTTAGGATTTGAAATAGCTCAGCTGGAATTCCATCACCTCCACTAGCTTTGTTCATAGTGATGCCTCCTAGGGCCCACTTGACTTCACACTCCAGGATGTCCAGCTCTAGGTGAGTGATCACACCATGGTTGTCCAGATCATTGAGAACTTTTCTGCATGGTTCTTCCGTGTATTCTTGCCACCTCTTCTTAAGCTCTTCTGCTTCTGTTAGGATGAGATGTTTAGATTGCATCACCAATTCAATGGACATGAATTTGAGCAAACTCCAAGAGATAGTGCAGGACAGAGGAGCTTGGTGTGCTACAGTCCTCGGGGTTGCAGAGTCAGACACAGCTTAGCAACTGAACAATAACAACAAAGTGTTGCTGGTGGGGATGCAAAATGGTATAAGCCACTTTTGAAAACAGTTTTGCTTTCACTCTTTTTTTTTTTTTAAGTAAACATGTACTTACCATATGACTCAGCAATCCCATTCCTAGACATTTGCCTACAAGGAAAGAAAACATATACCCACGCAAAACCCTGTGTGTGAGTGTGATGCTGCTGCTGCTACTGTTGCTAAGTCGCTTCAGTTGTGTCCGACTCTGTGTGACCCCATAGACGGCAGCCCACCAGGCTCCCCCATCCCTGGGATTCTCCAGGCAATTACACTGGAGTGGGTTGCCATTGCCTTCTCCGGTGAGTGTTCTAGCAGTTTTATTTAATAATAGCCCATAACAGGCAAACAGATAACAATATGTGGCAGTTCTGTATAATGGAAACTACTCAGCAACCGAAAGAAACTACTGATATACACATCAACATGGATAAATCTGAAAAGCTTCATGGTGAATGAAAAAGCCAGTTTTAAAAGGTTACATACTGTAAGGATTCCATGTTTCTATCATTCTATAGAAAACAACAGAAATCAGATCAGTGACTGCTAGGGGCTGGGGATAAGACACAGGGTGACTTTGTGAGGGTGTTAAAAATGACCCATTTAATGCTTGTGCTGCTGGTTACACTATTACATACATTTGTCAGAACAGATCCGTTCATTCAAGATGAGTGAATTTTACTGCTTGTAAATTATACTGCACACCTATTTTTTTTTTAAAAGGAATGAAATAATGCCATTTGCAGCAATACTGATGCACCTAGAGATTACCATACGAAGTGAAGTAAGTCAGACAGAGAAAGACAAATAGCAAAAGATGTCACTTATATGTGGAATCTTAAAAAATGGTGCAGATGAACCTGTTTATAGAACAGAAACAGACCCCTAGACTTAGAGGGAAGGCTTACGGTTGCCAAGGCAGAAAGCTGGGGAGAGCAATGAATTGGGAGGATGGGACTGGCACATGAATGCTTCCCTGGTGGCTCAGAGGTTAAAGCGTCTGCCTTCAATGCAGAAGCCCCGGGATCAATCCCTGGGTCAGGAAGATCCCCTGGAGAAGGAAATGGTAACACACTCCAGTATTCTTGCCTGGGGAATCCCACGTAGCCCTGGTAGGCTACAGTCCACGGGGTCACAAAGAGTCAGATACAACTGAGTGACTTCACTTTCTTTCTTTCAAAATGAAAACAGGTCAACAAGGACCTACTGTAGAGCCCAGCAGTTATACTCAACACTCTGCAATGACCTATATGGGAAAAGAATCTGAAAAAGCATAGATGCATGAATGTGTGAAAGATGCTCAGTCATGTCCAACTTCTTGAGACCCTATGGACTATACAGTCCATGGAATTCTGCAGGCCAGAATACTAGAGTGAGTAGCCGTTCCCTTCTCCAGGGGATCTTTCCAACCCAGGGATCGAACCCAGGCAGATTCTTTACCACCTTAGCCACCAGGGAAACCCAGATATATGAATATGTATAATTAAATCACTTTCAGTTCAGTTCAGTTCCGTCGCTCAGTCGTGTCCGACTCTTTGCGACCCCATGAATCACAGCATGCCAGGCCTCCCTGTCCATCACAAACTCCCGGAGTTCACCCAGACTCACGTCCATCGAGTCAGTGATGCCATCTAGCCATCTCATCCTCTGTCGTCCCCTTCTCCTCCTGCCCCCAATCCCTCCCAGCATCAGAGTCTTTTCCAATGAGTCAACTCTTCGCATGAGGTGGCCAAAGTACTGGAGTTTCAGCTGTAGCATCATTCCTTCCAAAGAAATCCCAGGGCTGATCTCCTTCAGAATGGACTGGTTGGATCTCCTTGCAGTCCAAGGGACTCTCAAGAGTCTTCTCCAACACCACAGTTCAAAAGCATCAATTCTTCGACGCTCAGCTTTCTTCACAGTCCAACTCTCACATCCATACATGACCACAGGAAAAACCATAGCCTTGACTAGACAGACCTTTGTTGGCAAAGTAATGTCTCTGCTTTTCAATATGCTATCTAACTTTGGTCATAACTTTTCTTCCAAGGAGTAAGCGTCTTTTAATTTCATGGCTGCAGTCACCATCTGCAGTGATATTGGAGCCCAAAAAAATAAAGTCTGACACTGTTCCCACTGTTTCCCCATCTATTTCCCATGAAGTGATGGGATCAGACGCCATGATCTTCATTTTCTGAATGTTGAGCTTTACCAACTTTTTCACTCTCCACTTTCACTTTCATCAAGAGGCTTTTGAGTTCCTCTTGACTTTCTGCCATAAGGGTGGTGTCATCTGCATATCTGAGGTTATTGACATTTCTCCTGGCAATCTTGATTCCAGCTTGTGCTTCCTCCAGCCCAGCGTTTCTCATGATGTACTCTGCATATAAGTTAAATAAGCAAGGTGACAATATACAGCCTTGACGTGCTCCTTTTCCTATTTGGATTCAGTCAGTTGTTCCATGTCCACTTCTAACTGTTGCTTCCTGACCTGCATATAGGTTTCTCAAGAGGCAGGTCAGGTGGTCTGGTATTCCCATCTCTTTCAGAATTTTCCACAGTTTATTGTGATCCACACAGTCAAAGGTGTTGGCAGAGTCAATAAAGCAGAAATAGATGTTTTTCTGGAACTCTCTTGCTTTTTCGATGATCCAGAGGATGTTGGCAATTTGATCTCTGGTTCCTCTACCTTTTCTAAAACCAGCTTGAACATCTGGAAGTTCATGGTTCACGTATTGCTGAAGCCTGGCTTGGAGAATTTTGAGCATTACTTTACTAGCGTGTGAGATGAGCTGTACATCTAAAACTAACCCAGCATTGTGAATTAACCGTATTCCAATATAAAATTAAAAAGAACCAATGTGCCATTGTGCTGTTGACACTGGACTGTATCTATTCATCTCCACTTCTTAACGGGGAACCCACCTACCCAGGACTGTCTCCTGTCTTCACCCTTTCCAGGGTGAGCCCTGAGTAGCCTGGCTTCTACGCCAGAAGACACCAATGGACACCAGGCAAGGGGAGAGGCAGGGGGTGAGGGCAGAGGCTCCTTGTAAGCCTTCACACCTCTAATCACTCTCGCTAGTACGTGAGCTCACGTTGGGTTCTGACACCTGTTTCCAGAGTCAGCCGATACTAGGTAGGCACGCCCGCCAGACCTTGGGGATCTGGGGTGACTCAGCATTCAGAGCTGATGGCTGGTAACCTGCAACACAGATGGCAGCTGCTCTTCCTCTCCTGCTAACCGCCGCCTCCACTGGCAGTTGTGAAAGGGGACCCCATTCCTGCTGGGCTTTGATCTTCCCCTTCTCTCTGACATATTTGGGGAGCAGGGAAGAGAAAATTGTCAGTTAATCAGTCACGTGGGCTTCCCTGGTGGCTCAGAGGGTAAAGAATCTGCCTGCAATGCAGGGGACCCAGGTTTGATCCCTGGGTCGGGAAGATCCCCTGGAGAAGGAAATGCCAACCCACTCCAGTATTCCTTTTTTTTTTCCACTCCAGTATTCTTGCCTTAAGAATTCCATGGACAGAGGAGCCTGGCGGGCTGCAGTCCATGGCATCACAAAGAGCGGGACACAACTGAGCGACTAACACTTCGACTTTTCAATCAATCACTTGTTAAGTCCCAGGCCCTGTCCACCTTGTAGAAACGATCTGAAAGCCCATGTACCCTGCTGCTGCTGCTGCTAAGTCGCTTCAGTCGGGTCCGACTCTGTGCGACCCCAGAGACGGCAGCCCACCAGGCTCCACCATCCCTCGGGATTCTCCAAGCAAGAACACTGGAGTGGGTTGTATTCCACGACAAGAAAAGTCACCACAAGGGGGACCCCCTGCGCCACAGTGAGGAGTAGCCCCCACTGGCTGCAACTCGAGAAAACCTGCGCAAAGCAGCAAAGACCCAGTGCAGCCAGAAATAAACTATAAACACACATATATAATATACATCTATATATTATATACATATTATCATATATCTATATACACACACACTATTTGATCCCCATACCAACCACCTGGGTGGATGCTCTTCTTGGCCTCATTTCCAGAAAAGAAACTAAGGCCCAGGGAAGTTAACCCAGCCAGGAAAGAACCAAGATGAGGTTTAAACCTGTGTGAGCCTGATCCCAAAGGGGAGGTTTTTGAACGTCCCACCGCTGGATGCCACCTGATAATTCTGGTTTTTGTTTTTTACCTCACACCTTGGCTTCCCGTACCTTCTCCCGCGTCCTCACAAATTCGGGCAATTCCCTGCACGCAGACTCCTTCCCGTCTCTCAACCGTCTCTAACCGGAATGCCTGAGTTCTGCTCTAGCATCTGACTCAACTTGACTGAATCGGACCAACTCACACCTAGGAAGAGCAACCCCAGAGACAGATAAGGTCAGTCGGCTACGTCCACCACGCCGGGTGAAGCTGCCCGGGCCGGAACCCTTCCGCGGGACCAGGGCAGCGCCCCCTGCTGGAAGGCTGTCGCAATTGAGCAGAGATGCCGCATACCTGGACTCACCCGGACACTCCAGGTGATGCCTGCCTTTCAGAGTCAGCAGAACTTGGTAAGAGCTGGTGGCACTGACCTTCTCTGCTTCAGGAGGCGACCCGAGTCTCCTGCGCTGGCTGCAGATGCCCTGGCTCTTCTAGGTACTGATGCTTTGGCATCTCGGCTGGTTTGGAGGTGGGCGCCTCTGGCAGAGTCCCTTATTCTTGGTCAGGGTTTGTGGTGGACCCTAAGTAAACTTCACACGGAGCTGACCTTCTGGGCTAGGCTGGGGAGCAGGCGGGAGGCAAGGAGATGGCAGGGGAGAGAAGACGGGCAGGAGTCCCCGTGAACAAGCACAGCGCCTTGCACTTGGAAGGTGAAATGAGGGATAGCAGGCTGTGGGGTAAAAGTGATGCTGCAGACTCATGGGGGAGGACCCTGGGGCTAGCATGGGGGTGCAGGGGGCATCTTTATACATTCCTTGGCTGTGAAAGCCGCCCCTCTTGTGTGGTTGGGCACATGGTCTTCATGCTTCCTGCCCAAGTCATCAGGACCATGACTTCCTTTCTCCATGCAGCAGCCCCAGACCTTACAAACAGCCACTGACTCTCCTCTTGCCAGAAGCTCCATCCCAAACTCTGTCTTTTCCTCCTCCCCGCCTGAGGGCCCTTCCTCTCTTACCTGGGCCCTGCCTGCCTTCTGATGTCCAGCTGAAGCTGGACTCCTTCAGGTAGCCTTCCCTGGTCACCCTACTCGCTCTGATTTCCCTCTCTTTCATAAGCATCGCCATCTTCACCAGCCACTTGGCCTCTGCACAGTGCGTCTGCCTTGTTAGACGTTCATCCTGTTTCTCTGGTTTTCTCCAGTGGGCCGTGTGGGCAGCATAAGGGCCTTCGACTTCACAACCAGGAACAGTGCTGTACCCCAGGAGGAGGTGTCTGGTTGCAAGGAGACTTTAAGGAAAGAGGGGATTTCCCACGAGGGCAGGGAGACCCCCATGAAGCCAAACATAGGTTGTGCCCCAGTCATGATGAAGTAGGCTGCTACTGCTCCCCTTGCCCTGACTCTCCAGGTCTTCGTGGTCTGTCTCTCTCTGTACGTCTACATCTTTCTCCTCATCAGCCTCCTCTGCTTTAAGCTCAGACATGTGTATCTAAGCTCTGGCTTCAAACCCTGTGAGTCCTGTGCTCAGTGGAATAAGACTGATGCCCCACTCCTGCGGGCTTGGGGAGAGAATCTGTTTGACTCCTGGGTCAGGGGACTTCCTGGTACTCTCACCAGAGGTCAGCAGGGCAGAGTCACATGAGCTGTGCAAGGGCTGGACTCTGAGGAGTGTGGTCAAGTCCTCCAAGGAGGAAGTGGGCTTTGGAAGAAGCGGGGTATTTCTAGGACAGGAAGGAAGATGCGTGATAAGGGCTGATGGACCGCAGCGCCAGGGCCAAGGTTCCAGGTCAAACCCTTTACTTCTGCTCCTGCCCTTTCTGACATCCTGGTCACAAACGGACTGCAGACTTTCCACAATTCTGTTGACTTTTCTCACTTGCTCACAAAAGTAGGTGAGAGGTGCCCGAAGTGCTGGAAAGACCTGAGTTCTAATCCAGACCTGCCATTTACAGGCTCCGTGAATTTGGTCCAATGTCAAAAGACTTCTGAGTGTCCTCATCTGCAAACCTGAGGTTATGGAAGTAGCGATGTGCAGCTGTGTGTGGTGGGAGAGGGTGACAGTTACGGGAGCAGCTGGAGCTGAGGGTTTAGCTGAGTATTGGCACCCATGTGGTAGAGAGCCTGAGAGGCAAATCTTTTACTGTTTTTACATCACATCATGATGTTATCAGGAAGGCAGGCCATTGAATAAGTAACAATGTTTCTCTTATGCTGACACATCAAATAGACGCACCTTGTAACTAATGGCATCCTGCATGCATGCTAAGCCGCTCAGTTGTGTCTGACTCTTTGTGACCCTGTGGACTGTAGCCCGCCAGGTTCCTCTGTCCATGGGATTCTCCAGGCAAGGATACTGGAGTAGGTTGCCATATCCTTCTTCAGGGGACACTCCCAACCCAGGGATCAAACCCGTATCTCTTATGTCTCCTGCATCGGCAGGTTTGTGTGTGTGTGTTTTACCACTAGCGCCACCTGGGAAGCCCAGTGGCATCTTAGATTTGGTGAAATAACATTATCAGTTGTGCTCATCTGAGGCAAACGACAATAGCACTGGGTAAAAATGTCCTCACCTGTGAAAAGGGGACAGTGTCCCTCCTTTAGCCAGCTGCTCTGAGGCTACAACGAGGCCATGGCTGGAGGTGCCTGCCCTCGCCTCCCTCCCACTGCTGGGGCACAGGGGGCTTGGGGCAAACAGAGCTGTCCTGAGCCGGGAACTTGTTTGTTTATCTGTGCAGGGGGAGGCCTCTGCACCAAGGGCCAAGCAAATATTTGTGGTTGTGGATTAACTCGAGTTCCAGGCTGTCATGGCGGCAGGAGGGCAACCTTGCAGTTTCTCCGTGGCCCACCCCAGTAAGTCCCCTTCGGGGCAGGTCTGTGACAGGGGCTGGAGGAAGGGAGCAGGCCTGAAGGTGGGATCTTCTCGCCAGGGTTCGAGAAGCTGGCTGGAGCTTGGCGTAAGGAAATCGCAGCTCTGCCAGCAGCCAGGCCAAAGCTCTGGTTGGCATTCCTCGGGTTTGGGTGCCATGGTTCCCAGGGGCTTTCTTCCCAGACTCTGAGGGAGGTGGGAGTTGGCTGAGGGCCTCCAGTTCTGAGCCATCATCAGAGGCAGCTGGAGCCCCGGGGTGACCAGGGGTGCCCGCCCCACCCCCACTTCTACTTGTAAACCCTTTAAACAAAAGTCAGAACTAGCTTCAGAGGGAGTCAGCAAAGGTGGGAGAGGAAGGTGGGAGGTCAGCAGGGAGGGGGTGCTGGTGGGGCACCCCCTCAGCCTGGGGGGCAGCGGGGCGCCTAGGTTTCTGGCCTGAAGTGCTATGTCTGTGGCCCCAATCTGTGGCCTTGGGGCTCGCCTGGTGGTTTGGGGCAGGGGTTAAAGTTCCAGGTCTGGAGCCACACGGGCCTGAGCTTGAGTACTAACTCTTCCACTTCCTGGTTGGGAGTGTTTGATGTGTGACTTCTCTCCTGCGAGCCTCAATCCCCGCTCTGTGAAATGGGGTGACACCGTGAACACCTCTCTCTTGAGTAGTGGTGAGCCTCAGCTGACATACTAGTAGCTCGAGCTTACTGAGCATTTGCTATGCACAAACCTATTCAACAGTTTTATGTAGATTAACTCATTTAATTCTCACAAGAACCAGATAAGGCAGAAATACAGTTTTCCCATCCATTTTACAAACGAGGAGACGGAGGAGCAGTAAGGGGTCTTGCCCAGCAACCCTGTCCTGGAGCTGGGATTCGCTCTGACTTGGTGACCCGCCCTCTGAACCAGGTACAAATTGTTTGAAAGGCACCATGAGTGTCCAGTAAATGTTAGTTATGACTCTTGGCCTGGCTTGTAGACTGGCAGAGGCACCACCCCCAAGCCCTCATCAGGGGAGGGCACAAACCCTTCAGTGCCGAGTCCCCTTTGATCTTCCCCAGGTTGCTGCCCCTTCCACTTCCTCTCTTCACCCTGCAGACTCAGGGCGTGTGACTTTAGCTCTGTATAGAGAAGCGGATCCCTGGGACCTCTGACCCCAGCTTCTGCCCTGGCGACCAGCGCGCTCACACACACACACACACACACACACAGAGGCTTGTTCACTCAGCTCCCACGGTGGGGGCAGGGCGTGGCGGTGGGCAGAGTGGGACCTGGTGGGGCTGCTGGAAGCTCAGAAGTCCTCCTCAGACAGGTGGCTGCAGCTTCAGAATGTGGCAGCTTACAAGCCTCTTACTGTTCGTGACCATCTGGGGAATTTCCAGCACACCAGCTCCTCCTGGTAAGGCCATGCTCCCCTTCCCCGCTCCCTGGGACCCTCGGGGTCTTCATACCTTTCTCCATCTCCTCTGAACCTCAGGGTGAGGTGTGAACAGGGAGGACCTGAGTGAGGGCAAGAGCAGCAGGGCACGCAGGGTCTGAGTACTGAGATGATGACCCGGAGCCCCTGGGGCACGCCCTTCCTCCTCCCTGGGGGAGAGTGGTCACACAGTCCACTGGCTTTCCCTCTCCACTACTCCCTACCTCAACTGTAAACTCCAGGCCCAGCTGCCACCCATCCTACCCCAGGGCAGTCTCTCCTCCTAAAATGCTCATCTGCTGCCCTGTGAACTGGAGGCCAGAATGCAGGGGGAAGGGAGGCCTGTGGGAGAAATGAGCTGCCCGGCTCATTAGGCGAGCCATTCCCCCACCTCCTGGGGCCGCAACAGGCTGTTTCTTACATTTCTGCCTCTTCTTGAGTGGCTGGTCTGCCTGGGGTGCCTTCCTCCCCACCCCCAACCCTGGTCCATGTGGCTCCTAAGGCCAGACTCAGTTCCAGCACATCTTCCTTCCCCAAGGATGCCCTTCCTGGCCACGGCATCCTGGAGTCTCTGTTTTACACTCCCCAACTCGGTCCCTCCACCGCAGCTATCCCCCTGCATCCAAGGCAGACACCTTTCAGAGCCTGGGGATATAATGGTGCTCCCTGGGTGGCTGCGCTGCTCTTGTCCAGGTGTTCCTGCCCAAGGGGAAGGGCATTGGAAAGTCATCATGGGGTGGGGGAGGGGAGAGCAGGGAGGCTGGAGCGAGGGAGTCAAGATTGGGTGCCTCAAGGGGTACTTGGAGAACAATGAGGCCCATTTAACTCTGCAGTTGAACAATACCAAGAGGAGTGAAAGTCGCTCAGTAGCATCACACTCTTTGTGACCCCATGGACTATAGCCTGCCAGGCTCCTCTGTCTATGGAATTCTCCAGGCCAGAATACTGGAGTAGGTTGCTTTTCCCTTCTCCAGGGGATCTTCCTGACCCAGGAATGGAACCAGGGTATCCTGCACTGCAGGCGGGTTCTACCAGCTGAGCCACCAGGGAAGCCCAGTAATAGTAGTAGCACGTGGCACTGGTCACTGGCTGCTCATTTCTGCGCTTGGCACTGTCCTAAGTGTTTTACATGATTATCTCATCCTCATCTTTTGATGAATAAACCAAAGTGAAGAGAGGTAAAGGCTTGCTCAAGGTCACATGGAGATTGGGTTGGGTCTGTCTGTCTTAGCACATGCACTCCGAATGGTCAAGTGTCCTGTCCTCAGATGACCTGTCACCTCCTTCGGGAGAAGGAGGCGTGCAGGGGAGGAGGGGAACCAAGATGCAAACCTGCCCAGGGTCTCTCCCCAGTGGGGGCCCCTCACGGCAGGCCCCCCACCAAAGTCAGCTCCCCGTCCCCATCCCAGACTCAGTGTTCTCCAGCAGCCAGCGTGCCCACCAAGTGCTGCGGATCCGCAAACGTGCCAACTCCTTCCTGGAGGAGCTGCGGCCCGGCAACGTGGAGCGTGAGTGCTCAGAGGAGGTCTGTGAGTTCGAGGAAGCTCGGGAGATTTTCCAAAACACGGAAGACACAGTAAGGCCGCCCGACTGGGTGCAGAGCATGAGGCTCAGGGGTGGGACCTGGAGGAGCAGGCTGGGGTCCTTGGGAGGTGGGCAGTGGATGCCAGACCCTTGCCCTCCCAGCTTGCTGGGGTGCAGCTGTGGCGTAAATGGCCCTACGGTCTTGGTCAGGGCACACAGGACTCCAAAAAACAACTCTGCAATGAGCATGAAGAGTCTGGGAAGCTTTGGGCTGGTTTCCCACTCAGTCCCACAGGAGGCAGTTCAGCCCCAGTTCACCTGCAACTGGCCACCACTGCCTCCTTCTCCTCTCTCCCTGTGGCCAAAAGGCCACCACTGCTTCCACGCCGCACCCCTGCTTAACTGCTCATCAGGCGACCCAAGACTGATGTCTCTGCACACACACCCACTCTGTGCCTCAGAGTCTCCAGGGCTGAAATCTGGTTGCTCAGGGCATCTAAAGAAAGGGTCTGTCCTCTGTACCCCAGAGCTCCGTGGTGGAGACCCTGAGGCGCACTCGGTAGGGGAGGTCGCTTCCTGATACAAGGCTCAGACCCTCTCCAGCTTCAAGAGCTCACTTTAGCTTCTAGGACCTAGGGGCTGTGCCATCACCTGGGGGGCCCTCAAGCTGTCTGTAGGCATGCCCTCCCACTCAGGGCTTTCAGGGCTGAAGGGGGAACTCTGGGCGGCTTTTTCTCTTGCCCTCCTCTACCACGTCCTTGATTAGATCCCCACGGACTCTTTCCTCAAATGGCCTCTTCAGCAGACGCCTAGGTGGCTTTCTGCAGGCATGGCCTGGGCACATCACACCCACCTAACCCGAGTCTCCAGCGGGGGGCTTGTGGCCTGGGCATCAAGCAGTGGATCTCAGGGAATGGTGGTCCCAGCCCAGCAGCAGAAGTGCCACCAGGATGGTGGTTCAGTCACTAAGTCTTGTCCAACTCTTGCGACCCCATGGACTGTAGCCTGCCAGGCCCCTCTGTCCATGGGGTTTTCCAGGCAAGAATACTATAGTGGGTTGCCTGACCCAGGGATCGTACCCAGGTCTCCCAAATTCATGGCAGATTCTTCACCAAGTCACCAGGGAAGCCCAAGCCTGGTTACAAAAGCAGACTTCTTGAACTAGCAAGCTGTGTCTCACCTCCAATGTCCTTCTGGTCACTCAGCTCTGAGCACACCGGTTCAGGGAGACCAGACAGGCTGAGAAAGGAGGGAGGGGCTGGAAAGAGAGAGCAGGGCACTCCGGGGGTGGGGGAGCTTTTGGGTCCCTTCTGCCGCAGTGGCTGCCTTGGTGGCTGCCAGGACCCAGAGCAAGCTTCCAGGGTACGGGGGTCAGGTATGGGATGTGGAGATCGCCAGAGAGGCAAGGAGGAGCCTGGCATTTCTCAGGATACAGCTGCCTCCCCGCCCCGCCCCTCTTCGGCTAAGGGGGTTGACCCCTCCTTGTGTGGGATAATCGCTCCCCTGCCCGCTTAGAGGCTGCTCTGCTGGACGTGGGCCAGCGCGGGGAGGGGTCCCAGGGGCTCCCCATTTACACAGGCGGGCTGACGGCCCCTGATGCTGCCACTTCTCTCCGCAGATGGCCTTCTGGTCCAAGTATAGCGGTGAGTGCGCTCCAGTCCTCTGGCCGCCATACCTGTGCCCCTCGGGGGGCTCCGGGTCGCTGGGGAACCGGGAGCGGGCTGGCAGCCCGGGTGACGCCCTCTTCACCCCTCGTCGCAGACGGGGACCAGTGCGAGGACCGGCCCTCAGGGAGCCCGTGCGACCTCCCATGCTGCGGACGCGGCAAGTGCATCGATGGCCTGGGCGGCTTCCGCTGCGACTGCGCGGAGGGCTGGGAGGGCCGCTTCTGCTTGCACGGTGAGGGGGCGGGGGCGGCGGGGCGGGGACCTTCCCAGGCCCTTGTACGGCGGGGCGCGTAGAGCCTCGGCGCCCTCGCGGCGCCCTCCGTGTGTGCCCAGAGGTGCGCTTCTCCAACTGCTCGGCGGAAAACGGCGGCTGCGCCCACTACTGCATGGAGGAGGAGGGCCGGCGCCACTGCAGCTGCGCGCCCGGCTACCGGCTGGAGGACGACCACCAGCTCTGCGTGTCCAAGGGTGAGCTCCCTCAACGGGGACCGCACGGGATCCCCGGGCGGTGAGCGAGCCACCGGGCTGAGCCCTAGGCAAGGGAGTGGGAGACGGAGGGTGTCCCCGACGGGTGTCGCGGGTGTCCTGCCCGCTCTTTCCTTCTCTTGCCCAACTTTCTCCAGGGGCCACTGCTCACCTGGGGGACGCCTCCTGGGGCAGGAGCACAGAGGTAGCTCCTCGGATGAGCGGATGTAGAGGGCGCGCCTCCAGCACCCTCCGCATCTATCCTGTGTGTGCTCAGTCGTGTCTGACTCTTTGCGACCCCGTGGACTGTAGCCCACCAGGCTCCTCTGTCCCTGGAAGAATCTTGCCTCTGTCCCAGGCAAGAATCCTGGAGCACGTTGCTATTTCCTTCTCCAGATTCTTCACCAGCTGAGCCACCGTCTTGGATGGCTTTACACCTCCCTTTACCGCTGGCTTCTCTGAAGAGAGCGCAACCTTCTTTTCTGTTTTCCTTTTTATACATTTTAATTTCTATCAGAGTTATATACTTACACAACAATCGGAGTTTGGCGACTCTTACCATGAATTTCAGCAGGTCGTTCCTCAGTGTGGATCTTCTTTCATTCACTGTGTAGCGCCTTTTTCATGTGGAAATTCACATCTTCTACTTCTAGGAATATTTCTTTCGTTATTTCCTTGATGGCTTGACCTTCCTGCTTTCTCTGTTCTCCGTTTCTGCGTCTTCTAATCGGATCTCTTCCCCTGGGGCTGATTTTCTAGTTTTATGATCTCTTCTATTTTCCATCTCTTTGATTCTGTGTTCTTCGTTCGGAGAACTTACCAGGACTCTATAGTCCAGTCCTTTTATAGTCCTTTTACTGAAGAAAAAAAAACAAACAAAACAGAAAATCTAACTTTTCCTTTTGAAGCAATTAGTGAGTCACAGGAAGTTTCAAAGAAATGCCTGGTGAGCCTGTTGGCCAGTGGCCTTTTCTGTGAGACCATCTGAAGGCTCAGGTCACTGACAAAACCCTGTTGCTCAGATTCTTAGGTCTTTAGGCCATTTTCTGAGAGGAATCATCCAAACTCATGCTTGGGTGGTCCCAGCCTGGCTTCCAGCCCCTTGTGGGGGTGCAGGGGAGAGGAGCTGGCAGTTGCCCAGTCTGCAGGTGTCTGCGTGACTTTCTCTGGCCAGCCTTGTGTATCAGTCTTTCCTGTGGCGTCTCCTTGAGTCCTGAGCTCACAGTCTCTGGTTCACCCTCTTCAGAGAATATACCTAGGGTCTTCTGCGGGGATCAGAGAGGACAGTCAAGTCACTGATGAGGGGTCGAGACAGAAGCCTAGGGCTCTAGCAGTTTCTTTGACAAACTCTCAACATTCCTGCCATACTACCTGCACAGCTTCCTCAGACACACGTGGAGGCTTCCTGGGCATCTCTGGGGCTAAGCAGCCTGCTACTGCATCTCCTACGACTGGCTGAGGTTTCGGCTTCCTCAGACGACCACGTCAGTCACAATGCCCCTCGGCTTCTGGAGCTTTGTTGCTATTGTCTCATCTCCATTTGCTGTCACTGTTCAGTCTCCCTGCTGATGGCTTCCTCTTGCTCCTGCAAGTCTGAATCTCTCCAGCCAGTGTGAAGGGCCCTGGCCTCAGTTCTGTTCTATGCTCTCTCTTCCTGGCAGAGGACCACACAACTGTGCTCAGAGCCACTTTGAGGCTCTCCAGGAGTGCCCACCTCCACCTACCCATGAGTTCTTACCTCTGTTAGGAGCTCGGTAACATCCTAGCGTGAGAGCTCACTGCGCGTCCCAGGGATTACTCCCAACAGCCCTGGTGTGTACTGAACTCCTAGAACTTGAACAAGCTGCCTCAGGACAGGCCACAGGTTAGAGATGCTGCTTGGTCTGACTCTTGCCGTTAAGTGGCACTGTTTGTTAACCGACTGACTGACCTGAGGGGCTTTGCAAGTTGATAGAACTACATGTCTAAGCATCATTTATCCTGCTGCTACTGCTGCTAAGTCACTTCAGTCGTGTCCGACTCTGTGCGACCCCATAGACGGCAGCCCACCAGGCTCCCCCATCCCTGGGATTCTCCAGGCAAGAACAGTGGAGTGGGTTGCCATTTCCTTCTCCAATGCATGAAAGTGAAAAGTCAAAGTGAAGTCACTCAGTCGTCTCCGACTCTTAGCGACCTCATGGACCGCAGCCTTCCAGGCTCCTCTGTCCATGGGATTTTCCAGGCAAGAGTGCTGGAGTGGGGTGCCATTGCCTTCTCCATTTATCCTACAAGGCAGCAAATGAGGCTGCTGGCAGGAGGTGGGCAGACATGGGGGGCAGTCTTGGGAGCAGTGCCTGGCAGGCACTCAGCTGCTTTCTCCTGCTTTCAGTGACGTTCCCTTGTGGGAGGCTAGGGAAGCGAATGGAGAAGAAACGCAAGACCTTGAAACGTGACACAAACCAAGTCGACCAAAAAGACCAGTTGGATCCACGGATTGTCGATGGGCAGGAGGCTGGATGGGGAGAGAGCCCCTGGCAGGTGAGAGGAGAGGCAGTAGTCCACCATCTGGGTCAGGAGTCACTGAGCCCAGTTCCTGTTCTGGAGGCACCAGTGGGGAGGGAAGTGAGCCTTTGCTCGGGGTGGGGAGAGGCAGTGCTAAGGGTAGAGGGTCCCAAAGAAAGATGGTGCTAACCTGATGAGAGAGGAGCAGTTGGGCAGGGTGGAGTGGGCACAGGTGTATGTATCTACAGCACCCTTGGGTGCAGAGCAATCAGGAAGAAGTATAGCTTTAAAAATCAGCTGGAAAGATAATGCTGTGCTGGTGGTGTTTCAGGCAGGGGCCTGCCTGAGGGGAGCAGCGTTTGCATAGCAAAAGGCTAGGAGGGAGGGTTGACCCCTGAGTCCCTCTCCAGCTTCCCCATGGAAACTAACACTTACTTGATGTCTGACTCCCAGGCACTGGGGGTTAGGGTCCCCAGAGATCAATAACCTGGGGACTGGTAGGTCTTGGGGATCTCACCCCCAGGAAGGTCAGGATCCTAAACACACGGCAACCCAATGGGACCAGAGCTGGGATGGCTGGCAGGACAGGGGCTGAGGGAACCTGGAGGGGGACCCCCAAGGGCTCTGGGGGGCCTCAAAGGCTACCCGGGGGACTCGAGGCCCAGCCTTAGCCATCAAGGGTAGGAAAGACTCTTTGCATGCTGCTGAGGGTGATTATAGGAACAGCATGGGCAAACGTGGGGAGACACCCTGGAGCAGGCAAACTCTTATCAAACGTGCAGAGGAGAAAGTGCCCAAAAGTCCATGCTGTGTGACCAGGGAACCCAGGAAAGACCTACTTATGCAGCCAGTGTGTTGAGCTTGAGAACCATACATAGGGCTGTGACAAGACCCCAGAGGCCTAAGCGGAGCTGTCAGAAAGCTGTGTTGTGAAGTTGCTGCCCACCCCCCCCCCCACCCCGACTCTTCCAGGCAGTGCTGCTGGACTCCAAGAAGAAGCTGGTCTGTGGGGCAGTGCTAATCCACGTCTCCTGGGTGCTGACGGTGGCCCACTGCTTGGACAGCCGCAAGAAGCTCATCGTCAGGCTCGGTGCGGGCTGGAAGCAGGCGGGAGGGTGGCCGGGTTTGGGGAGCCTGGTCTCTGGGGGGCTTGAACCCATGCAGAAGGCATCTGGTGGGAAGAGGGCTGTGTGCTCCCAGCCCGCCCCTCCCATGGTGGGAGTTTAGACACCACAGCACCAGGTAAGTTTGCACGTAAGGGGTTCTCTTTGAATCTGGTGGCCAGGTGTTTATATATGTGTGTTTGCAAGTGAGGGGGTTACACACATACTGTGTCTTCAGTCTCACTGTGTGGAGCAGGCTCTGTGTATGTATCTACAGCACCCTTGGGTGCAGAGACCCAGGAGGTGTCCACATGGCCTGGCCTCAGGGCTGCACTTCACACGGATTGACAGGGATCGACTGTGCAGTGGGAGCCCTGGCATCTGCCACAGCAGCCAGTTGTTCCCCTGCAACAGCCCAGGGCTCCCCAAGCCTGGGCCCCACTCTACCAATTTCTGGGGGTGGCGGCTCTCACTCCAACCATCATGCAAAAAGAAGGAAAAAGATATGTATTGAGAATGACTGACCAGACCCACACTCTCTGCCATTATGTCCAGCACAACCAAAGGCCAGTGGGCTCCCATGGGGCTGGGCTTGGAATAAGAGCCCCACCCCCACTTACTAGGCGCCACCTGCCTCGCCTGAGAAGACCTTGTGTCTTATGTGTGATCCAGATCTTTCTTCCCTGGTTAGAGCCTGTGTGCAGCTGGCCCTCCTCTGGGTCCTGCTGCTCCTGCCCTGCCCCCACTTCAGCAGGCACCCCATTTTCTCTTTGAGGCTCTGGTCTATGTCCCAGGTTTCCAGGGAGCTTCCCTGCTGACTGCCCACTGCTGGTCACTGCCCAAGCCTCACTGCTGCATCTCTGAGCCAGTCCTGAATTCAGACCAGTGTTTGCCCCTTTATGATGGACACTCGTGGGCTGTTAACCTTGATAGGGACCTGAGGCACAGCCCTGTGGCCCAGGACCTGCCAGGAATGCATGGTGACCACTCCCACTGTGGACGCATTCCCTGCCATCCACGAGGGCCCACAGGAGCAGGGCAGTCCTGCTAGCTTCAGTGGGGCCCCTGGAGAAGGACGTTCCCCCAGGCTCACTCTGACAGCCCCACTGCCCTGCAGGGGAGTATGACATGCGGCGCTGGGAGAGCTGGGAGGTGGACCTGGACATCAAGGAGGTCATCATCCACCCTAACTATACCAAGAGCACCAGTGACAACGACATCGCCCTGCTCCGCCTGGCCAAGCCTGCCACTCTTTCGCAGACCATTGTGCCCATCTGTCTCCCGGATAGTGGCCTCTCTGAGCGCAAGCTCACCCAGGTCGGCCAGGAGACTGTGGTGACAGGCTGGGGCTACCGTGACGAGACCAAGAGAAACCGCACCTTCGTCCTCAGCTTCATCAAGGTCCCTGTGGTCCCGTACAATGCATGTGTCCATGCCATGGAAAACAAGATCTCTGAGAACATGCTGTGCGCTGGTATCCTCGGGGACCCGAGGGATGCCTGTGAGGGCGACAGTGGGGGGCCTATGGTCACCTTCTTCCGTGGCACCTGGTTCCTGGTGGGCCTGGTGAGCTGGGGCGAGGGCTGTGGGCGCCTCTACAACTACGGCGTTTACACCAAAGTCAGCCGTTACCTTGACTGGATCTATGGCCACATCAAAGCTCAGGAGGCCCCTCTTGAGAGCCAGGTGCCTTAGCATCCCCCGTCACTTGTGTCTGGGCCCCAGAGGACACCCTTGGATAGGGGCTGGATTGTTGAATGGCAAGATGGTGGACATTAAAAAGGGCTTGCTGCAAGCACACCAGCTATGGCTCTGTCTTTTCAACCCTTTTCTGGGCTGCTCTGGAGGGAAGGATTTTTGGAGCATCTACTGCGTGCCCCACACTTTATGAACAGAATCTTATTTAACTCCTACAGCACCTCTGTGGGGTAGAAAGGAGCGTATCCGAGGTTTGTGGCATCTGAAGCTGGTAACATATAGGAGAGCTCGCTTAATGAAAAAGAACACAAAATGGGACTACAAAAGTGTGAGAGCCCCTTCCAGGACTTTGGAAGGAGCTTGTGTGAGTCAGGGATCCTGATCCAGAGTAAATCCACCTCTGAAGGTAGAGATTGCAGCTCATACTGTATGGGAAGAAACAGGTTCAGGAAGTTTTGCATTGTGAAGCCAAGACCCAAACTGGTCTGACTTCCATCGGGCTGCCCCCCTCTCTTCCTGCTGGCTATGGAGGCCAGCATCGGCCTGGTGTGAGGAGGAGCCAGAGACCCAGAGGGGTTGGTTGAGTCCAGAATGAGCTCATACTGTAAGTGGTGATGCTGTTTAAGAACAATGTCACACAATCAATAAACAAGAGGCTCTGTCTTGACCTGGCCTTATAGGCGTACCTGAATGAGACAGAGAAGTAAGTTAGGATGCACCCAACAGAAAGGGATAGTGGTGAGATAAAGCCAAAACAATTAGTCTAAAGTCATCAGATTAGTCTAACTCTACGTATGCCTCAGGCAAGTTACTTCTGTTTTCTGGGCATTAGTAAAATGAAGATTAGATTGTCAGCAGTGGTTCTCAACCTTCACCGTACTTTTGAATCTCCTGGGGGGCTTTCAAAAACATGTCCATCCAAATTCACTTGCAGAGATTCTGGTTTAGATGATTTAGATGGGGAATCAAGACTTAGAACTCCTCAGCTCATTTTAATGTGTGACTAGGTTTGAAAAGCACCGACCAGATGGTCTTTAATCACCTACTTGGGTAGGTGCCATGATGCTCAGGGCCAATGAATATAAAGAAAGTTCAGCACAGGGAGTTCCCTAGGGGTCCAGTGGTTAGGACTCTGAGCTTTCACTACAGTGCCCCAGGTTCACTTCCTGGTCAGGGAACTAAGATCCTGCAAGTCTCAGGGTACAGCCAAAAAAAGAGAAAAGAAACAATAAAAACAAACAACAGTATAGCACAGATCAATCAACGGTACAAGAAACCTTGACTTATGATTACACCCCGCTTCTCAGGATCACAGCTGCTGCATACAGACCAGAAGGGACACCAGGACCCACTGAATTCTCTATGTGAAACACAAGGAAAGAAGCATGGTGGAGAAGAGGCCTGTAGGATCCATCTCCTTAGGACCTGGGGAAGGGTAGGTGGGACTGCTTGGGGGTAGGAGGAAGCCTGGCCCGGGGCTGGTACCATCTGCTGATTAGTGCTTCAGGCAAGTGTTCCCAACACTCGCAGTGGGACATGACAGATTGGGAGAGTGACAGCATGCTGAGGTCTTTACCCCTGTAAAAGATTTCCTAGGTGAGTCTCCTGTCAAGGTGGTTAACTAGCATGGTAGAGAGAACTTCTGGCATCCCAGCTGGAGGAGACCTGCTGACCTGCTCTATAGTGAAACTGGTGAAAATTATTAAACATTTAAAGTTTCTAGAAATGGCCCTAGGGGCAAACAAAGTAAGAACAAAATTACAGCTTTTAAACCAGTATAAGTAAACTTGATCTGTCCATAGAAGGCAAAGAAGGAAAATAAAAGTAAATGAGCAGCATGTAAAAATTAATGGTATTTCTACATGCTAATGGTGAACATGTGGAAACCAAAATTAGTCATAATACCACTTCCAATCACTCTAAAGAAAATGAAGCTCTTAGATATTAGTTTAATAAAACATGCACCAGATCTGTGTAATGATATTTACAAAGTGCTGATGAAAGAAATTAAAGAAGACTTAAATGCATGGACAACAGAAGGTTCAGCACAGCGAAGATGCCAGTTTTCCCAAAGTTAAGCTGTAGATTTAACACAATTCCTATAAAAATCCCAACAGGTTTTTTGTAAACAAGCTTACTATTTTATGTGTGTGTATGTGGAAAATGCCTTGAATAGCTAAAATACTTTAGAAAAAGAAGAAAGAATGAGAAGGCACTCCACCCAGCGTCACGGATGATGATCTAGCTGCAGTGATGAAGACTGTGCGGCACTGGTGCAGGGAGAGACACACAGATGAATGGAAGGGAAGAGAGAATCCAGAACAGACTCACACAGCCATGGCTGTCCGATTTCTGACAAAGGTGCAAAAGCAATTTGTTAGAGGAAGGAGACCCTGTCAACATGTGGTACTGGTACAGTGTGGCATCCTTAGGCTAAAAAATAATCCCAATCTAAGTCTCACAGAAAAAATAGACAAAAATTAACTCCATATGGACTTAAATATAAAAACTGTAAAATGAAACAAGAAGAAAGTATAGTTAATGAAAACTATGGAGTAAGATGGAAATAATAAAGATAATGTAACTGGGTTAAACTTACCAATTAGAAGAATTTTTTTAATAAGAAAGCTTTTTCTTTCAGAATAAAAGATAAATCTGACAATATATTATTTACAGACAACATAAAATCAAAAAACACTGAAAGATTGAAAATAAAGAATGTTAGAAATTCCTCATTGATTTGAATGAAAAGAAAGCTAAGATAGTGATTTCAATAACTGATAAAATGGAAATCAATGAAAAATATCACAAACAAGAAGGATGGACATCAAATAATGATAAAAGAATCAATCATGCATAAAGATATAATCATGATAAAATAATATGTGCCTCTAACAATATAACCTCAAAATATATAATCCAACAATTGACAGAAGTGCAGGGAGAAATAAGCAATTAAAAGCAAATTGATATATAGAAGATTTGGACAATAAAATTAATAAGCTTTTTTTTTTTTTTTTAGCACACTAAGTTCAGTTCAGTCACTCAGTCGTGTCCAGTTCTTTGCAACCCCATGGACTGCAGCACGCCAGGCCTCTCTGTCCATCACCAACTCCCAGAGTTCACCCAAACCCATGTCCATTGTGTCGGTGATGCCACCCAACCATCTCACCCTCTGTTGTCCCCTTCTCCTCCTGTCCTCAATCTTTCCCAGCATCAGGGCTTTTAAATGAGTTTGTTCTTCACATCAGGTGGCCAAAGTATTGGAGTTTCAGCTTCAATATCAGTCCTTTCAATGAACACCCAGGACTGATCTCCTTTAGGATGGACTGGTTGGATCTCCTTGCAGTCCAAGGGACTCTCAAGAGTCTTCTCCAACACCACACTTCAAAAGCATCAATTCTTTGGTGCTCAGCTTTCTTCACAGTCCAACTCTCACATCCACACATGACCACTGGAAAAACCATAGCATTGACTAGACGCAACTTTGTTGACAATGTAATGTCTCTGCTTTTTTAACATGCTGTCTAGGTTGGTCATAACTTTCCTTCCAAGGAGTAAGTGACTTTTAATTTCATGGCTGCAGTCACCATCTGCACTGATTAGCACAGTAAGAACATTCACAAAAATTTACTGGTCCATGAAGGAAAAGCCGCAATAAATTCCAGAGGCTCAGAATGATATAAAACATATCCTCTAGACAAAAGGCAATGAATATAGAAATTAATAACAAAAAGTTTTAATTGATGTGGACCCTCTTTTTTTCTTGGTGAGTCTGGCTAAAGATTTATCAGTTTTATTTATCTTTTCAAAAGTTTAGTTTTTAGTTTCATTGATTTATTATTTTTTTTAAAGTCTCATTTATTTCTGCTTTGACCTTTTTTATTTCTTTCATTCTAGTAACTTTGGGGTTTTTTTTTGTTGTTGTTGTTCTTCTTTTCCTAGTTCCTTTAGGTGTAAGGTTAATTTGCTTATTTGAGATCTTTTTTACTGAGGTATGCTTGTATCACTATAAACTTCCCTCTTAGAATTGCTTTTGTTACATCCCATAGATTTTGGAATTCCCTGATAGTTCAGTTGGTGAAGAATCTGCCTGCAATGCAGGAGACCCTGGTTCAATGCCTGGGTTGGGAAGATCCACTGGAGAAGGGATAGGCTACCCACTCCAGTATTCTTAGGCTTCCTTGGTGGCTCAGCTGGTAAAGAATCTGCCTGCAGTGTGGGAGGTCTGGGTTAGATCCTTGGGTTGGGAAGATCCCCTGGAGAAGGGAAAGGCCACTCACTCCAGTATTCTGGCCTGGAGAATTCCATGGACTGTATAGTCCGTGGGGTTGCAAAGAGTCGGGCACGACTGAGGGACCTTTATGTGCATAGATTTTGGACTATCTGACTTCAGATATTTTAAAATTTCTTCTTTGACTTTTTGAGTGATCTGTTGGTGAGCATATTGTTTAGTCTTCACATGTTTGTATTTTTACTTTTTCTTAAAATTATTTTTAGTCTCATAGCATTGTGGTTGGAAAATACACTTGGTATAATTGCAGTTTTCTTAAATGCATTCAGACTTGTTTTGTGGCCTAGCATGTGATCTATCCTGGAGAATTTTCTATATGTACTTGAAATTCGAATGTCTATTCTGCTTTTGGATGGAATTTTCTGTATATGACTGTTAAGTCCATCTTATCTAATATATTGTTTGGTCAATATTTTCTTATTGACTTTCTGTCTAGATAATCTGTACATTGCTATAAGTGAAGTATTAAAGTCCCCCACTATGATTGTTTTACTGCCAAATTCTCTTTTTTGTATGTCAACATTTGCCTTATATATTGAGGTGCTCCTAAGTTGAGGGCATATATATTTACAATTGTTATACCTTCTTCTTGGATTGACCCCTTGAGTATTATGTAATGTCCTTGTCTTATGTTACAGTCTTTGTTTTAAAGTCTATTTTGTGTCGTGTACCTATTCCTGAATGGATAAAAACTCAAGCCTCATCTATATGTTGTCTACAAGAGACACTTCAGCTTTAAAGACCCAACACAGATTGAAAGTGAAGGGATGGAAAGATATTCCATGCAAATGGAGACTGAAAAAACCTGGGGTAGCTTTACTATATTAGACAAAATGGACTTTTTTTTTTTTTGGCTGCACTTGAGTGGCTTGTGGGATCTTATTTCCTTGACCAGAGATTGAACCCATGCCCTCTGCAGTGAGAGCATTGAGTCCTAACCACTGGACCACCAGGGAATTCCCAACAAAATAGACTTTAAGACAAAAACTGTAATAAGAGGTTTAAAAGGTCATTCAGACCAGATCAGATCAGTCGCTCAGTCGTATCCGACTCTTTGCGACCCCATGAATTGCAGCACGCCAGGCCTCCCTGTCCATCATCAACTTCCAGAGTTCACTCAGCCTCATGTCCATCGAGTCAGTGATGCCATCCAGCCATCTCATCCTCTGTTGTCCCCTTCTCCTCTTGCCCCCAATCCCTCCCAGCATCAGAGTCTTTTCCAATGAGTCAACTCTTCCCATCAGGTGGCCAAAGTACTGAAGTTTCAGCTTTAGCATCATTCCTTCCAAAGAAATCCCAGGGCTGATCTCCTTCAGAATGGACTGGTTGGATTTCCTTGCAGTCCAAGGGACTCTCAAGAGTCTTCTCCAACACCACAGTTGAAAAGCATCAGTTCTTCAGCGCTCAGCCTTCTTCACAGTCCAACTCTCACATCCATACACGACCACAGGAAAAACCATAGCCTTGACTAGACGAACCTTTGTTGGCAAAGCAATGTCTCTGCTTTTGAATGTGCTATCTAGGTTGGTCTTCTTTCCTTCCAAGGAGTAAGCGTCTTTTAATTTCATGGCTGCAGTCACCATCTGCAGTGATTTTGGAGCCCCAAAAAATAAAGTCTGACACTGTTTCCACTGTTTCCCCATCTATTTCCTATGAAGTGATGGGACCGGATGCCATGATCTTCGTTTTCTGAATGTTGAGCTTTAAGCCAACTTTTTCACTCTCCTCTTTCACTTTCATCAAGAGGCTTTTGAGTTCCTCTTCACTTTCTGCCATAAGGGTGGTGTCATCTGCATATCTGAGGTTATTGATATTTCTCCCGGCAATCTTGATTCCAGCTTGTGTTTCTTCCAGTCCAGCGTTTCTCATGATGTACTCTGCATAGAAGTTAAATAAACAGGGTGACCATGTACAGCCTTGACGTTCTCCTTTTCCTATTTGGAACCAGTCTGTTGTTCCATGTCCAGTTCTAACTGTTGCTTCCTGACGTGCATACAGATTTCTCAAGAGGCAGATCAGGTGGTCTGGTATTCCCATCTCTTTCAGAATTTTCCACAGTTTATTGTGATCCACACAGTCAAAGGCTTTGGCATAGTCAATAAAGCAGAAATAGATGTTTTTCTGGAACTCTTTTGCTTTTTCCATGATCCAGCGGATGTTGGCAATTTGATCTCTGATTCCTCTGCCTTTTCCAAAACCAGCTTGAACATCAGGAAGTTCATGGTTCACACACTGGTGAAGCCTGGCTTGGAGAATTTTGAGCATTACTTTACTAGTGTGTGAGATGAGTGCAATTGTGCGGTAGTTTGAGCATTCTTTGGCATTGCCTTTCTTTGGGATTGGAATGAAAACTGACCTTTTCCAGTCCTGTGGCCACTGCTGAGTTTTCTAAATTTGCTGGCATATTGAGTGCAGCACTTTCACAGCATCATCTTTCAGGATTTGGAATAGCTCAACTGGAATTCCATCACCTCCACTAGCTTTGTTCGTAGTGATGCTTGTAAAGGGGCCAATCCAACAAGAGGATATAATGTTTATAAGGATTTCTGCATGAACATTGGAGGTTCTAAATATATAAAGCAAATATTAACAGACCAGAAGAGAGAAAGAGACAGCAATAAAATAATAGTAGGGGACTTTAATACCACACTTTCATTAAAGTAATAGATACTCTGGACAGAAAGTCAATAAGGAAACACTGGCATTAAACGACACATTAGACAAGATGAACATGACAGATACTTGCAGAATATTCCATCCAAAAGCAATAGAATACACATTTCCCCCCCACTGTACAAGTGAACATTCTCCAGGATAGATCATATGTTAGGCCACAAAACAAGTCCTAATAAATTCAAGAAGATTTAAATCATACCAAGCAGATTTTCCAACCACAGTGATATGACACTTGAAGTCAATTCTAAGAGGAAAACTGGAAAATTCATAATTATGTGGTGATTAAACAACATGCCAATGAACAACCAGTGGGTTAAATAAACCAAAAGAGAAAGCAAAAACTACCTTGAGACAAATGAAAATGGAGATAAAACATCAAAACTGTGGGATGCAGCTTTTAAGTGGAAGTTCATAACTAATTTTATGTCTCAAGGAACAAGAAAAAGAAAATCAAACAAAGCCCAAATTTAGTAGAAGGAAGGGAAGAAAATAACAAAGATCAGAGTAGAAATAAATGAAACAGATACTAAAAAGATAATAGAAAAGATCAATGAAACTAAAAGTTGTTTTTGTTTTTAATTAATTTATTTTAATTGACAGTTTATTACTTTACAATATTGTATTAGTTTTTGCCGTACATTGACATGAGTCAGCCATGGTTGTACCTGTGTCCCCCATCCTGAACCCCACTCCCACCTCCCTCCCCATCCCATCTCTCTGGGTTGTCCCAGTGCATTGGCTTTGAGTGCCCTGTTTAATGCATCAAACTTGGATGGTCATCCATTTCACATATGGTAATATACATGTTTCAGTGCTGTTCTCTCAAATCATCCCATCCTCGCCTTCTCCCACAGAATCCAAAAGTCTGTTTTTTATATATGTGTCTTTTTTGCTGTCTCGCATATAGGATCATCATTACCATCTTTCTAAATTCCATAAATATGCATTAATATACTGTATTGGTGTTTTTCTTTCTGACTTACTTCACGCTGTATAATAGGCTCCAGTTTCATCCACCTCATTAGAACTGATACAAATGCATTCTTTTAAAAAGCTGAGTAATATTCCATTGTGTATATGTACTACAACTTTCTTATCCATTCATCTGTTGATGGACATCTAGGTTGCTTCCATGTCTTAGCTATTATAAACAGTGCTGTGATGAACACTGGGATATACGTGTCTCTTTCAGTTCTGGTTTCTTCAGTGTGTATGCCCAGCAGTGGGATTGCTGGATCACATGGCAGTTCTTTTCCCAGTTTTTAAAGGAATCTCCACACTGTTCTCCATAGTGGCTGTACTAGTTTGCATTCCCACCAATATTGTAAGAGGGTTCCTTTTCTCTGCACCCTCTAGAGCATTTATTGTTTGTAGACTTTTTGATAACAGCCATTCTGACCAGCATGAAATGGTACCTCATTGGGGTTTTGATTTGCATTTCTCTGATAATGAGTGATGTTGAGCATCTTTTCATGTGTTTGTTAGCCATCTTCTTTCAAGAAATGTCTGTTTAGTTCTTTGGCCCATTTTTTGATTGGGTCATTTATTTTTCTGATATTTAGCTGCATGAGTTGCTTGTATATTTTTGAGGTTAATTCTTTGTCAGTTGCTTCATTTGCTATTATTTTCTCCCATCCTGAAGGCTGTCTTTTCACCCTGCTTATAGTTTCCTTCGTCATGCAAAAGCTTTTAAGTTTATTTAGGTCCCATTTGTTTATTTTTTTTTTGGAATGCTTTTATTTCCATTGCTTTTATTTCCATTATTCTGGGAGGTGGGTCATAGAGGATCCTGCTGTGATTTATGTCAGAGGATGTTCTGCCTATGTATTTCTCTAGAAGTTTTATAGTTTCTGGTCTTACATTTAGATCTTTAATCCATTTTGAGTTTATTTTTGTGTATGGTGTTAGAAAGTGTTCTAGTTTCATTCTTTTACAGGTGGTTGACCAGTTTTCCCAGCACCACTTGTTAAAGAGAGTCTTTTCTCTATTGTATAGTCTTGCCTCCTTTGCCAAAGATAAGGTTTCCATAGGTGCGTGGATTTATCTCTGGGGTTTGTATTTTGTTCCATTGATCTATATTTCTGTCTTTGGGTACCATACTGTCTTGATGACTGTAGCTTTGTAGTATAGTCTGAATTCAGGCAGGTTGATTCCTCCAGTTCCATTCTTCTTTATTAAGTTTGCTTTGGTTTTTTGAGTTTTTTTTTGTATTTCCATACAAACTGTGAAATTATTTGCTCTAGTTCTGTGAAAAATACCATTGATAGCTTGACAGGGATTGCATTGAATCTATGGATTGCTTTGGGTAGTATATTCATTTTCACTATATTGATTCTTCTGATCCAGGAACATGGTATATTTCTCCATCTATTTGTGTCATCTTTTATTTCTTTCATCAGTGTTTTATGGTTTTCTATATATAGGTCTTTTGTTTCTTTAGGTAGATTTATTCCTAGGTATTTTATTCTTTTCTTTGCACTGGTGCATGGAATTGTTTCCTTAATTTCTCTGTTTTCTTGTTGTTAGTGTAGAGGAATGAAAGGTATTTCTGTGTGTTAATTTTATATCCTGCAACTTTACTATATTCATTGATTAGCTCTAGTAATTTTCTCGTGGTGTCTTTAGGGTTTTCTATGTAGAGGATCATGTCATCTGCAAACAGTGAGAGTTTTACTTCTTTTCCAATCTGGATTCCTTTTATTTCTTTTTCTTCTCTGATTCCTATGGCTAAAACTTTCCAAAACTATGTTGAATAGTAGTGGTGACAGTAGGCACCCTTGTCTTGTTCCTGACTTTATGGGAAATGCTTTCAGTTTTTCACCATTGAGGATGATGTTTGCTGTGGGTTTATCACATATGGCTCTTATTATGTTGAGGTATGTTCCTTCAATGCCTGCTTTCTGGAGTGTTTTTTTTTTTTTTTTTTTTTACCATAAATGGGTATTGAATTTTGTCAAAGGCTTTCTCTGCATCTATTGAGATAATCATATAGTTTTTATCTTTCAATCTGTTGATGTGGTATATCACACTGATTGATTTGCAAATACTGAAGAATCCTTGCATCCCTGGGATAAAGTCCACTTGGTCATGATGTATGATCTTTTTAATATTTGTTGGATTCTGTTTGCTGGAATTTTATTAAGGATTTTTGAATCTATGTTCATCAGTGATATTGGCCTGTAGTTTTCTTTTTTTGTGGCACCTTTGTCTGGTTTTGGTATTAGGGTGATGGTGGCCTCATAGAATGAGTTTGGCAGTTTCCCTTCCTCTGCAATTTTCTGGAAGAGTTTGCATAGGATAGTGGTTCAGACCAGATCAGATCAGTCGCTCAGTCGTGTCCGACTCTTTGCGACCCCATGAATCACAGCACGCCAGGCCTCCCTGTCCATCATCAACTCCAGGAGTTCACTGAGACTCACGTCCATTGAGTCAGTGATGCCATCCAGCCATCTCATCCTCTGTTGTCCCCTTCTCCTCTTGCCCCCAATCCCTCCCAGCATCAGAGTCTTTTCCAATGAGTCAACTCTTCCCATCAGGTGGCCAAAGTACTGGAGTTTCAGCTTTAGCATCATTCCTTCCAAAGAAATCCCAGGGCTGATCTCCTTCAGAATGGACTGGTTGGATTTCCTTGCAGTCCAAGGGACTCTCAAGAGTCTTCTTCAACACCACAGTTCAAAAGCATCAGTTCTTCGGCGCTCAGCCTTCTTCACAGTCCAACTCTCACATCCATACATGACCACAGGAAAAACCATAGCCTTGACTAGACGAACCTTTGTTGGCAAAGTACTGTCTCTGCTTTTGAATGTGCTATCTAGGTTGGTCATAACTTTCCTTCCAAGGAGTAAGCGTCTTTTAATTTCATGGCTGCAGTCACCATCTGCAGTGATTTTGGAGCCCAGAAAAATAAAGTCTGACACTGTTCCCACTGTTTCCCCATCTATTTCCCATGAAGTGATGGGACCAGATGCCATGATCTTCGTTTTCTGAATGTTGAGCTTTAAGCCAACTTTTTCACTCTCCTCTTTCACTTTCATCAAGAGGCTTTTGAGTTCCTCTTCACTTTCTGCCATAAGGGTGGTGTCATCTGCATATCTGAGGTTATTGATATTTCTCCCGGCAATCTTGATTCCAGCTTATGTTTCTTCCAGTCCAGCGTCTCTCATGATGTACTCTGCATAGAAGTTAAATAAACAGGGTGACCATATACAGCCTTGACGTGCTCCTTTTCCTATTTGGAACCAGTCTGTTGTTCCATGTCCAGTTCTAACTGTTGCTTCCTGACGTGCATACAGATTTCTCAAGAGGCAGATCAGGTGGTCTGGTATTCCCATCTCTTTCAGAATTTTCCACAGTTTATTGTGATCCACACAGTCAAAGGCTTTGGCATAGTCAATAAAGCAGAAATAGATGTTTTTCTGGAACTCTCTTGCTTTTTCGATGATCCAGCAGATGTTGGCAATTTGATCTCTGGTTCCTCTGCCTTTTCCAAAACCAGCTTGAACATCAGGAAGTTCATGGTTCACATACTGGTGAAGCCTGGCTTGGAGAATTTTGAGCATTACTTTACTAGCATGTGAGATGAGTGCAATTGTGCGGTAGTTTGAGCATTCTTTGGCATTGTCTTTCTTTGGGATTGGAATGAAAACTGACCTTTTCCAGTCCGGTGGCCACTGCTGAGTTTTCCAAATTTGCTGGCATATTGAGTGCAGCACTTTCACAGGATAGTGGTTAGCTCTTCTCTAAATTTTTGGTAGAATTCAACTGTGAAGCCATCTGGCCCTCAGCTTTTGTTTATTGGAAGATTTTTTATTACAGTTTCGATTTTTGTGCTTTGATGGGTTTGTTAAGATTTTCTATTTTTCCTGGTTCAGTTTTGGAAGGTTATACTGTTCTAAGAATTTGCCCGTTTCTTCCAAGTTGTCCATTTTATTGTCATATCGTTGCTGATCATAGTCTCTTATGAACCTTTGTATTTCTGTGTTGTCTGTTGTGATTTCTCCATTTTCATTTCTAACTTTGTTGATTTGATTTTTCTCCCTTTTTTTCTTGATGAGTCTGGCTAATGGTTTGTCTATTCATTTATCTTCTCAAAGAACCGTAAAAGCTGGTTTTTTAAAAAATAATTTGACAGACTGTTAAGTAGACTGCCCAAGAAGAGAGAGGACACAAATAAATAAAATTATAAATTAAAGAAAAGATGTTACAACTGCTACTATAAAAATACAAAGGGACATAACACACTACTGTGAACAGTTATTCAATAAGAAATAGGACAACTCATAGAAGTCAATTAATTCCTAGAAACATATAAACTACTAAGACTGACTGATGAAGAAATATTAATAGAAAATATGAACAGGCTAATTACTAGTAAGGAGATTGAATCGTAATCAACACTCACCCAACAAAGAAAAGTCCAAGACTAGATGACTTTTAAGTTATCTCTATCAAACACTCAAAGACAAGTGAATAACAATCCGTCTGAAATTCATCTGAAAGACTGAAGAGAACACTTCCAAACTCATTGCATGAGGTCAGCATTATCCTAATACCAAAACCAGTCAATGACACCACAGGAGAAGACAATTACAGACAAATACCCTTGATGAACACAGATCCAAAACCTTCAACAAAATATTAGCAAACTGAATTCAGTAATACATTAAAAGGAGCATACACCATTATCAAGTGGGATTTAATACTAGGTTGTAAGAATGGTTTAACATCTACAAACCAATGTTTTAACAAAATGAAGGATAAATGATTATCTTAATAGATGCAGAGAAAGCATTTGACAAAATTTGATATCTAGTTATTATAAAAACTCTCAACAAAGTGGATATAGGAGAAGTGTGCTTCAACATAATAAAGGTCACATGTAACAAGTCTGCAGCTAATGTCATACTTGGGTGAAAATATGAAAGCTTTTTGTTCAGACTTGGAGCAACACAAGGATGCCCACTCTCATCACTTCTATTCAACATAGTATTGGAAGTCCTAGTCAGAGCAATTAGACAAGAGAAAGAAACAAAGTGTATCTAAATTGGAAAGGAAAAATTAAAACCATTACTATTTGCAGATGACATGATATTGTACATAGAAAACTTTAAAGACGTTACCAAATAAAATTTTTAGAACTAATCAACAAATTCAATAAAGTTGCAGACTAGAAAATTAACATAGTTGCCTGTTGCAATTATATACACTATGTTAAACTATCAGAAAGAGAAATTAAGAAAACCATCCTATTCACAGTATATCAAAAGAGTATTTCTTAGGAATAAATTTAACCCAGAAGGCTTCCCTGGTGGCTCAGACAGTAAAGAATCTGCCTGCAATGCAGGAGACCTGGGTTTGATCCCTGGGTTGGGAAGATCCCCTGGAGGAGGGCATGGCAACCCACTCCAGTATTCCTGCCTGGAGAATCCCCATTGACAGAGGTTCCTGACAGGCTACTGTCCATGGGGTCTCAAAGAGTCAGACACAACTGAGCGACTAAGCACAGCACAGGAGGTGAAAGACCTATACACTGAAAACTATAAGACATTGATGAAAGAAATTAAAGAAGACACAAGTAAATGAAAAGATACTCTGAGCTAGCTCATGGATTAGAAGAATTAATATTGTTAAAATGTTCATACTACTCAAAGCAATCTACAGATTCCTATCACAGTGAAACTCCTATCAAAATTCCAATAGGAATTTCACAGAAATCTTTCACAGATGTTTTTCACAGAAATAGAAAAGAAAAACCTCCTAAAATTCATATGGAACAACAAAAGAACCCCCCAAAATCAAAGCAATCTTGAGAAAGAAAAACAAAGCTGGAGGCATCATACTTCCTAATTTTTAACTATACAGTTTTGGCATGAAAACAGACACAGAGATCAATGAAAGCAGAAAAGTTCAATTTTCCAGTGGAAGCTGGCCATGCAGAGAGCCCCATGCTGGGGCTGCTGGGGTGAGGGGTTGGGGCACTGCCTCCTGAGGAGCCCTCTTCCCAGACTCACTTGGAAGGACAGATGGGAAACTGCTAACTAAACTGAGCCAAGAGGACCAGAATGACCTGGGAGGAGGTGGTGAGTGGTGGCAGGAACTGGTAGGCAAAGTTCCAGGAACAGGCAGGCCAAGTCTCAGAGGAGGCCAAGGGAGGCTGGGCAGTGAGATGGGCTCCAGGGCTGTCCTGGAATAGACTATAGGTCAGGGTGACAATGGCCGGTCTGAACACCTTCACTACAGCTGACTGTGTGATGGAAATCTCACAGAAACCAGAGGGGCGAATTGCTGACTCTCCCCATTTTGATGAGGTGGAAAGAGGCTTGAGGGGGATGCCTAAGTTGTCCCTACTGGGGGAGTCCAGCTGGGGATGTGCCTGGCTCCAAAGTCCCCGCTCCCTCCAAGTGACATGGAGCCAGGTCGCAGGTGAAAGAGGAGTCATTTATGGTTGGGCAGTGGCAGGACCTGGGCTCTGTCAATATTTGGGATGGTTCAATCATTAACCAACTCAGCCTTCTTTTTTGGCAGGCTCTCCTCAGGCAGGTGCTGGGCCAGACCTAGCCCACCCTTGGGGACTGGAGCCCCGAGTCCCATCCTGCCTGCCTGCCTGCTGGGGGCTCCATGGGGCATCAACAGGATTGGACATGGAGGAGCAGGCAGGTGGCAGCACCCTCTGATCAGGAAATTTCTCCCATGATAGGTGGTTCCCCACCTTGTCCCCACCCACAGGGCTACAGTCTTGATATAGGGGCTAAATAAACATGTGATTAGGGTGCTAAATCAGTTGGGGAAATGAGTTTGAAAAGACCCTATCAAGTGAAAAAAAAAGGCTTTGAAAGTAGTTGTCATAGGAGTCAGAATTTTGACGGATTTTACTACACTTATTTTGTGGTTTAGTATTATTTTATTTTAAATTACAAATGTGGGGAAAGAAAGCACAGCAGGATCTTTCTAGTGCTGTGCTCACCTTGACCTGTGCTAAGGGCCAAGGACTATTCTGTGTGTGTGTTCAGTCATGTCCAACTTTGCAACCCTATGGACTGTAGCCCGCCAGCCTCCTCTGTTCCTGGGATTGCCCAGGCAAGAATACTGGGGGGTTACCATCTCCTTCTCCAGGGACCCAGGGATCAAAACCGCGTCTCTTACATCTCCTGCACTGGCAGGTGGATTCTTTACCACTAGCGCCACCTGGGAAGCTCAAGGACTATTCTAGGCCCTTCATATGCACTGTTTGATTTAACCCCTATTAGCCATTCTAAAAGATATATGCACTCCCATTTTACCCATCTTAGGAAACTGAGGCTCAGAGAAGTGAAATTACTTTCGAAATGCACAGTGAGTATGGAGAGAATGAGGATATGCCCCCAAGTTTTCTGACTTCAAGCGAGGACCTTTCAGGACCTGTCAGTCCTGGAGAGACCTCAGCAGAGTAAGGAACTGGGAAAGGGTGCAGAGGGCAGGTGGAACTCTACATACAAAGGCTAGAGATAAATGGGACCAGCCCTGGGAGGGCAGGGTCCTGATGGTTGACACATCCCTGCTGTGTGGTCTCCATAGATGGAGTTCTGATTCTATCACAAAGTGAGGTGTGGGAGACAGGGACAACAGACCTCCTGAGATAAGGCACGTGAGCTGGAACTAGATAGTAGTAACTGGGTTGTAACAAGCCTAACGGCTCCTGTGTTGTTTGGGGGCCAGTCACTTCACCCCATTGGGCCACTGCAGTCATCAGTTGTCCCTCACTTGAAAGGCAAGAAAACACAGATCACACTGCAAGTTGGTGGTAGAGCTCAGCCTGAAATCCAGGACCCCTGGTTTGTAGCCCGTGTTCTTTCCCCTGCACCTGCTCAGTTTGTTATTGTTTAGTCATTAAGCCATGTCCAACTCTTTGCAACCCCAAAGACTGCAGCATGCTAGGCTTCCTTGTTCTTCACCATATCCTGGAATTTGCTCAGACTCATGTTCATCGAGTCGGTGATGCCATCCAACCATCTCATCCTCTGTCGTCCCCTTCTCCTCCTGCCCTCAATCCTTCCCAGCATCAGGGTCTTTTCCAGTGAGTTGGCTCTTCGCATCAGGTGACCAAAGTATTGGAGCTTCAGCGTCAGCATCAGTCCTTCCAATGAATAATCAGGGTTGATTTCCTTTAGAATTGACTGGTTGGATCTCCTTGCAGTCCAAGGGACTCTCAAGAGTCTTCTTCAGCACCACAACTTGAAAGCATCGTTCAGCACTCAGTCTTCTTTATGGTCCAACTCTCACATTCATACATGACTACTGGAAAAACCATAGCTTTGCTATATGGACCTTTGTCGGCAAAGTGATGCCTCTGCTTTTTAATATGCTGTCTAGGTTTGTCATAGTGTTTTTTCCAAGGAGCAAACGTCTTTTAATTTCATGGCTGCAGTCACTGTCTTCAGTGATTTTGAGCCCAAGAAAATGTTTCCACTTTTTCCCCATCTATTTGCCATGAAGTGATGGGACCGGATGCCATGATCTTAGTTTTCTGAATGCTGAGTTTTAAGTCAACTTTTTCACTCTCCTCTCACCCTCATCAAGAGGCTCTTTAGTTCCTCTTCACTTTCTGTCAATAGAAGTGGTACCATCTGCATATCTGAGGTTGTTGATATTTCTCCAGGCAATCTTGATTCCAGCATGTGATTCACCCAGTCCAGTGTTTCTCATGATGTACTCTGCATGTAAGTTAAATAAATAAGCAGGGTGACAATATACAGCCTTGATGTACTCCTTTCCCAATTTTGAACCGATCTGTTGTTCTATGTCTGGTTCGAACTGTTGTCTCTTGACCTGCATACAGGTTTCTCAGGAGACACGTGAGGAGGTCTGGTATTCTAATCTCTTTAAGAACTTTCCAATTTGTTGTGATCCACACAAAGGTTTTAGTGTAGTCAATGAGGCAGAAGTAGATGTTTTTCTGGAATTCCCTTGCTTTTTCTATGATCCAACAGATGTTCGCAATTTGATCTCTGTTCCTCTGCCTTTTCTAAATCCAGCTCAGTTTGTACTATGAATGTAAGGGCCAGAGTGAGGGCACTGAGGTCCCATAGGATCTTTCCTCAAGCAGAAGCATGTTACACATGCTGTCACACATGCTAAAAAAAAAGCCCAAAATTATACATGCACATGATTAAACAACCAACTAGTACAATAGACTTAGTATGAGCAGTCATTATCTGCCATCCCATTCCTCATCTACTCCCTTTTCCCCCTCTGTGCTGATTTGAGTACATTTTATTATTCTTTCTTCATGCTCATTAATTCTGTCTTCTCCTGTGTCCATTGTGAAAGCTATCCAATGAGCTATTAATGTCAGATATCAACGTTTTCCATTCTAGAACATCTGTATAATTTTCTTTGCATATTACATCTCTCTGAAAAAATTTTCATTAATTCTTTTCTATCTTAGGTTGTTATAATCACGTTAAAACATTGTCATCTATTCCAACATCTGGATCATTGATAAGTCTATATATATTGGCTTTTTCCCTCTTGATCATTGGTTACAATTTCCTGTTTCTTTGCCTGTCTCATAATTTTTAAAATTATGCTGAAAACTGTTTGTAAAGGAACCAGCAACTGAAGAATTTGTTTTTTCCTATCAAAAAATCTTTTCCCTTTCTAGTTCAATCAATAACTAAGCTGAAGATGCAAACTATTATTATAGGATGGGTAAACAGCAAGGTCCTACTTGTTGTATTGCCCAGGGAACTATATTCAATATCCTGTGATAAACCATAATGGAAAAGAATATGAAAAAGAATGTATCTATCTAACTGGATCACTTTGCTAAAAAGCAAAAATGAACACATTGTAAATCAATATACTTCAATAAAATAAAGAAAAGGAGGAGGAGGAACTAAGCTGTGATGAAGCTGGATGGCAGCTTTAGTTAAAATCAGAGCCCACCAGATTGCAAGTACTTCCTAGGGAGACATTCTCAGCTTTGGACTGACAGCCTGACAGGTCTGTCTTGTCCACCCCAAAGATGCAGGAGGTTATTTTTCCCTTTGGCAATTTTAAACTTCTCTTCAGTCTTCTCCCCACTGCTACGCCCACCAATGCTCCTTCCAAATTTAGCAAGTATCTTAAGGAGACTGGAAGGTTAAGAGTCAGGTCCTTTTTCTGGTTAGAAGTTTGTCTCCTAGATACCTAAGAGTAAGGGAAACTATGCTCCACCATTTAGAACCCCACTAGTCTCTTTAATCTTTAAAAAGCAGAGACAGGGGAGGCGGCGGCCTGGCTTGGCCTGGCCTGGCCTGTCAGGGAGCGGGCGGCGGCGGCTCCAGCACCATGTCCCTGCAGTACGGGGCGGAGGAGACGCCCCTCGCCGGCAGTTACGGCGCGCGGCGGATTCGTTCCCAAAGGATTTCGGCTACGGCGTGGAGGAGGAGGAAGAGGAGGCGGCAGCCGCGGGCGGCGGGGTTGGGGAGGGGGCCGGAGGAGGCTGTGGCCCGGGGGGCGCTGACAGCTCCAAGCCGAGGATTCTGCTCATGGGCCTCCGGCGCAGCGGCAAGTCCTCCATCCAGAAGGTGGTGTTTCATAAAATGTCACCCAATGAGATTCTCTTTTTGGAAAGTACCAACAAGATTTACAAAGATGACATTTCTAATAGCTCCTTTGTGAATTTCCAAATATGGGATTTTCCTGGGCAAATGGACTTTTTTGACCCAACTTTTGACTACGAGATGATCTTCAGGGGAACAGGAGCGTTGGTATATGTCATTGATGCACAGGATGACTACATGGAGGCTTTAACAAGACTTCACATTACTGTTTCTAAAGCCTACAAAGTTAACCCAGACATGAATTTTGAGGTTTTTATTCACAAAGTTGATGGTCTGTCTGATGATCACAAAATAGAAACACAGAGGGACATTCATCAAAGGGCCAATGATGACCTTGCAGATGCTGGGCTAGAAAAACTCCACCTTAGCTTTTATTTGACTAGTATCTATGACCATTCAATATTTGAAGCCTTTAGTAAGGTGGTGCAGAAACTTATCCCACAGCTACCGACCTTGGAAAACCTATTAAATATCTTTATATCAAATTCAGGCATTGAAAAAGCTTTTCTCTTCGATGTTGTCAGCAAAATCTACATTGCAACAGACAGTTCTCCTGTGGATATGAACTTTGCTGTGACATGATTGATGTTGTAATTGATGTGTCTTGTATATATGGGCTAAAGGAAGATGGAAGTGGAAGTGCTTATGACAAAGAGTCCATGGCCATCATCAAGCTGAATAACACAACTGTCCTGTATTTAAAGGAGGTGACTAAATTTTTGGCACTGGTTTGCATCCTTAGGGAAGAAAGTTTTGAAAGAAGAGGTTTAATAGACTATAATTTCCATTGTTTCCGAAAAGCTATTCATGAGGTTTTTGAGGTGGGTGTGACTTCTCACAGGAGCTGTAGTCACCAGACCAGTGCCCCCAGCCTGAAAGCGTTGACACACAACGGCACGCCACGAAATGCCATCTAGCCTGGACACCAGCAATCGGGGCTCTGTGCCAGCTTATTCTTCACTCCAGGGTCAGGTGCCATGTGCTACAGGACATAGGAGTTGCCACTTGTGGGAACCTGGTGCCTGTCCCACTAGAGACAAGGGGTAGTTTCTCATTTGGATGCAAACACCTTCAGCCAGTGGTGTGCAACTGAAGCTACTATTTCTTTAAAAAAAAAAAAAAGGCAAAAAAGAATTCCAGAGACCACAGAAGTGTGTGTCTTTCTCCTCTTGGGGGCCCTACTTTAAGTAGTTGGGACATCTTGGACCTGGAGATAACAGCCCTTAACCCGTCCTTACCAGGGGATGTCTCCATCAAATACCAGTTGAAAATAATAGAAAGAACTGAATTTTTATATGCTTCACTTAGATTTTCATTTGAGTAGTTTCTAAAAATCCTGCCTCGCTTAAGTTCTAACACCGCCTCTCAGATTTCAGTTTTGGACCTTGCACACCTCAGACCTTCTAAACGCATTTGCTTGCTAACTCGGAAGACACATGGTCTGACTGCAGCAAGAAAGGACATTCCTGTATTTGTTTCTGAAGAAATGAGAAAATTTTATGCTGCATTAAGTCGAGAGCAAGTCTCCAACAGTGGCTGCTGCGTTCGTTCCCTCAGAAGTGTTGAGGAACAAACTTTGAGACAGAAGATTTTTGCACCTGTGTTTTGGATACCAGATACCTGGGTTCCTTCCCTCACATTTGAGAAATGATTCTGATCACTGTTTTTTTTAAAAAAAGGGGGGGAATTAAAAAAGTTGTTTTCCCCACAATCTCTTCCTCCTCTTAGGAGAAAAACTCATCATGTCATTGAAATATTTAGCTCATTTTTCTTTAAACTTGATACCAGTCTCCACATACCTTTTTTCTCAGCTGGTGAGAGTCTTTTAAGAAGTGCTGTGTTGTTGACTCTGAATGACCCGGAGGCACTGGTGGACTGCCCTGGGGCTTGAAGAGCCTACGGCACCACGACGTGTCGGTGAGCATGCTTCGTCTCCAGTGTCCCGACACCAGGTGTCAACTGTGGTACTTTCTTCACCTAGGATATTGATTTATAATTGGTTGTTGTTTGTTGAAAGTTGATACCCTTTCCATTGACTTAAACTTATACGTTACTTTTACTCCACACGCCCAGTTGTCATATATTCCAAAGCCACTGGACCACTTGAGTGCATAAGTGCCACTGTCCCATGAAGTGTGTGTATTCAGGTCTGTAAATCCAACTGTGTGACTTGAGTGCTTCCTGCAGGTGATTCTGACTGTTGAGTATTTACATGGACCATGGTGATATCCAAAAGAAAAATGCCTTTATATTTATAGGTTATTTCATTGAACTATATAAAATGGGTATTAATAAATGTATTTACTCCAAAAAAAACAAAAAACAAAAAAAAAGCAGAGACACTATTTTGCCAACAAAGATCCATATAGTCAAAGCTATGGTTTTTCCGGTAGTCATGTATGGATGTGAAAGTTGGACTATAAAGAAAGCTGAACGCCAAAGAATCAATGCTTTTGAACTATGTTGTTAGAGAAGACTCTTGACAGTCCCTTGGATTGCAAGGAGATCAAACCTATCAATCCTAAAGGAAATCAGTCCTGAATATTCATTGGAAGGACTGATGCTGAAGCTCCAATACTTTGGCCACCTGATCAAAGAACTGACTCATTGGAAAAGACCCTGATGCTGGGACAGATTGAAGGTGGGAGGAGAAGGGGACAACAGAGGGTGAGATGGTTGGAAGGCATCACTGACTCGACGGACATAAGTTTGAGCAGGCTCTGGGAGTTGGTGATGGACAGGGAAGCTTGGCATCTGCAGTCCATGGGGTCACAAAGAGTCAGACACGACTGAGCAATAGAACTGAACTGATCTAGTTTCTTTAATCAGCAAATTCATTGGGGTGGGAGTTGGGGTAGGGGCAGAATGGCTGCTACACTTAAAATTTTAATAGACTTCTTAAGGAACAGTTTTAGTTTTGCAGAAAAATTGAATGGAAGGTACAGAGTTCCCACGAATCCCCCCCACCCCCTCACCACCACCAGTTTCCCCTATTATTAACAACTTGCTTTGGTGTGATATGTTCGTTATAACTAATGAGTCAGTATTGACAAATTATTATTAATTAACCCAGGTCTCCCACATTGCAGGCAGATTCTTTACCATCTGAGCCACCAGGGAAGCCCATTATTAACTGAAGTCTATAATTCACATTAGGGCTCAATCTTTGTGTTTTACTTTGTATGGGTTCTGACAAATGTATAATGAAATGTATCCATTACAATATCATACAAAATATTTTCACTGTTTTAAAAATCCCATGTTTCACATACTCATCTTTCTCTTCCTTCCTCCAAGCTCCTAGCAACCACTGGTCTTTTTACTATCTCCATAGTTTTGCCTTTCCCCCCAGAATGTCATACAGTATGGAGCCTTTTGTGATTGTCTTCTTTCACTAGACAATATGCATTTAAGTTTCCTTCATGTCTTTTCATGTCTTGAGAGCTCATTTCTTTTTCTTGCTGAATAATATTTCATTGTCTGCATGTTCCATGGTTTATCTATTTCTGTATTGAATGACCTCTTGATTGCTTGTAGGTTTTGGCAATTATGAATAAAGCTGCTGTAAACATCTGTGTGCAGGTTTTTGTATGAATGTAAGTTTTCAAATTATGGTAACATACATTAACATTTGGAAAAATACCAAAGAACATGACTGCTGGATTGTATGGTATGATTATGTTTAGTTTTTTTCCTTTTTTAAATTTTACAATATTGTATTGGTTTTGCCAAATATTGAAATGAATCCGCCACAGGTACACATGTGTTCCCCATCCTGAACCCTCCTCCCTCCTCCCTCCCCATACCATCCCTCTGGGTCGTCCCAGTGCACCAGCCCCAAGCATCCAGTATCGTGCATCGAACCTGGACTGGCGACTTGTTTCATACATGGTATTATACACGTTTCAATGTCATTCTCCCAAATCTTCCCACCCTCTCCCTCTCCCACAGAGTCCATAAGACTGTTCTATACATCAGTGTCTCTTTTCCTGTCTCGTATACAGGGTTATTGTTACCATCTTTCTAAATTCCATATATATGCATTAGTATACTGTATTGATGTTTTTCTTTCTGGCTTACTTCACTCTGTATAATAGGCTCCAGTTTCATCCACCTCATTAGAACTGATTCAAATGTATGTTTAGTTTGTAAGAAACTGCCAAGCTGTCTTCCCAAAGCAGCTGTACTAGTTTTCATTCACAATAAGCATGATATTTTTTCTTGGTCTGAAGTCTGTTTTGTCTGAATTTCATATAACTATTCCAACTTTCTTTTGACTAGTGTTAGCATGGTATATTTTTCTCCATTCCTTTACTTTTAATCTATCTGTATCTTAATGTTTTATGTAGACTCCTGTTTTCTATTCATTGTCCCTGTTATTTTCTTCCAACATTTTCTTCCTTCTCTGGTCTTAACTGAGCATATTATATTGTATTCTTCTTCTTCTCCCCACTTAGCATATCAACTATACTTTTGAAAAAAATTAGAATTTTTGTTTCCCTTGAGTTTGCAATATACATTTACATTCAATCTAAGTTTTCTTTCAAGTTAACACTATACCAGTTCATGGATAGTGCAAGTAAATATCTTATAATACAGTGTTCCCGATTGCTCTCTCCATCTTTTATAACATTGCAGTCATTCACTTCACTTATCCATAATCTATAATCACTATTACTATTTGGAACAAAATGTTAGATCAATTAAAAATAAGAAAACTCAAATATTTTAATTTACCTTTATTTCTTCTCTTCCTTTCTTTTTGCAGATCTAAGTTTTTAAAATATTTACATTTATTTATTTGGCTGTGCCAGGTCTTAGTTGCAGCATATGAACTCTTAGTTATGGCATCTGGGTTCTAGTTCCCTGACCAGGGATCGAACCTGGCCTCCTGCATTAGGAGCATGGAGTCTTAGCCACTGGACCCCCAGGGAAATCCCAGATATGAGTTTTTGACCTGTATACATTTGCTTCTCTTTGAAAAATTTGTTTTTCACATTTCCTGCAAGGCAGATCTCCTGGCAACAGTTTCCCACAATTTTATTAATTACTTTTGGCTGTGCTGGGTCTTCATTGCTGCGGCTTCTCTTGTTGTGGAGCACAGGCTTCAGCAGTTGTAGCACATGGGCTCAGTAGTTGCTGCTCCCAGGCTTTAGAGCACAGGCTCAATATTGTGGTGCACCTGGTTAGTTGCTCCACAGCATATGGGATTTTCCCAACCAGGGATCGAAGCTGTGTCTCCTGCATTGGCAGGCAGATTCTTTACCACTGAGCCTCCAGGGAAGCCCTCTCTCTTTTTTTCCTGAGAAAGTCTTTTTTTCCCCTTCACTTTTCAGTGATGATTTTCTGGATACAGAATTCTAGGTTGGTGGTTTTTCTAGGTTAATTCTTTCAATACTTTAAATATTTTACATCACTCTCTTCTTGCCCACATGGTATCTGAAGAGAATTTTGATGTAATTTTTTATCCTGGTTCCTCTATTGGTAATGTGTTTTCCCCCTTTGGATTTTCAACTTTTCTCTTTGCCTTTGATTTCTGTAGTTTGAATATACTATACATTGACGTAAGTTTTTTTAGTTTTTTTTTTAAGTATTTATCATACTTGGTGTTTTCTAGGCTTCCTATATCTGTGATTTGTTGTCTGAAATTAATTTTGAAAATTCTCAGTCATTGTTACTTCCAATATTTCTTCTTTCTTCTTCTGGTATTCCAATTACACATGCTACACCTTTTGAAACTGCTTCATCATTCTCGGATATTCTGTTCCATTACTTTTTCTCCTTGCTTTTCAGTTTTGGAAATTTCTACTAACATATCTTTAAGCTCTGGATTCTTTCCTGGGCTAGTACAGTTTATTGATAAGTTCAAAAGCATTCTTCGCTTCTGTCACAGATTTTTTGATTCCAAGCATTTCCACTTGATTCTTTCTTAGTTTCTACTTTTCTGCTTATATTGCATATCCGTTCTTGCATGTTGTACCCTTTTTTCCATTGGAATCCTTAGCATATGAATCAAATTAAAAAAATTTTTTTCAACCTAGTAATTTCAACCTCTCTCATATCCAAGTTTTATTCTGATGCTTGCTCTGTCTCTTCAAAATGTGTTTCTTGTCTTTGAGTATGATTTGTAATTTTTTGTTGAAGGTCAGTGTAAGGTACTGGGTAAAAATGAATTGAAGTAAATAGGCTTTTATGTGAGGCTTTATGTTTATCTAGCTATGGGTTAGGCTGTATGGCGCAGTGGTAAAAAATCTGCCTGCTAATGCAGGAGAAGCAAAAGACTCATGTTTGATCCCTGGGTGGGGAAGAGCGCCTGGAGAAGGAAATGGCAACCCACTTCAGTATTCTTGCCTGGGAAATCCCATGGACAGAGGAGCCTGGCGGGCTACAGTCCATGGGGTCACAAAGAGTCAGACACAACTGAGCACACACACACACACATAGACGTAGATGTCAGAGGATAAAATTCCCTCTGGAGTCTTGGCTTTGGCTCCCCTGTTGCCTTTGGGTTTCCTTAGAGCCTTCTTACATTACCTCTGAGACCCATACATAATGATGTATCCCCCATCATTAAACAGGATTTCTATTGACGTGGTTGTACAGTGTGGAAAGAGGGGAATGTTCTATAGTACTGTGATTAAGTGTCATCCTCTTAATGAGCTTGTGATCCTGGATTGTGATCTTCACAAGTGCTTTTCAGTTGCTTTTTTCTCTGTTAGGAGAGACAAAGGCCAGAGGGCGGTGGTTTGGGTATTTTTCTTCACCCAGATAGTAGCTTAGAGGAGGCTGTAGTTAGGTATTTCCCCTCCCCCAAGTCAGTCGAGCTCTGGTAAACCACTTTCTCTGGAGGGCAGGCCTTAAGACAAACAGAGTGCTCTCAGCATACTTCAAAATGGCCATTTTCATTGCTTCTCGTCTTTTCGACCAGTATCAAGTGCAAAATGGTCATTTTCCCTCTGCCTGCCAGAAGCACGAGGGGATTTTTTTTTTCTCTGAGGACTTGGTAAGGTTTCTGGAGATAAACCTCAGAAAACTGGTGGGGTAGCGTTGAAGGGGCAGGTGGGTGGTAATTCTCAAACTGTTTTTACTTAGCCTCTAGCAAATCAATTACAGTTTAGCTTTTCCTGCCCTGGTGTTAATTCCTTAGAGATACTGCTCCTATACATTATGATTCTCTGTATCTGCCTGTCACTTTAATTTTGTGGGCAGAGGTTGTGATCTCGAAACTCTGCTGGATCTGAGAATAGTTGTTGATTTTCAGTTTGTTCACATTTTTTTTCTTGAGGTCAGCAACGATGACTTTCAAACTCCTTACGTGCCAAGTTGAAAACTAATGATGTTTTTTGAAGATTGAAAGTTGTTTTGAAAAAGTCCAATTTATTAATTTTTTTCCTTTACAGTGTGTGTTTTTTTTTGTGTGTGTTATGTTTAAGAATCTCTGCCAAACTCAAGGTCACTAAAATTTTCTCCAAGAAATTTTGTAGTTTTAGCGATTATCTATGGGCTTCCCTGGTGGCTCAGATAATAAAGAATCCTGCCTGCATTGCCAGGGGATCCTGGCTCGACCCCTGGTTGGGAAGATCTCCTGAAGAAGTTCTGCACTCCATTTTGGGTTATTTTTTGTAAGTGGTAGTGAGGTAAAGCAAGAGATTTAATTTTTTGCATATCCAATTGTTGAAAATATTTCTTGCAAAGATTTATTTCTTGTAAAGATTACTCTTCTTCATTGAATTGCCTTGCCAAAAATCCTATGTGTGAATCTATTTTGCTCCATTGATCTAATTGTCCCTCTTTATGCCAATACCACAGTTTTGATTACTATGGCTTTACAATAAGCCTTTAAATGATGTAATTACTGTAAAGCAAAATTAATTAAACATTATTTTTCAAAGTATTTTGGCTTTTCATTTCCATATAGGTTTTAGAATTGGCTTGTCATATTTTATGAAAAAGCCTGCTAGTATTTTTATTGGTATTGCAATAAATTTATAGATCAATTTTGGAGAGAACTGATATCTAATTTCTCCATAATACATTTATTAAATTTCTATAATATCAACAGGCACTGTGCTAAGTGTTTTACACTTATTCTTTTTTAAATTGCAGTATAATTGCTTTACAATGTTGTGTTAATTTCTGCTGTACAATGAAGTTAATAAGCTATATATATGTATACATATATCCTCTCCCTCTTAGACCTCCCTCCCACCCTCATATCCCACCTATCTAGGTCATCACAGAACACCGAGTGAGCTCCCTGTACTATACAGCAGGCTCCCACTAGTCATCTATTTTATATGTGGTAGTGTTTATATGTCAATCCTAAACTCCAATTCATCCCACCCTCCCCTCCCACCCGTGTCCACATGTCCCTTCTCTATGTCTGCATCTCTATTCTTGCCTTGCAAACAGGTTCATTTGTACCATTTTTCTAGATACCACTGCTGCTGATGTTGCTAAGTTGCTTCAGTTGTGCCCAACTCTGTGCGACCCCATAGACAGCAGCCCAACAGGCTCCCCCGTCCCTAGGATTTTCCAGGCAAGAGTACTGGAGTGGGGTGCCATCGCCTTCTCCGTCTAAATACCACATATATATGTTAATATACAATATATGTTTTTCTCTTTATGACTTACTTCACTCTATATAACACATTCTAGGTCCATCTGCTGCTGCTGCTGCTGAGTCACTTCAGTCGTGTCCAACTCTGTGCGACTCCATAGACGGCAGCCCACCAGGATGCCCTGTCCCTGGGATTCTCCAGGCAAGAACACTGGAGTGGGTTGCCATTTCCTTCTCCAATGCATGAAAGTGAAAAGTGAAAATGGAGTCGCTCAGTCATGTCCGGCCCTCAGCGACCACATGGACTGCAGCCTTCCAGGCTCCTCCATCCATGGGATTTTCCAGGCAAGAGTACTGGAGTGGGGTGCCATTGCCTTCTCCGCTAGGTCCATCTACATCTCTACAAATGATGCAATTTCATTCCTCTATATGGCTGAGTAATATTCAATTACACAGATATATATGTGTGCATATATGTATACATATATATACATATCTATCACATTTTCTTTATCTATTCATCTGTTGACGGACATTTAGGTTGTTTTCATGTCCTGGCTATTGTAAATAGTGCTGCGATGAGAATTACGGTATCTGCGTCTTTTTAAATTGGAGGATAATTGCTTTACAATGTTGTGTTGGTTTCTGTTGTATAACAGCATAAATCAGTCGTGTGTGTGCATGTGTGCTAAGTCACTTCAGTTGTGTGCAACTCTGTGGGACCCTACGGACTGCAGCCTGCCAGGCTTCTCTGTCCTTGGGATTCTCCAGGCAAGAATATTGGAGTGGGCTGCCATACCCTCCTCCAGGGGATCTTCCTGACCTAGGGATCAAACCTGCATTTCTTATGTCTCCTACATTGGCAGGTGGATTCTTCACCACTAGCACCACCTGGGAAGCCCATGAATCAGCCATGAGTATACATATATCCCCTCCCTTTTGAGCCCCCCTTCCAAGCCTACCCCCATCCCACCCTTCTAGGTCATCACAGGCTGGTCTCCTTGTTATACAGGAACTGCCCACTAGCTAGCTATTTTACATACGGTTATGTATGTATTTCAATGATACTCTCTTAATTGTGTCACCCTCTTCTTCCCCTGCTATGTCTACAAGTCCGTTCTGTGTCTCTATTCCTGCCCTGAAAATAGATTCATCAGTACCATTTTTCTAAAACCCATATATGAGTTAATATATGATATTTGTTTTTCTCTGACTTGCTTCACTCTGTATAATAGGCTCTAGGTTCACCTACCTCAGTTCAACTAACTCAAATTCATACCTTTTTACAGTTGAGCAATATTCCATTGTGTATATGCACCACAACTCCTTTATCCATTCATCTGTTGATGGACATCTAGGTTGCTCTCATGTCCTGGCTACTGTAAATAGTGCTGCAGTGAGTATTGTGGTACATGTGTCTTTTTGTAATTTATTTATTTTCGGCAGTGCTGGGTCTTTGTTAATTTGTGCAGGTTTTCTCTAGTTGAGGCAAATGGGGGCTGCTGTGTTGTGGTTCATGGGCTTCTCACTGTGGTGGCTTTTCTTGTTGTGGAACACAGATTCTAGGCATGCAGGCTTCAGTAGTTGCAGCACGTGAGCTCAGCAGTTGTCACCTGTGGGTTCTGGTGCATGGGCTCAGTTGTTCCACAGCATGTGGAATCGTCCCCGACCAGTGACTGAGCCCATGTGCCCTGCATTGGCAGGTGAATTCTTATCCACTATGCCACCAGGGAAGTCCCATGGGATACATGAGTCCTTTTTGTATTATGGTTTTCTCAGGGTATATGCCCAGTAATGGGATTTCCATATCAAAGGTAATTTTATTCCTTGTTTTTAATGGAGTCTCCATACTGTTCTCCATGGTGGTTGTATCATTTACATTCCCACTAACAGTGCAAGAGGGTTCCCTTTTCTCCACATCTTCTCCAGTCTTTACTGTTTGTAGATTTTTAAAATATTTATTTATTCTTGATTGGTTTGTAGATTTTTTGATGATGGCAATTTTGATCTGTGTGATGTAATACCTCATTGTAGTTTTGATTTGTATTTCTCTAATAATGAGTGATATTGAACATCTTTTCATGTCTTTGTTGGCCATCTGTGTGTCTTCTTTGGAGAAACGTCTGTTAGCTCCTCCACCCATTTTTTGATTTGGTTGTTTTTCTGATATTGAGCTTCATGAGCTGCTCATATATTTTAGAGATAATCCTTTGTCACTTGCTTCATTTGCAATTCTTTTCTCCCATTCTGAGAGTTGTTTTCTCATCTTGCTTATAGTTTCCTTTGCTGTGCAAACTTTTCAAGTTTAATTAGGTCCCATTTGTTTGTTTTTATTTCCATTACTCTAGGAGGTAGGTCAAAGAGGATCTAACTATGATTTACATCAAGAGTGTTCTGCCTATGTTTTGTTGTAAGAGTTTTATAGTTTCTGGCCTTAAATTTAGGTATTTAATCTATTTTATATTTGTGTATGATGTTAGGAAGTGTTCTATTTTTATTCTTTTACATGAGCTGGCCAGTTTTTCTAGCACCACTTATTGAAGAGGCTGTCTTTTCTCTACTCTCTTCTCTGTCAAAGATAAAGTGCCCATAGACGTGTAGGTTTTTCTCTGGGCTTTCTATCTTGTCCCATGGAACTATATTTCTGTTTTAGTGCCAGTACCATGCTGTCTTGGTGACTACAGCTTTGTACTGTAGTCTGAGGTCAGAACTGTAGATTCCTCCAGCTCCATTTTTCTTTCTCAAGATTGCTTTGGCTATTTGGGATCTTTCTGATTCCATACAAATTGTAAAATTTTTTGTTCTAGTTCTGTGGAAAATACCATTGGTAATTTGATAGGGATTTCATTGATACTGTAGATTACTTTGGGTAGTATAGTAATTCTCACAATACTGATTCTTACAATCCAAGAACATGATATATTCTTTCCGTTTAGATCCTCTTTGATTTCTTTCATCAGTGTCTTAGTTTTCTGCATATAGGTCTTTTGTCTCCTTAGGTACATTTATTCCTAGGTATTTTATTCTTTTTCTTGCAATAGTGAGTGGGATTGACTTTTAAACTTCTTTCTGATTTTTCATTGTTAGTGTTTAGGATTGCAAGGGATTTCCGTGTGTTAATTTTCTATACTGCAACTTCACTAAATTCATTGATTAGGTCTAGTAATTTTTCTGATGGTATCTTAAGGTAGTATCATGTTCGCAAACAAAGAGTTTTTCTTCTTCTTTTCCAATCTGAATTTTTATTTCTTTTTCTTCTCTGATTGCCATGGCTAGGACTTCCAAAGCTAGGTTGAATTACAGTTTCAAGAGTGATCATCCTTGTCTTGTTCCTGATCTTAGAGGAAATGCTTTCAGTTTTTCACCATGAGAATAATGTTTACTATGGGTTTGTCACATATGGCCTTTATTATGTTGAAGTAGTTTCCTTCTACACCCGTTTTCTAGTTTACCATAAATGTGTGCTGAATTTTGTTGAAAGCTTTTTCTGTATGTTGAGACTATAATATAGTTTTATCTTTCAATTTGTTAATATGGTGTTACACATTATTGTGTATATTGAAGAATCTTTGCATCCATGGGATAAACCCCTCTTGATCATGGCATACTATTCTTTTAATGTGTTGTTGGATTCTATTTGCTAGTATTTTGTTGAAAATTTTTGCATTTATATTCATCAGTGATATTGGCCTGTAATTGCCTTTTTTTTTCCCCCTGGTCTTTGGCCTCATAGAATGAGTTTGGGAGTGTTCCTCCCTTTGCAATTTTTTGGAAGAGTTTGAGAAGGATCAGTTCAGTTCAGTTCAGTCGCTCAGTCGTGTCTGACTCTTTGCCACCCCATGAATTGCAGCACGCCAGGCCTCCCTGTCCATCACCAACTCCCAGAGTTCACTCAGACTCATGTCCATTTGTTGTAAGGCTGATTTGGTGGTGCTGAATTCTCTTAGGTTTGCTTGTCTGTAAAGCTTTTCTTGATCCAATCTGAATGAGATCCTTGCTGGGTAAAGTAACCTTGGTTGTAGGTTTTCCCCTTTTATCACTTTAAATATATCCTGCCACTCCCTTCTGGTCTGGAGATTTTCTGCTGAAAAAGCAGCTGACAGTCTTATGGAGATTCCTTTTTATGTTATTTTTTTGCTATTCTCTTGTTGCTTTTAATATTTTTTCTTTGTATTTAGCTTTTGTTAGTTTGATTAAATGTGTCTTGGTGTGTTTCTCCTAGGGTTTATCCTGGTTGGGACTCTAACAAACCTACCAAATACACAGAGATAAAAATGCAAATTAGACAAAATGAGACAACAGAGGAATATATTCCAAATGAAGGCACAGGATAAAATACAAGAACTAAGCGAAGTGGAGATAGGGAACTTACCTGGGAAAGGAAAGCAACATCCAGGTCCAGGAAGCAGAGTCCCAAACCAGATCAACCCAAAGAAGACTACACAGAAACACATTGCCATTAAAATGGGAAAAGTTAAAGACAAAGAGAGAATAGTAAAAGCAGCAAGGGAAAAAGCAGTTAAATTACAAGGGAGCTCCCAAAGGCTGTCAGCAGAAACCCTGCAGGCCAGAAGGAAGTGGCATGATATGGTTAAAGTGATGAAGGGAAAAAATACAACTAATACTGGCAAGGCTTTTATTCAGATCTGGTGGAGACATCAAAAGCTTTACAGACAAGCAAAAGCTAAGACAGTTCATCACCACCAGACCAACTTTACAAAAAATGTTAAAGGTACTTCTCTAAGTGAAAAAGAAAAGGCTTGTCTTTCATGATTTCACAATTCATGAAAATTATGAAAAGAAAAAGCTCATTGGTAAATGCAAATATATGTAAATGGAGCAAATTAACCTAATTGTATTGCTGATCCTGCTCACAGTGCCAACTGTCTCACTGTTCACACTGCGCACACTGTTCATTAAACCCAGGGTAGGCAAGGTGTGAACTAAGAGGCTGGAAGAAGACATAAAGAGCCGTAGGAACTACAAACACGTTTATTCTCTCCTGGCTGGCACAGAAGGCATACCGGGATTCTGTCCTCTCGTGGGTGACCCCGTGGACACAGCTGTAATGTAGGAGTAAATGACACCACTTTCCAGGTGGAGCTCCTGTCCCTACAGCACAAAGCAGCTTATGACCAGGCGAGCACCTCATAGCATGCGTGTGCAGTGTTGTAAGTCATCTCAGCTGCTACACAGTCATTATTTACAAAACATGGGGTGACAGAGCCTGAACATGCCATCTTGGCATTTGCTCTCTCCCTCAACACACGTAGAGCTAAAAGGTTAAAGACAAAAGGAGTAAAAGCATCTATATCCATAAGTAGGGAATCACAAACAAAACATGATGCAAAAACAGTAAACATGGTAAGGAGTAAAAATGCAGGGTTGTTAAAAATGCATGTGAACTTAAAAGATCAGCAACTTAAAACAACCACATACTGTGTAGAGATTGCTATATAGAAACCTCACAGTAATCATAAAGCAAAAATTTGTAATAGACAAAGATACAGGAAGAAAGGAATTTGAACATAATACTAAAGATAGACATCAAATCACAAAGGAAGAGAACAAAAGAACAAAAAAGAAAAAAAAAAAAAAGCCCAAACCTCAAAACAATTTACAGAATGCTACATGTACATCAGTTCAGTTCAGTTCAGTTGCTCAGTCGTGTCCGACTCTTTGCAACCCCATGAATCGCAGCATGTCAGGCCTCCCTGTCCATCACCAACTCCTGGAGTTCACTCAGACTCACGTCCATCGAGTCAGTGATGCCATCCAGCCATCTCATCCTCTGTCGTCCCCTTCTCCTCTTGCCCCCAATCCCTCCCAGCATCAGAGTCTTTTCCAATGAGTCAACTCTTCACATGAGGTGGCCAAAGTACTAGAGTTTCAGCTTCAGCATCATTCCCTCCAAAGAAATCCCAGGGCTGATCTCCTTCAGAATGGACTGGTTGGATCTCCTTGCAGTCCAAGGGACTCTCAAGAGTCTTCTCCAACACCACAGTTCAAAAGCATCAATTCTTTGGCGCTCAGCCTTCTTCACAGTCCAACTGTCACATCCATACATGACCACAGGAAAAACCATAGCCTTGACTAGACGAACCTTTGTTGGCAAAGTAATGTCTCTGTTTTTGAATATGCTATCTAGGTTGGTCATAACTTTCCTTCCAAGGAGTAAGCGTCTTTTAATTTCATGGCTGCAGTCACCATCTGCAGTGATTTTGGATCCCCCCCAAAAATAAAGTCTGACACTGTTCCCACTGTTTCCCCATCTATTTCCCATGAAGTGATGGGATCAGATACCATGATCTTCGTTTTCTGAATGTTGAGCTCTAAGCCAACTTTTTCACTCTCCTCTTTCATCAAGAGGCTTTTGAGTTCCTTTTCACTTTCTGCCATAAGGGTGGTGTCATCTGCATATCTGAGGTTATTGACATTTCTCTTGGCAATCTTGATTCCAACCTGTGCTTCTCCAGCCCACCGTTTCTCATGATGTGCTCTGCATATAAGTTAAATAAGCAGGGTGACAATATACAGCCTTGATGTACTCTTTTTCCTATTTGGAACCAGTCTGTTGTTCCATGTCCAGTTCTAACTGTTGCTTCCTGAACTGCATACAAATTTCTCAAGAGGCAGATCAGGTGGTCTGGTATTCCCATCTCTTTAGAATTTTCCACAGTTTATTGTGATCCACACAGTCAAAGGCTTTGGCATAGTCAATAAAGCAGAAATAGATGTTTTTCTGGAACTCTTTTGCTTTTTCCATGATCCAGTGGATGTTGGCAATTTGATCTCTGGTTCCTCTGCCTTTTCTAAAACCAGCTTGAACATCAGGAAGTTCATGGTTCACATATTGCTGAAGCCTGGCTTGGAGAATGTTGAGCATTACTTTACTAGCATGTGAGATGAGTGCAATTGTGAGGTAGTTTGAGCATTCTTTGGTATTGCCTTTCTTTGGGATTGGAATGAAAACTGACCTTTTCCAGTCCTGTGGCCACTGCTGCGTTTTCCAAATTTGCTGGCATATTGAGTACAGCACTTTCACAGGATCATGTTTCAGGATTTGAAATAGCTCCACTGGAATTCCATCACCTCCACTAGCTTTGTTCATAGTGATGCTTTCTAAGGCCCACTTGAAAGGCCCATTCACACTCCAGGATGTCTGGCTCTAGGTCAGTGATCACACCATCGTGATTATCTGGGTCGTGAAGATCTTTTTTGTACAGTTCTGTGTATTCTTGCCATCTCTTCTTAATATCTTCTGCTTCATACCTACCAATAATTACTTTAAATGTAAATAGACTAAATGGACCAATAAAAAGATACAGAGTAGCTGGATGAATAAAAAAACCCAAAAGGTATATGTATATTGTCTAGAAGAGATAATATTTGTGTCTTTAAAGCTAAAGACACAAACTGACTGAAAGCAGGGGGATGGAAAAAGGTATTCCTTGTAAATAGAAACAAAAAGAAAGCTGGGATTGCAATACCTGTATCAGACAAAATAGACTTTACGACAAAAACTGTATCTAGAGAAAAGGTAGAACATTACATAATACTCTAGGGGTCAATCCAAGAAGATATAACAATTGCAAATATACATGCACCCAAAATAGAAGCATCTGAATACACAGAGCAAATATTAACACACATAAAGGGAGAAACTGACAGTAACACAAAGATAGAAGGGAACTTTAAAACCCCACTTACTCAATGGGCAGATCATCTACATAGAAAATCAATTAAGGGAACACTGGCCTTAAATAACAGATTATTCCAGATAGATACACACGTTACATATACACACACTCCATTCCATCCAAATGCAGCAGAATACATTCCGGTACACACAGAACATTCTCCAGGACAGATCACATGCCAGGTCACAAAACAATTCTCAGTGAATTTAAGAAAACTGAAACCATACAAAGCATCACTTTCAACCACAGTGCTATGGGACTAGCAATCAACTTCAAGAATAAAACTGGAAAAATCACATTCACATAGGATAAACAATCTGCTACTAAACAACTGATGAAGCACAACAGAAATCAAAGAGGGAATCAAAAAACACCTGGGAACAAATGAAAAGAAATAAAATTACCCAAAATTTATGGGATGCAATGAAAGTGGTTCTAAGGGGGAAGTTTATAGCAGTACAAGTCCTGACCTCAAGAAACAAGAAAAATTTCAAATAAACAACTTTACACCTAAAGAAACTAGAAAAAGAAAACAAACAAAGCCCAATATTACCAGAAAGAAAGAAATGATAAAGATCAGAGCAGAAAAGAATGAAAAAGAGATTTAAAAAATACTAGAAAAGATATATGAAACTAAGAGTGGTTCTTTGAAAAATTTGCAGGAGACATAGGTTTGATTCCTGGGTCAGGAAGATCCCCTGGAGGAGGGCATGGCAATCAACTCCAGTATTCTTGCCTGGAGAATCCCATGGACAGAGGAGCCAGGTGAGCTATAGTCCATAGGGTCACAAAAAGTTGGGACACGACTGAAGTGACTTAGCACACACACATGCAGTATCTATTTAAGATACAGTCTCCAAAAGGTGGGCACAGCAGGAATATACCTCAACAAAATAAAGGCCATATGATGAGGTCACAGCTTAACAGCATACACAACAATGATTAGCTGAAATAATTTCCTCTAAGATCAGGAACAAGACATGGATGCCTGGTCTTGGCACTTTTATTCAATTTAGTATTGGCAGCTGTAGCCACAACAATTAGATAAGAAAAAGAAATAAAAATCCAAATTGGAAAGGAAGAAGCAAAACTGTCACTGTTTTCAGATGACATGATACTTACATAGAAAACCCTCAAGACACCACCAAAAATTACTAAAGCTCATAAGTGAATTCAGTTGTAGGATACAAAGTTAATATAGAAAAATCTGTTGAAATTCTATACACTAACAACAAACTGTCAGAAAGAGAAATTAAGAAAACAATTCCATTTACAACCACATGAAAAAGAATAAAATATCTAGGAATAAATTTAACCAAAAAAACAAACAAAAAAAATCCCAATGTGATTAAAAAACAGGCAGAAGACCTGAATAGACACTTTTGCAAACAAAACACCATGCTGGCCAACAGGCACACAAAAAGATCCTCAATGTCACTAATCATCAGGTACATGCAAATCAAAACCACAATGAGATATCACCACCTCACACCTGTCAGAAAAGCTATTATCAAAAACACAACAAATAACAAGTGTTGGTAAGGATACAGAGAAAAGGGAACCTTCACACACTTCATACACAAAGTAGACTTTTAAGTCAAAATCTGTCATAAGAGACAAAGAAGGACATTATATAATGATAAAAGGTTAATTTACCATGAAGATAAAACATTTATAAACATATATGTACCAAACATCAGAGCTCCTAATATGTGAAGCAATAATTTCTTATTGGCAAAATTAAAGGGAGATATAGATTTATAAAGATAGAAGAAAACTTCAAAACCCTCTTTCCATAATGGATAGAACAGCAAGACAGAAGATCAATAAGGAAATGGAGGCCTTGAATAACACTAGAGCCTAGTTAGACCTAGCAGACATATACAGAAATGTGTTACTGGACAGTAGCTCTCAGGTGCATATGGAATATTCTCTCGGGCAGATGATATGTAAGACTGCCACAAATAAGTCCTAATAAATTTTAAAGACTGAAACCATACAAAGCATCTATTCTAATCATAATGGATAAAACTAAAGAAATCAATAGCAAGAAGAAAACTGGAAGCTCCACAAGTATGTGGAATTTACACAGTGCATCTTTAAACAACCAATGGGTCAAAGAAATCACATGCAAAGTTAGAAAATACCTTTGAGATAAATGAAAATGAAAACACAACATATGAAAACTTGTAAGATGCAGCAAAAGTAATGCTAAGAGATAAATTTATAGTTATAAATTCTTAATTAAAAAACATTAAGTCAGTAACCTAACTTTACACCTTAAAAAACTAGAAAAAGAATAACAAACTAAACGCAGAGCAAAAGCAGTAATGAAGATTAGAGCAGAGATAAAATTTAGAATAGAAAAAAAAGAAAAAAACAGTAAAACAAAAGAGTTGGTTCATTGAAAAGATCAACAAAATGAACTTTAGCTAGACTGACTAAAAAAAGACTCTAAATAACTAAAATCAGATATCAAAGAAAGAATATTACTATCAACTTTACAGAAATAAAAAGAATTATGAGGGACTACTATGAACTGTATATCAAAACAGGATAACCTAGATAAAAATGGACAAATTCCTAGAAACACAATGGGCCAAAATAAAAACATGAAAAAAGAGAAATATGAATAGACCTGTAATTAGTAAAGAGACTGAAATGGTAATTAAAAGAAACCACCCAACAAAGAAAAGCCCATGACAAGATGGCTTCACTGGTGAATTCTATCAAACATGAAAACAATTAACATGAATCCTCTTCAAATGATTCCAAAATCAACTGAAGAGGAGGGAACACTTCCAAACTCCAAATTCTGAGGCCAGCATTATCTTGATGCCAAAAACAGAGAAAGATTGTACAGGACAAGAAAAACTACAGACCAATATCCTTGAAGTATACAGATTCAAAAATTCTCAACAAAGGCAGGGGGAATGGGTGAAGGGGATCAAAAGGTACAAATTTCAAGGATAATTCAATCATAGGGATGTAATGTACAGCAAGCACACCAACTGTAGTTAATAATACTGTATTGCATATTTTAAAGTTGCTAAGGGAGTAAATTTTATAAGTTCTCATCACAAGAAAAAAATCTGAACTATGTATGGTGATGGATATTAACTAGACTTATTGCAGTGGCTTTTCAATATAAAGACTGAATCATGTTGTACATGTGAAACTAGTAGAATGCTGCATGTCAATTATATCTCAATGAAAACAAACAAAAAAAAACACTGCTTCAGACTGTGATATAAAACCTATTTGAAAATAACCTTTAATTGCAGTAATTCACCCCTCCGTATCCCACCCCCCCACCATTGTCACAATTCAGCTTAAGGAAGTATATCAATTCTTTAAAAGAGTCAGATGTTTAAAAGAACTGTTACAAGAAAAATTAAATGGGGATATTGAACAAGATAGGTGGAAACATCCTCTACACAGGAGAATCATATAACAAAGTAAATAAAGCTAATAAGCCTACATTAATCATACGTAATCCAGTGAAGGCCCTCTTCAGAATGACTTTTTGAATATTGGTATGACAAAGATGATTATGTATCAGGTGACTGTGAGGTTGTTTAAGTTAAAAATCTCTAACTGATGCTATTAGTATCATTAGAGTGATAATTATTATTATCATTAGAGTGAAATTATCATTTCTAATAATTTCCAAGGTTATAAACTTCTTAAAATTGGGTTCATACGTTCCACACTTTAAGATTCCCTATATTATTAAGTATCATGGTCTAAACATAAATGTTTGTTAAGTCGAATTTCTGCATAAGTTGATAGCCTTTTATTTTCTCTAGGAAAATAAAATTTATTAAGCTAAAAAGACAGTGTCTTTGAATTATTTTCAAAAATGTATTATGACTAAGAAAAAAAGCTCTTAGCAATAAAAAAGTTATATAGATACTAAACAATTATCTCAACTTTCACTTTAGTTAAGAGATAACTTTATATATGGATAAACTGTATATATTACCATATTTTCAAAAATAACCTGTCAAACTGAATGTTAAAACATTCAATTACAGACTGCCCTTAAAATTCTGAATTGTCTCCATTACAGGTATTTGGCTAATTAACCCATTATTATACAAGAGGCAGGTAACAGTCACCATGCTATGATAATTCTCTTGCCACATATACTACCATTGTATATTACACCAATTTAAGCAGTTGAATTAGGCCACACTGCCAGCATAGCCAGAAAAATAAAGTTAACTTTAAAGTTAAAACACCAGTTGCTTTTTGTTAGGTAAGAACTTTCAATGAGCAGTAAGAGCAAGACCATCGTCTAGGAATCATATGACTACAGCATACAATATAAACAAGAGTGTAGGATCATTGGGTATCACAGGTGTTCAATGCTTTCAACAGTTAAAACAAGAGAGTATTTGATTAATATAGAGGTAAACACAAATTTTAATCACCTTGTGACTAATGTTAATGACAGCAACAAAATCATGGTGTTTTCCCTAGTAAATGTTTTTAAAAAAAATCCTCAACAAAATCTTAGCCAACAAAATTCAATAGTACATAAAAGAATTGTGTACTTTATGGTTCAAAACACAAATACCAATTAGTGTGATACATCACATTAATGGAACAAAGGATAAAAACCACATGACCATCTTAATTGATGCAGAAAAAGTGTTTGACAAAATTCAACATCTTTTCATGATAAAAAAACATTCAACAAACTGAACAGAAGGAAACTGTAACAAGATAATAAAGGCCATACATGACAAGCCCACAGATAACATCATACTCTGTGGTGAAAAACTGAAAGCTCTTCCTCTAAGATCAGGAAAAATTAAGGATGCCCATTTAAAACATATTTATTGGATTGACTGAGTGGCTGCTTCCGGTCTTAGCGGCAGCATGCAGGATCTTTCGTTGCAGCACACAGGCTACTTGTGGTGCGCAGGCTTCCTTGCTCTGTGGCATGTGAGGTCTTAGCTCCCTGACCAGCGGTTAAACCCACATCCCCTGCATTGCAGGCGGATTCTCAACCACTGGACCACCAGGAAAGTCCCAGGATGCCTGTTTTTGAGACTTCTAATCAAAGAGTACCAGAAGTCGTAGCCAGAGCAATTACCTAAGTAAAAAAAAGTTAACCAAATTGGAAATAAAATCTATTGGTAGACAGAATCTTATATGTAGATGTGCCAAAAGATTCTATATCCCATACCCACACACGTTAGAATTAACAAATTCAGCAAAGTTGAATGATATAAAATTAATATGTAAAAATCTGTTGTATTTCTATATGTTAACAATGAAAAATCCTAAAAGGGAATTAAGAAAACAATTCCATTTACAACTGCATCAAAAAGAATACAATACTTAGGACCAAAGTTAACCAAGGAGGTGACAGACTTGTGCACTGGAAACTACACAAAGTTGATGAAAGACGTCACCGAGGACAACACACAGAAAGACGTTGTGTGTCCATAAACTGGAAGACTCTGCAGACGTCAATACTACCCAAAGTGATCTACCAAACCAATTCAATCCCTATCAAAATCCCAATGATGTTTATTACAGAAAAATATAGTTCATTCTAAGATTCAAACAAAATTTCAAATGGCCCCCAAATAGCCAAAACAGTCTCAAAAAATAATTAAGTATAAGGACCCACACTTTCTGATTTAAAATTTTAATACAAAGCTACAGTAGTCAAAGCAGTATACTGGCACAAAGACAGGCGTACTGACAAGAGTCCAGAAAAAGACACAATAGACATACATGGTCAAATAATTGTTGACAAGGCTGCCAAGATCATTCAGTGGGAAAGGACAGTATTTCCAACAAACGTGTTTTAAAAACTAGATATTCACACGTCAAAAAAAAAGGTATATGCTTACCTTAAACCAAATGCAAGTTAACTCAAAATGGATCAAAGACCTAAATATAAGAGATAAAATGCTTATAAAAAAATGTTAAGAAAAGCTTCATGACAGGATCCGACAATTATTTCTTGGACACCACAGAAGAACAGGCAATTAAAGAGGAAACAAATAAACTGAACTACATCAAAATTAAAACCAATTATGTGTCAGAGGGTACAACAGTGAAAATGCAACCCAAGAAATGGGGAAAAAAATTACAAATCTAATAAACTTATCCAGAATACATAAAGAACTCTGACAACTCAACAAGGAAAAACTTACTTTTAAAATGGGCAAAGGATCTGAACAGACCTTTCTTCAAAGAAGATATCCAAAGCCCCCGAAAGAATACAAATGTTCAGTATCACTAATTATTAGGGAAATACAAATCAAAACTACAGTATAATACACTCTCACATCTATTAGGATGGCTACTATCAAAAAAATAGAAAATAAGTGTTGGTGAGGACGTGGACAAATTGGTCCTGTTGGTGAGAATGTAAAATGGTATAGCCATTATGGGAAACAGCATGGCAGTGCTTCACAGAATTACCATATGATCCACCATTTCCACTTCTGGGATATACTTGAAAAAATTGACAGTAGGGTCTCAAAAGAAGTATCTGTATACCCATGTTCATGGCAGTATTAGTCACAACGGCCAAAAGGTGGAAGTAACCCAAGTGTCTGTCAACAAAATGGATTGACGAAAGGTGGTATCTACAGACAACAGATTATTATTCAGCCTTAAAATGAATGGTACAACATGGATGAACCTTGAGAACAGCATGCTAAGTGATAAGTCAAAAAAGGTAATGCATGACTCCACTTACGTGAGATACCTAGAGCAGCCAAAATGGGAGACAAAGCACAAGGGTGCTTGCCAGGCTAAGGGGAGAGGAGAAAGGAGTTACTGTCCAAAGGGGAGTTTCAGCTTTGCAGGCTGAGGTTTGTGGAGATGGAAAGTAGTGACTGCTGCACAGCAAAGTGAACGCTGTATTGCCACTAACTGCATACTTAAAAACTGTCCTTTTTGATGGCAAATTTTATGGGTATTTTACACATTCACACACAATTTCCCAAAGTTAATCAACAATTAAAACTTGTTAACTGAAAAAATTAAATGTGATTCTGCATCACTGCATCCATGTGGTCAAAGTTGCCAGTACCAACACTGGGACAAACTAAAGGTCCTTGTTTTAGGAAGAAATATGCTTAAGTATTTGGGGATCAAGAGGCAAGCGTAAGCAAGTTAACACTTCTGTGACAAAGCAAACGTGGCACAACGTTCACACTCGCTGTACATATGTGAAATGTATATGGGGTTTATTTTACCATTCTTGCAACATTACTGTAAATTGGAACTATTTCCAATTTGAAAAACAAGGCTATTCTTGGCCAGTTTTGAGACTAAAATAAACCATGCAGCAATGGCCATTTATACAGAAAATAGTACTTTGACATTTAAAATTTCTCAGGTATGATTATCACATTAACACTTGGCACCATCACGAATTTTAACCCTATATAGGTGAAAGGTTTTAGGTGACTGGGACTTACTACTTTAAATGCTAGAATGGTGCATGAATAGCTTTCAAGTCTTTTTTTTTTAAATAACTTATTTTTATTTCTTCTTCAGTTTATAGTTAGGTATACAATGATTTTTAAAAACTGGATGAAGTCATAGTGTAAAGTGCTACTTTACTTTTCTTGTTTAGAATTTTTAATGATCAAGGTCATCAACATCTGCTTCAGTAGATGGCTGTGCTGGTTCTCCAAGTGTTTCTGAGAATATGATACAAAAATGACGCTGCAGATAACAGCTGTTCTTCTATCTCCACCTAGTGGTTAGTTATTACCTCTATCTTTACCTACCTGCTTTTTACAACGATCACATTTGTACTTTTAAATTTATTGAAAGTAAGGGTAAAGAGATCCTCAGAGATTCCAAGTGCACAAACTTCATATTTTGGTTGTTCAAAGACTTTTACCAACAATCTCATGTATTTCTGAATATCAACAGTCAGATAACACTTCCCCAATTTGTAACATAAGATTTCTATAATTAAAATCAATGACTTATTCTTGGATTTAATCTTGATTAATGAGATTTCTCACAAATAAGTCTGCAGAGACTATAAAAATGACTTTAAAGTATCACAAAAATAGAACTATACAGCTGTAAGTTATACTATTCTCTGTCTCAATTGCCTGGCTGCTCATCAGCAATTATAGCGATTTTCAACTATGCCCATGTTTCCTCTTAGATAGTACTTCTTAATCTTTTTTCAAATTGTAGGACCCTCCTCCCCCAAGGAGAAAACGAATTTGAAGGTGAAGGTGAAGTTGCTCAGTCGTGTCCGACTCTTTGCGACCCCATGGACTGTAGCCCACCAGGCTCCTCCGTCCATGGGATTTTCCAGGCTAGAGAACTGGAGTGGGGTGCCATTTCCTTCTCCAGAGATCTTCCCGACCCAGGGATGGAACCCCAGGTCTCCCGCATTGTAGGCAGACGCTTTTACCATCTGAGCCACCAGGGAAGCCCTTATAGTTAATTATAAAGGATTCAAATGAGGATCAACGAAATGAAGACACATGGAAGATGAGGTACGGTCTGGGAGGAAACGCAGAGCTTCTGCACTCTTTGTGGAATCAAGGCACATAGCCATAGCAGCACATCAGTGTGTTCACGGAGGAACACAGGAAGCTCCACTGACCCTCAGTGTCCCGAGTTTTTAACTGAGGCTTCATTATTTGGGCACGACTGATTACAACATGGGGCATTACAACTAGGTCAGGTCAATCTCCAGGGTCCCCACCCACCCACCACGGGGCCTGCCCCAAATTCCAACCCTCTGTGTGGTAGGTCCTTTCTGGTGACCAGCCCCCAATCCTAGTTATCCAGGGGTCTACCAGGACTCGCCTCATTAGCAACATAAAGACATTCCTAGTACCCAGGAAATCCCAAGGGCCTTAAGAAGTACACAGTGAGGAACCAAGGATGGAGGCCAGACAAACCATACCAGAGTTGGAAGGCTGAACTTTTAAGGGTCAAACCACTGTAACAGCTACAGTTTTTCTTCACTCACCAAGAACCAATTTTCACCCTGGTAGCGAATGCACCCTTGAAGACAATGAAGACACAGCCCCCCAAAACCAGAATGGAATTTTATTGTGTAAAGTTTATAGAAGTATGACTAGTATTCTTCTGTACAAAGTGCACAACAAATGGTTTTAAATATAACTGAGAGAACTGCGAATCCTATGACATTTGATACAAGCTGAATCATTTACAGGTACACTAAAAAAGTTTTTAAAATATCATCTTTCTCCAAAGAGTCCATCGCGCATTTCTGAAGAGTAGCGACGGGGAACCTCCCAGGCAGTCACAAGGGCATCTTATTGCCCTCGATGCTGATTTTTACTGCGTGTGCAGATCTGCTTTTTTTCCTGATGTCTGTGAACTTTCTCATCTGTTTATCCAGTCGACTGATACCCTTCTTGGAGGTCCCCTGAAACTAAGAGTGGGGTAGAAATTAAAGAGCAAATTACTGAAACACATATATTTAGTTTTGTCTTTCACCTTCTTTTATCTGAAAGTCAGCAGACTGAAGAGCTCCCAGCTCTGGAATAACCAAAATAAGCTTTGGTGACCTCAGGAACAACAGAGCAAGTATACACAGCAGTGTCAGAAATGTATATTAAGCTCTCTCAGAGAAGAATAATTTTGTTGTTATCTGCGCCGTATTTTAAAATTTTGCCTCAAGTCCACAGAAATTTGCTAGGAGAGAGAAACGGGGGAGGACTGAAACTACATTCCCCCTGATTCATCAGATTACATTTTGACTGTATGCTTTTTCCTTTCAAAGACCAAATATGGAGGTGACCACTTGACATACACAAGTTCAAACAGTGCTGGCATAAAAAATTATCTTCTAAGGCAAGGAAAGTCATCGAGAAAAAACCCTAAGCGTAACGAATGAGATCAGAACTGCTAAGTGCTTGCTGGAGCTCTAGTTTCAGATTAGAAATAGTCAGGATTCTATAAACCTGTGCAAATGATGCCCCTTGTCTGAAAGACTTCCAGGACTGCTGGGAGAAGTGATCAGGTAATAATAACAAATACAAGCACACAATCATGGCTCAAAATAAACATCAGCTACTACTACTATTACTACTACTTTGCAATCAGTTTGACACAAAAAGAAAAGTAAGTTAAGTCTCTTGATCCAAGAGGCTTACTACTTCTTGCATTCTCTTTCTACTTGCCCTTTTATGGTTAAAGATTTGTTGTTAGGTAATTTCTTCTATATTTTGAAAAGATTGTTATGTCTTGAAAAAGCGTGGTCTCCAAGAAGTTCACACCTTTAAGAAATGCTGAAAAGGTCTGCCATTTATGTTGGATCAGGGCAAACTCTTCTTGTTTGGTACAGTAATGCCAGCAATCCCAATCTTCATGAATGTTGAGTAGTTAAAAAGAGATGAGTTTTTTCAGTTCTTTTCCCCAGATATTTACTACTGAATCGCCTGTGAAGCTTAATTCAAAGAATGCTAAAATAAGGTAGAGACTGGAGATACTTTAGGGCTGGTACTAGTGTGGTGAAGTTCTTTTGAGTTGGGGAACCCCTCCTAGGCTTAGCTCACCTTTAGATTCAGCTTCTACCTCAGATATAAGCAAGGGTCTCTAATAAAATCATTCTTGAATAAGAGCTACATTGATATCCATCCTAGATTTTCTATGTACATCCCAATTACAAATATTATATTAACATCAATTTTAGTATTTGGCACTAGTCCTGTGAGGGGGTGTAAAAATTCATTATCAGATGAGAAAGCACTATCACCCTACGCAATACCCCAGATTTCTGGAGTCCCTTCCTTTCAGACAGTGTGCCCCGATTTTAGGATGTGCAGAGTCAGTGCACACTGGAAGCCTTGCCTGCTCAAATCTCTGCCGACTGCCCAGCTCCCAGCAGCTCTCCACATCAGCCTGCACTTCTTGTCCACTCCCAGCCCCTTCTGTAACAATTTGAGCCCTCTAATCTCAGCAACTGGGACACGCCCAGGCTGCGCTGATCTACCCCTTGTTATAGATCATAAGTCCCGTAGCTGGCAAATGCCTGGTTACCCCAAGTCTGAAAACACACAAAACTGAACACCTAGCATGTCACATTGAATAACTTCTCTCTTGATTTCTTAACCCTACACCACCTAGGACAGTAAAACTGTATACTACACTTTATCAGTGAACAATCAAAAGCAGCCTAAAAGATTAGCAAGATGGGTTTGCTTTAAAAAATACGGTCAATCATATTATAATACAATATTTAGTCACTGAAGAATGTTCACTCAAATGAATTTTTACCATGTTAAGTAAAACACAAACCTAACAAGGTATAAAAGAATATGATCACAATTTTGCTTAAAAGTTCAAACACTACTACCACAACAAAAGAAACCCCAAACCAGTAATAATATGTTTATGCACACATATATAAAGGATTAAAGAAATAACCCAGAATGTTAATATAAGGTGTGGTGGGATTACAAGTGACACTAAATTTATTTGTGCGTTTTGTATTTAAAGATTTATATAAAAACATGCACTGCTTTGTCATTTTAATGTTATTTTAAAAGCATTACATGGAATAAATTAGCATATAAACATACAATGTAGTGCAAGTTACTGAATTATTTAGAAGTGAAAAATCAGAAACCATAGAAGAATGAACAAATTATTAATATGTTTTTACATGATAGACTTATGCAGCCATTACAAATGATGAATATATAAGGTGGTTTAATGAGAGAAAGTGATCAAGATTATATAAATATAATTTTAATTATATTAAAATATCAATAGGAAACAAGGCAAAATTTTTGTCACATTGCTTTTGAGTGGTGAGTGATTTTTCTTTTTATAATCTCAAAATTTTCTACAATTATAAGCAGGAAAAACTAAGTTTAAAACATTACTGAAAATACATTTAATACATCAAAATTGTTAACAGTGGTGCTTTACATGGAGGAAGAATAGAACTTTGGGGAATGGGGTTTATTCTACAGTATATTTACTCATGTAATTTCAAAAATAAGAATTACACTTAAAATAAAAAGAGTTTCATGTGAAAGCCATTAATTCAGTTCAGTTTTCTCTTAGGAAGCGTGTTTTCCAGTAACACTCATAGTGTCTGTACAGTGTGAGAGCCTGAGGGGACATGTGAGGAGTCTTAATAGGGAGACAGTGCAGGACAGTCCACTGCAGTGTAACACAGATGTGCTGGTTTGTAGTTTAGTTGCTCAGTTGTGTCTGACTCTTTGCGACCCCATGGACTGTAGCCTGCCAGGCTCCTCTGTCCATGGGATTCTCCAGGCAAGAACACTGGAGTGGGTTGCCATTTCCTTCTCCAGGGGATCTTCCCAAAGCAGGAATCGAACCTGGGCTGCTTGCATTGCAGGCAGACACTTTACCAACTTAGCTACGAGGCCAGCTCCCAAAACATGCCTTATTATTATTTTTTGGACAGAGCTCTATAAGCCAGACAGGCCAATAACAGTCCATTTGGATTTGGGAATGTTGGACAAAGGAGAACTCTGAACTTCCCTCTCGTCATGCTGGTCATGTCTCAGTCTAGCAGGAGGCTGGGCCACCTGTTCCCCCCTCCCCAACACCTACAGGGAGGGTGGGATCCAGACTATCAACACCAGCAGACAGGCACATGCCCTTCCAAAAGAGACTGGCCATTACCACTTTTTACTAGATTTTTCTCTGCCCTATTGTAGATCCTGATTTTCTGAAATAAGTGTACTGGGGAAGAAAATATATTATGAAAGAGAAGAATAAAAGAAAGGAAGAGACAGTGAGAATAGTAAAGGTAAAGAAAAACAGGGGTGGTGGGGAGGGGAAGGAGGGATATCAAGGGAAACAGAAATAGAAGAGAAAAGGGAAGGAGGGGACTTCCTTGGTGGTCTTATGGTTAGGACTTCAGGTTTTCACTGCCCGGGTTCAATTCCTGGTCAGAGAACTGAGATCCCACAAGCCACAAGGTGTGACCAAAAAGAGGGGTAGTGGGGAGAAAAAAGTGAAGGAAGTAGAGATGAAGGAGTTCTTAGCACTGAACCAGTGCTCTTCTACCCTTTATTTATTCTCAATAAAGTAAGACTGTGTGCTTGGACTTCCAAATGTATATTAATTAAATTTATCTCCTAAATATTCAGTGTTAGGATTTATGCAATGAGCCCTCAAAGGCAGGTTACTGAGCCACTGATAACACAAAGCTACGTCCCTTCCACCAAGATGTTACTAACCAGCTTATATGCCTGTAAGGCAGACCAACCACTATGATTCTGGGCCCTGACAAAAACCTTTTTAATAAAAAGGGTACCAGGCAGAAAGACCAAAATATCTATCAGTGAGGTAATTATATACTGGGGTACTGATAAAGGAAGGGAACCTCATATCAATTTCTAAATATTCAAGATGACCAGAATGTCACTAGGTGCCTGTCACAGTCATTATTTCAGAACTAAAAGTGGTTCTGGCCTTTTCTGGTTAGGAAAGCACACACACACGCTTGTTTCCCCTCTAGCTGCTCAAGCCCATGCACAGAGCATGCTTCCTTGGGGATACCTCCCAGATAAGGCTCGGGCAGGGCCAGGCCTACAGGGGCATCCTGTTGCCTTCAATGCTGAACTTGACAGCACGGTGCACTTTGCTGAGTCGTTTCTGTTCTGCAAATCTCCTCTTATGCTTTTCCAATCGGCTTAGGCCCTTTTTAAGAATACCAGGCTAGAAAGAGTAGTTTGAATGGAGAATAAAAAAAGATTACTGAGCAGCAATGAGGATCAGCGAGTAGTATTTACAGTGATGGAGCACAGTGTCTACCCTAAACACCTCATAACAACTGACTTAAAACAGCTCAACAGTAGGGTGCAAAAGGTGAGTTCTGTTCCTCAGGGTTCTAAAAAAAATAAAACACCAAAACACTCTAGCCTTCAAGCTTCAGTTGAAATAAAAGGAGTTAATATGAAGAAACTTCCCAACTGATAATGTTTCTTTAAGTCAGAAGTAATGCTCACCAGTAATAATGGTCAGAAATATAACCAAACCAGTAATAATAATAACCAGATAAACTGGCTAGATAAAGAGAAAAATAGCTCTCTTCAAATCAGATAAACCCTAAGAGCTGCTTAAGGGTTCTCAAACATGAAGTACAAGACAGACAGTAATCTGCGTTTCAGATCCACCTTGTTGTCCCTGGACTGATTACTTACCCTGGATGATTCCATTTCCACATTCCACTTGGGCCTGACAACATAGTCCTTGTTCGAGGGCATGGGGACCCTTGCCCGGGCGCAGAATCCAGGATCTCCAGGTCTAAGAGCCCTGAGAACGGGAAGAAGAGCACGCTGCTTATGTAGCCAGCCTTAGCCGGGCCCATGCACTCATCCGCACATCTGTGTCAGATCTCCTCTGCCCTCCCGATGTCACCCACCCATGCCCTGCTGTCTTAGACGGCTGCATCATCACTCATGCTGCTCTATTAACTGCTCAACTTTCCCCACAAAGCCAGCTTCCTCTGCAGGATTCCTTATCCCCTCTTCTCAGCTTCAGATATAATCGTGTCTCTCTCCTTTCTAAGGCTGGTTCCTCCATGAGGACTCTGAATCTCAATTTCTCTGGTCTAATGGAGTCACTTGTGTTCACTTGTGACATGGAAAGTCAGGCAGTCAAATGACCTCCCAAACTGAGTATGACCATAAAGTGGTTTACATGGTTGTGCATATGCAACTCATACAGTAATCTTTTGGTCTGTTTCCTGTTTTGTAAAAAAAAAACTTGAGATACAGATTCACATGCAGTTTTAAGAATTAATACAGAGAGATCCAGTGTGTCTCTCAAAAAACAACATGCAAACCACTACAGCACACTATGGCAAGCAGGATATTGATGTTGCTGTAACTCATCAATTTTTATTTACATTTTCCCGTTTGGCTTGCACTCATGAATCTCTGTGCATGTGTTTCTACATAAGAAACCACCACACTATTTTCCAGAGTGGCTGTACCATTTTACCTGCAGCAGTGGATGAGTGATCTAGTTTTTCTGCATCCTTGCCAGCATTTAATGGTGTCACATACGGTAACTTTCACATACAAATTTAAGAACTACCATGCTCAAGTAAGACTGCCATCCTTCAAAAGTAAAGTCTATTCAGTGTCTGGGAATTCGAATCACTCAACTTTTAGGTAACTATCTCCACTGGTAAAATGGAGATTGGATATGTGTGTATGTTGGGGTGGGGGGTGGAAGAGAAGGCTAAAAGATTCTAAACTCTCTTCTATTCCCTTGTATGGTTTGCTCTGTTCTTAAATATCAAGCTTCTATAACTTTCATATATGTGAATAGATCAACGGACTAGAAAATTTCCCACAACTCTTATTTCCCCCTGAAGCCACTATCAGCAAACCTATCCACAAGTAAATGACATGTGCTCCCTCCAACTGATTTCCTGTTTGCCTTTTGTGATGTGGGTGCTGCATAATTGCCAGCATTCACTGCAAAGCCCCTCTGAAGTCTACTCTCCACCATAGCCCCCTCCAGGGCAGCCTTGTCCTTCTCTAGGTTCTCGTCCAATGTGTAGGATCACAGCTCCTCACTGGCCTTCGGTGGCTACACCCCTTTTCAAAGCATTCAGTTTATTTTTTGATGCATTTAGTGGGTTTTTTTGTTTTGTTGTACTGTGCAGCTTGCGAGATCCTAGTTCCCCAACCAGGGACTGAACCTGGGCCACTGCGGTGAAAGCACCGAGTCCTAACCACTGGACCACCAGGGAATTCCCCGTTGAGATTATTTTTCACTCTGTTAATCTCATGGTTCAACAGTCTTTGCTAGGGAGATAACTATCAGTGTCTCAGCTCAAACTCCAGCACCAGACCCAGGATATTTACAGGACTCTCTCATTCACCTTCTATTTAATATGTTCAAGAAAAAACTCACCTATGACTTCACATCAACTTCTCTCCACTCTAGTGAAGGGTAACACCATCATCTCAGTTAGTTAAGTTTAAAATTCTGGTTGGTATCTTCAACTCTAGCCAGCTCTTCGCCCACCAAGTCACCAACTCCTGGCAGTTTTGCACCTGTGAATTCTCAACTTTCTGCTTCTCCATTACAGTTTCAGTTGACCTGTATCACCACCTTCAGTTCTTCTGCCCTGCAACCCATCCCACAGCATGCCACCAGCAGTGCATTCCAAATCAAATTTAATTTCACATCCATGCTCAAAAACTTTCTAGGAAACCAGAGAAGTAAACATCCCTCATCTTGATTTAAAGCACTTCAGAGTTTGGTCAATATTTGCATTTCCAACCTTATCTTCCACCACTTCAGGCACCACAGTTACTGCCCGATCACTTCGGCCTACTCAGTTCAGTTCAGTTGCTCAGTCATATCTGACTCTTTGTGACCCCATGGACTGCAGCACACCAGGCTTCCCTGTTCATCACCAACTCCTGGAGCTTACTCAAACTCATGCCCATCAAGTTGGTGACACCATCCAACCATCTCATCCTCTGTCGTCCCCTTCTCTTCCCACCCTCGATCTCTCCCAGCATCAGGGTCTTTTCAAATGAGTCAGCTCTTCGCATCAGGTGGCCAAAGGATTGGAATTTCAGCTTCAACATCAGTCCTTCCAATGAATATTCAGGACTGATTTCCTTTAGGATTGACTGGTTGGATCTCCCTGCAATCCAAAGGACTCTAAAGACTCTTCTCCAACACCACAGTTCAAAAGCATCAATTCTTTGGTGTTCAGCTTTCTTTATAGTCCAACTCTCACATCTATTCATGACTACTGGAAAAACTATGGATTTGACTAGATGGATCTTTGTGGGCAAAGTAATGTCTCTGTTTTTTAATATGCTGTCTAGGTTGGTCATAGCTTTTCTTCCAAGGAGGAAGTGTCTTTTAATTTCATGGTTGCAGTCACCATCTGCAATGATTTTGGAGCCCAAGAAAATAGAGTCTCTCCCTGTTTCCATGGTGTCCCCATCTGTTTGCCCTGAAGTGATGGGACCAGATGCCATGATCTTCATTTTCTGAATGTTGAGCTTTAAACCAACTTTTTCACTCTCCTCTTTCACTTTCATCAAGAGGCTCTTTAGTTCTTTGCTTTCTGCCATAAGGGTGGTGTCATCTGCATATCTGAGGTTAATGATACTTCTCCCAGTGATCTGGATTCCAGCCTGTGCTTCATCCAGCCCAGCATTTCACATGATGTACTCTGCATATAAGTTAAATGAGCAGGGTGACAATATATAGCCCTGAGGTACTTCTTTCCCTATTTGGAACCAGTCTGTTGTTCCATGTCCAATTCTAACTGTTGTTTCCTGACCTGCATACAGGTTTCTCAGAAGGCAGATCAGGTGGTCTGGTATTCCCATCTCTTGAAGAATTTTCCACAGTTTGGTGTAATCCACACAATCAAAGGCTTTGGCATAGTCAATGAAGCAGAAGTAGATGTTTTTCTGGGACTCTCTTGCTTTTTCGATGATCCAACGGATGTTGGCAATTTGATCTTTGGTTCCTCTGTCTTTTCTAAATCCAGCTTGAACATCTCGAAGTTCATAGTTCATGTACTGTTGAAGCCTGGCTTGGAAAATTTTGAGCATTACTTTGCTAGTATGTGAGATGAGTGCAATTGTGCAGTAGTATGAACACTCTTTAGCATTGTCTTTCTTTGGGACTGGAATGAAAACTGACCTTTTCCAGTCCTGTGGCCACTGCTGAGTTTTCCAAACTTGCTGGCGTATTGAGTGTAGCACTTGCACAGCACCATCTTTTAGGATTTGAAATAGCTCAACTGGAAGTCCATCACCTCCACTAGCTTTGTTCGTAGCGATGCTTCCTAAGGCCCACTTGACTTCACATTCCAGGATGTCTGGCTCTAGATGAGTGATCACACCACTGTGGTTATCTGGGTCATGAAGATCTTTTTTGTATAGTTCTTCTGTGTATTCTTGCCACTTCTTCTTAATATCTTCTGCTTCTGTTAGGTCCATACCATTTCTGACTTTTATTGTGCCCATCTTTGTATGAAATGTTCCCTTGATATCTCTAATTTTCTCTAGTCTTTCCCATTCTATTATTTTCCTCTATTTCACTCAGGAAAAGTTTCTTATCTCTCCTTGCTATTCTTTGGAACTCTGCATTCAAATGGGTGTATCTTTCCTTTTTTCCTTTGCCTTTAGCTTCTCTTCTTTGATCAGCTATTTGTAAGGCCTCCTCAGACAACCATTTTGCCTTTATTTTTCTTGGGATGGTCTTGATCACTGCGTCCTGTACAATGTCACGAACCTCCGTCCATAGTTCTGCAGGCACTCTATCAGATCTAATCCCTTGAATCTATCTGTCACTTCCACTGTATCATCATAAGGGATTTGATTTAGGTCACACCTGAATGATCTAGTGGTTTTCCCTACTTTCTTCAATTTAAGTCTGAATTTGGCAATAAGGATTTCATGATCTGAGCCACAGTCAGTCCCATCTTGTTTCTGCTGACTGTACAGAGCTTCTCCATCTTTGGCTGCAAAGAATACAATCAATCTGATTTCGGCTACTAGCAATCCTAAAATAGGCCTTGAGTGTTTATCCTACATCTTTGCTTAAGCTCTCCCCTTTGCCTCTGATCCCTCTAAAGACTTTGAGAGAATGGACTACTTTTAATATGATTCTGTATTTCTGGAGCCTAACACAGGTGAGTGAAACCTGATGTGCAAATGATGACTGAAATAAATAGCACTTTTATAAGATGAGGAATTATTTTCTCTGATGCAATATAAAAGACCTAATTATGATCTGAGTTTGATATTTCACTTTGCTCTTTTCCCCTTAATTGTAAAGTTCTATTATATATTATATAGCAAGTGGCAACAAAATCTTTACTTGAACTATTTTTCAATTTTCTTGTAGCCTCCAGAGCACCAATACAGTGTGGATATTCAATAAATGCTACACTAGAAATCATCCCCCACTACTCTGAACCATCATTTCATTCGCTATTTTTCTTAAGGCAGCAAGAAGAACATTCACAATATCGTGTAAGAAGAAAATCAATACAAAAAAATCTTACTTTTCCTCCCCTGTCAGCACCTTTTCCAGATCTCTTCGGGGTGTCTGACCACCAGTGCTGGGAGAAAAGCAATTGATGAGATATTAGGAATGTTAGAACTTTACAATTAAGGGGAAAAGAGCAAAGTGAAATATCAAACTCAGATCATAATTAGGTCTTTTATATTGGATCAGAGAAAATAATTCCTCATCTTATAAAAGTGCTATTTATTTCACTCATCATTTGCACATCAGGTTTCACTCACCTGTAATGATCCTGCTAGATGCAACTGTATCCAGTTTATGGATACAAATTTAACCAGTAATATCCCCCCTACCCCCACCCCCCCCCGCCCCGCCACTAAGAATCTGGAAATGGGACTAAGAAAGTCGTTCCTGTAAGTGGTTGCAACAACAGAAGCAACCTCCAAAACGGCAGAAGAGGCCAGATGCAACCAGGAAATTCTGGGAGGGGAGCAGGTAACAAGCTTCACTAGACACTGCTGCTGCTAAGTCGCTTCAGTCGTGTCCGACTCTGTGTGACCCCATAGACGGCAGCCCACCAGGCTCCCCCGTCCCTGAGATTCTCCAGGCAAGAACACTGGAGTGGGTTGCCATTTCCTTCTCCAATGCATGAAAGTGAAAATGAAAGTGAAGTCGCTCAGTCGTGTCCGACTCTTAGCAACCCCATGGACTGCAGCCTACCAGGCTCCTCCATCCATGGGATTTTCCAGGCAAGAGTACTGGAGTGGGGTGCCATTGCCTTCTCCAACTAATTCACTAGTTTAGTATGCAATAAAATAACAGAGGCTTTGAATAAGACTAGACTAGTGTCTAGTCACTAGACACTACCCACATTTAAACTTAAACGGTATTATGAACTACAAGAGACAGCAAGCGGAAAGACAAACTCCTATCATCTTATGGGTTTCTTAATCATCTTTATTTAAAAAAAAACACAACAACAACAAAAACCCTGAGTTATCAGAGCAATAGTATTTACTTCACTTACTCATACCTGTTCCCTCATACCTGTTCATTCTTCGCCTTTGGGGCATCTGTTCTAGGTCTCTCTGCTCCCTTTCTTCTCTTGTCATTCCTTTGTAGTTTGAGGTAAGACCAAATATAGGCCGAGACCATTCATCTACAACAAAGGGAAATTAATTATTTAGTCAACAGAGTGGCATTCTTGAAATAATCACACCCTATGGGAATGTCATATCAGAATATTCTCTCCTTAAAGACACCATTATTTCAGAACCATTTATAGGATAAATGTCTATTTAAGTCTTCTGCCCATTTTCTGATTTTTTTTTTTTTTTAATACTGAGTAGTATGAACTGTTTGTATATTCTGGATATTAAGCCTTGTTGATCACATTGTTTACAAATACTGAAAACAGAAAATCTTGAAATTCTCTATGCTCTTATTCTAACCAAAAACAAGCTCCTTTATTACTTAGTTGTCAAATTGGTTTAAATCTTTAAAAATTACCTTTTGATAGTGCAGACGTTGGGCCTGTATTCATCAAGTCTAAGAAAGCTGTTAACAAAAGTGCACACACAAAAATGTTCTACATGCACACTGTTTAGCCAGCAAAAGGCCAGAGGTGCCATTTGATGTTTTTGTTCTTACTGCTGCATTATATGGACATCCCTGGTGGCTCAGACAGTAAAAAATCTGCCTGCAATGCAGGAGACCTGGGTTCCATCCCTGGGTCAGGAAGATCCCATGGAGGAGGGAATGGCTATCCACTCCATATGCTAGCAGTCCCCAATCTTTCTGGCACCAGGGGATCAGTTTTGTGGAAGACAATTTTTCCATGGACATGTATGTGAGTGTGATGGCTTTGGGACGATTTAAAGTGCATTACATTTATTATGCCACTGCTGATCTGACAGGAGGTAGAGCTCAGGTGGTAATGCAAGTGATAGGGAGCAGCTGTCAATACAAATGAAGTTTTGTTTGGTTGCCAGCTGCTCACCTCCTGCTGTCTGATCTGGTTCCCCTGGTACAATAAAGGACCTTTACAGACAGAACACAGGTGTCATCAAACTAAGAAGGAAGCAAGGAGTCTTGGGGGTCTATATCTCTTTAAAAACTGACATGCCTTCCCCATCTCTGGATTCAGAATTACTTGTAGTACATCATGGGTATCAGTAGGAACAGCCTGCTTCCCTCTGCCTAGGGCAAAAAGAAGGTTGAAAACCACTGCATCAAAGCATCAAAAGCTCATTATTTAATAGGCAGTAAACTGCAGGTTAGTAAGATGTAATACTCCTCTAGTTTATTTAAAAAATTAAATTTCTTCTAAAAGTTTTTGATAATCTTAAAATAGCAATAGGCAAGTAACTACTGTATTCAGATATAAAGTCAAAGTGAAAGTGAAGTCTCTCAGTCCTGTCCGACTCTTTGTGACCCCATGGACTGTAGCCCACCAGGCTCCTCCGTCCATGGAATTTTTCAGGCAAGAGTACTGGAGTGGGTTGCCATTTCCTTCTCCAATTCAGATATAAAAGTAGTTACCATTTCAATCTAGCCTTAAAGTTTAAAAATCTTTCCAACACAAAGCACAGGAAGAATTAAGGAGGGGGATGAAGACACACATGGTGTTCAATATAGCAACTGATTAGATGAATTTCAGTTAAGACTTCTCAGGATTTCTCTGGTATCATTAAGTAATAACACACAAAAGGCTTTGGAGATCATTATAAAAGTAACAACAATAGCAGCAGCAGCTAACATTTCTTGAGGATTTACTGTATTCTAGGCACCATGCTTTATATATATCTTGTTTAATCTTTACGACAACCTAAGTTAAACACACAGTTCTCTGTTTTACAGAGGAGGAAACCTGATTTAGAGTTTAAATCACTAGCCCAAGGATATGCAGTAAGGCAGGTGGTAAACGGGAACTCTAGGGCCTATATTCTAATCTCCCTCTCTCTACATGTTCTTGATCCATAATTAGAAAACACATCATTTTATTTGTTATACACTGGGATAGCATCCTTAAATATACTGAGAAGCATTTTAAGCCTAAGGACAAAAAGCTTGGTATCTATAAGAAGGTATCAAAAATTTTTCTACTTCGTTTCATAGACTCATTTTAAAAGAATACTGGTAGAAATATAGTTAGTTTATATATATATATATATATAAAAACATATATACATATATACATATACGTATATACAAATATATATACATATATGTATATACAAATATATATACACATATATATACATGTCTCTCTATAAACATAAACACAAGAAACAAAAAGCAAAATGTACATACTGATTAATTTCCCTGCCATGTCCTTGTTGGACCTTGATTCCTTGGGGTGTTTATAGAGATACATCACTGCTCGTCCAATCCCACTATGCTTCAGGGTCTCCTGGCTCACACTAGGTAGCTGGGGAACATAAACACATACACACACATTAATCATTAAGAAGCTGGGAGTCCTGCCAATCTACTCTAGCGGGCCTGCAACACCTGGTTCATTCACAACAGAACAAACGACAAAAAAGTTCTATTTTCAGTATCTATAGTCATTGAACACAAAGATACTCTGTGAGGAGTTCAGAGTTCAGTACTACCACTGAGTTGAAGTAAAACTTAACAGTGTGAGAAAGTGTAAACTAAGCACCCTCGGAGGTTGCCAGTTTAACAAATCAAGGGCCCTCTCAGGTCTCTGAACCAAACAGACCTACATCTGAACCCACAGCCACTTGCTAGTTTTGTGACCTTGGACAAGTCATTTAACTTCTCTGAGTCTTAATTTCCTCATCTGTAAAATGGAGATAATACACCTATGCTGCAGGTTTGCTGTGAGGAATAAATGAACCTATACATTTAAAAAACACCTAGCACATAGCAGGTTCCTCGGGATTCCTTCAGAAGTTAAGCAGCTTGCCCAAGGTGTAAGAGCCACATAAGGTGGCCCAGACCAAGATTTAAAGGCACATCTGAGGCTGAAGTCGGTGCTCTTTCTACATCAAGTGCCTCCCTATAAACACACCCACCACCATACTACTCTTCTCAGATAAACCAGAGCTACTGCAAGATCTTTCTTCTTCAATACCATAGTCACAAGAAGTTTTAAAAGGCCTTCCTTTTAAGTTCATTTTACTTGGTATGCTCCTAATAAACATACCTAATACAACTCTTCTGACAGGCTATGGCAGACAGAATACAAAAATACACAGTAAAATGCAGAGGTTATGATAATACAAGCCATGTCAAATAATTAATGCAAACAAGTCAGATTATCTGCCTCTCACCTCTTGCAGAATCCTCAGCAGCTCTTCTCGAATCTTCAGTGCTGGTAAACTCCTATCTGGTAGAGGAGAGAGCCATTCTTTGATGGCGGACATCACACCACTGTCAATAAATGTTTCTTTAAGGTCCTGCCTAAAACAATAACAATAAAGGAAAAGAAGGTCAAGTCAATGAACGCTGGTTCTACTGTAGCTTCCTTTGATTTTCTTATATATTTAGTGATGTTTCAAAAAACTGCTTAAAAAAAATTACGCATTTATTTACTGAGCCCCTATTCATAGATTTCAACAGCTCTATGAAATTTAGTTCCTGTTTTCAAGAAACAGACATGATACGCAAAGAAAGATGGTTTGTTAACAGTAACCTGCTCCCCCCCGCCCCTGAAAACACATCAACTTACACGAGGGTAGGCTAATGCTGGTATGAGTGGTGCAGACATAATGAGCTTCAACTATCACATCTAAAAAACTTATGTTGAACCTAGGAGAACAGTGATCCTTAAACTGTTTCAAGTAATAGAGAACCCAGAATTATGCTATTCTTTGCAGGCAGGAATACCACCACTCTCCCAGCAGAAAAAAATCAAAACGAAATACTGATTATTATTAAAATTCCATTTTATGTACCAGATCAATTATGTTAACAGGGAACATGATATTATATATATGAAGTCTGGCACAGATAATTTTCTCTGTTGGCATAGAGGTAGCAATTTTCTAGTATAAAGTCCTAGACCATGTGTTTGGCTCATTGGTGTACTAATTCAAAGATAAAATTCATGATATAACAGGTCGCAGGAGTCTTGTTCAATACATCCTCCAAGCAGTCTTCCAGGATTTGCTCTGCTCTCAATCATACTGGGAAAACAGACCCAATTTATAGTGTATAAAGAACAAAATTAGTAGTTTCCAAATTTTCTTTCATTACCATCAGCTTGCTATCTGTTCTGTTTTTATCAGGCATAAAAGTTTAAGAAAAATCTCTGAGAAAGTAATAATTTAGGAAATTCTATTCATTACTATTTTTCTGTAAATTGATAGAAGTTGATCATTCTTTAACATCTCTAGAACACCAGTACATAGCTTGAATATCATTCCATTAAAAGGAAAGCACTTTTTTAAGAAAACAGAACACTTACTTCTTAAGGTGCATGACCACAGTAGGTAATAATGTTAATTTTTTCAGTGCTGGTTTTTTTTGATTATTCAACTGTCTGTCTTCCTATAGGAAGAAAAAGATTTTTCTAAAAAAAAAAGTAAAAAGAAAGCAATGGCTTTTTGTTTTTAACTTTTTAAAATAATTTATTTTTAATTGGAGGAAAACTACTTCACAACACTGTGTTGGTTTCTGCCATATATGAACATCAATCAGCCATAGATATACATATGTCCCCTCCCTCCTCCCACCCTATCCTGTCTCTCCAGGTTGTCATAGAACACTGGATTTGAGCTCCCTGAGTAATACAGCAGATTTCCACTGGCTATCTAATTTTGCACATGGTAATGTATATGTTTTAATGCTAGTCTCTCAATTTGTCCCACCCTCTCCTTCCCTCCATGCCCACGAGCCTGCTCTCTGTCTCAGCTGCTGCCCTGCAGATAGATTCATCAGTACCATCTTTCTAGATTTCATATATATGTGTTAATATACCATATTCATCAGAGAACAATTGCTAATAGCAAATTATTAACACTATAATTCTAAGCTTTAAATATAACAAAGTGGCAACTTCTCTGAGACACTAGAGGTTCTCCTACAAGAAAGAACTACATACAGTATAGGCATTTAGTAGTGCCAAAACCCACAAAATTGTTAGAATAATTAGTTTTAACATCTACAAATTGAGAGTAACAATTTTAATTTAAAATACTGGCACAAATGTCAGGTTTTCAGAGTTCATTCAATGTACAAATTATACATGGAAAAATTTAGTTTATCATCAAGAATAATATTCTACCTATGCAGTTTGTAACAAAAAGAATATGTTATTAAAAACTTTTAGTCTTTGATATTTGGGTATTTTTTTTCCTACTTTTTTTTTTTGGTTGCACTGCAAGGCTCACAGGAATCGTTAAGTTTCCGAAACAGGGATTGAAACCCAGGCCCTTGGCAACAAAATCTTGGTGTCCTATCCACTGGACCACCAAGGAATTTCCTCTGCTTTTTTAACTGTAGAAAATTTAAATTCTACAAACACAGAAAACAAAATGACACACTCCTGACACACACATTTCAATGATTAAACACACATGGCCAATCTTGCTTACTGATCTCTCTAGCTGCTTTCCCCTTCACCCTTGAAGGGGAACAAATCTGGAACAAATCCTATACACATAGCAAAATACCTCAGCAAGTGCCTCTAAAAGAGCAGGACTTGTTTTTAATCATTGTATTTGGCCAATTTTTACAATTTGAGCACAATTTTAAAATGTAATCTTTTAATCACAGGCAAAAGCATGACGCATGAGTTTAAAACCTATTAGACATAAGTTTATAATTTTTTTGTATGTGAAGAAACGTCACTTTGTGGTAAACTAGCCAAACCTGAGAGCAAAATCATTCCTCCATAAAAACAGCAAACCAGGGACTTCCCTGGCAGTCCAGATGTTAACATGCCATACTTTCAATGCAGAGGGTACAGGTTTGAACCTTGGTTGAGGAATTACATACTGTGTAGCCAAATAAATAAAATAGCAAAATATTATGAAAAAGGCAAACCAATTCAGCTAAAAAGGCTCATTTTACTAAATAATCAAGTCTTCATTTTTTTCCCCTAAAACATACTACTAAAAATTTCCATGTTTAACATTTGGAACATTAAACGCTTATCATAAAAAAAAAAATTAAGTATCTTTAATGTAAATTAAGCAAGAATTAAGTTTTTTTTTTAAAGGCAGGAATTCCCTGGTGCTCAAGTGGCTTGGACTTGGTGCTTTCACTGCCAAGGACATGAGTCCAATCCCTGGTTGGGGAACTCAGATCCTGCAAGCCACAAGGTGTGGCCAAAAAACAAAATAGGCTATATAACCAATTATGTGAGAGAAAGAAGGATGAAGCCGGAAGTGACCCACCTCAGCAGCTTCATTCATCTTGACAATCATGGCACTCACAACATCGTCAGCATCACTAATAAAAGTGCCACCATCGCGGTTGCGTCTGCGCTTGCCACTCATGCTCTTTTTCCGTTGTAACATCATCTCAAAGTCTGACAGAAAGTCCATGCTAAGCAGTAACACAAAAGCAAGTAGAATATAAATTCTCTTTTAAATACACATCTTCTTTTAAGAGTTAAGAACCACCATTTTTAAAATTCTAACTCAATGAAGTACTACTTTTTTTTTTTAAAGTACAAGTACTTTTAAAATTGTTTTTAACAGAACACAATACTGCTGCTGCTGCTGCTGCTGCTAAGTCGCTTCAGTCGTGTCTGACTCTGTGACCCCACAGATGGGGGCCCACCAGGCTCCCCCGTCCCTGGGATTCTCCAGGCAAGAACACTGGAGTGGGTTGCCATTTCCTTCTCCAATGCATGAAAGTGAAAAGTGAAAGTGAAGTCGCTCAGTCATGTCTGACCCCATGGACTGCAGCCCACCAGGCTCCTCTGTCCATGGGATTTTCCAGGCAAGAGTACTGGAGTGGGGTGCCACTGCCTTCTCCGACAAATCTGCTAAGAGCCTCAAAAAGCCATCTTAAGTGTTCACCTGAATCTTTACACTTAACAAGGAAGCTAATATGCTCTCTGCCAAGTAAGATGATACGGTTTATATAATTTAATTTCCAAAGGTATTGGAAACTCTCAGCTTAAATCTTGCATGTCACTAGGAATTAAGAAGGAAACTATTATTTACAGTATCATCTTTATAACCCTAACAGTAACTAATAAATCTTTCTATGTTTGGCACCTTTCAAGACACCAGATTTTTCTGCACAGATTCCTATCATCTCAACAAAAGTATGTGAAATACAATCAAGCAGTATTCTGTACCTAAAACTTTCCCCTCCGGGACTCCTAAATCAACTTTCTCTTTCTCAACAAACTTTTACTGGGCTACTTTTCAGACTGAAAAGTAAGCTGAGATATGAATTAAAAAAGCCTGACAACCAAATAGCTCCACAAAGATAGCTAAGCACAGGGCAAATGAAAGAAAAATAGCAAGTACAAATAATTTTAAGATAGCAACTGTATATAGAGAAGTAGACAGGAGAACAAAAATGGAAGATTCTTTCCTACACTTAATCAGGAACCAAAATAAGAAAAACAAAGTTTGTTAGTCTTCATCTCATTTTAAAAGTTCTCTTTAACAAAGTCCTTAAAACAAACTTACTGTTTTCCTCTCTTTATGTTATCATCAGAATCTGAATCTTCTGCTTCTTTTACCTGTGTTTCACTTTTTTCTTCTTCCAAATCTTCTTGGTTAAAACCCTAAATGCAGGGTAAGTTAGTCAGTTATCACAACCTCATTACAGACTCTTCCGTGTAACTGCCTGCTCTTGGATACCAAAAGATATATAGCAAAAAAGCTCCTTCCCCTCCAGCCATTAGCATTACTGGTTTTCTTGTTTCCTTCCAGAAACACTTATGCTTACAGAAGCACTTCTACTTACTACATTCTTTTATTATACACACTGAGTGTGGTATACTGTTGTGCACATTTCACATCTAACAAAAGAATCTGGAGTCAAACTGATATTGGTATAAACTACCTTTGTTTTTAAGGCTTTGATTTCATCAAACAATTGCAGCCATAATTTAAATATTTCCCTATTGACATTTAGATATGTGTAGTTGAAATCTTGAGAAATATCTGCAAATTGTCTGCAAATTGGTTATACCATTAACTCTCCTTCCAGCAAAGCACAAGTGAACCTGTTTCCTCACCTTCTCATGACTACAGCAGGTTATCAAGCATTGACATTAGCAATCTCTGCACTGAGAAAAACAAAAGACATCTCTGTAGTTTTCTCTGCATCCACTTATTATGAGTAAGGCTGGGCATTTTTCAGGTTTCAAAGCTATCTGTTATTATTTCTCTGTGAACTCTCAATATCCAGTGGCCATTTTCCCACTGGATCTTTGTCTTACTGGTATAGAAAATCTCTTTAAAAATGAGAGAAATCAGCCCTTGTTATGTGACAGGAACAGCACAATCCTCACACCTGTACAGTTTTGCAAACACAGTTTGATTTTGTTTATGGTAATGTTTTCCAGGCACAATTTTTTAACTTAAATGGCCAGTCTTCTCTTCATAGCTTGTAACTTTCACATTATACTTAGAAAAGCCTTCCCAATGCCTTCCCTAGTATGCTGTTTTTCTCACTGGACTGAACCTATCAGCTGATGTCCATTCTCCACACTAGAAAAATATATCTTGTCCTTGTAAATGTGGCTTAATGTTGAGTATAAGCCCCATGAGGGCAATGTTCAACAATCTCTGGCATTCATTGAGTGAATTCTTTTCTATTTTCTTTGGATTTGCTATTTTTCTACCACCTTGATCTACTTTCATTCTCTCTTGCTTTAGTAATGAAAGTACTGACGTCTTTTTCAACATAAGAACTGTTTAACAAGTTTTAATTTTCTCTGGATGGCAAGGCTGTTTTATTTGCCAATTTTGTTTCAGACTTTTAATTACATTGCATTCAGAAAATGCTGTCTATAGTTTCTATGTTTGGCAAAAGTTTAAATTTTATTTGGAAATGCAAAGAACCAAGAAAAGTCAAGGCAACCTTTGAGAAAAACAAACTTAAAGGACATAAAAAACCAAATATCCAGAGTTATGCATTAACAGTACAAGGATAGACCAATGGAACAGAAAAGATAATTCAGAAAAAGACTAGAAGATACACACTTGATTTATGACAAAGATGTCACTACAGAGTAGTGAAAAGAATAATCTGGGTCAACTAGGGGGTGGGGGGGCAGAAATCTTGACTATCTCATACATATTGAACTTGTTTGTTTTTTATTCACTGAGTCACGTCTGACTCTTGCAACTCCATGAACTGCAGCCCACAAGGCTCCTCTGCCCATGGGATTTTTCCAGGCAAAAACACTGGAGTGGGTTGCCAGTTCCTTCTTCAGGGGATCTTCCCAAACCAGGGATCTAACTTGTGTCTCCTGCATCGGCAGGCAGATTCTTTACCACTGAGCCACCAGGAAAGCCCACACACTGCACATAAAAACTCATTCTAGACAGACTATATAAGTTAAATGAAAAGATAAGCAAGATTCTAAAGAATTACTCACAAGAATGTTTTTAGGTAAAATTTTCCGACAATTCAAAAAACCTTCAACATAAAGCAAAAGATTGGTAAAGCAGATTTACAATAAAAAACTTTTGCTCATTAAAGACTCCATTAAGAAAGTGAAAAGGCAAGCCACTGAATAGAAGATATTTTTATCTTTTATAATCTCCAAAGGGTTTCTATGTCTGGATTATATAAAAAGAGAAACTTCTCGGACTTCCCTGGTGGTATAGCAGATAGGAATCCGCCTGCCAATGCAGGGCACGTGGGTTCAGTCCCTGGTCTGGGAAGATTCCACATGCCACAGAGCAACTGAGCCCATGCGCCATAACTACTGAGCCTGAATGCTGCAATTACTGAAACCTATGTGCCTAGAGCCTGTGCTCCCCAACAAGAGAACCCAAGGCAGTGAGAAGCCCACAAACCACAACTGGAGTAGCCCCTGCTCTCTGCACCAGAGAAAGCCCTCACACAATAACGAAGGTCCAGTTCAAACAAAAATTTTAAATTAAAAAAAAAAAAAAAAAAAGAGACTCTTTCCTATCTTTGGTGGTATTTTTTGGTCTGATGGTTCTATTGTTTATATTTCACTTACAGAATTGTGCATTCTCTTTGCAGTTCTGTCAATTTTTGCTTTGCATATGTTATATGTATTTAAAGCCATGTTACTAAGTACATGGCTAGGTACAATTTAAAACCTTTTTCCAATATAAAGTGACCCTCTTTATCTCAAACAATGGGTTTTGCCTTAAAGTCTAACTCTTTGATATTCATATAGCTACATCAGCTTTCTTGTGGTTAGTGTTCAGAGAGAGTATCCTTTTCCATTCTTTTATTTTCAATGTTTCTTTATCTTCTGTTTTGGATAAATTTTGAAATGAGTATAAATATACTCATTTTAAAAATCTAGTCTTTTTAAATTTGTTCTTTAACTGGAGCACTCAATACATTTCAGTGTGATATTATCAAAGTTTGTTATCTGCTATCTTACCGTGTACTACTTTCTAACTGTCCCCCTGTTCTGTATTTCCTTTATTTTTCTCTTTTTTGCCTTCTTTTGGATTGACTAGCTTTTACTATTTCATTTTTCCTTTCTATTAGGTTGGAAGTTACACACTCCAATAGTATTTTTAGAGATTACAATGTGTATCCTGACTTACCAAAGACTACTAATGTATTTTTACATACCTTTGCAAAGACCTGTGAACATTTCAATTTCACGTAAATGCCCAATTTGCTACTGCCATCATGTTTTAATTTTAAACATATTTTAAACCATACCAAACGTGACTCTGGCTTGCATGACCACTACCCATTTAGACTGAGCCACATGCTTTTGTTTCTCTTTTTTCCTTCCTGCATCCCTGACTTTCTGCCTGAGATATTCTTTCTGCTTTTACAATTTCTTCCAGTTGGCATTTTGATAAGATGAAATAAGAAGGGAATCTTCATTTTTGTAGAATACAAAAAACTCGTAAGTTTTAGTTACTGGATTCTCTTACTTCTGCTGACAAGTCAGCTATTAAAATAACTTGCTCTCTGAGGGCTTCCCTGGTGGCTCAGACAGTAAAGAATCTGCTTGAAATGCAGAAAGCCTGGGTTCAATCCCTGGGTTGGGAAGATCCCCTGGACCCGAAGGGCATGGCAACCCACTCCTCTCTGAATGTGCTTGTTTATTACCCTTTGGCTGCTTTCAAGTCTTTCCTGCAATTTTATTGTGATGTATTTAGGGGCAGATTGGTTTGTATTTATCCTACCTGTAATCTGTAGAATTTCTAGACTCTACGATTTATGAATTGTTTCTTTAAATACTGCTTCTGATATACGTATATTTTTCCTTTCTCCTTCGAGGATTCCAATTCACCCTGTTAAACCTTCTCATTATGTTTTTTACATTTTCTACACTAATATCTCAGTATTTCATTCTACATAGTTCCTTCTAACTTACCTTCCAATTCACTCATTTTCTTGTCAAATATGTCTAATCTGTTGTTAAACTCACCCACCAAGTTTTAAATTTCAGTTACTGTATTTTCACAGTTTCAGAGTTTATAAAAAAAATAATTAATGTATTTAACCACCCTGGTTGTGGTGGTTTAACCATCACTGGTATTTAACCATCCCAGTGTGGTTCACAGGATCCGTGCTGCATCACGCGGGATCTCTCCTTTCAGCCAATGACTCTCCAGTAGCGGCGTACGGCCTCCAGAGTGCGCAGGCTTGGGAGTTGCGGCACACAGGCTTTAGTTGCTCTGCGGCACGTGGGATCCCAGTTCCCTGGAAAAGGATCAAACCCTCCTCCCCTGCACTGAAAGGTGAACACTTAACCAGTGGACCACCAGGAAAGTCCCCAGAATCTCAACTTGGTTCTGTTCCAAATATTTAAACACACACACACACACAACTATTTGCTCTAAGAAACTTTTTAATCTTTTATCTTGCTGAACACAGATACTATCTAAAATTTCTATATCTAGAGCCCTTAGGTCTATTTCTACCATCTGTTGTTACTACTGTTTTCTTTTAAATTGTGAAGTGCATATTATGTATTTGAAAAACTACAGAAATAATTTGAGGTCTATGATTATGTTAACTTTGTCCTGAAAGGTTGTTTTTTTTTTTAACGTTTTGGCACATGGGATCTTAGTTCCCTGATCAGGGATAAAATCCAAGCTTTTTGTGGTGGAAGCACAATCTTAATCAATAGACTGCCAGGGAAGTCCCTGTCCTGAAAGGATTTCTGTTTGAATATATCAGGTTCCTGAGAGCCAGCCAACAGGCTAATCACGGTAATCAAACTTCTGAGACTGAGACTGAGCAAACCATGTTGCTAGATGACTCAAAGGTAGCCTAAAATCTGAGCAAAGGCTATTTTAACTTCCAGTTCACCCTTAATCTTAGGAGTCTCAATTCAGAGCATTGGGTTTTCAGGGTCACCTAACCTCAACAGGCCCTGACCTCAAAGTTTTGTCTCTTGAGCCTTGAGGCAACTGAAAATAAACTTATCCTCTCAGCCTGACTAGATGAATAGCCCAGAGAAAGCAATTCTAAATGCTGAGCTTACCTCTTTAGGTTCCTACCTTCTGCTGGGTTTTATCTCATTTTTATGATGATGAGCAACTTTTTGAAACATTTTGTCTAGCTTTTGTAGATGTCCTTAGCAGAAGGACAAATTACATTGCCTGCCATTGCTATAATCAGAAGCTCCATAACTATTGTGAGTCTCTAGCATTATAAAGTGCCTTTTCATTGTACTTTAATGTGTTCCTTCCTGTCCTTAATACAATTTGCCTGTTATATTCCTTTTATGCCTTTGTAGACCATTTCATTTCACTTTCTGAATACCTTTTTTCTAGATTATTCTGCTGGATACATCATAGTTGTTTATTTTTACTTACTGAAATCTCTTAATAGAGAACCACTGCCATAAAAACAAACAAAAAAAACATAAAGAGGAAATATTTCCATCTTATACTTACTGTAAATTCTTCCTCCTCCTCATCACCAGATTCTCCAAATATGTCTGCAATAAGATTTCTAGAAAAAAAATATAAACAATTTTCATTTGTTTTCTTCTCATTTGCATAGGAATCATGAAACCTTTTTCTACTAGGGTATAATTTACATATAGTAAGACATGTAGGTCTCATGTGTCTACTTTAATGGGTTTTGACAAAAGCACACATTTATGTAACCATTACCTTAATAGAACAATTGCATCTCCCAGAAAGTTCCTTTGTGACCCTTTCTAGTGAGCCCAATATATAAATGTCCCAGAGGGAGCCACCTTTCTACCTACCATCAGATTAGTTTTGCCTGTTCTGCACTTCATATAAGTGGAATTAGATAACATGTCCCCTGTACTTCACTTGTAAGAGAGTGTTTTTGAGATTCATCCATGCTGTACTACGCAGCAGTAGCTGAAGAATTAAAATCCTTCATCTCCCACAGCCATGTAATTAGGCAGGGTATACTGTATTACGCTTCAACACAGAATTTTAATGTAAGTTTAAATAACTTGAAAGACAAACTCCTCTCTACCACCTTATATGAACCCTGGGAAGTTCGGGTTACACGGTCACTTACTCTTCTTCATTCCCTGACTCACTATCACTCCCAAACAGATCCTTCTCTTCATTTTTCTTATCAGACAGTTCTTTCCCCGCTTCCTCGTCACTGTCAGATGCTATCGTCTTCTCTCTTTTGCCTGATTTGTCCGATATAACATCACTGTCAGAGTCATCTGCATCAGAGACAACACGACTCTTCTTTGCTGCTGCTGAAAAAGAAAACCATCATTAATCTTATTCACCATGGTCACTGTGTTAGAACGTACAACAGATGCTCTAAAATGGCAGTATGTGGCAAAAATGAAAGGTCTTATAACACAGTTTAGAATAAAAAAAACTTAAAGATTCACTCAAGAGTCATCTTACAATTAAGAAGATGTTAGGAAAAAGAGGCCAAAAGATGAAGTTTTTCACCAAAATAAAGTGGGCATCAATAGCTACCTTTCCTTTGGGGGAACGAAGAAAATAAGACTAGAATCTCTTTCATGCTGCCTAGTATTAGCAGAACTCTTAAGGCTTGGATATTCTTTTGTGGAATCCCCATTTCTCAATTATCCATCACTGCTCAATCCGGAATTTCAAACTGCACATATGTTGCTCTTTTCCCTTCTCCTTTAATAACTGTCAGGTATTGGGGAATGTCTCTTCCAAAGAAGATATTTCATCAAAAAGTAATCAAGTAGTAAAGATTGGAATACTCTGTGGAGACACTGAGTCTCTAAATAAGAGTACTTCACAAACTTCCCAGCATTCAATGATGTTTAACAAATGAAGACAGGTACCCGTGGGAGCTCAGTCACTGTATGGATGGGATGCAGTGCATTAGCTGTCAAAGAGACCCACCGCTAACTCTGGATACAGCTGAGTTTTCATGTAATCATATTTCCTTGAACATTACCCTTTCTAGTAAAAAACAAACAAAAAATTTTCATGTAAATCTTTCATATTGCCATTATCATGCAATCTATCTTATCAACCTGAAGCAGTCAGAACTTAACAAATACTGCTCAAAGAATTCAAAGGAAATTTAATATTAAGACTTGCCAATGAGGGAATTTCCTGGTGTCCAGTGGTTAAGACGTTGCACTTTCATTGCCAAGGGCCTGAGTTCAATCCCTAGTTGGGGAACTAAGATCGCATAAGCCAGAACTATGCTTCATATTATAAGTTTAGACAATAAGTAAAACTACTGATAAACAGCCCAAAATAATTCCTTACATGCTTTCTCTTCATCATCACTATCAGAAAGCACAGCAGCTTTTCGCTTTGCTACCTTCTCCTCCTCCCCTTCTTTTTCTTCATCCTCATCACTGTCAATTTTGGCCCTTTTAGGTTCTTCCTCCTCGCTGTCAGAACTGTTGAACCGCTTTCTGTCTACATGGGCATCTGCAGGAAGGGAGTCATTCTGCACTTCCGTATCCTCTCCCTTATTCTCCCCATCACTGTCCTCCTCAGACTCTGGTTTCTGTTTGTGTCTGGAGGCATCCTCAGTTTCTGAATCACTGGCAGGTCCCTTCTGAGGCTCCTCACTCTCAGAGTCACTGACTCGGGGTTTGGGAAGCTCCTCATTTTCAGAATCACTGGCCTGGTTCCTTGGGGGGTCCTCACTTTCCGAATCACTTATTCGGGGTTTGGGAAGCTCCTCATTTTCCGAGTCACTGGCCTGGTGCCGTGGGGGATCCTCACTTTCTGAGTCACTGATACGGGGTTTGGGAAGCTCTTCATTTTCCGAGTCGCTGGCTTGTTGTCTTGGCGGGTCCTCACTTTCTGAGTCACTGATTCGGGGTTTGGGAAGCTCCTCATTTTCAGAGTCACTGGCCTGAGTCCTCTGAGGCTCCTCACTTTCTGAGTCACTGATCCGAGGCTTGGGAAGCTCCTCACTTTCAGAATCACTAATTCGAGGTTTAGGGAGCTCTTCATTTTCAGAGTCACTGGCTTGGTTCCTCGGAGGTTCCTCACTCTCTGAGTCACTGGCTTGAGGTTTTGGAGCACCTTCTGTTTCCGAGTCACTGGCAGGACTTTTGGGGAGCTCTTCAACTTCTGAATCACTGGCAGGAGGCTTCCTAACATCTTCATTTTCTGAGTCACTTGCATGTCCATTAAGCAGTTCCTCATTTTCAGAGTCACTCGCAGGTAATTTCCTGGTCTCCTCACTTTCAGAGTCACTCCCATGGTGATTGACATCTTCATTTTCAGAATCACTGGCAGGAGGCTCTGCGTGCTCTTCAGATTCAGAGTCACTGTCCTTTTGTCTCTGGAGTTCCTCACTTTCAGAGTCACTGGCATTAAGATTGGAGGGGTCATCATTGTCAGAGTCTGTCACCTGATGTCTTTTGTTGAGGCTATCTTCTCGATCACTAGGTTCATTCTGAAAAATTAAGGGAGAAAAAATTAGAAAAGTAAAAAAAAAGTTTGGTAGTAAAAATGTTAAACTTTTCAGCTATTTTTTTTTTAAAAAAAAAACTGAGGTTTAGAGCAGTCTTGGTCATACATCCAAGTAACCCTGGCACAAAAAAAAAAAAAAGTTTTAGGGAAAACACTGACTAACCTAACAATACTAACATATAACATCACATGAAGTAATCTGAAAACTCTAGGGTACAAAGGTGATACAAGTATATTATAGCTGTGCTTTTGTAAATGCAGAGAAAAACATGTAAAATTAAACATGTCAAAATACTAACAACTAAAATGTGGGGAATTTTTTCCCTTCTAGTATCTGAACTCTCCGTAATACGGTAATTAATATTCTGGCTTAAAAAGTAAAGTACTTCTGTGTTTGAGTTTCCCTCCTTAAAAATATGTTGAGCCGGTATTTTTCTTTATAATATATGACGAACATTACCTGGACTTACTTTAGCACAAACCAATTCTCAAGCAGCAAAGAAACAAAGTATAAGCCCACCATATCATGGGATGAAATAATTAAGTAGTAAGACAATTCAGTGACAAGATGAAAGGCTTATAAAATAAGCTTATAATATAAAAAATTGAGGGCTTTTTCCCCTCTGTATTTCACTGCCATCTTGACAGCAAAGTTTCAAAGACATAGTAACTGCTATAAATATATTCATTCAAATATAACATATTCAAGAAATTTTTTAAAATCATAAATTTTTCAAATTTCCCAAAGGTATTTTTCTTTTATTATCATGGGTCACTCACAGCATAGCACTGTACTCCTTGTCAGTCATACACCCTGTTACCCCAATAAAACTGGCATTTATCTATTAAATTAGGACAGGAGAAATTACAGAATTTTTTCATACTGTACAAGATATAGTACTCCATATATGGATAGAAGCTTACTTTTGGCTGTATTTCATAATTTAATTTTTTATGTTTTAAAAGAATATAGATGAAAAAATTAACTATCTAGAGTGTGACGCCTAAACAGGCAGGCATTTTTTGGCCTGTTGTCGTCACTGAGAAGGCACACTCTGTGCTTCAGAGCGCAGAAGGGTGTCTGGTATACACAAAATCATAGGAAGAATTCATTGAATGAATAATAAGAATTAAATGTTAATAATTTAAAGTGAGGAATAATTAACTCAACAAGTATCTGCTTCAAGTCTACCATGTACAAGGTGCTAAGAATCAAGGCTGAACACGTCTCAGTGCCTGACCTTAAGGAAGTTTTATCTAGTGAGCTGGCCACATATACAGTAACAATAGTATAACATACACTATTACAAAGGTGATATTCTGAAAGCCAGGTAGTGATTTATACGAAACTAAGCCATAAAAGGTGTGCAGACAACAGGTATTTAATTATTGGTGATGACAGAGTTAAGAAGTTAACTACATTATTGAGGGTGGAAGGCAAAAGATACAGGTACCAGCAGAGGTAACTAAAGCAGGAGGCAAAAGGGAAAATTGTTAACTGCCTTTCGGAATGCTTTCAATAACATACTCATGACATGTTCTTATGACTCAATTTATTTCAGCTGCAAACAACACAAATCATTTCAGGCTAACTCCAGAACAATCTTTCCAGAATCACAGCGGGATGAATGGTTAAAGGCTCCAGAAGGGTAGGAACCAGGGCAGTTCAGAGAGCTCAGAAAGGGAACTCAAGGACCTTTCACTAGAGACTTAGCTCTCACCACTGATAAATTTTGGTGCCTTGGACCTCAATTTTAAGTGCCCAGAAGAGATGATCTAACAGGTCATGGCAATAGAGGATGTCCAACAGGTTATAGCCAAAGCAGAGGCGCAGCGCTGGGAGAAAGGAAGAAGACAGAAAGACTCCCAAAGATAGAAGAGAGGCCATGAACTGAGCAGTCATTCCAAAACGCATCTATTACACTTTACCCTGGACTTCCCGACCAAGGACACGACATGTGATAACGACTGTGAAACTTGTGAATTCTCATCAATTTTTGAGGAGATTTGTAAGAATCTGAGTATCTACCCATCAGGTGTGGCACAATGGAGGGAAAGTGGGAAGTCACCATGGTAAGAAAGTACTGATGGATAGAATCAAGGTAGACAATGTACTTCGGCGAATACATTGTAAGACTTAGGAAAAGAGTACATTAGAAATTATATGGTAAAACTTAGAAGTTATCAAAATGATATTAAAAAAAACTTTAGACTGGTTTCAGCAAGTAAGTTGTAAACTTAAAAAAATATTTTAAAAAATGCTTTTTAAAAGTCATATTTGATATCAACAAATAAACAGTGGGATTCCCAGGTGGCCCAGTGGTAAAGAATCCGCCTGCCAATGCAGGAGATAGAGAGATGTAGCTTCAATCCCTGGGTCTGGAAGATCCCCTGGAATAGGAAATGGCAACCTACTACAGTATTCTTGCCTGGAGAATCCCACTGACAGAGAAGCCTGACGGGCTACAGTCCATAGAGTCGCAAAGAGTCGATACAACTGAGCAACTCAGTGCAAACACGTGCCATTTAAACACTATTTCTTAATATAAAAGGATCCCCAATTTTAACTCTCAGAGAAACTGAGCTCTCTAACAGTCCTTAGAGGCTTTAGACATGTCTATAACGCCTCATATCCCGCTCTTAAAATCATTTACACTATAGTGGTTACCCATAGTGAATGAATTGGTTGATGAATTGGTTGTTCGTCTCAGCAAATGGTAACAGATTCCTTACGACCAGTGCCACAATATGCAGAGATAATTAACACCCTAAATTAAAAATAATTAATCAAAATGATATAAAGCAAGTATCAGTTTGTAAATTTCAAAGAAGTATAAGAATGTCAAATAGAATTCCTTGTAAAGAACCAAAAAACTGAGGACAACTGTTTCCTCCTTATTAATTAAAAGAATTAAACTCAAAAGAGTTGAACTTGCAGACCAACCCTTCATCATAAATTGGTAAAACATTCAACACCAAGTCACATAGTAAATTCCATGAGGAAGTATTTACAGGAACATTTTCCAAAACATATTTCACTGGATCTTAGTTCAAGAAGATAAATTTTAAATCCTCATTGTGGAGCTTTGACAATACATATCACTGTAAGAGCATAAGGAAGGATCTGAGAAATCCAGTTTTTATTACACAATGCTGTTAATCCAGTGTAGCTCCTGAAGGGCTGCAAGGCTTTTGACTTTGTGAAACTCCAGCTTTACAGCAATCATACACATAATAAAAAAAAGATATATACCTGAGTGTCTTTTGTCAAAAGCTGGTTGATCTTAGAATCAGTCAAAAACAAAAACACTTCTGCTGGGTACTAGAAAAAGAAAATGTCTACACAAAGTTTAGGAGTTTATAATGATGGGACTTCCCTGGTGACTCAGTGGTAAAGAATCTGCCTGCCAATGCAGGAGACACAGGTTTGATCCCTGGTCTGGGAGGATTCCACATGCCTCAGAGCAACTAAGCCCATGTACAACTACTGAGTCTCTGCTCTAAAGCCTGGGAGCCACAATTACTGAAGCCCGCGCCCCCTAGAGCCCATGCTCCACAAGAGCAGTCAGTGCAGTAAGAAGCCCGCACACCAGAAAGTAGCCCCTGCTGGCCGCCACTAGATAAAAGTCCACGTAGCAATGAAGACCCAGCACAGCCAAAAACAAATAAGTAACTAAAAATAAAAAGTTTATAATGATGAAGCAAACTCCCGTCTACCTCTCCAGACTCGCTTCTGCCCTTTCACCAGCATCAACTCTATGCACTGCACCAGCAGTTCCCAAACTCTTGCATTAAGAATCACCTGGGAAGCTTTGGTGAAAACACAGATTTTGTGCTTCTCCTCTCCAGGTATTTAGATAGTAAATCTGGGGAAGGGGGTCAAAGAATCTGCATTTTGACATCTAATCCAAGTGACTCTAACTGCACATTAAAATTTTACTGCAGACACATGGAACTACAGATTCACTACATTACTCCATGTTTTCACCTCAGCTTGTCCTTTTCATATCTCAACATGAGGCAAAAATACCCCCTTCCTGAAGCCTCTTTCATCCTTCTCTCTAGGTAGAATGGATTCTGAGCAATATGAGTTCACAATGTGGACTTAAGAGTCTATAAGATCTAGGCCATCTAGGTTCATGGCTCATCTTCTTCTGTAAAATTTAGGGAAATTACCTTAACTTCCCAAAGTCCTCAATCTGACAGTCAGAAATAGTATTTCTAACTTAGAGGTCGGTCTATTGAGAGGACCAAATGCATGTGCCTGTGAGCACTCACTGTATGTTGCTAATCATCTACAACCAATGATTAATTATAAGACATTCACCCTTGAAGACAGAGCTCAGATGCATCATCTCTGCAGGCTGAGCTGGTCAGTCACTCCTCCTTTCATGTCACCAGAGCGTCTTGTGCATCTACCTCACTAAAAGGTGATGTTTTTACATTTATCTTCATAATATGAATGAACAAATGACCTTAAGATAAGAGACCATTTAAGAAAAGTAACCCAAAACCTATCTTTTACCTTCAGTATACAAATAAAACAAACCCCACAAGATAATGCTTAACAAAAAAGAACCAAAGCAAAATGTTTTTCTCATAAATTTGGTAGACTCAAAGACAAAGGCTGAAACCTAACACAAAGAAAGGACATAAATGGAATTGAAAGAAGTGCTATCAAATAGGGTAAACAAGGAGAGCAATGTCTGAAAAGAATCTTCTACGGGCTTCAGTGTACTCCTCATAGGAACGCTTTCCTTATATTAGCACAACCTTTCTGTGCAAAGACCCAAATGATTGCAGACTGCTATCTCTTCTCAATTCAAAGTAAAGCTGGGGCTAATGGGGCTGTCACCAACTTCAACCAAAGATGGATACTTGTGCCCATTAGCCTCTGCCTACAGTCAGCAAAAAAGGAGAAGCCAGGCACTATTTCCAAACAACCTCTTTCTCAATAGCCCCATACACTATTTTTTCCTGTGAGACCCTCAAGAGGGGAACATTACTTTTCTATGTAGATAAAACCTATAAAGTGGATTCTTTTTTTTTTTTTTTTTTTTAAAGTGGATTCTAAAAATGCACATTACTTTCCATATATTTTCTGTGGAACAAAAAACAGCTGATCACAATCCACAACTAATTTCATGCTGCTCAAGAGAATATTCAAATAAAACAACAAAAATTAGAACTGGCAACTAGTTATAACTAGGTTGCATTCATGCTCAAATTGCTTTATTTAAAAAATTGTGTTTCCAAAGAAGTTAAACTGTCACTGTTTGCAGATGACATGAAGATTCTAAAGATGCTACCAGAAAACTACGAGAACTCATCAGTGAATGTGGTAAATTTGCAGGTTACAAAATTAATACTCAGAAAATCTGTTGCCTTTCTATACACAAGAACGAAAGATCAGAAAGAGAAACGTCAAACAGTGATTCTATTTACCACTGCATCAAAAAGAATACAACACCTAGGAGTAAACCTACTTTCCAGCCATAATACTCCTGAAACACAAGTGCTTCTCAGTTCTAGGCCTTTAAACCTGTGGTTCTCTCCAGCTAGAATTATCACCACCACCTCTAACTGGCTTCTCTATCTGGTAATGTCAGTCACTCCTCAGAGTCTACTTAGCCCACCCTCCCATCCTCCTACAGTCCTTTGTATGTGCCCTTTATGTAATTTTTAAATATAGTTATTTGATGCATGCTAATAAAAATAGGTAACTATATAAAATGATGGGACAGTTATTCTAGTTATTTTCCTATGATTTCAAATATTAATGTGCAAACACAGAAAAGTATATTAAAATCACCTTCAACAACACAACCCAAAGATCACCATTATTTACATTTTTTACGAGAAATTTCCTCTCAATCTCTTCTCTGTGTGAATTTACTTTAAAACAGTAAATAAGGATCTAGAATCACAATTTAATGGCTGGTATCTTTCAAGTAACACACTGAATTCTCCCATTTCACAAAATATTTTTTTGGAAACAACTGTAATGGCTGCATTGTCATTCTTAGAAATGTTCTCTTTATATTTTAATTACTAATTTTCATTTTGTTGGACACGTATTGCTTCCTTTCTTATTTTTCTTTGCCTCATTTGTCCATTTCAGTGTTCTCAACCTGAGGGTGGTTCTGAGTCCTCCCCTAAGGGGGCGTTTGTGAATGCAAAGGCCCTTTGGTTAGCAATGACTGGAGAGGGTATGTTACTACCATTTTATTTAATGCTTTGGAACCAAGATACTAAATGTCCTGCAATATAAAGGACTGCCTCTAAATGCCAACAGCTGGCTTACTCAGAATCATCTGTTTAGCTGGGCGGCTCTCCGTGGAGGGGAGGCCACATCCACACACAGCAGGAGAACCAATGAGATGAAAGAGCCAAAGGTCCCAGCAGAGACTGTGTTACCAGAGTAACAAGTAAAGCAGCCTGGCTTCTTCTGGAATGTGAACTGGGAAACACAGCTTCAACCAACTAGTAAAGAGAGATAAAAATGAGGCTAAGTGAAAACTTCTGGTATGCTCTGCTGACACACTAACAGTGTGTCCATCTAACAGTGAAATCTGTTACAAGTATTTAAAAACAACCATTCAGGGACTTCCCTGGGGGTCCAGTGGTTAAGACTTAGCACTTCCACTGCAGTAGGTGAGGGTTTGATCCCTGGGGAGGGAACTAATATCCTGTATGCCATGGGGTGTGGCCAAAAAAAGAAAACTTGAGAGGAAATAAAAAGACACACCTTTAAGTGTAAATTAAAAAAAAATTATTACAACCATTCAAAGCCTCTGGAAATGGTACTAAAGACAAAGAGCAAATAAAGAAGCATCTATCCAAGAAGGTCTACAAAAATTTGGTAAGAAAGGCAAAAATAGCTGGTATTTGAACCAATACTACTCCTTACTTCCACCCTCAGAGATGAACAAGAAAATGATTCTACTCCAGGCTGCTGCAGTCAAAACCAGGGTACTCTCTTCCTCTAGCTCCCGAGGGTGGGGTTTCTTCCCAGGAAAAGCATGATGTCAGTGTTTCTCATTCTGCCTCCAGCTACCTGTTGCTGTAGGTAAGTTCCCAGCAAGTGCAGCTGAAACTGGTGGCTCCCAATCATAGTAAGAAGGCTCTACTGGGGGCAGAGCACACTGAGAGTGCTGGAGGCCTTATCGCCTTTGCCCGAATTTGTGCACAGTGGTTCCATGCCAAGAGAGGCAAGCCAGGAGCACTTCAGGTTGCTATCCAATCCCCACCCCACACTGCGAGCTCAGCTTCTGGAACTGGGATGTCACTCAGAGAGAAATGTGCCATCACCCTTTCCCGCCCCAAACTCCAGATCCCTGGCTCAGAGATTTTGCTTGGGGAAAAAGCAGGCAGTAGGACTTCTCTGGTGGTCCAGGGGTTAAGAATCAGCCCACCAATGCTGGGGACACAGGTTTGATTCCTGGTCTGGGAAGATTCCACATGCTGTGGGGCAACTAAGCCCGTACACAACTACTGAGCCTGTGTGCCTAGAGCCCGTGCTCTGCAACGAGATGAAAGCCACCACAACGAGAAGTCCATCCACTGCAACTAGAGAAAGCCTGCACGCAGAGACGAAGACCCAGCACAGCCAAATATATACATAAATAATAAAAAGCAGGCAGTAAACCAGATAGCTTCTAATTTTTCCCAAAAGAAACCAACTTCATCTGTAACCAAGCTTAGGGAAGTTCAGGCTAAGGCACTTTCACAGGAAGTTGTGGTGAAATGCACTTAGGAGGAGATTCAAAATATAGATAAACTGTAGGCCAGCTAGTTTGCAGGAGATAAGCAGGTAATAATATAGCTGGAAGGAGCCAGACTAACTTGTTGAGCAATTTATGCCATAGGGCAATGCTGAAAAAAACAGAGCTATTTGTGGAGTTTTAACAGCTGATGACGGTCACAGAAAGAGGAAAAAAAGAGCCCTATTAATACTATTATCATCTCAGGTGACAGTCAGCATGTCCCAAATTGCACATCTGAGGATGCAACATTAGAGATTTAAAGCTGTGGGTGAGGAAACAGAATTCACTAAAATAATCCAGCCAGTCATTAAACAATTCAAAACATCCAGTTTCCAACAATAAATGAAAAGGTATGCCAAGAAACTGGAAAGTTGACCCATAACCAGGAAAAAAGCAGACAACAGAAACTGCCTGTGATAGCAACCAGATACCAGATTTATCAAAAAAGACTTTAAAGCAGCCATTTATAAACATGCTTAAAAAAATAAAGGTATGATGACAATATCATATCAAATACACAATATATACAGAAACAGAAATTTGATCACATAAAATAACAACACAGTAAGATTAACAACTGACTCCTCAACGGAGACAGTGGAGGCCAGAAAGCAGTGGGATAACATATTCAAAGAGCTCAAAGAAAAACTGAATAAAGGAAATGGCAACGCACTCCAGTATTCTCGCCTGGAGAATCCCATGGACGGAGGAGCCTGGTAGGCTACAGTCCACGGAGTTGCAAACAGTCAGACACGACTGAGCAACTTCACTTTCTCTCTTTCTTTCTTCAAAAAGTTAACAAAAAAAAGAAAACTTTTCCAGATGACCAAAAGAGGAAAGAATTTGTCTAGCACACCTACCATACAAGAACTGCTAAATGAAGTTCTTCAGGCTGAAAGCAAGTGACCTCAGTGAATCTACATGAAAAAAACAATAACCACCAGTAAAGGTAACTGTGTGATTATAAAATCTGTATTTTTTCCTTTCTTGATGTAATTGATTAAAACAACAGTGCACAAATACGTATATATTGTATTGCTGAACCTGCAATATATAAGAATATAATGTGCATTTCCCAATGACAACCAAATGGCAACCCACTCCAGTATCCTTGCCTGGAAATCTCATGGACACAGGAGCCTGGTGGGCTGCAGTCCATGGGGTCGCAAAGAGTCGGGCACGATTGAGCGACTAAGATTTAACGCTTCCCAATGACAGTATAAAGAAGGTGGATGGGAATAAAGTTGTATTACATTAAGGAATAACTTTAGCATGTACTTGAAGTTATCAGCCTAAAAGAGACTGGTAAAAGATAATTTTACATATGCCTCATGGTAAGCCACAAAGCAAAAAGGTGTAAGTAATCTTAGCATACTGCTACAGAAAATCATCAAATCACAAAGGAAGAGAGCAGGAGAAAGAAAAAAGGAATGGCAAAACAGTAAGAAAACAATGAACAAAATTGCAATGATAAGCCCCGAACTATCAATATTTACTTTAAAGGTAAATCGACTCAATTCTCCAACCAAAAGACAGAGTGGCTGAATGGCTGGGGAAAAAACAAACTGAGCTATGTGCTGTCTCACTTCAGCTTTTAGAACACATGCAGGCTGAGGAAAAAAGGGATGGAAAAGATATTCCAGGCAAATGGAAACCAAATGAAAGCAAAGGTAGCTATGGTATTAGCTATATTTATAATAAGAGAAAATAGACTTTTAGCAAAAACTATAAGATACAAAGGAAATCATTATATAATGACAAAAGAGTTACTCCAACGAGAGAATTTAACATTTGTAAATATTTACGCACCCAAATCAGAGCACCTCAATATTAACAGACCTGAAAAAAAAAATAAGATACCAATGCAATAATTGTAGGGGACTTCAACCTCTCACTTTCAACAATGGACAGAACAAACAGAAAATCAATAAGGAAGTACTGGGCTTAAACCACGTTAGACCAAATGGACTGAAGAGACATTTACAGAATGTTTCACTCAGCAGAAGCAAAGTACACATTTTTCTCAAGTGTACATAAAACAAACTTCAGTATAGATCGATGTTAGGCCACAAAATAAGTCCTAATAAATTCAAGAAGACTGAAATCATACCAAACGTCTTTTCCAACCACAATGGTATGAAAATAGAAATCAATTATGAGAAGAAAACAGAAAATTTCACAAATATGTGGAGATCAAACATCATGTTACTGAATGACCAATGAGTCAAAGTAGAACTCAAAAAATATCTTTGAGACAAATGAAAATGGAAATACAATATGCCAAAACTTATGGAAAACAGTACAGTAGTTCTAAGAAGGAAGGTTACAATAGATGCCTACATTAAGAAAAAAGAAACATCTTAAACAACAACTTTATACCTCAAGGAACTGGAAAAAAAGAATAAACTAAGCCCAAAGTTATTAGAAGAAGTAATAAAGATTAGAGCAAAAATAAATGAAAGAGACTAAAAAGACAACAGAAAGATCAATAAAATTAAGAATTGTTTTTTAAAAAGATAAACAAATAGGCAAACTTTTAGCCAGACTTACCAAGGGGGGAAAAAAAGAGGATGGAAAGAAGTTAAACTATAAAGGAAAGAAAAGGTGTCAACATTACAATTGACACCACACAAATACAAAGGATCATAAAAACTAAAAAGCTGTATGCCAAGAAACCGGACAATCTATAAGAAACAAATTCCTAAAACATTCAAACTAAGACCAAATCAAGAAGAAACAGAAAATCTGAACAGATGGATCACCATGAAGAGACTGAGTCAGTACTGAAACACTTCCCAGCATTAGGAAGCTCAGGACCAGACGGCTCCACTGGCGAATTCTACCAAACGTTTAGAGGAACTAATACCAGTCCTTCTCAAATGGTGCCAACCAAAGAGGAGGGAACATTTCCAAAATCATCTTATGAAACCGGCATTACCCTGATACCAAAACCAGACAAGGACACAAGAAAAGAACATTACAGACCGATAGCCCTGATGAACATAGATGTAAAAATTCTCAAAAAATTATTAGCAAACTAAATTCAGCAAGACATACACTATGATCAAATGGGATTTATTCCATGGATGCAAGGATGGCTCAATATCCACAAATTAATGTGACACACCATATTAACAAAATGAAAGCTAAAAATCACATGATCGTCTCAATGGCTGCAAAAAAAAAAAAAAAAAAAAGCAGACGAAATTTTACATCAATTAACGACAAAAACTCTCAACCAACTGGGTAAAGAGAGAATGTATCTCAACATAATAAAGACCATGGGACAAGCCCACAGCCAATATCACTTTGCACTCAATGGTGCAAAGCTGTAAGCATTTCCTCTAAGATCAGGAAAAGACACAAATGCCATCCCTCAACATTTTTACACAACACTGCATTGGAAGTCAGTAAAAAAGAAATAAAAGGCATCCAAAACAGAAAGAAGCAACAGTGTCATTATTTGCAGATGACGTAATATATAAAGAAAACCCTAACGACTCACCAGAAAACTGCTAGAACTAATCAGTGAATTTGGTAAAGTTGCAGGGTATAAATCAACAAACAAAAAATCTGTTCCATTTCTTTACACTAAAAATGAACTATAAAACAGAAAAAATTAAGAAAGCAATCCCATTTATAACTGCATCAAGAAGAATGAAAAATCTAGGAATAAATTCAACCAACAAGGAGAGTACACTGAAAACTAGGACACTGATGAAAGAAACCAAAGACACAAATAAAAAGAAAGCTAATCCATGCTCATGGACTGGAAAAATTGATATTGTTAAAATGACCATATTATTCAAAGCAAGCTACAGGTTCAATGCAATCCCTTTCAAAACTGCAATGGCATTTTTAACACAACTAGGAAAAAATAATCCTAAAATAAACCACAAAAGAACCTGAATAGCCAAAACCGTGAGAAAGAACAAAGCTGGAGATATCATATGCCCTGATCTCAAACTATATTATAATGCTACAGTAGTCAAAACAGTATGGTACTGGCATAAAAAACAGACACACAGATCGACACAACAGAATAGAGAGCCCAGAAACTAACAGAAGCACCTGTGGTCAAGTGATCTACAACAAAGGGGTCAAGAATATACAATGGGAAAGAACAGTCTCTTCAATGAATGGTGTTGAGAAAACTGAACAGCTACATGCAAAGACTCCAACTAGATTACTTTCACACCATATATAGTAATATACTAAAAATGGATTAAAAACTTAAAGAAAACATATGTAGTGCACTCCTGATGCCAGTCTTAGCAAAATTTTTTTGGACACATCTCTTCAGGGAAGGGAAACAAAAACTAAAATAAACAAATGGAACTATATCAAACTAAAAAGCTTTTGCACAGCAAAAGAAACTATCAACAAAACAAAAAAGTTGCCTACTTAATGGGATAAAATTATTTGCAAAAAACATACCTGTTAAGGGGTTAATATCCAACATACACAAAGAATTCACACAACACAACATTAAGAAAACAAATAACCCAAAAACAAAATGTGCAGAGGATCTAAATAGCTATTTGTCCAAAGAAGACATACAGATGGCCAACAGACACATGAAAAGATCACTCATCATCAGGGAAATGCACATCAAAACCACAGTATCAGTAGTACCACCTCACACCTGTCAGAACGGCTCTTATCAAAAAGACAAGAAATAAAAAGTGTTGGCAAAGATGTGGAGGAAAGGGAACACCTCTGCACTGTTGGTAGGAATGTCAACTGATGCAGCAACTGTGAAAATAACAGCGGAAACAATATAAATGCCCATTAACTGACAAATGGATAAACAAATGTGATTTATCCAAAGAATGGAATACTACTGATCACAAAATGGAAAGAAATACTAACACATGCTACAACTTGGATAAATATGAAAGCATTAAGTGAAAAGAAGCCGGTCATAAAAGACCATATGTTATATAATCCTATTCATATGAAATGTCCAAAATAAGGAGGGGCTCAAGGGCGGGAGCACAAGCTGGAATCAAGATTGCTGGGGGAAATACCCATAACCTCAGATATGCAGATGACACCACCCTTATGGCAGAAAGTGAAGAACTAAAGAGCCTTTTGATGAAAGTGAGAGAGTGAAAAAGTTGGTTTAAAGCTCAACATTCAGAAAACTAAGATCATGACATCCGGTTCCATCACTTCATGGCAAATAGGTGGAGAAAGTGGAAACAGTGGCAGACTTTATTTTCTTGGGCTCCAAAATCACTGCAGACGGTGACTGCAGCCATGAAATTAAAAGACGCTTACTCCTTGGAAGGAAAGTTATGACCAACCTAGATAGCATATTAAAAAGCAGAGACATTAATTTGCCAACAAAGGTCCCTCCAGTCAAGGCTATGGTTTTTCCAGTAGGCATGTATGGATGTGAGAGTTGGACAGTGAAGAAAGCTGGGCACCGAAGAATTGATGCTTTTGAACTGTGGTGTTGGAGAAGACTCTTGAGAGTCCCTTGGACTGCAAGGAGATCCAACCAGTCCATCCTAAAGGAAATCAGTCCTGAACGTTCATTGGAAGGAATGATGTTGAAGGTGAAACTCAAATACTCTGGCCACCTGATACAAAGAACTGACTCACTGGAAGACTCTGATGCTGGGAAAGATTGAGGCAGGAGGAGAAGGGGACGACAGAGGATGAGATGGCTGGATGGCATCACCGACTCAACGGACATGGGTTTGGGTGAACTCCAGGAGTCGGTGATGGACAGGGAGGCCTGGCATGCTGTGATTCATGGGGTCTCGAAGAGTCAGACACGAATGAGCGACTGAACTGAATGACTAACTGGGGGGTGGGAATGGTAAAGAGGTAACAGCTAAAGGGTTTCCTTCTGATGTGATTAAAATATTCTAAAAAGGACTATGTTGATGGTTGTACTGCTGTGAATATACTAAAGATCACTAAATTGCACACTTTAAATGGGTGAATTGTATGGTATATAAGTTTATCTTAATAAAGCTGTGTAAAAAAAAGGTGTTATTTTTAAAGGTCAAATTTGACATATAAAAAAAATCCATGAACATAGTATCAAAATTTAAACACTGGGATATGTATTACTTATTTTTTCTTTGCTTCAGGCTCCAATATGGACCACTAAAGCACTGTTACTAATCTTGACTTTAAGATTTTGCTATTTTTTTCATCATATTGATTGTATTAACTTTAAGTTTTAAAATATTATCTTGATCTTCTTCAACACTTTCCTTAGAGATCTAAAGAAATACAGGCAGAGTGAGTATTACAGGTAAAATGAACTAAAAAACAAACAAAACCTGGCCTGTAGAACTCCAAAATCCAAATGGGAAAAACATTATTTGGAAAATCAAGTTGTGAGTACCATCTTGCACCAGGCAAAATGATGCCCCACAAAAGATGACCACAGAACTTGTAAATATGCAAAAGTAATGTATAGATATAAATAAGGATAGGGAGATTATCCTGGATTACCTGAGTAGGCCCAATATAGTAATAATTATAGGGATCCTTGCACCCCACTCCAGTACTCTTGCCTAGAAGATCCCATGGGCGGAGGAGCCTGGTGGGCTGCAGTCCCTGGGGTCACAAAGAGTTGGACACGACTGAGCAACTTCACTTTCACTTTTCACTTTCATGCATTGGAGAAGGCAATGGCACCCCACTCCAGTACTCTTGCCTGGAAAATCCCATGGATGGAGGAGCCTGGTAGGCTGCAGTCCATGGGGTCGCTAAGAGTTGGACACAACTGAATGACTTCACTTTCACTTTCACTTTATGCAGGGGAGGGAGGAAAGTCAGAGAAACTGACATATGAGGAACTAAGCAAAGGTCTGAGAGATCTGAAGATGCTACAGCTCTAGCTTTAAAGATGGAAGAAGCCACATGCCAACCAGTGCAAGTGTCCTGTAGAGCTGAAGAAGGCAAGGAAGCAGGTTCTCCCTTAGAGAAAGAACACAGCCCCAGTGACACCCTATTTTAACCCAGTGAGATCCTCTTTGGACTTCCGACCTCTGGAATTTTAAGAAACAAATCTCTGGGGTTATTTTTAGCTACTAAATTTGTATCTGGTTGTTATGGCAGCAATAGGAAACTAATACACATCTTTCAAATTATGGGGCTATAATCTGCACTGCTCCATATAATGTAACTGTACTTTTTCAAGGGTACAACTGCTACTCAAAACTACTAGTAATTAGAATAACCTTTCTGGAGGGGAAAAATCTATGAAAAGCACAAAAGTATGTTCATGGCAGACTTCACTGACAATAGCTAGACAGTCTAAATATTAACAATTAGGAAACTGCTGAATAAGTAATAGTTCATCCATGTTATGAAATATTAAGCAGCCATTAAAAATTACACTTAGCTAGAATCTTTAATAACATGGGGCAGTATTTAAAATCTTAAGTGAAGAGATAAAACTGTTATACAGACATATATATATATTTCAAGTAACTTAAAACATATACATACATTCTATATAAGAATAAAAATGCAGGAGAAATATATTTTTTATATAATAATATAAAAAGTTAATATTTCTGTGACAGGAGTATGCTGAATTTCTTTTTTAAACTTTCATATAATCTCTAAATTTACAACATGCACATTTATTTATTTAGAACCCATCTCATTAAAAAAATAAAAGTAGTTGAAAAAAAGAAAGTCAACACTACATTTATAACACACTTATAACTGAAGCATGAAGCCATGAGTCAATCTCCTGATGCGGTTTTCCAAAATGGGAAATTAAGACGTCACACACTAAATATACTAAAACAATGTTTACATTATCAAGTAATTTCTACCTATCATTTAGAATTTAGTCTAAATGCTTAATAGTATACAAAAAACCAAAATGACACCAAAATAACTAAAAGATAAGCCCTCTTCCCACTTCTGATCTCGTCTGCCCCATATTCATTCTACTGCAGCCACAATGGCTCCCACCTTAGATCTTTGTTGGGAATGTTCATTCACCACATAGCCATGTAGCTATTCCTTCACCTCCTTTCACATCTTGATTCAAATGTCACTTTCTTAATAAGGCCTACATGCACCTCCCTATTCAACATTCAAGCCTGCCCTCCATCTTGGCACCCTCCATTCCATTCTTTCTTCTTTCTTCACAGCAGCTACCATCTTCTAACAAACTATACAATTTTCTTTTTTTTAAAGTATACTGTTTAATGTCTTTCTTCTGCTACTGGAAAACAAGTCTAAAAGGAGGAGTTTCGTGGCAGTGGAACCTCATTAAGTCATTGATATGTCAAAAGAGCCTGACACATAGCAGCTGCTCAATAAATATTTGTTGGATATATGGCTAAACTAGAGACATATCAAAGGACAAAGTCAATAATACAATCTCTAACAACTGCATCTATTATTGCATGTAATAACCTAAAACTGGGCAATTTTCTGTGCAAAATATATGGCATATTGGCCATCTTTATCATTCCTACACTTCAGTTTGTTTTACTGCAAACTTACAGCTGAATTTTTTTAAAAGCCTCAATTTTATTTTGTTAACATTGTGTAGTACAGGACTGTATAACCAGGCAAGCAAATTAAAATGACACAAAGGTAGCAGGTGATAATCCCCATAACTTTCTGTTTCAACTGGTATTTCTTCAGACTTCAAATCCTCACCATCGGATTAGGACATCATTCTGGGAATGAGGAAGTCCAGTCAAATATCAAATACCTGACCTGTTTTCTTAATCAATAAGCACAGTTGAGACTGCCTACTATCCAAAATGAGACTCAATCAGTCCTTACTCCCTATGATTTCATACGTAACCAGACTATCCCTATTTATTTTTAAAGCAGTTCTCTATTATTTTTGAAGGGTTTGCAGCCTAGACCCCGTGACAGGGTCTCTACATCTCCTAAATAAAACAAGTCTCACAGAATAAGCAAGGGAAAAGCCTCCCCAAAGATGTTGTTTAGCCAATACCTCTGAATGACGTTCTACACTTCCAGTGTCTGATCCAGAGTGCTGCTCATTTACATCATCCTCAACGTCTGACCCTGAATCCCGTTCATCCTGCACTGGGGTAGCGCCACCATCATCTGCTTAAAAATAAAACAAAAACCCACTTAAGGAGTAAGATGGATGACATCCTCAACTGAAATGAACACAATGAATCAAGAATAATGTAAGAGCAAAGGTTACCACTGATGAAGCATAACTAATACTACTAATTTGGGAACAAGTACAATACATACATAAATACTCACAGTCATACCCTGTACTGTTGGCACATTTGGCAGTGAAAATATATCATTAAAGGAATGTGAAGCTTAAGAAATGCCACTAAGAACCAAGTCAACAAATTCTAAATAACAGTGTGTACTTTCAACTTTGTTAAAATAACAAAGTCTATTTTCTCCACAGCACTTACTTACCACCTACTAAAGGACTACATGAGTTTCCAAGTTAATTTTGTTCAACGTGATTCTTTCCTCACTTGAATAAAAGTGCCAAAAGAGCAGAGATTCTAGTTCAGTGATGAATCCCTGGAGTGGAGAACACTACCTGGTATAGTATTTGTTTATGAATGAAGAGCATACAGAATTCCATTCCAGAAACAGTGTAAACTCCTTGAAGTAAAAGCATATACTACTATACTATTATAAAACAAAGCTACCTATTTTTAACCAATACTTTAAAAATACAAAGTAAAATTGTACTGAGAGGAATTCAGAGCTGTTGGAGGATACAGGAAGCCTTGGTTAAAAGTTTAATAAAAATAAAATTTAAAATATGAACCAGCCAACTACAGGAAGAGTTTAAGAATGAAATCACTATCCTACTAATGAACTATTCTACTCAGCTAAGGAGTACTGAATATACATATATTTAACCTTTTTCTTATATAGTCATAATTAAAAAAATTTGAAGTGTAATGAAAAGTTATGCTTCAACGGTCAGAATCGGGGTGGGGAGGGGCAGAAGAGGTTAAAACTCTGTCCTAGCATAATAGGAAATAATTACAGAATGCCTAAAAATGATGCAACAAGATAGCATAAGTTAGGAATACAGGGATAAACATCAAAAACGGCTAAAAAAAAAGTCAGGGAACTGCTAACTTTTCATGTCTTTCAGCATGTTAAATTTAAAAACACAAACAAACTGACAACTATTTTGAAAACATCAGGAAAACGTTTAAAGCCAAACAGCAGAATATGTTTGGAAACGTGTTTGCAGTCACTACTGTTCGTCGTCTTATACTAGAATCGATGTGAACGCAAAACAGAAAAGAAGGTAGTTCATGCTTAGAAATTTATTTAAGCACTTCTGACAGAGAATACTCACTGGAACTAGAACACAATAGGAAAGCAAAAGTAATGTTTTTATTCCCCATGAGGTTCTGCCTTATTCGTCTTTGGTTCCCAAGTGCCCAGCACTGTGTTAACAAAGTGGGGTCCCGTGTTTATAAACAGGAAAAGAAAGAACTTGAGGGAGGAGAAAGGGGAAAGATCTCAAGGTGAAGGAAAGGCACAAAAAACACTAGTAAGCCCCAGAGGTACACATCTTATTCTAAAATACGTATACAACTCAACTCCGATGTTATCTTTAATGGGAGAAACTAGTTTGCAGGCATAGTCAAACCAGTTTCAACTCCAAGTGAAAAGTCTAGGTAAGATCCTGCACCCCCACCGAACAGCTAGCTCCCCGGGATTCTCGAAAATCACTCTCAACTCCTCAAAGACATTCCCTATCAGGAGAGGCCATTCCTAGTACTTTGCACACAGTAAGCATTTGATATACGGAAGTGGCTCCCATTTCAGCAACATCCTTCGCCAATCTGGAAGACGGCTTTCCGTCCAGAATTCCCTCTCCAAGGTTCTAACTTCTGGGTCCGCAGACGGGCTGCCAGCTCTTCCCGCTACGCCTCAGTCAACATCAGACCCAGTCCCGGGAGAGAACGTCTCTAGGGCCTCCTTCTCTTCCCCGCGGGAGTGCGTGGCCAAGCCCGGTCGAGTAACCGCACCGCCCCCCAGCCCTGTCCCCTACGTCCCTGCCTCACCTGACTGGTCGCCGCTGTAATACTCCGAGTCCATGGCAGGCGGCTCTCGGCGGGGAGTGTCTGGGCCCCGCGCCGCCCCCGTCACTTCCTTGCCGGCGCTTGCCTGCGCCTCAGAGGCTCCAGAAGGTACTCAAACAAACCTCAGAGGCTCCCGCCCAACTGGAGGTTTGGGAGACTGCGGAGAGTAAGGCAGCAACGGCGGCAGACGCCCACACTTGGACCTACAAACGCCGGCAGAAAAGGCCGTACCCTGCTCGCGACCAAGGCGCGCGGGTCGGTAATCTACTTCCCAGAAGCACCTCTGGACCAAAATGGCGTCTGCCCACGACCCTCAAAAGAATGCAGTGCGCAGGCGCTAGCTCATGTCATCTGGCCAATGAGAAGACACAACGCTAATGACGCACGGCATGGCCGGAAAGGAGACTAGTGGGAAAATTGAGCGGGAGCCGCGACTGCAATTACAATCTTCTCCTTGGAGGAACCTGGTCTGTTCCCCATGGAGATGATAGTGTTACTTTATGGGTTCTCCGCCCGCGCTTTGTTTGAATACTTTCTGGACTATTGTTCCGAAAAATGAAGACTCGCTAAAATTAAATTTTCCATCATACGGAAATTAACTATCGTCCCCATCATGCAGCGAGGCTCTTGATTCCCGCCCTTAGTACGGGAAGTGGCGCATTTCCCTCTGGGACTTGTAGTTCGAAGCCTAGCGAGCTATGATGTGTTACTAAGTGGCCTGATCAAAAGAGCCTCTTTTCAAGGCATTTTTCTTCCTTTCTTTTTAAAAATTACGACTTAATTTCCATCTTAAGAAACCATTTGGTTTACACTGGGAAGTACAGGTTTTTGCTTCCAGAAGGGTTCCCGGATGAAATCTTGCTAAAGTGACATTGTTAAACTTGAGCACTACATGCTTGTGAGAATCAACAATGGTTGAGAAACTACCTGACTTGTCAGAAAGCTGACTGTAAAGAACCGTCCTTCTTCCTATCTCTCAAGTAAAAGTTATTCTCCACTCTTTTATGAAACCTGTAAGACTTTACCGTCTGCTGCTGCTGCTGCTAATTCGCTTCAGTAGTGTCCGACTCTGTGCAAAGAGTCGGACACGACTGAGAAACTGAACTGAACTGAAGTGAACTGAACTGTAAGACTTAGAGATGACCCCCTAGTTTACCCATGACAAGGCAGAAGACCTTTCCCCTTTCTTCTGAACCTGCTCAGATCTTGCAACTTTCTGTTTGTGTCTTTGCCCCTCTAAAACTAACTAGTGCTGTGCTGTGCTTAGTTGTGCACGTGTCTGACTCTTTGAGACTCCTTGGACTGTAGCCCGCCAGGCTCCTCTGTCCATGGGAATTCTCCAGACAAGAATACTGGAATGGGTTGCCATGCCCTCCTCTAGGGGATCTTCCCAGCCCAGGCACGGAACCCAGTTCTGCTAGTGGATTCTTTACCATCTGAGCCACCAGGGAAACCCAAGAATACTGAAATGGATAGCCTGTCCCTTCTCCAAGGGAACTTCGTGACCCAGGAATTGAACAGAGGTCTCCTGCATTGCATGCAGATACTTTTCCAGCTGAGCTACCAGGGAAGCCCCAAAATAACTAGATGCAGGAATAAGCATTTTTCTGTTCTCATTACCAGTTGAAACTTCTGATTGCAGATCAATCACAACTATAAGTCATCACACATTCCTTTCTAGGAAAGTCTGAGACAACCCCATCTCCCCTGAACTAGATACTCTGATCTTCATATCTGGTGTATTCTCCCTATTGCAATACCCTGAATAAAGTCTATTTTCTTGCTTATTTTTGTCTTAAACAGAGAGGACAATATTACTGTCTTTAGATTGGAGGAAGTATAGGAAATATTCTGCAGGAGGTGTTCAGTTCAGTTCAGTTCAGTCGCTCAGTCGTGTCTGATTGTTTGCGATCCCATGAATCGCAGCACACCAGGCCTCCCTGTCCATCACCAACTCCCAGAGTTCACTCAGACTCACGTCCATCGAGTCAGTGATGCCATCCAGCCATCTCATCCTCTGTCGTCCCCTTCTCCTCCTGCCCCCAATCCCGCCCAGCATCAGAGTCTTTTCCAATGAGTCAACTCTTCGCATGAGGTGGCCAAAGTACTGGAGTTTCAGCTTTAGCATCATTCCCTCCAAAGAAATCCCAGGGCTGATCTCCTTCAGAATGGACTGGTTGGATCTCCTTGCAGTCCAAGGGACTCTCAAGAGTCTTCTCCAACTCCACAGTCCAAAAGCATCAATTCTTTGGCACTCAGCCTTCTTCACAGTCCAACTCTCACATCCATACATGACCACAGGAAAAACCATAGCCTTGACTAGACGAACCTTTGTTGGCAAAGTAATGTCTCTGCTTTTGAACATGCTATCTAGGTTGGTCATAACTTTTATTCCAAGGAGTAAACATCTTTTAATTTCATGGCTGCAGTCACCATCTGCAGTGATTTTGGAGCCCAAAAAATAAAGTCTGACACTGTTTCCACTGTTTCCCCATCTATTTCCCATGAAGTGATGGGATCAGATGCCATGATCTTCGTTTTCTGAATGTTGAGCTTTAAGCCAACTTTTTCACTCTCCACTTTCACTTTCATCAAGAGGCTTTTTAGTTCCTCTTCCCTTTCTGCCATAAGAGTGGTGTCATCTGCATATCTGAGGTTACTGATATTTCTCCCGGCAATCTTGATTTCAGCTTGTGTTTCTTCCAGCCCAGCATTTCTCATGATATACTCTGCATATAAGTTAAATAAGCAGGGTGACAATATACAGCCTTGACGTACTCCTTTTCCTATTTGGAACCAGTCTGTTGTTCCATGTCCAGTTCTAGCTGCTGCTTCCTGACCTGCATACAGATGTCTTAGGAGGCAGGTCAGGTGGTCTGGTATTCCCATCTCTTGAAGAATTTTCCACAGTTTATTGTGATCCACACAATCAAAGGCTTTTCACAGTCAATAAAGCAGAAATAGATGTTTTTCTGGAAGACTTGCAGAAATAGGGCATTTCGTTCGTTAGTTGGTAAAGCATACATCTTGGACTGGATTTCAAGGCATATCTCGCCTGCTGTAAGGACCCATGTGGTGCCCTGAAAAGTCCACATTCTACCTTGGAGTTCAGATTTATGAATTTTATGATGTTAGCTATGCTGTGAATTCTCAGAATGTCATTAGTGAAGCCACATCCCAGCTTTGATAATCCTGGAACCATTGTTAGGCAGTCAGAATACTCTGGCAGAACCCAGTTCTAGGCTCCAGAAAAGGACATGGAAAGGAAGAGAGAGGGATGGTTTCTCTAGAAATTACCATTTTCTTGCAAGAGAGTTCATAGGCAGTCTTTCCCCTGTACATACAGTGGAAAACAGCTTTGAAATCCCAGTCTACCCCTTCAGCTGTAGGAATGACATCTTATTAAGCTATTGTGAGAATCATAAGAGCAAGGAATTAACAGTGCCTAGAACTAAAGGTAGAAAATTTTAAAATTCATTCCCTTCCATTTAGTAGAAAAGGGCTCAGGATTCACCTCTCTTCCAAAGAGATCAACCTCTCTTCTAAGAGGTTGTACCTGTGTAATAAGGTGAGTGAATAGGGCAGAAATCCAGAAGAGAACACACTGAAAATCCTGTCAATAAAGATCTTGTAGTTTCACCAAACATACATAACCAACAGCTATGAAAGTAATTGGCCTAAGCAATGCAATTACAAAAAGATAATGACTGAATTTTAACATAAAAATTCTAACTGTCCTGATGGTTTAGAGAATGGAGAAATAGAAGCAGACCAAATACACCATAATGTGCAGAGAGCCAGAGGGGTCTAAGGAAGTGTCAGATCTATGTTTTGTACTCAAGAAGCCATTAACTTAGTGAGATAGGACAGGCTTTTTGAAATAAGTGTATGTCTTAGTTAAAGCATTGTGGTTGCAAATGCAAACACAGCTCCGGGAGAGTTTTCCAGAGCCCCTTTCCACCAGGTGGCTGTCTTTCAGAGCCTCCAAAGGATAGATCTTGGAGCAGAACAGATACACTTTCTGAGTCTTGGCTGCCTTGCATTTTGAAGACCACCATCTCTCTCCACTCCTTGTTCTAGTCCCAGCACAGCTGGTGGTAGAGAGGCCACTCAGAAGGGAGGCTGTTTTTTCCCCCTAAGGATACTAAAGACAGAGAAGAGACATGGGAGAAATGAGCTTGTGGCAGTCCTGAACACTGTTTCCCTTGACTGATAACCATGCAAGAATTATCCTCCCAGTCTTTTGAGACACTGCAACTTGCTGAATATTTCTGGGAGTGAAAAGTCATACGATATCAAGAGCAGCCTGGCACTGGCAGAACTTCAGACTCGGGGGTCAGAAATCTGGGTTATGTGTCAAGCTCTGAGTTTATTGTGTTAGATGATGCAGTTGAATCAGAAGATTTCAAGACCCTTGTTGTTGTTATTCAGTTGCTAAGTCATGTCTGACTCTTTGCAACCCCATGGACTGTAGCATGCCAGCTTTCCCTGTCCTTCACTATCTCCCGGAGTTTGCTCCAACTCATCTCCATTAAGTTGGTGATGCTATCCAACCATCTCATTTTCTGTTGCCCCCTTTTCCTCCTGCCCTCAGTCTTTCCCAGCATCAGGGTCCTTTCCAATGAGTCCGCTCTTCCCATCAGGTGGCCAAAGTATTGGAGATTCAACAGCAGTCCTTCCAATGAATATTCAGGGTTGATTTCCTTTAAGGTTGACTGGTTTGAGCTCCTTGCTGTCCAAGAGACTCTCAAGAGTCTTCTCCAGTGCCACAATTTGAAAGCATCAACTCTTTGACACTCAGCCTTCTTTATGGTCCAACTCTCATATCTACATTTAACTACTGGAAAAACTATAGCTTTGACTATACAGACATTTGCTGGTAAAGTGCTTTTTAGTACACTGTCTAGGTTTGTCATAGCTCTCCTTCCAAGGAGCAAGTGTCTTTTAATTTCATGGCTGCAGTCACTGTCCACAGTGATTTTGGAGCCCAAGAAAATAAGATCTGTCACTGTTTTCACTTTTCCCCCTTTTATTTGCCATGAAGTGATGGGACTGGATGCCATGATCTTAGTTTTTTGAGTATTGAGTTTTTAAGCCAGCTTTTTCATTCTCCTCTTTTACCCTCATCAAGAGGCTCTAGCTTCTCTTCACTTTCTGCCATTAGAGTGGTATCATCTGCATATCTGAGGTTGTTGATATTTCTCCTGGCAATCTTGATTCCAGCTGTGATTCATCCAACTTGGTATTTTAACGGCATATTCTGCACAGAAGTTAAATGAACCAGGTGACAATATACAGCCTTGACGTACTCCATTTTGAACCAGTCCATTGCTCTATGTTCGGTTCTAACTATTGCTTCTTGACCTGCATACAGATTTCTCAGGAAACAGATAAGGTGGTTCAGTATGTCCATCTCTTTAAGAATTTTCCACAGTTTGTTGTGATCCACACAGTCAAAGGCTTAAGCATAGTCAGTGAAGCAGATCTTTTTTTGAATTTCCTTACTTTCTCTATTATCCAACGAATGTAGGCAATTTGATCACTGATTCTTCCACCTTTTCTAAATCCAGCTTCTACATCTGGAAATTCTTAGTTCACATTCTGCTAAAGCCTAGCTGAAAGGATTTTAAATGACATTACTTTGCTAGGACGTGGAATGAGCACAATTGTGCGGTAGTTTGAGCATTCTTTGGCACTGCCTTTCTTTGAGATTGGAATGAAAACTAACCTTTTCCAGTCCTGTGGCCCCTGCTGAGTTTTCCAATTTTGCTGACATACTGTATTTTAACAGCATCATCTTTTAGGATTTGAAATAGCTCAGCTGGAATTCCATCACCTCCACTAGCTTTGTTCGTAGTAATGCTTCCTAAGGCTCACCTGACTTCACACTCCAGAATGTCTGGCTCTAGGTGAGTGACCACTATTTTCATTAATCTCTGTTTCTTTATTATCTTATTATTCTCTGTGAGAGAAGCTGTCTCCAAGTCTGACCTGCCTTCTTGTGCTTGAGCCGCTAGGGGTCCCTGCAGGTGAAGAAACAAAAGAAACAAGTGCGTTCTAAGCCTGCTTTCCAGCTCTGTGCAGCGTTCGCACATCCCAGACTCACCACTCACTAAGACACATGCGAGATTTGTCCTTGCCACATCGTTCAGAATACTGAAAAGTTGGACCCACTTGAAAGCCCATGAGTAGAGGATAATGAATCATTAAACATCAATACCATGGCACACCACACCGCCACTAATACTAGCTAATCAAATCTTTAGCCCTCACATGGAAGGATGGCCAGAATATATGAAATTAACAAAATAGTCATAGAACACTATAAATGGCAAAACTGTGTGTGAACAACCAAAACCCCACCTAAGAATTCCCTAACAAAAATAGAGGGAAAAAACTTTCAGACAAAGATTGAAAAGCCAAAAGCCATAAAAGTCTGAAAATTTTGACTACACACAAAAAATTAAACACAATAGTAAAACAATTGTAAAAACATATGCATGGCAGAAACAACACACCATTAACAAAACCAAAAGATAAATGACTAGGAATTTAAAAAATGTGTATTCAACTATCATAGAGCCTTCTCTATGTGGTTAAGAGAAATGATTAAAACTTCACCTTCTAGGTAAAGTTCCATCCCTGGTCATGCGGCTAAGATCCCACATGCCTCCTGGCCAAAAAACCAAAACATGAAATAAAAGCAACATTGTAACAAATTAAATAAGGACTTTTAAAATGGTCCACATGACCCTGGAGAAGACAATGGCAACCCACTCCAATATTCTTACCTGGGAAATCCCATGGACAGAGAGGAGCCTGGTGGGCTATGTTTTAAATATGAATTTATTTTCCATTTTGTTACCTGGAACTTTTAAACCAGAGGGTGGACTTTGTGTCATTTGATAAAAGGGAATTTCCTGGCTCAGGTCTTCAGTACTGTTCTGCTCTATTACTAACAGAACAGTATGGTACAATTCACTCAGTTATAAACATCAACAGATCTATTACTAAGGATGATGTTTAACATTTCCACTTGTGCTGAGCAAGGACTGGGGAAAAGTCAAGCCTCAGGCTGTTGAATTTAAATGTCTTGTGATAAATAAGGCCCTACAGTGTAGCACCGGGAACTATATTCAGGATCTTGTGATAAATCATAATGGAAAAAAATATTAAAAAAAGAATGTCTATATGTATATAACTGAGTCACTTTGCTCTACAGCAGAGATTGGTACAACATTGTAAATCAGCTATACTTCAATAAAAAAATAAAATTAAGGGGAAAATGGTCCACATTAAAAAAAATCTTAAAAAAATTTATAGAACGAAAGGTTAATCTCCTTAATGAATACAGAGACCCTAGAAATCAATAACTCAATAGAAAAAGACCAATAAACCAGTAGAAAAATGGACAAAAGATATGACAATTCACAAAAGAGAAAATATTAAGGGCTCTAAAATTCATAAAAGATATCTTAAAACAAGATCAAAGCAAATTAAAATTATATTGAGATATTATTTTTCACTTCTCAGATTGCAAAAATCTGAGAGCATTCCACTGGTGAGGCCATGGAGGAAGAGGCCCTCTCCCAGGGTACTAATGGGAGTATATTACAGAAGCCTTTACTTTCTTACTACTTGCCAGAAAGTAAGCTGGCAATATTTATAAAAATTACAAATGCATATACTCTTTAGCTTAGTAATTGAACTTCAGAAAATGTATCCTACAAATACACTTGACCATGAACTCCTTATTGACAAATTCAGACTTAAATTGAAGAAAGTAGGGAAAACCACTAGACCATTCAGGTATGACCTAAATCAAATCCCTTATGATTATACAGTGGAAGTGAGAAATAGATTTAAGGGCCTAGATGTGATAAATAGAGTGCCTGATGAACTATGGAATGAGGTTCGTGACATTGTACAGGAGACAGGGATCAAGACCATTCCCATAGAAAAGAAATGCAAAAAAGCAAAATGACTGTCTGGGGAGGCCTTACAAATAGCTGTGAAAAGAAGAGAAGTGAAAAGCAAAGGAGAAAAGGAAAGATATAAACATCTGAATGCAGAGTTCCAAAGAATAGCAAGAAGAGATAAGAAAGCCTTCTTCAGCGATCAATGAAAAGAAATAGAGGAAAACAACAGAATGGGAAAGACTAGGGATCTCTTCAAGAAAATCAGAGATAACAAAGGAACATTTCATGCAAAGATGAGCTCGATAAAGGACAGAAATGGTATGGACCTAACAGAAGCAGAAGATATTAAGAAGAGATGGCAAGAATACACAGAAGAACTGTACAAAGAAGATCTTCACAACCCAGATAATCACGATGGTGTGATCACTGACCTAGAGCCAGACATCCTGGAATGTGAAGTCAAGTGGGCCTTAGAAAGCATCACTACGAACAAAGCTAGTGGAGGTGATGGAATTCCAGTTGAGCTATTCCAAATCCTGAAAGATGATGCTGTGAAAGTGCTGCACTCAATATGCCAGCAAATTTGGAAAACTCAGCAGTGGCCACAGGACTGGAAAAAGTCAGTTTTCATTCCAATCTCAAAAAAAGGCAATGCCAAAGAATGCTCAAACTACCACACAATTGCACTCATCTCACACGCTAGTAAAGTAACGCTCAAAATTCTCCAAGCCAGGCTTCAGCAATATGTGAATCGTGAACTTCCTGATGTTCAAGCTGGTTTTAGAAAAGGCAGAGGAACCTGAGATCAAATTGCCAACATCTGTTGGATCATAGAAAAAGCAAGAGAGTTCCAGAAAAACATCTATTTCTGCTTTATTGACTATGCCAAAGCCTTTGACTGTGTGGATCACAATAAACTGTGGGAAATTCTGAAAGAGATGGGAATACCAGACCACCTGACCTGCCTCTTGAGAAATCTGTATGCAGTTCAGGAAGCAACAGTTAGAACTGGACATGGAACAACAGACTGGTTCCAAATAGGAAAAGGAGTACGTCAAGGCTGTATATTGTCACCCTGTTTATTTAATTTATATGTAGAGTACATCATGAGAAACGCTGGACTGGAAGAAACACACGCTGGAATCAAGATTGCCGGGAGAAATATCAGTAACCTCAGATATGCAGATGACACCACCCTTATGGCAGAAAGTGCAGAGGAACTAAAATGGCTCTTGATGAAAGTGAAAGTGGAGAGTGAAAAAGTTGGCTTAAAGCTCAACATTCAGAAAACGAAGATCATGGCATCCGGTCCCATCACTTCATGGGAAATTGATGGGGAAACAGTGAAAACAGTGTCAGACTTTATTTTTCTGGGCTCCAAAATCACTACAGATGGTGACTGCAGCCATGAAATTAAAAGATGCTTGCTCCTTGGAAGGAAAGTTATGACCAACCTAGATAGCATATTGAAAAGCAGAGACATTACTTTGCCAACAAAGGTTCGTCTAGTCAAGGCTATGGTTTTTCCTGTGGTCATGTATGGATGTGAGAGTTGGACTGTGAAGCAGGCTGAGTGCCAAAGAATTGATGCTTTTGGACTGTGGTGTTGGAGAAGACTCTTGAGAGTCCCTTGGACTGCAAGGAGATCCAACCAGTCCATTCTGAAGGAGATCAGCCCTGGGATTTCTTTGGAAGGAATGATGCTAAAGCTGAAACTCCAGTACTTTGGCCACCTCATGCGAAGAGTTGACTCATTGGAAAAGACTCTGATGCTGGGAGGGATTCGGGGCAGGAGGAGAAGGGGACGACAGAGGATGAGATGGCTGGATGGCATCACTGACTCGATGGACGTGAGTCTGGGTGAACTCTGGGAGTTGGTGAGGGACAGGGAGGCCTGGCGTCCTGCGATTCATGGGGTCGCAAAGAGTCGGACACTACTGAGCGACTGATCTGATCTGATGTACAAATGATGTATCTACAAAATTAACTATTGCAGCACTAATTGAAAAATGCTGGAAATAACCTAAATATCTAATCAGGAATGATCACAATATTATGATACATCTGTACAATGGAATGTTATATAGCTATAGTGAAAAGCAAAGAAACTCTATTATGTATTGATACATAAAAAGATTTCTAAACTGTGAAAAAAAGCAAAGCACAGAACAGAATATGCTATTGCTTGTGAAAAGGGGAAGAGTACATATATTTGTTGTTGCTTTTAACTATGTTTTTTTAATCTGAGATTGTATAAGAAACAAAACATTGGTTTTTTGTTGGGGAAAGGGAGGACAAGGGAAAATGGTGCAAATAAGCTTCTAAGGTTGTTAATAGCATGAAACACTTACTCTTGTTCCACATGATAACTTCTACTCAGCTCTGATTTTGTCATATTATACCTGTGAAATGGATAAGCAGAAGCCTCAATGGAGTCAGTAGGCCAGAAAGGGGAGCTCTAATGCTCTACCGCTTCACATCAGTTACAGACCCAACAGAGAGAGAAGTAACTTAACATCTCCAACAGGAAGAAGATTACTGCTCTACTACCCAGCAGGAGCTAGGAAGAATTTTTCCTGGGCTGGCAATCATCAGCCAATGAGAAGCCATCACAACTTAGCCAGTGAAAAGCTGCTACACTTCAAATTAGAAGTTTCATTCAGTGGACTCTGTTTAACAGCCTCTCCCAATACCCCTTCCTCTATAAAGAAAATGGTCCTCTCTTTGGTTCTCTGGATATACCTGCAGTTCACCATAGATTGCTTGTCGTGAACTGCAATTCTTTGCTGTTCCTGAATAAACTATTTTGCTGGTAAAATAACTGATTGTTTTAGGTCAGCATATCAAATTAACTTCACACCCCACTAATGGGCTGACTATTCATAACCTGAAAACCAGAAGTACCAGTCTCCAGTTGATCATGATGTGGAAGCTAACCAGACCAATTTGCTATGCTTGGGGATCAGGCAGAGGTATCTTCACGGATTCTGGTCTTGCTTTGTATAGAAACCATCTTTGTATAGATGTGTGCCCTGTCCTGAGCACAGCCTCTTCAACATGCAGTTATGTATGTGGCTGAATAATTATCCAAGTTACAAAAGGAAGGACGTCCCTGATGGTCCAATGGTTAAGACTGTGCTCTCCCAGTGTAGAAGCCGTGGGTTGGAGTTCTGGTCGGGAAATTCCACATGCCATGCCATCAAAATAAATAAATAAAGACTTAATCAACTTAAAAGAATTTTTTTTTTAAGTTACAAAATGACTCTTTATTTTGTTTTGTTTTTGTTGGCTTTGGTTTTGGTTTGTGATGAGCACCGCCTCCTCGGAAGTGTGGGAGCTGAGACCGTCAGTATGTCATAAAGGGGGTCAGCTGTGAAATCATGGTTGGACCAACTGAACTTCACAGTCTTTTTTTAAATGTTTGTAATATTGGTAAAATATATATAACATAATAAAATTTGCCATTTTAAGTGTATAATTCATTATATGTATAATGTTACCTAGCGGTCACTACTATTTCAAAAAATTTTCATCATCCCAAACAGAAACTCTGCACCCATTAAGCAGTAACTCCTCATTTTGCCTTACTCACAGCCCCTGATAACTTCTAATCTGTTTTCTCAATGAATTTGCCTATTCTTTATATTGCATACAATGTCTGCCCTTTTGTAACTGGTTTATTTCATTTAGCGTATTTTCAGGGTTCACCCATGTTGTAGAACGTGTCCGAACTTCATTTTTAACAGTTAAATAATATTCAACTGTACATATATGTGGATATCCATATTTATCCATATATACAAAGCACAGATATACTTTGTTTATCCATTCTTCTGTTGATGAATACTTGCATATTTCCCACCTTTTGGCTACGGTGAATAATACTTCTATGCAGACCAAAATTGCCATACAAAATCAGCACACAAAGATTAGTTTTTTTCTATACACTAGTAATGAACAATCTGAAAAGAAATTAAGAAAGCAATTCTATTTATCAGAGCATCAAAAAGAATTAAATACTTAGGAATAAAGTTAGCCAAAGAAGTGAAAGACTTGTGCACTGAAAATACAAAACATTTCTAAAAACAAAGAATATACAAATAAAAAGATATCTCATGTACATGGATTGGAAGACTTATAGTGGTAATACTACCCCAAAATGATCTTCAGATTCAATGCAATCCCTATCATAACCCCAACAGTATTTTTTTTTCAGAAATGGAAAAACCAGTCCTAAAATTCATATGCAATCACAAGGAAATCTTGAAGAGTCAAAACAACTTTGAATAAGAACAAAGTTGGGAGACTTTCACTTTCTGATTTCAAATTTTACTAAAAACCTTCATAAATCAAAGCAGTGTGGTATTGGCATAAGGACAGACATATAGACCAGTCGAATGGAAATGAGAATCCAGAAATAAATCCTCACATCTGCAGTCAACTGATTTTGACTAGGATGCCAAGACCATTCAGTGGAGAAAGAACAGTCCCTTCAACAAATGGTGACAGAAAACTGGACATCAACATACCAAAAAAACTAGACCCTTATCTTAACACCGTATACAAGAATTAATTCAAAATGGATCACAGATCTGGATGTAACAGCTAAAGCTATAAAACTTTTAGAAGTAAACATACAAGCAAATCTACGTGACCTTAGATTTAGTGATAGTTTCTTAAATATGACACCAAAGGCATAGGTAACAACAGTAATAAAGTGAACTTCATAAAATGAAAAACATCTGTAAAGGAGCACTACCAAGAGAGTGAAAAGATAATCCATGGAAGAGAACATTTTTGCAAATCATGTAGCTGATAATTGCTTAATATTTAGGACATATGAAGAACTCCTACAGTTCAGTAACAAGAGGACAAACAGCCCAATTTAAAAACAGGCAAAGGACTTGAATAGACATTACTCCAAAGATATACAAGTAGCCGATAAGCACATGAAAAGATGCTCAGCATCACTGGTCATTAGAAAAATGCAAATCAAAACCACAGTGGGACACCATGTCACACCAACTAAGATGGCTGTAATCAAAATAACGGAAACTAACACGTGTTGGTGAGGATACAGTGAAATTGAAATCTTGGTACAGTTGCTGGTGGGACTTGTGCACCCACTGTGGAAAATCCTGGCCATTCCTCAAAAAGTTAAACATAGGATTACCATGCTGCTGCTGCTGCTAAGTCGCTTCAGTCGTGTCCGACTCTGTGTGACCCCATAGACAGCAGCCCACCTGCCTCCCCCATCCCTGGGATTCTCCAGGCAAGAACACAGGAATGGGTTGCCATTTCCTTCTCCAATGCATGAAAGTGAAAAGTCAAAGTGAAGTCATTCCGTCGTGTCTGACTCTTAGCGACCCCATGGACTGCAGCCCACCAGGCTCCTCTGTCCATGGGATTTTCCAGGCAAGAGTACTGGAGTGGGGTGCCATTGCCTTCTCCTAGGATTACCATATGACCCAACAAATCTACTCCTAGGTATGGATACCAAAGAACTGAAAGCAGAAACTCAAATGGACTCTTTGTCTTTTAATACATTTTAGGTTTTGGAATAATTTTAGATTTACAGAAAATTTGCAAAGAAGTTTAATTTCCATATATCCCTCATCCAGTTTTCCCTAATATTAACAACCTACATTACCATTTGTCATCACTTTTCTCAAAAGCCAGAAACCAACACTGATACATATTCTTAACTAAACTCTAGTGAGAAATTTCATGGACAGAGGAGCCTGGCAGGCTACAGTCCACGGGGTTGCAAAAGAGTTGGACATGACTTAGCGACTAAACAACAACACAAGAAGACCTTATTTAGATTTCAACAGTTTTTCTGCTAGTGTCCTCCCTTTGTCCTAGGACCCCAACCAGGATATAGTATTGTATGTTTGTCTTAGTCTCCAGTGGTCTATGACAGCTTCTCAAACTTCTCTTGTTTTTCATGATCTTGACAGTTTTGAGGCATCCTGGAAAAATGTTTTGTCGAATGTCCTTCAGTTTGGTTTGTCTGATGTTTTTCTCATGATTAGACTGGGATTGTGGGTTTGGGGGAAGAATACCACAGAGATGAAATACTGTTCTCATCACAGCCTGTGAATATGATGTATCTCAGGAAATGATAAACTTGATCACTTGGTATATTAGTCTGATAGTGATGCTGCACAAATACCACAGATTGGGCAGTTTAAACAACAGGGATTTATTCTATCAGTTTTGGAAGTGGGAAGTTCAAGATCAATGTGCCAGCAGTGCTGGTCTCTCCTAAGGATTCTCTCCCTGGCTTGTAGGCAGCTGCCTTTCCCCTGTCACTGCCTTGTCCCTCCTCATCTCTATGTCTCAGTCTGCTAAGGACATCAGTCAGATGGGACCAAGTAAGGCTCTACCCTAATGATCTTGTTTAACCTTAATTACTAGTATTCTTGTCTGGAAAATTCCATAGACAGAGGAACCTGGCAGTTACAGTCCACGGGGCTGAAAAAGGTTGGACACAACTGAGTGTGCGTGCACACACACACAACCTTAATTATTACTTCTTTAAAGGTCCTATCTCAAATGCAGTTCCATAATGGGCTACCTCGAGACCCTAGACTTCCATTTGGCTCTAATAGTCAGGGTTTAACAGGAGATACAAAGCTGGAAAGTTAACCATATTTAAAAAAGATTTAGGAGAAGTTGCTAAAACTTATAATCTCTGCTTTCGGGACTATGCAGGAAAAAAGGTTAGTTGTTTTTTTCCAAAACTAGTTTAAAGCAGCAGTGAGTTTTCCTGAATTATTTGACACCTTTTCCAGGGCTCTCGGTGGTAAATACAGACAGCATAAGAGCAAATCCTGCCCTGCCCACACAGCTGGCTTCCGGCTGGCCTGCAGTGGTGAGGGGATGACAGTTCCTCTGCACCTGGCCAGCTTCAGATATAAGAACAAGTGAGATCAGTACCAATGTTCCCTGTCCAACCAGGGTGCAATTTAACTGGACATACAAGCTAACAGTCCTTTAACAATTATGGTTAAGATGGTATAATTATTGGACACTCATTCAGTACTCAGGTTTCTAGGTGTGAATCCTAGCTCTGTCCCCTTCTAACTTATGATGACCTTGGACAGACTGCTTAACCTCTCTGTGCTTAAACATCATCTATAAGCTGGGGATAATAGTAATATTCATCTCATAGTGTTGTTATGAAATGAAATGTGTTTATATATAAATAATGATTCCTGGGACATAATATATATATTAATTATTATTAGGAATTGTTATTGTTAGGAATTGTGAAGATACAAAAAACTGTACCATATGATTCTTGCCTTGAGAAACTTACCATCCATCAGGAAGTCCTACTCTGAAAAAAAATACATGCTAACAGATGAGTTATGTGATGTGTGTAATGAGTGCCTTAGAAATTAAAAGGGGGGCAAGACTAGAGTGGCAGTCAGGGCCAAGTTCCTGGGAGGAGTGCTTGTGCTGGTGTTTGGAAGACAAAGGCAGATTTGGATGGCAGAAGGATCATGTTTTAAAGATGGTAGATTAACTGTTACAACAACAACAAATTTAAGTGACTTGAAATAAAAAAATTATTTCTTGTCCTTGTAAATGGGTACTGGGGTCAGTGGTGGAACTCTGCATCCCAGAGTCATTCAGAAACCCAAGGTTTTTCCATATTGTGGCTCCACCACCCCCTAGGGCCTCAGAATCCACTCTTGGAAGCTCCGCATGCCACCAACAGAGAGGAGAAGAGAGACTGTGCAGGCTAGTGCAGGTTTAAATGGGGCAGGCAGGGAAGTGAAGCATATTACTTACCCTCATTCCATGGTTGATCCTAATCATGAGTGAGGCTGAAAAGAGTATTCCAGCTGTGGAACCAGGAGGAAAAGAAACTAACCTTGGTGTACACAAAGCATTCCAGTCAGTGGTAAGAAATCTATCCTAATGCTTCTTCTTCTTCTTTTCTTTAGAAATATAGCTTTTAACAAAGGACCTTTCACCCTTAACCTTTTCCAAGACCTGGACAAAGTATGATCATCATTATCACAATCACCATCATCAGCATCATTTAGCTGGTTTATTGAGTTGCCACGTAATCAGGTTTTGCTGTTCCTTCCACTACTTCAACTCCCCAGGGCAATCATATTAGTCATTGAGATGCTATTGACTCTGGTCATGGGGCACAGGTCCCCCTGTTTATGACCAGTAACTGGACTTTAAGTGCCAGGGCCCAAGACCGAGATTTATTCACTGGACTGCCACGGTTTTCCAGAGAGTGACATATTTTGTGCCCTTGTGGTCAGGTTACTCAAGACGACTGTTTTCTTATTCTCTGTACATCCCCTGCTGGACCAGGGCCTCCTTCACCTATATCCTACTCACAGGACTGACCTTCCTACATATTTGCCACAGTCCCTGGCTAGTGATCGCTCTTATCAAAGAGGCAATGAGGGGCGTGTCCCTCTGCTGGTTTCCCTGGTAACTAATAAGTCAAACTGATGTCAATTTCACCGTATAACTGGCTGTCATGTCCTGCCTGCTGTTAGCCACATCCAGTGGGGGTGTCACTCAAGGACCTCGCTCTGACTCTGTCATCCATTAAACCATTGATATCACTGTCGCTGACTCCGAGCTCTTTCTTTGGTCTTAAAGCCGGGCAAGTGTGGGCCTTAGAGCAGGTTATAACACAATTGTGCCCCTCCTGTTGCCTAACTCTAACCCCAACCTTTGGACAAACCTCTGGGTGGGTCCTTCAGATGGGTTATGATAAAGCCCAATCAGAATGAGTCATTTCTCCTGGATAGGGGTAGTGGACGCCCCCCACCCACCCCCAACCCATCAGGACTTGGGTTCCAGGCTTTGCCCAGTCTAGTGATGGTACTGATCCAGGGAGGAGGCCGCACTAAGACTTCTCTGTCGATACAGGCATTTTCTTGGTGTGTCAGAACAAAGATCCTCTAGGGAGCACCAGCCCCTTCCCTCTATCTCCCGTATCTTCTGAGCTGGATCTTTTTGCCACTCAAGGAGGCCAATTTTGGCATCACTTCTTCCAAGAAGCCGTTCCATCTAGCCCTTGCTGGCCTCCTCTTTGTTCCAGCCTTAATTGTACTCGAACCTATGAGCCATGTATTGGTTCTCAATGGGAGCTGATTTTCCCCTCTAGGAGACATTTGGAAATACTTGGAAGCAATTAATTGCACCACTTGGGGAGTGCACATAGTGAGTAGAGGCCAGGGATGCTGCTAAAAAAATACTACAGTGCCCAGGACAGCTCCTCCCAACACACCCATAAGGAATAGTATAGTTCGAAGTGTCAATAATGCCAAAGTCAAGAAAGTCTGACCCACAAGATAGAATGTCTTCCATACTACACACAACTGTTTCCAGGGAAGCATTTAGGCCTGGTTTCTTCCCGGATAATTTTGTCCTAGGACGTTGGTGATCACAGAAATTAAAGGAGAAATTCTCTTTGGATCCTATGCTGCTGCTGCTACTGCTGCTAAGTCGCTCAGTCGTGTCCAACTCTTTGCGACCCTATGGACTGCAGCCCACCAGGCTCCTCCGTCCATGGGATTTTCCAGGCAAGAGTACTGGAGTGGGGTGCCATTGCCTTCTCCGGGATCCTATGCTAGGATGAGCAAATTGGAGAAGCACCTTCCCCGAAAATCTCTAAAAATGGATGTCTTATTCAAACTTGAGGGAGTCCAGGTTTGTTTGAAGATTGGTGTGGTGTAATATAGTGCGGTAAGCCCTGGCCCTGGAGTCAGGCAGACCTCCATTCAAATCTTGCCTCCACCACTTTTAGCCACGTGACTTAAGCAAGTTTTTTAACTTCTTTGGTTTTAATTTCCTTACTGTGAAAAGAGTTAGATAAGCACCTCTAATTTGTAGGGTTTTGATGAAAGTTGAATGAGTGGCATATGCAATGAACCCATTACATAGAAGTTCAGTTCAGTTCAGTTCAGTTGCTCAGTCGTGTCCGACTCTTTTCGACCCCATGAATCGCAGCACGCCAGGCCTCCCTGTCCATCACCAACTCCCGGAGTTCACCCAGACTCACGTCCATTGAGTCAGTGATGCCATCCAGCCATCTCATCCTCTGTCGTCCCCTTCTCCTCCTGCCCCCAATCCCGCCCAGCATCAGAGTCTTTTCCAATGAGTCAACTCTTCACATGAGGTGGCCAAAGTACTGGAGTTTCAGATTTAGCATCATTCTTTCCAAAGAACACCCAGGACTGATCTGCTTTAGAATGGACTGGTTGGATCTCCTTGCAGTCCAAGGGACTCTCAAGAGTCTTCTCCAACACCACAGAAAGCAGTTATTAAATGCTCATTTTCTTTGAGATGGAGAATTGTAAAACTCTGTAAACAGTAACTCAGTCCTGGAGGCCTGTGCTTACAGCTGTGCCATTTTATAGTGTTAATGGGTAACTCTGGCTTCGGTAGGCTGGATGGGAAGGTCAGGGCCACTAGGAGACAAGCTGCTTCCGGTTTCTCTATGATGGGTTTGGCAGAGCTGAAATTAAATACTCTCTGTACATGGAACTCTCATATCTGCTCAGAGTTACATGACAGATGGAGGGTAGGGGAATTTGGGGGAGAATGGATACATGTATACATATGGCTGAATCTCTTCACTGTTCACCTAAAACTATTACAACATTGTCAATCGGCTGTGCCCCAATACAAAATAAAGAGTTTATTTAAAAAAAAAAAAGCAATGCTCACTGCGCTCTCTTTTAGCTGCTATGCAGATACTACAGTGGGCTTGACCTTTGGATAGAATGGAATGGAACATAGGTTGTCTCATGGAGGCCTTTTGGTTCAAGTCAGAAACATATTTTTAAAGGTTAGCGGACTCTGCATCTTGAGGAGAATTGTGGAAGTAACATTAGCCTGTGGGACAGTCAAGTCTGGCCACATGTGTGACAGATAAGAGTTCTTAGGCTGCGGCAGGCTGAGTTCCCAGACTCTTTCCTTGATTCCCAGAACTTGGGGTACCCTCAGCAACAGAAAACCCGAGGCTCTCAGAGGACTGCCCCTCAGGAGTTCCCTTTGAGCTCTACCAACTGATGTGGCAGTCAGGCCAGGTCCTTCAGGTTTCCTGGACACTGTCTGCTGGGAGGGACAACTTGATGTGCTGCTTGAGAAAGGTTAGTGACAAAGCATTCAGGCCCCTTGTTTCAGTAAGTTCCCAGTAAGTTCCCTTCTGGAATTTCCCTGTAATGACATATTGCAAACAGAGCTGTGAGCACAGGTCTGTACACTGCAGTGTTGTGGGTGGTAGCGATGGATTGACTGCCACCCCGTGTCCGTCCAAGGATGATGGTTACATAAATGATGGACCACTTGTAGCATGGACCATGCTGCCTTTTTTAAAAATTAATTTTTATTGGAGTATAGTTAATTTACAATGTTGTAATTGTTTCTTCTATACAGCAAAGTGGGGCTTCCCAGGTGGCTCAGCGGTAAAGAATCCACCTGCCAATGCAGGAGATGTGAGTTTGATCCCTGGGTGGGGAAGTTCCCCTGGAGACAAAAATGGCCACCTACTCTGGTATTTTTCCCTGGGAAATCCCATGGACAGAGGAGCCTGGCATGCTACAGACCATAGGGTCAAAAAGAGTTGAACATGACTGAAGCAACTTAGCACCCATGGAATGTGTCAGTTCCAATCTTCCAACTTAACCCCCCCTCTCTTCGCCTGGGGGCTCAGGCAGTAAACAATCTGCCTGAAATGCCGGAGACCTGGGTTGGGAAGATCCTTTGGAGAAGGGAATGACAACCCACTCCAGTATTCTTGCCTGGAGAATCCCATGGACAGAGGAGCCTGGCGGGCTACAGTCTGTGGGGTCACAAAGAGTGACTATTGATCGACTAACACTTTGACTTTCATTTGTCCCTTAATAACTGTATGTTTGCTTTCCACATCTGTGACTCTACTTCTGTTTTGTAAATAAGTTCATTTGTACCATTTTTTTAGATTCCACATATAAGAAGTATCATACGATATTTGTCTTTGACCATGCTGACTTGAAGACTCATGGTTAATATCTGCTATAGTGTAAGAAAATATTTATGATTTAATGTCAAACTAGTAAAAAAAAAAAAAAAAAGCAGGAGACAAGTCTGTAAGTATCCAAAATGTGTTTCTATCAAATTTTAAGACAGGCTCTGGAATAAAAAAGTCTTATGAATCATTTTGTTCTACACAAATATTCTGTTCCACTATTTTTTTTTGGAAGAGGACAGTGGAATGAGAGCCACAAAGGACCCAGTCTGGTCTCAGGAGTCCCAAAGTAGGGGGCTTATCATTTCCAGGAGCTGCCAGAATTAGCAGCACCCATTCTGTGGGAGTGAAATGTTTCCTTTCTAAACCAGAACAGCCAACTGCCATGTGAAACCCTCCCAAAGCAAGTGTTGACCCAGAAACTGGATGAGGTTTTAGGGGCCAGGAAGCTATTTGGAGCCGGACAGAACCTGAGCACAGCACTTTTGGGGAGTGGGTGGGAAGTTGACTGGATGCCTCAGAGCACATGCCTCCTCCTAATGGCCCTTTCTAAGTCACCTCCCAATTCACGTTCCTACCTCTGGCATCACCAACTCAATGGACATGAGTTTGAGCAAGCTCTAGAAGATGCTGGAGAACAGGGAAGCCTGGCAGGCCTCAGCCTATGGGGCTGCAAAGAGTCAGACACGACTGAGAGACTGAACCTTTGTCCTGGGCTGCTTGATTGCAAGAACAGAAATGCCTTCAAGCTGTCTCAACAATGGAGTGTGTAGCAGCAGGAAGCTGGGCTTCTGCAGAGCCCACAGCAGGACCCACAGAAAGCTCAGACAGCAGTGGCCACTGTCTCTCTCCAGGGCCACATGATTGCTCCCCCATGGCTCTTCAACTTTATCTTTTTCCCTTCCACCAGCATTTGGTTCCCATCTCTCAAAGAGGCTCAAGGTCAGGGTTGTCACCCTGCTGTGGCCTCAGTCCTATTTAGAAGATGATAGGGACTTCCTCAGAGAAGGCAATGGCACCCCACTCTGGTACTCTTGCCTGGAAAATTCCATGGATGGAGGAGCTTGGTGGGCGGCAGTCCATGGGGTCGCTAAGAGTCGGACACGACTGAGCGACTTCACTTTCACTTTTCACTTTCATGCATTGGAGAAGGAAATGGCAACCCACTCCAGTGTTCTTGCCTGGAGAATCCCAGGGACGGGGGAGCCTGGTGGGCTGCCGTCTATGGGGTCACAGAGTTGGACACGACTGAAGTGACTTAGCAGCAGCAGCAGCAGCAGCAGCAGGGACTTGCTTGGTGGTCCAGTTGCTAAGACTCTGCGCTCCCAATGCAGGGGTTCCGGATTCCATCCCTGGTCAGGGAACTAGATCCCACATGCCACAACTGAGAGTTAGCATGCCACAGTGAAAAATCCCACATGCCGTAACTAAGGATCCCACATGCCACAATTAAGATTGAGTGCAGCCAAATAAACCAATAAATATGACAGCTAGTTCCCACACCTCTGCCTGCCAAGTCCTGGGAAAGAGAGGGAACCCGATGAGCTCCTGCTGGGTCACTGAGTAGTACCCCTGAGGCCTCTCCTTGCCCAGGGATAGTGTTGCAGTCAGCAGGCATCTCCTGTGGACTCATTTTTAATCCACCTTCAAAGACCTCACCATCGCTTCCAGGGACTGCCTGTCCCCTCCAACCTGGCCTCTCCCAGGGTGCACTGCTGCATGCTCTTTACTTCTGAAAGATCTGTATTTGCCTCATCGGAAAAATCCCCCTTTATTCAAGTCCCAGCCCAAGTCAGCCCCCTCTGCTCCCAGAGACTGTATTGGGAATCTAGGTGCCCCAGTGGCCTTCAGCTCTGGTGCAAGGCTCCTTGGCCTCTCCTGTGGGTGCTCTCAACTAGGACAGGGGGTTTGGGAGTAGAACTCCTGCATAGGCAGTCTTGGAGTTCCCGTGATCCCTGGAAAGATGCTCAGCTCCCTGGATGGATGGGCACCAGGGGATTTGGCTGGTTGTAAGTGCCCACTCCAGTACTGTTGCCTGGAAAATCCCATGGATGGAGGAGCCTGGTAGGCTGCAGTCCATGGGGTCGCTAGGAGTCAGACACGACTGAACGACTTCACTTTCACTTTTCACTTTCATGCGTTGGAGAAGGAAATGGCAACCCACTCCAGTGTTCTTGCCTGGAGAATCCCATGGACGGAGAAGCCTGGTAGGCTGCAGTCCTTGGGGTCGCACAGAGTCGGACAAAACTGAAGCGACTTAGCAGTAGCAGCAGCAACAGGTGCACAGAATCAAGCTCTCACGGCCCACGGAGACTCTCTGACGAAGAGGCCAGGGTTAAAGATTGGACCGCTCTGAGGCTCTGCTAGCTGGGGCCGCAGGAGCCCTGTGGGAGTGGGTGTGCCTGGAGCTCAAGGACAAAGTCCTGTCATAAATTACGTGGGCCCAGAGGACTCGGCCATTTCCTCTTGGGGCCCTTCCTCCTCTTCCTACTCTTTCGTGCGCTCCAACACACCCAGAGTCCTGGCACTGTCTTCTGCCCAGCTCATTTCAGAGAACCTGGGTGGAGGGGAAGGCAAGCAACAAGACCCCTACCCTGACAAGGTAAGGGCACTTCTGGGGCCTTCTCTGTGGGCTGGTTGCCCCGAACCTGTGTTCTGCCAGCTGGGAGGGTGGAAGGAGGGTCTTCGGGCAGGGGTGGGTTGGGAGTCACAGCCTTGGGAAAGCACTGCAGGGAACAAGGTGATGAGGAGGGAGCGTGAGAGCCCTTTCAGGAGCCTGGAACTCCAGCCCAGAGAGCCATCCCAGCAGCCGCAGGGCTGGTGGGGCCCAAGCAGGAGGAGGGGGTGTGCTGGGCCTCTGCTCCAGGAAGGCAGGTGCAAGAGTAGAGGGGGTGGCAGTGTGGGGTTGCCTTCCCCCAGAAGGGGGGCCTCCGGGTGGCCTCAGGAGGTGTGAAGCCTCGGCCCCGAGGCCCGGGTACTGGGCAATGTCAGCCGTGTCATATGTGCCGTTTCCCCGCACTTGGGGTGTTATTGCCTCTGTTTCATGGACGAGGACACTGAGGTCCATGAAAGATGAAGTGCCCACAGGAAGAAGCAAAGGGGGGACATGATGCCCTGGTCTGGGCTGACCTGAGTTACCACCTACCTTCTTGGACAGTTGTGGACAAGTGTGTTCATCATCTCTGAACAGCTTGGGCCCCAGAGTGAGGCAGGACCCTGCCTGCCAGGCCTCAAAGCCTCCCCTGGGTGGGGTGCTGGGCTGTGGCGGGACGGCGTTCTGAGAGGAGGAACACTCCCCGGCTCTCCCTCGAGCTGTCAGGGTGCTGGGCACCGTCCTCACTTCTCACAGGAGGGAATCTGACACAGACACAGGCTGGGGTGGGGCCCATCCTGAACCTCCTAACCCCACAGCCAGGCCTTCCCCTCAGTCTCCACTCTCTAACTCTGGACTTAAACGTTGTCCCAACCTGAACTCCATTCAGGGTTTTATTTTGAAGAAAACCAAAACTCTGTGTGCAGCTATCGGCCTGGAGCACAAGCCCCCAAGGAACTTTTGTTTAGAGCCACTCAGTTCAGTGGCACCCCCGTCTCTCTGAACCCACTGGGAGCTGAACGCTGGCCCCACTGCCTTCTCCCAGGGGAGCTGTCCGTGTGGGTCTTGGGCCCTGCTGCACCCCCACTTCAAAACGGCTTACAGTGGGGGTGGGAGTTACAGCTCGATGTAAGGGTGACACAGCAGGGTTGAACATTTCCCAATTTCCCAGCTACATTCTTATAACTGAGTGCTTTTCATGTCATATGAAGGCCCTGGCTTCTGCATTCTCAGTCCCTGTGACAAGCCCTCCAGGGAAGAACAGCAGGAATTACAGGACATTTTTCACAATACAGGAAATTTTTCATAGGACATTGGGATGAAGGAGGGTAAAATCCTTCACCCAAAGCCACTGGAGATGAGCTCCGTGAGGGCACAGGTTGGAACTGCTCACAGTTTCTCAGGCCCCTGCACCCACCCACGGCCTGGAGGAGAAGAGGCCCTGGACAGAGAGCTGTATTGGGGAGTGGAGTCATGAGTGGCAGAAATAGAGGTTGGGACAAAGTCATGTTTTCTAGTCGATTTTCATGTTACACTCTCTTGTCTTCCCCCTCAATTAATCAAGCAGCGTGTATCTCTTTTCTGCACTGTTGGGTGAGTGAGGTGAGGCTGTGCCAAAGAAAAGTCACCCACCTTGGGGCACAGACCTCAGGCATCAGGAAGTCAGAGGTGGAGATGTCTGGGGCCGAGGACGGGTGGGGAAGGGGAGGGATTGAAGCAGGCTGCAAAGGCAAGGATGGCTTGATGACGATGCTGGAGGGCTAGGATGCCCAGGCTAAGAAAACAACATCCTAAAGATGCAGAGGAAAGAAAGTACAAGTCCAGCCTGGGCACTGCTGGCTCCTGGCAGGACCCTAGTGCAGGTGTAAGGAGGCTGCAGGAAATGCTCTTTCCGTGCTGAGAATGGCACTCTTTTCTGTACTAATACAGTAGCCACTGGCCACACAGGGCTACAGAGCCCTGAAAGTGCAGCCAGCAGGCCTGAAGAATTTTTAATTTTAACTAAGACTAATTTAAATTTCCATGGCCATATGTGGCTGTGTGCTGTGCTGTGCTCAAAGTGTCTGACTCTTTGCAACCCCATGCACTGTGTCCGCCAGGCTTCTCTGTCCATGCAATTCTCCAGGCAAGAAGACTGGAGTGGGTTGCCATTTCCTATGCTAGGGGATCTTCTCAACCTAGGGATAGAACCCGTGTCTCTTGCATCTCCTGCACTGGCAGACAGGTTCTTTACCACTGCACCACATGTGGCTGGTGGCTACCATATTGGGCCTCACAGGTCTAGAGAGCAGAGCATGTCAGACTTGGCAGAGAGGTGAAGTATAATAAACAAACAGAGCCCAACAGGCGTGGGTTCAAATCCTGACTCAGCCACTTACCAAGGGTGGTACCTGAAGCCTCAGTTTCTTCAACTGTCAGATGGAACCACATCACTTACCTTGCAGCATTACTGTACAGATTAAACTAATGAACTACTATTTCAAAACTCTAAGTAAGTATATTATGCACCCCTACTCTGTTTTGGGGGCCAGGGATGGAGTGTTGAGGGGGTACAGAGAGGTGCCATGGCACAGTGGGGTACTGGCATGTACATGTGGATGTATCTGTCAACTTCTCTCTCATCCATCTCCTGCCTTATTCTAAAGGTAAACAAGAGCCTTTTGAGATAGCTTACAGAGATACCTGTAAGGCAGAGGAATCAAAATTGAAATGAGAAACTAAGATGAAGGAAAATTAAGGTAAACGTGATGCAGCTGGAAAAAGTTTCATACAAAGTTCCCATCTATTTGCTAGACAAAGCTACCAAATGTATTCTGGGCTTTCTGGCAGATGATCAAAAATAAAATACAAGCAGTGACAAGAATAATAACATCCTCAAGTTAAGAACAAGACCATTTCTGAGAAGAAGCACTGATGGGATACCAGGAAGGGGATATCAAATAAGGACATGCTATTGACAAAAAAAAAGTAAATTCAGGAGGGCTTCTCAAGAGCCATCCCTGCTAAGATCTCTCCAGGCAGGCTGACAGCACCTTGCCAAAGTGAATCTCAAGAAAAGAAATGTTCTCTGGACAGGTATAAACGATGGGTTTCAATTCAGGGTGGTGAATGCCCTTCCTGAGGGCTGGCCAGGGTCTTCCGGGACCAGAGAGCGACAGATAATAGGTAGGGTGGCTGAGAACAGCATCAGGGAGGCTGCAAGGGGGCTCTTTTTTTTTTTTAAAAAAAATATTATTTTTATTTTAACACCAAAAATATTTTGTATTTGGGTATAGTTGATTAACAATAGTGTGATAGTTTCAGGCGAACAGTGAAGGGACTCAGTCATACATATACGTGTATCCGTTCACCCCCAAACCTCCCTACCATCCAGACTGGCACATAACTGGCACATGGAGCAGAGTTCCTTGTGCTATACAATAGGTTTTTGTTGGTTATCCATTTTAAATATAGCAGTATGTACATGACCTTCTGAAAGCCCTTAACTATCTGCAAGGGGACTCTTAAGCCAGATCTGGAATAGTGGGCTGGAGATGAGGCTGGAGAGGCAGGGACTTCACCTATACCTGCAGGGAACCAGAAAGCACCTGAACCCAGGTGTGAGAAGGGATGGGATAAACGTGGTTTAATTCACTTACTCATGACTTTGCAGAGGACTGGCAGGCTTGTCAAGTTCCCCACAAGTGCGTTGGCCCTCAAGAGTGGGAGCAGAGCCCTGCTGGGAAGAGAGATTCCCCTGGGAGCGACTCTTCACCAGAGTCAGCCTGCCATCTCTGACTTCCTGGGAGGGAACAGGACCCAGGCTCTGGGGGAGCCAGTTCTTGCATGGTCTCACACTTCAGGGGCTTTGGCCGTGGGGGTGGCCAGCCCCTGTGCCCACTAGAGGAAGATGGGAAGGAGGACTGAAACTTTGTATCCTCACCCTGGGCCACCTGAGCAGAAGAGAAAGGACCCAGGAGTATCGTGTCTCCAGGTCGGGGCACCTCCGTACACCTCCTGGGTGGCCAGTCACAGGTATTCCTGGCATCCTGCCATCAGCTCCTCCATGCCCCTCTGTCACTGAGCTTGGTGGCTGATCTTTGCAGGGAGTCATCACTGTGGGAAAGGGGTGGAGCTGATTTCAGGCCCGTGGACAATCCTGTGAACAGTGAAATAAATAATGGAAAGCGATCTCTGGATATGGAAAAGCCCATCTCTCTCTGCTCCCTATCCCGATTCCCCTTCCAGGAAAAACCACTGTCAACGGCTTACCGTAATTACCTTTAAAAAGGATGTATCTCCCCCAAATATATCTTATATTTTAAAACAAAAATGGCAGTCTTGTGCTTATGCTCAGCCGTGTCTGACTCTTTGCTACCCCATGGCCTGTAGCCCACCAGTCCCCTCTGTCCATGGGATCCTCCAGGCAAGAATACTGGAGTGGGGTGCCATTTCCTCCTCCAGGGGATCTTCCCAACCTGGGGGCTGAACCCAAGCTGCCTGCATCTCTGGCATTGCCAGATGGACTCTACTACTGAGCTACCTGGGAAGTCCACGGCAAAAATGGCATAATTGTATAAAATATAGCTTGTTTCTATTACATAGTCATATATCAATATGTATGTAGATGGAACCATATGAAACTGCCAATATTTGACTTTCCTGACGTCTTGACTGGGTGGTCCAGCACAGATTCCTTATCGCCTGCTGGATGGTTCTGACTTCCAGAGCAGTGGCCCTTTCTGCCTTCACCAGCCCATGCAGGCTCTGTTTTCCTTGGAGTGATGGATTCCAGGCTAGGGACCTTAGGCTCAGGGTTGGGGGGGAGGAGTGGAGAATAGGCAGTTAGCTGGTGGCATAGCATACCTTCCAAGGTTCTCATTCTGTGACCCAATCCTTTCTGCCCCAAAATGCTCACATCCCTGCCTTGGGAAATGCTTTTTAGTCTTCCAGGAGAGGGCTCCTTCTGGACTGGCAGCTCATAGACCAGAGTCTCCATTTGGGTTTTGCCTTTTAGACCCTGATCTCCTGAAATATGCCGCCCACACCACCTAGCACACAGCCCTTTGTCCTTTTTGGTCCCTGCAGCACTTTGATTTTCTCCCCAGATCTACCTTCCCACACACCTTTTAGCGTTGCTTACCACTCCCGCTACACACAATCCACTTCAATGATGCCCCAGAAATGCATGTGAGTCCTGTGGCTTTAGACTTCCAAAAGCTCTGAGGAGGTCTTTGGGAACCAGCAGCTTGTCCTTCTACCCTCAAGTTATAGTCAATGCCATTCTGATTCTTAAGATTAGGCAAACTCTGGGTCCAGTGCAGGACACTGATCCCCACATTCTCATACTGACCAGCCTCAGAGCTGGACAAGGGGGCCTGAGCTAAGAAGAAACATCTCACTTCAAAAGGGCAGGGACTTGCAAATACTCCTGGGCTTCACCTCATAGGCAACCCCTTACCTGCCTTCCTGGGATGGGTACCAGGCTGCTTCCATCCTCCTGGTAGCTATTCATCCACCCACCCACTCATCTATCCATCCATGCACCCACCCACTCACACATCTATCCATACATCCATTCACCCATCCATCCATCTCTTCATCCATCCATCCACTCACCCACACATTTATCCATACATTTACCCATCCATCCATCCATCATTCAGCAAACATTTTGTGAATTCTTTATGGAATGAGTAAGGCAAGGTTTTGCTCCTAAGTATCTCACAAATGTGGGAGAAACACATACAATGACACAAAAAGCAGAAGTAAGTGATGATACAGAAAGAGCTGCTGCATGTGAGATGTGTGTGCCTGTGTGTGAGTACATGTCTGCATGTATATGTGTTCCTAACTCATTTCCGATCAAGTACAGAGACACAGTACTTGACTCAGTCTCTCCCATCAGGAAGCTTCCATAAGCCTCTTACCCTTCTCCATCAGAGGGCAGATAGACTGAAAACCACAATCACAGGAAACTAACCAATCTGATCACATGGACCACAACCTTGTCTAACTCAGTGAAACTATGAACCATGCCATGTAGGGTCACCCAAGTTGGACGGGTCATGGTGGAGAGGTCTGACAAAATGTGGTCCACTGGAGAAGGGAATGGCAAACCACTTCAGTGTTCTTGTCTTGAGAACTCCATGAACAGTATGAAAAGGCAAAAAGATAGGACACTGAAAGATGAACTCCCCAGGTTGGTAGGTGCCCAATATACTACTGGAGATGAATGGAGAAATAACTCCAGAAAGAATGAAAAGACAGAGCCAAAGCAAAACAACACCCAGCTGTGGATGTGACTGGAGATAGAAGTAAAGTCCGACGCTGCAAAGAGCAATAGGAACCTGGAATGTTAGGTCCGTGAATCAAGGCAAATTGGATGTGGTCAAACAGGAGATGGCAAGAGTGAACATCGACATTTTAGGAATCAGTGAACTAAAATGGACTGGAATCGGTGAATTTAACTCAGATGACCATTATATCTACTACTGTGGGCAAGAATCCCTTAGAATAAACGGAATAGCCATCATAGTCAACAAAAGAGTCTGAAATGCAGTACTTGGATGCAATCTCAAAAATTACAGAATGATCTCTGTTCATTTCCAAGGCAAACCATTCAGTATCACAGTAATTCAAGTCTATGCCCTGACCAGTAATACTGAAGAAGCTGAAGTTGAACAGTTCTATGAGTACCTACAAGACCTTCTAGAACTAACACCCCCAAAAGCTGTCCTTTTCATTATAGGGGACTGGAATGCAAAAGTAGGGAGTCAAGAAATACCTGGCGTAACAGGCAAATTTGGCCTTGGAATACAGAATGAATCAGGGCAAAGGCTAACAGAATTTTGCCAAGAGAACGCACTAGTCATAGCAAACACCCTCTTCCAACAACACAAGAGAAGACTCTACACATGGACATCACCAGATGGTCAATACCAAAATCAGACTGATTATATTCTTTGCAGCCAAAGATGTAGAAGTTCTATACAGTCAGAAAAAATAAGACCAGGAGCTGACTGTGGCTCAGATCATGAACTCCTTATTGCCAAATTCAGACTCAAATTGAAGAAAGTAGGGAAAACCACCAGACCATTCAGATATGACCTAAATCAAATCCCTTATGATTATACAGTGAAAGTGACAAATAGATTCAAGGGATAAAATCTGATGGACAGAGTGCCTGAAGAACTATGGACAGAAGTTTGTGACATTTTACAAGAGGCAGGGATCAAGCCCATTCCCAAGGAAAAGAAATGCAGAAAGGCAAAATTCCCTTCTCCAAAATGCAGAAAGGCCTTACAAATAGCTACGAATAGAAGAGAAGCAAAAGGCAGAGGAGAAAAGGAAAGATATACTCATTTGAATGCAGAGTTCCAAACAATAGCAAGGAGAGATAAGAAAGCCTTCCTCAGCAATCAATGCAAAGAAATAGAAGAAAACAATAGAATGGGAAAGACCAGGGATCTATTCAAGAAAATTAGAGATACCAAGGGAACATTTCATGCAAAGATGGGCACAATAAAGAGCAGAAATGGTAGGGACCTAACAGAAGCAGAAGATATTAAAGAAGAGGTGGCAAGAATACACAGAAGAGCTGTACAAAAAAGATCTTCATGACCCAGATAATAGTGATGATTTGATTACTAACCTAGAGCCAGACCCTGATGCTGGGTAAGATTGAAGGCAGGAGGAGAAGGGGATGACAGAGAATGAGGTGGTTTGATGGCATCACCAACTCAATGGACGTGAGTTTAAGGAAGCTCTGGGAGATTGTGAAGGACAGGGAAGCCTGGCATGCTGCAGTCCATGGGGTTGCAAAGAGTCGGACATTACTGAGTGATTGAACAACAACAACCATTATTGTATCGTTGTCAATTTCTCTTTTTATGTCTGTTAATATTTGCTTTACATTTCTAAGTGCTTCTGTATTGGGTACATGCATGTTAATGGATGTAATATCCTCTCCTTATATTTATCCCTTTACCGTTATATAATGATCTTCTTTGTCATTTGTTACAGACATTTTTTTAAAGTCTCCTTCTTCTTAGATGAGTATTGCTAGTCCCACTGTCTTTTATTTACATTTACACAAATGTCTTTTCCCCTACCCTCACTTTCAGTCTCTGTATGTGTTTATCTCTGAAGTGATCCTCTTGCAGATATCATATAGATGAGTCTGGTTTATAACCCAATCACCCACCATATGCCTTTTGATTGGAGCATTGCCATTTTATTGTTTATTTTCCAGTTGATTTTGTAGTCTTTCCCTAATCTTCTTCCTTTTTTTCCCCTTTAGTTTCTTCCTTTGTAGTTTGACGATGTTATTTAGTAGTATGCTTCTGTTCTTTCTTTCTTGCCTCTGAGTATCTATGATAGGCTTTTGATTTGTGGTTACCATAGGGTTCATGCATGTTGACCTATAACTGTATCTGTTTTAAACAGGTAGCCCTTTGATTTCAAACACATTCTAAAAGATCTACTCTTTTTTTTTTTAAACGATTACCACAGGTTTAATTAACATCAATCACTCACATAGTTACAAAAGATTTTTCTTGTGATAAGAACGTTTAAGATCTACTCTCTAAGAGGTTTTCAAATATACAATATAGGGTTGTTGACTGTAGTTACCATGCTGTACAGAGTTATTTATCTTATAACTGGAAGTTTTTACATTTTGACTGCTGCTGCTAAGTCACTTCAGTCGTGTCCGACTCTGTGAGACCCCATAGACGGCAGCCCATCAGGCCTCCCCGTCCCTGGGATTCTCCAGGCAAGAACACTGGAGTGGGTTGCATTGCCTTCTCCAATGCATGAAAGTGAAAAGTGAAAGTGAAGTGGCTCAGTTGTATCCAACTCTTAGCGACCCCATGGACTGCAGCCTACCAGCCTCCTCTGTCCATGGGATTTTCCAGGCAAGAGTACCATTGCCTTCTCCAACATTTTGACTGCCTTACGGTAAAAGATCTATGCTTAAAAATTCCCCCCCCCAACCCATTTTGTGTTTTTGGTGTCATATTTCACATCTTCATGTTTATACCTTCACTGATTATTGTAGTTATACTTAGTTTTATCCTTTTTTTGTCTTTTAATCTTCATAATAACTTATTTAAATGGTTGATACTCAACCTCTACTATATATCTGTCTTTACTAGTGGGATTTTTTCCTTTCTTATAGGTACTTACTTTTTCTTATAACTTTTTCCGTTTCTTTGAAAAGACTCTTTAACATTTCTTTTCGGGTTAGTTTAGTATTGATGAACTTGTTTTAGTTTTTTCTTATCTGAAAGGTTCTTTACCTCTCCTTCAATTTTAAATCATAAATTATAATCTTGGTGGATACAGTATCTTGATTTCATGGTTTTTTCCCCTTTCAACATTTTAAATATATCATGTCATTTCTTTTTGGCCTGTAAAGCTTCTGCAGAAAAATCAGTTGATAGTTTTATGGGGTTTCCCTTGTACATAACTCTTTGTTTTTTCTCCTGTGTCTCTAGAATTCTCTCTTTTTCTTTAACTTTTGCCATTTCAGTTATGCTAAATCTTGGTGTGGGTTTGTTCTGTTTATCTTGTTTGGGACTCTATGCTTCCTGTACCTGGATATCTGTTTACTGCTTCAGGCTTGGGAAGTTTTCAGTCATAATTTTATTAAATGCTTTTTTTTTTTTTTTTTAACTTTCTTCTCTATCTTGTCTTCTGGGACCCCTATGATGTTGATATTGGTATGCTTGATGTTATCCCAAAGATCGCTTACTCTGTTTCAATTTTTTCAATTCGTTTTTCTTTTCACTGTTTTTATGGGTGATTTTCATCATTCTACCTTCCACATCACTTACGCATTTTCTATATCTAGTCTGTTGTTCATTCCTTCCTGTGTGCTCTTCATTTGAGTTATTGTATTCTTCAGCTCTGACTGGTTCCTTTTTATATTTCCTAGTTCTTTGTTAAAATTCTCCCTGTGTTCATCTATTCTTTTCCCTAATTCACTTAGGAGTCTTATTACCAATGCTTTGAGTTCTTTATCTAGTAAATTATTTATTTCTCTTTCATTAGTTGTATTTTTTTAGGGGTTTCCTTTTGCCCTTGCAATAAAGACAAATTCCTCTCTCTTCTCATTTTAATTATCTTTCTCTGTCTCTATGAATTTAGGTGAAATTGTTACACATGGTGGTCTTGAAGTGGTGTTCTTATGGGAGAGTGTCCCTGCACACTTTGCCTACGCCCAGTGGCTTTGCTGTGAGATTTGGATTTGATATGAGCACAAGTGGCATTTTTCCTCAGGGTGTGCTGGCAGCTATCACCGTGGTGCTAGGCGGGACTGGAGAAAGATCGGATAGGGCTAGAGCCAGGTGCGAAGTGGGTCTTCCCCTTTGCTCAGTGGCTAATACTGCCTTATTGAGGGTGAGGTTAGGTAACGAGTTGCTGGAACAGAAGCCCCGTGTGGCAGGTGTGATCTGGCTGAGTCCCCTTTCAGCGTGTGTGTTTTCCCTTTCCCAGCACCAGCACCTTCAGCCCCAGAAGGGAACAGCCCTGGAGCAAGAGCAGGTGTGGGCATTCAACAAAGGTTGGGCAGAGAGTATGGTGATACGGCCGCAGTCAGAGCCCTGGACCGGCTCTCACGTAACACCTGTGCAATCACCAGTGAGGACGGCCCCCTCCCTGCTAGGAAGCTGCTTAGCATTGGAGCTGCCAGAGTCTCACGGCCAAGCCTTTGCCCTGGTTATGGCAGCCCTTCCTCCTGTGTGGAGCTGTGACAGGAGGGGAGCAGGGCTGGAGCATTCACTCTGCTCAGGCCAGGGCGTGCTCTGGAGTGGTGCTGGGAAACACGTCAGCTGACTGCGTGATCTCAGTCTGCCCTCTCCCGTCCGCTTTGGGAGCAGGCAAATGTTAATGTGCTCTTCACAAGCAGAGTCCACTCTTCCCACAGCCCTCCTGTTAGTCCCGCTGAGCCGCCAGCAAGCCAAGGGGGCTCATCTTCCCTGTGTCATACCCAGGGCTGGGGAACCCAATGAGTGGCTCAAACTGCTTCCTTTCCAGGGAGGGTCTCTGCCTATGCAACCTCTCTTCCTCTGAGTCCCCTCCTAGGGGCACAGATTCCAACCTGATCACTTCTCTTATCTTCCTACCCAATTCTGTGTATATCTTTTTTAGAGTCTTGGTCATACAGGAGTCTTCCTGTTAGTCTCCAGTTAGTTTTCTGTGAGAATTTTTCCACACATAGAAGTATTTTTGGTGTGTTCGTGGGGGGAGGTGAGTTTACTCTGCCATCTTGGTTTGGATGCTCATCTTTTTTAATATAGTCTTTCAGCAGTATAAGTTTCCTTCTAAGCAAGTTCTCACTGCATTCCACAACTTTTAATAAGTTGTATCTTCATTTTCATTTAATTGAAAACACTTTAAGAATTTTTCTTGAGACTTTGACTTGTATTATTTATGTTTCTTAATCTCAAAATATTGGGGGATTTTCCAGCTATTTTGATTTATAGTTTATTTTCTTTGTGGTCTAAGAGCAGACATTGTATGGGTTTTATTTTAAAATTTTGCTCAGGAGTGTTTATGACCCAGAAGGTGTTCTATCTTGGTGAATGGTCCATGTGAACTTGAGAAGAAGGTATATTCTGTTTTCATTAGATGAAGTATTCTATAAATGTCAATTAGATCCAGTTGACTAACAATCGTATTCATTTCAACTATGTCCTTGCTGATTTTATGCCTGCCAAATACATTAATAACTGATAAAAGCATGTTGAAGTCTCCAACTATGATATTGGATTTACCTTTTTCTCCTTGTAGGTTTACCAGTTTTTTGCCACATGTATTATGATTCCCTGTTAGGCACATACATGTTAAGTAATGTTATATCTTCTTTGGGAGTTGGCCACTTTATTATTAGGTTGTTCCTGTTTATATTCCTCATAATTGTCCTTGCCCTGAAGTCCACACTGTCTTAATTAAGTATAGCTACTCCAACTTTCTTTTGATTAGTTTTAACATGGTATATTTTTCTCTATTTATCTTCAGTCTATCTGGGTCTTTATATTTATAGTGAGTTTCTTGTAGACAACATATGGTTGGAAGCCTCACGCTTTTAAAAGATGAAATCTTTGGATCTTAGCGATCATTCGGATATGAGGATTAAAGGATGACTCAAATGTTTTCTTCAACAATTGATAGTTTCGTTCACTGAGATGAAAAATGAAGAGGCAGGAGCAGATAGAAGACAGAGGAGATGTGTATTCATGTTGAGTGTGCTGTGCCCATGGCCTATCTGCTGGAGATGTCCAGGGGTTCGAGTCTTGGTGGATCTAAAGTTCAGGACAGAGATGAGAGTTAGAGATGTGGAATACAGTCGAGAGCTTTGATCCTGTCAGTGGCCCTGGGAAAGGATGGGCATGCACAAGGGGAGTGGGCAGACTGAGAGAGAACAGAATAAGGACCACTAGGTTGATAGAATTCTTTGATTTCAATGACAGAGTCCAGATGGCTTCACTCAAGCAACAAACTGCAAAGACAACATTTTGTCTTTGTCTCATTCCCTCTTGGCCTGCCAACTTTATTCTCTCCTATCAGCTATTTTTGGGACACTAGAACCATAGCCCCTGGCAGTTCTGGAATCATATTTCAAAACTTTGCGACTAGAGAGGAACATCAATCCCCAGTTCCAATTCAGAACATTCAAGGGAAAGCCTGTGATTGGCCCTTCCTTGCATCACACCCCGTCTCTCAGAAGCATTTTGGGCAAAGGGAGGAGAATTTCCCTGAAAGAAAATAGAGGAAAGCATATCAGGCAGACTGAAAGCATCAGCATCTCCTTCAGACATCAAGAGATCAAAGTGAGGGGAAAGAGCCCTGGGAGGAGATTGAGGGCAACCCCAGAATACAAGGAAAGACAGGGAAGTGCAGTCCTGCAGAAGTCACAGGGGCGAGCTCAGGGGACAGGGCATGGCTGAGAGAGTCCTGGCACTAACGTGGGCAGTGGTGTCCCTGGAGGGATCAGTGCAGTGTTGGTGGGTATGCACATGCAACCCAAGGCTTGGGAAGGTGTGAAGGGCGAGAGGGTGGAGACAGGGCAACTGTTTCAGGCAGTTCAGCTGTGGAGTAGGAACAAGAGGAAGGCAGTATCTGGAGGGGTCAGGAGGCCAAGAAAATTCATTTTAAGATAATCAAAACTTCAGCTTGAAAATGTTACTGACAAGGGGGTATTGGAGTTATTTTCTGGTGGAATTATCATGTCACTAAAGCAGGCTTTTTGATACATTAAAAAATTTTAAAGCAAAACAGAAGTTTAGATTTTAATCATATTTATAGGATTCCCAAGTTTTGCTTTACAGAATTGCTTGTTTGCTTCAGCTGTCTCCTTCCCATCTCTACTCTTGGAGGAGAGGGGAACAGGTCTGGAGTCCAAACACTTGTAATTTTGTATTCTGGTATCTATTCTCTGAGTACAAAATATTCCCTTCCTTGGTTAAGATTCCCGAGTTTTTTTCTTTTATAATAAAAACAAACTCCACCTTAGTCCCTAAAAAAAAAAGATAGACAAAATTTGCATTTTTATGTAAGAAGGAGGTCAGAAGAGAAATAACGAATGAAGATGTGAGAGAGAGGGGTGATTGTATTAGTTGTCTACTGCTGCATAACAAATTACTCCAAAATTTTGCAGCTTAAAATGACAAATATTTATTTTCCCACCAATTTCTGAAATCCAAGAGTGGCTTAGATGGGTGGTTCTGAGCCAGCATGTAAGCCAGCATATTTGCAGCATGTAAGATCTTTTTTTTTTTTGAGTTGCCACATGTGGGATCTAGCTCCCTGACCGGGGACAAACCCAGGCCCACTGCACTGACAGCTCAGAGCCTTAGCTGTCGGGCCTCCAGGGCAGCCCCTCATGAGATTTGTATTCATTTTCTAGGGTCGCCATAACAAAATGCCACCGACTAGGCAGCTCAAGCAACAGACATTTCTGTCCTCACAATTTTGGAACTAGAAGTCCCAGACCAAAGATGCTGGCAGGGTTGGTTTTTCCTGATGCCCCTCTCCTTGGTTGCAGACAGTTACCCTCTTCATACTCTGTCCTCATATGATCATCCCTTTGCACACACAGCTCTGGTATCTCTTTTTCTTCTTACAAAGATACCAGTCAGATTGGATTACGCCCCCCCTAACAACTTCAGTTTAATTTCACCACCTCTTTAAAGGCCTTATCTTCAAATACAGTCCCACTGTGAGATGCTGGGGTTAAGACTTCAACTTATGAACTTGAGAGGGGGAGTGAACACAATTCAATACTCAACAAGGTTACAGTCAGGACACTGGCTGGAGCTCTGGTCATCTGAAGCCTTGATCAGGGCTGAAAGATCTGCTTCCAAGATCACTGGCTGTTAACTAGAGACCTCCGTGGGGCTGCTTGAGTGTCCTCATGACATGGCAGCAAGTTTCACCAGGCCGAGCAATCTTAGAGAGAACAAGGAGGAAGCCCCAAGTCTTGGAAGCTATACTCTATCACTCCCATCTTATTCTATTTGTTAAAAGGCAGTCCCTACGTCCACACCCATGGTAGGGAGAACGAATGAATCCATCTTTGGAAGGGGGCGGAGTCAAAGAATATGTGGGCATATTTTCATCACCACAATAATCGATAAAGCAAAAGCCCTGATGGAGGAGGCCAGAGAGGGCAGGGCTGGAAGGGTTAGCGTGGAGCTGTCAGCGGCCCCTCCCCAGGGCATCCCTTACGTGCCCACAGGTATAGGAGAAGGCAGGGATTGAACAGAGCTGGAAGCTGAGGGTGACTTCTTTCTTTTTTCAGTGATGCAGATCAAGTTCTGCAGGGTGATTAGTGGGAAGGAGCCTTGAAATTGGAGGGATTTTTTTTTTTTTTTTTTTTTCAGAAAGAGCTGACTAGAGCCCACTCAAGGATCCCCAAGCATTTCTAGAGTCTTAGGGGAGGTACAGGTCATGAAATTTCCCTGGCCCCTGTTGTCAAGATGGTGTGACCCATTCTTGGAATGCTCAGCTCAGTGCTCGGACTTTGCAAGGTGAGAGCAGGACTCAACAACATTCACAGGACAGGAGTGAAGGTGGACAGAGGGGTCCACAGAGTGTGCAGCTCATTGTACTGCTTGTATTCCATTTATGGGTACTTACAAAACTACTCTGTTCCAAAACAGATTTAAGTTCCGTTTCCAGGCTGGTTGAGATAGAAATGAAGCTAGGATAGTTGACAGACTGGGGAGAAAAGCAAAAGCTGAGGAGTTGTGATGAAATGAGGGAACAGTTGCCATGGGCAGAGGGCCCAGTGCTGGTCTGGGGTGTGGCAAGAGAGTGGCAGTTGGAGGATGTGGCCTCTGCACTGCAAGCATGGAGTCCTAACCAGGAGACTGCCAGGGAACCCCTCAGAGGATGTGGCTTTTGGAGTGGAGAAGTTCTGGGACACGGGAAGACCAGGGGAAGTTGTGGGAAGTGGAGGCAGTGGAGTCTGGGAGTCCAGGACACACGGCTGGCTCAACCCCCAGGGATGGCAGGACTGGTGGGGAACGCCTGTGGGGCAGATCCTGGAGGCTGGAGAGGGAAGATGTCCACGGAGGCCAGTGCCATGGGTGAGGGCACTGAAGAACACAGGTAGGCCTCAAATTCCTAGCTGGGGGGAGAAGTGAGGAGCCTGGGCCAGGCCACAGTGGGTAGTCAGAGGTAGAAAATGCCCCCTGCCTCTTCCCCACTTGCCACCTCACTGGGGTATGTGAGGTTACCCCAAAGATGGACCAGCCTCTCTTTGAAAGAGCTGTAGCCTCTTTCAAGGAATCTCAGTCTGATTATCGCCTTTTACTTTTTAGGTGCTCAGCAAAGGCTGGGAGGTATAGATTGCCATAAACATATTAATGCCCATGCACTAAGTAAAAATGGAATGAGAAAATTCTTTATTCAGCAGAACAGAGAGGCAAAGACTCTCTGTCACATTTGCCCGCTGCCTACAACGAGACACTTCTTTCACCTCCCCACAGTCCACTCAACCCAAACATGCTGACCGCGCATCCTCTGTACTTTTCCCTCTGCCTTTGCTAAAGTTACAGCATCCCTAGAGAATGCCCCTTTCTTTCCACTGTGAATTCTTGCTCATCTGACAAAGCCAACGTCAGAGGACACCCTCTCCAAGGGCTTCCTTCTCTGTTTCACTGAACAGATATTTCCTAAGTTCCTCCCAGGGGCAGGTCTGCGTTACAAGCAGGGAGTATGTGACCAGCAAAAAAGCCAGCCTCTGTGTCAGGATGCTCGATGCAGAGAGGGCGGGGCTGGTGGTGGGCGGGGCTCCCCCTGAGATCAGGGCCCCGCCTTCCCTCCCTGACTAGGGGGCAGCTACTCAGGCCTGCCTGATGCTCCCAGGGTACCGGAAGTAGCCAGGCGCTGAGACAGGTTTGAAAGGACGCAGGTCCAGACTGAATTTCCAGCTGTGCTACTGATAATGGGTCACCTTTCCTTTGTTGAGTCCCATGAATGAAATGGGGGTATCAGTGTTTTGTGGGTGCATGAGGTTTAGATCAAGTATGTTGCATCTCAAGTTCTGCTGGCTGGTTCCCTCAGCACTCCGTGTGGCGTGTGGTAATGCCTGATGTTCACAGATGTCTGACCAGACACAGTCTGCGTTTCTGGGTGGCAGAGATGCTGTTCTGAGGCTGTTCAGAACCACCCCACTCCCTATGTTGAGCCGAGTGCTGAGTGCAAAATAGGCGTTCAGTAAAGATGAGATAGGGCTTCCCTTGTGGCTCAGCTGGTAAAGAATCCGCCTGCAATGCAGGAGACCTAGGTTGGATCCCTGGGTTGGGAAGATCCCCTGGAGAAGGGAAAGGCTACCCGCTGCAGTATTCTGGCCTGGAGAATTCCATGGACTGTATAGTCCATGGGGTCGCAAAGAGTCGGGCACGACTGAGTGACTTTCACTTCACTTCAAAGATGAGATAGGACTGAAGAAACTGAGAGAGTCTCCTCCAACACTTGCCATGGGGCTATGACACACCCATCCATTCTTTCAAGAGTCCTTTCTTGGCCCCATGCCAGGCACCCAGAGCTACACTGATAAGCACTCTGGCCCCTACCTGCCAGGGCTCCAACTCATAGTCACAAAGACTGACATTCTGCTTTCTCTCTGCACACAGGCTGTCGGGAGCTGCTGCCTCAGGATGTCAGGGTTGAGACTGGTAAGAACTGCATCTCTTCCATCAAAGGGTTGTTCATGGGAGTTGCCAAATGCTGACTCAAACCACTCCCAAGGAAAGAAGAAGTAAGGCAATGTGACCTTGGAAGGAAAATACCAGACACAGGGAGTTTGAGGGAAAAGTCAAAGTCACTCAGTCGTGTCTGACTCTTTGCCACCCCAAGGACTATATAGTCCATGGAAGTCTCCAGGCCAGAATACTGGAGTGGGTAGCTGTTTCCTTCTCCAGGGGATCTTCCTAACTCAGGGATTGAACCCAGGTCTCCCACATTACAGGCAGATTCTTTACCAGCTGAACCACCAGATTGTATTACCTAAAGAAAATGAGTTTGGCCAAACTTGGCCTTGGCAGGATGGCCACATGCACAGAGTAATCCTTCACTTGTACTCAGGGCTTAAAATGTCTTGACAAAACACATACTATATTTAAAATAGGTGTTCCACGAGGATGTACTCTGTAGCACAGTAAGATAAGATACTAAATATCTTGTAATAACCTATCATGGAAGAGAATGTAAAAAAAGAATTGTTGTTCAGTCACCAGTTGGTCTGATTCTTTGTGACCCTATGGACTGCAGCATGCCAGGCTTCCCTGCCCCTCACCAACTCCTAGAGTTTGCCCAAGTTCATATTCATTGAATCGGTGATGCCATCCAACCATCTCATCTTCTGTCATCCCCTCTCCTCCTGCCTTCAGTCTTTCCCAGAATCAGGGTCTTTTCCAATGAGTCAGTTCTTCTCATCAGGTGGCCAAAGTATTGGCATTTCAGTTTTAGCATCAGTCCTTCCAATGTATATTCAGGACTGATTTCCTTTATGATGGACTAGTTGGATCTCCTTGCAGTCCAAGGGACTCTCAAGAGTCTTCTCCAGCACCACAGTTTGAAAGCATCAGTTCTTTGGCACTCTATCTTCTTTATGGTCCAGTTCTCACATCCGTACATGAATATACATATACATATACATATATATATATATATAACTACATGAATATATATATAACTACATGAATATATATATAACTGAATCACTTTGCTACACACCTGAAATTAGTACACCATTGTAAATCAAATGTATTTCAGTAAATTTTTAAAAATAAAATGAAAAATAAAAGAATCTAGAAAAAAATATCTTGACAACAGTATTTTTTATTTGTCAACTTCTCCACTTACCTAAATAAAGGCAGCCCAGGGCTACTTCTAGGCCTATCTTTTCTCCTGTGGGAAGAAAAGCCTGGTGGGTAGGCGCATGGGACAAGCCACAGTGAGCATTTCAGCCAATGGCTGGAATAGCCAGCCCACCTCGGAAGACTGAGGATCAGGTCTCTCGGAAGTGGATTCTTTGTGTCTTTGAGATTCCTCGTAGTGATTTCTGTCTCAGGCTAGGGCAGGAGTTCTGCATCACGGGCAGAAGTCAGTTGTCGGGTATTTCTTATCACAAAGAGCAGTGAAGACCTAGACCCCTCTGCTTTCTGTGACTCATTCTCTATTTCTTTTCTAAAAATGTTATTTATTTATTTGGCTGTGCTGGGTCTTAGTTGAAGCCCACAAGATCTTTGTTGCATCATGTGGGATCTTTACTTGCGTCATGCAAACTCTTAGTTGCAGTGTTTGAGATCTAGTTCCCTGATCAGAGATGGAACCTGGTCCCCCTGCTTTGGGAGTGTGGAGTCTTAACTACTGGACCACCAGGGAAGTCCCTCGTGCTCTATTTCTTCTTTTTTTTTAAATCATTTATTTATTTATTACTTATTTTTGGCTGCGCTGGGTCTCCGTGGCTTTGTGCAGGCTTTTTTTCCCCTCTAGTTGTGGTGAGCAGAGGCTATTCTAGTTAGGGAGTTTGGGATTGGCATGTATACTCTGATGTATTTAAAGTGGATAACCAGCAAGGACCTGGTGTATAGTACAGGAAATTCTGCTCAATATTATGTAACAATCTAAATGGGAAAAGAATTTGAAAAAGAATAAATACATGTATAGGTATAACTGAATCACTCTGTGATACACCTGAAGCTAACACAACATTGTTAATCAGCTATACTCCAATATAAAAGAAAATGTTTTTATAAAAAAAAAGAAAATGTTCCTCTCAGTTGAGACCTGAAGTGTACTCTAAGTGCTAGACTGTAATTATCTTGTTCCCTATCTGCTTTGTTTTCTCTGTACTTATCACAACATAACCACGCCTCACCCTACCCCCACCCAGCTCTCTCCCAGGTATGTCAACATTCTTGTAAAATGATTCATCTGGGAGTTCAGTCAATGTCATCCTCAGGAGGAGCTTTCTCCCAGAGCTGCCAATGCCATATCTAAACTCGCATCTCATACTTCTGAGGCACACGCCTCAGGATCATGGGGTCTCCTTCACAACCACCCTGGACATTTCTTTCACCTCTCCTTTACCTGAGTCCCTTTTCTTGGATCCAAGGTTTTTCTCTTTCTTGGTTTACTCCCTTGGTTTGATCAAGTACGACCTGTAATAGCTTCCTGAGATAGGCTGCATATGAAGTAAACATTTTTAACAACTTGCACGTCTAAAACTATGTTTATTCACATTTGAATATTAGCTGGACTTAGGATTCCATACTAGACATAATTTTCCCTGAAAATTGTGAAAACATGTACTCCTTCTGATTTCCAGCATTGCTATGGAGAAGTTGGAAACCCTTCTAATTCTTGAGCCTTTGTATGAAACTTAATTTTTCTCTCTGAAAGTTTTTGTGATCTCTTCGCTATCCCAAATATTTTGAAACTTCATCATTGTGTATGTTGGTGTGGATTTACATTCATTCTTGGTACTGTTGACTTAAATTTGTCCCCTAATTATTTTTTCTAAAAGACTTATGAGAAAATATTCATCTAAAAATGTTTATTATCTTTATACAGAAATGACAAATGGGCTGGGTAAAAAAATTATTGGATTCTTTTTTCTATTTTTGTAATTGTGGTAAAAAAAATATCACATTCACATGTTATTTCCATGTTATAAATAGCCTTGAAAACGTGAAATAAATCCATAGCATTCCATTGAAAAAAAAAAAAATTAAAAAAAAAATATCACATTCAATTTTCCATCTGAACCATTTTTAAGTATACAGTTCAATATTGTTATATATATTCACAGTGCTGTGTGACAGATGTGAGATCATTTTCATCTTGTGCCCTTGAAACTCTTCACTAATTAAACATGACTCTCCATCTGTTTTCCTCTAGCCCCTGCAACTGCCTTTCTACTCTCTGTTTGTGTGATTTTAACTGCTTTAGACACTTTCTCTGAATGGAATCATACAGTTTTGTCCTTCTGTGACTGGCTTCTCTTGCTTGGTATAATGTCTTTGAGGTCCACCCACATTGTAGCATATGACAGAATTTCCTCCTTTTTTAAGGCTGCATGCAATCTCAAAGTGAAGAGCTGACTCATTGAAAAAGACCCTGATGCTGGGAAAGATTGAGGGCAGGAGGAGAAGGGGATGACAGACGATGAGATGGTTGGGTGGCATCACTGACTCAGTGGACATGGGTTTGGGTAGACTCTGGCAGTTGGTGATGGACAGGGAGGCCTGGCGTGCTGTGGTTCATGGGGTCGCAAAGAGTCGGACACGACTGAACAACTGAACTGAACTGAACTAATATTCCATAGTGTACTATTTGCTGTGCTGTATCATTTCATATAAGGTATTTGGGCATCTATGGATTTGGTATCTGCAGGGGCTTCTGCAATCAATCCCCTGATGATTCTGAACGATGACTGTGTATTTTACATTTTTATTTATTCATCTGCCGAGGGACATTTGGGTTGCTTTTACCTCTTGGCTATTATGAATAATGCTGCAGTTAACATAGAAATGCAAATATGTCTTTGAGATCCTGCTTTGATTTCTTTGGAAATTTACCCAGAAGTGGAATTGCTGGATCATAATTTTATTTTTAGTGTACTGAGGCGCCTTCACGCTGTTTTCCCCAGTGGTGTCACAATTTTACATTTCCACCAACACTATACAAGGGCTCCAGTTTCTCTGCATCCTCACAAGCATTTGTTATTTTCTGTTCTTTTTATAACGGCCATTCTGATAGCTGTATTGCTCTTTTCCTGAGGTCTTTGTATGAGTTGTTCAGCCCTCATATGATTTGAATTTGTCCTGAATTATCTCCTTATAAGGGCATTTGTCTTTTTATCTGCCTACCCCTCAAAAAATTAACTCTAGGATCAGTATCTGTCCTAGAGTTGATTTTTCTTTGTCATCATTTCAAAGAAAGGATGGTGTGTCTTCAACCCATAGATCCAAACCTTCATTAATTTCTGGAAAGTTGTCTTGAATTATATCTTTAAGTGATTTTTCTGTTTTTTTCCCCCTGTTTTCCTTCTTTGTGCACTTAAGTTATTTGTATTTTTGCCTGCCTTCCATATCTATGCTCTTCTGCCTCATCCTGATTGTTTGCATTTCTTTGTCACTTTGCTCCCTTTTCTTCTCCTGTCACCCGTGACCTTTACCCTGATTTTAGCAGTGCTTATCTCCCTGTTGTTGCTTCCAGTTTGCTTTCACCTCTGGCCCATGCTTACTTGTTTTCCTCCATTTCTCTTTTGAGCTCTGCGAATTCATGTCTCATCCTTTTCAGCTGTCTCGGTGTCTAATATCTGAGCTCAGTAAATTTCTGGAAATAGTGGTGAGATACTTGGGTATGACTTTGCACTGTTCTGTGGCATTTGGTTTTCCCCTGGTGAGTGTTACTCATGCTCCTTTCCTCATTTTACATTTCACTATCTTTGTGTGTAGACCTGTGCTTTTTCCTTTGGGATTACTCCTCTTTGAGTAGGGTGAGCTTTCTTGAATCAGAAAGAGGTTCACGTGGGTTAATGCCATGTTGCAGGCCAGGAAGAAACCTAGTGAGATTTTAGTCTTTGCTTTCCCCGCCGTCCATGGGGTCACACAGAGTCGGACACGACTGAAGTGACTTAGCAGCAGCAGCAGACACTGGGTTTGGGTACTATAGGGCTAGTCAAAGGGCAGAGACTCTCTTTTTGCACCTCACGGGGGACACTTTCCTGCAAAAACCAGGCCAACAGGGCTTCCCCTGCCATCACCCATCAACATCTTGACAAGAACAAGAAAGGACTGGGGAGGGGTGGGTAGCAGAGAGGGAAGAAGGAAAAACAAGAGGAGGAGAAGGGGAAGCAGGGAGGGCAAGGGAGAGAGAGCACATCCCAGTCACTTGGCATCTCTTGGTTGAAGGGACAGCCCCCAGGGAGGTAAATCTTGAGCAGGAAGTGGAAGGTGGAACATGGATCTGACCTCTCTGCCCTCTAGGGTGACCACGTGTGGCTGAACCCCACCCCTTCTGACAAGACCAGGGTGGCCATTGGGGGCATCATCAAAGAAACCAAGCCTGGCAAAATTTTGGTTGAAGATGATGAGGGCAAGGTGAGTATGGCTATACATTCCTCAGAGGCTCAGCCGTCTCAGCTCCTGTCCAGAACCCTGAGCCCCCTCCCTTCTCTGGTGCTGCTCCCAACACCAGGGATTCTAGAGCCCAAGTCTGGGAACCACGTGGCAGGATAGACCACAGGGGAGTCCTGTCACGGCGGGCATTGTGTGTCTGTCTAGGGAACTGTTTCTATAGGGAAGAAGCAGGGAGCAGGTTGGAAGACGGAAAATTAGGACAATTAGGGGAGCAGGAAAGAGTGAAGTGGGAAAAGGGTGGGGGCAGAGAAGGGGAAGGGCCAGAAACTTGTTTTCAAAGTAATGCAAGGCGAGCAGGAAGGACAGGAGAAGCGAGGGAGAGAAAGGTGCATGAGAAAGATGCCTGGATGGGGGCCCCCCAGCACATGAGGAGGAGAAGGAGACCCATCTCACATGAGCAAAGCAGCCCAGATGAGAGAGTAGGAAGCTCAGGGTGACCTGTTGGGGAATCAGCTTGGTCACCTGGCAAGCTGGGGAGGAGCAGGGGAGGGGCAGAGGGGAAGGACTTGCAGACTGGGGCCTCCAGCTGGTCACTGAGGTCCTCCCTGGGCAGCCCTCTTTGCTGAGGATCTGCAAAGTGAAGCATGTAGAGACTTGGCCTCCGAGGAGAAAATTCTAGAGTGTGACCTGTGAACCCTATAGTATGTAAGTCAGTCAAATATTAACAATAATGTCTCCTATTTGCAAAATGACATAACATCATTTATATTAAAAACACTTTCTTGCACACTTTTATCCCAGCCATCTGTGAGACCCCAGCTGCAAGCTGCCCCGATCACAATTGTAGCCATATCTAACTCCCGGCTCTACACTCCTCTGACCCTGGTCTGAACTTCACCCCTAGCCCCAGTACACACTGACCCCTGGCCCTAGACACGTGCTGACTCCAGCCTTTGCTTGACTTGATCCTTTGACCTTCACCGCAGACCAGCCCTGGCCAGGTGCGGGCCACCAGGTCAGCCAGTCCATTGAGGACATGGAGGAGAGTTTGGCCCTGGCAGAGGTCACCTCTCAGGAGAGCCTGTGCCCTTTGTTGCAGGAACACTGGATCCAAGCAGAGGACCTTGGCACTCTCAGCTCCATGCACCCCAATTCAGCTCAGGGCGTGGATGACATGATCCGCCTGGGGGACCTGAATGAGGCAGGCATGGTGCACAACCTCCTGATCCGCTACCAGCAGCACAAGATCTACGTGAGTCTCCCTTGGCCATGTGTGCCCCCACGGCATGCTTGGGCCACACATGCTGCGCCGGCTGGGGAAGCAAACCGTGCCCCAGGCACGCCTGGCTTAGTCCCTGAGCCCCACACCCTTACGGTGTGAGGATGCTCATCAATCCCTGCTCCCCAATCCGAAATAAGCAGGGGCATAAAGGCTTCAAGGTTGCAGAAAGCTGACCTGCATGTGCCAGCACAGTGCACAGGATGCAGTATACAGATTAAGTGCTGCCTCTCTCCTGCATCCGTGGCTGAGGAAGAGGCCTGCTCTGATGGCCAAGGGGATCAGAGGCTGTGGGAGAGTAGTTTTCTGCCTGGTTTCTTTCCGGTTACGTGGCAGAGCCAGGGTCACCAAGCAGAAGAGCCCTGCCCTTCTATGAAGTGATGACCAGGAGGGTCGTGTAGGTAGATGCAGGTGCTTCTCCCAAGGCCTTGTGATGGATGCAAAGCTAGCATCCCTGCTCCAATGCAGACTTACCAGGTGAGGTGGTATTCCAAAACTGACACCAGCCTTGCCGTGAGTGGGTGTGACCCAGGGGTGTCACCACCTACCTGGGCCTCTCACAGGGAGAGGCGGCTCACTGACCTCTGACCAGCCCTGATCATGGGATGCTCAGAGCAGGGGCCTCTGAATAGAGGGCAGGGTGGGAGAGGAGGAGAGAGGCCTTGGAGGGCAGGGACCAGGCACTCAGAGTTCATACTGGCTGAGTGTGCCTCGGCTCCTGGGACTAATAACAGCAATAAATTAAGTTGAATTGCAGCTTATCCTTTACCGAAGAGCTTACGCTTGCATTCTTTTATCTGGTTGTCATAGTCCTGAGTCCTCTCCTTCCCTAAAATGAAAACGAAGGCACTGTACACGACTATTGAGATGACTGTCCCCATCCCAATCCAGAGGGGCTGGCACGTGGGCAAGTGACCCTGAACTAAGGTCCAGGAGGACTCTGAGGGCTCCGATGGTGGCCCAGCCTCACTGAGGCCCCTGTGGGAGGCAGGTGAAGACTTGGTTCATACATTCAGTCTAGTTTCATTGAGCCTCTTCTAAATCCCAGACAGAGCGCTAAACATTAACCACAGTGTTAATGTTAGTGCTAAACATAAACCACCTCATTTAATGTTCCTGTGAAGGCATCCTCACCCAGGAGCTCTTGTTCTTGGTGAGCATCCTTTCCAGGGGAAGGATCTGAGCTGCCAGGAGTGTCATCTCTCAGCCCAGAATCAGTCCCCGCCTCCCTGCCAGAGTCAGCCATGCCTGGTGCCCTTGCAGCTGCTGCTAAGTCGCTTCAGTCGTGTCCGACTCTGTGTGACCCCATAGACGGCAGCCCACCAGGCTCCCCCGTCCCTGGGATTCTTCAGGCAAGAACACGGGAGTGGGTTGCCATTTCCTTCTCCAATGCATGAAAGTGAAAAGTGAAAGTGAAGTCGCTCGTCGTGTCCGACTCTTAGGGACCCCATGGACTGCCGCCCACCAGGCTCCTCTGCCCATGGGATTTTCCAGGCAAGAGTACTGGAGTGGGGTGCCATCGTGACATCCAAAGTCAGCACCGATCCTCAGATTAGGGGCCACTAACCACCTCCTCCCTTCCCCAGACATACACAGGCTCCATCCTGGTGGCGGTGAACCCGTTCCAGGTGCTGCCCCTCTACACCGTGGAGCAGGTCCAGCTGTACTACAGGCACCATGTGGGCGAGCTGCCGCCGCATATCTTTGCCATTGCCAACAGCTGCTACTTCAACATGAAGAAGAACAAGAGGGACCAGTGTTGCATTATCAGGTGAGGTTCTGGGTGGGCCACCCACCATTTCTGAGCATCTCGTAAAGAAGGGAGCGTCTCCTCTCCCAAAACCTCTCCAGACCAGCATGCGACTTAGAGACCCCCAATCAATGAGCTCCCCCTGCGTCTGGCGCCTGCGGCTCCTCCACCCTGAAAGGTCCCTCCGAGGTGTCCTCCTTCAGAACCTACTCTTCTCCTATCATCAGGGCCTGAATAGCCCCAGCCTTCTGTGAATGTTTCCTGAGACAAGAAAGGAAGAATGGGGATGGGTTGGTTTAGAAATGGGACCCAGGATAGGCACTTGGGGTGCAAGGATCAAACAGGTGAGATCCCTGAAAAACAACCTCAGGAGGACTTCCCTGGTGGTCCAGTGGTTAAGAGCCCCTGCTTCTAATGCAGGGGGCTCGGATCCAGCTGCTGATTGGGGAACTAAGATCTCATATGCTGCTACCAAAAATAAAAAACAAAAATGGAACAACTTTAGGCAGATCTCAGAGAGGATGGCTCTCAGGCTGCTGGACCCAGAAGGGATGTGTCCCTCTCCAGTCCAGACACTGATCCTGACTCAGAGAGAGACTCACTGCCTGGCCTGGCTTCTCTGCCTCCTGCCCTCCCAGCACTCATGGAAGGGAGGCTGAGCAGGAAAGGAAGGGGGAGAGGGAATTTGGCTTCAGGGCCCCTTGCTTGGGGCTCTAGTAAAGTCATCTCTTCATTCATTCATTTATTCATTCAAGATTCTGCTGTGCTCCAATTGTGTGTCCTTCTCTGTCCTAAGATGGCTAGACAGCAGCCAAGGAAAGGGACTAAAATCCCTGCCTCATGGAGCTTACATTCTAGAAGGGGAGACAGGCAATAAATAGACAAATTGTTTTGGCAGATAATAAGAACTTTGAAGAAAAACACTGCAGGGAAAGAGGAAAGAGAGCGATGGGGTCACTGCCCTAGGTGGAAGGGCAGATTGGGTTGGCCTCTCCGAGGAGGGGCCATTGGAGCAGAGATTAGATGAGGTCCTACAGTGTAGGTTATCCTGTTTCATGTTCTCAGCAACTCTCTCAAGTAGGTACTCCTATTCCCGGTTTACTGTTGGGGAGACCTCCCACCAGAGAGGTGGATATTCTTTCCTAGTGACACACAGCTGTCAAGCAGGAGCAGCAAACCCAGAGCTCTGGAAGAGAAGACGGAGAGGTGGCCTGGCCAGGAAGCGATATCCCCTGGACAGCAGTGCCTGCAGAAGAGCCCAGGGCACCTGGGACGTGGGCGAGGCCCTGAGTCCTCCGCCCTCAGAGCCACCTCGCCACGCAGGGGCATCATGTGAAGTGTCACTGCTTATGTCACACACACCTTCAGAGAAGATGGACATTTGGATCAAAACTTTTTAAAAACTTAATACTTTCAGATGAAACCTTGTTTGTCCGGAATTTGCTTCAGTGTAGTACAAGAGGGATGTCCCTGGCAGTCCTGGGGTTTAGAATTTGTGCTCTCAGTGCAGGGGCTGCAGGTGTAATTTCTGCTCGAGGAACTAGCATCCTGCACAATGTGGGGGGAAAATCTGTACAGAATGGGATCAAAATTGGTCAGGAGTTGCAGCTGGGAATGGGACGCTAGGAGTTCATTAAGAAGACTGTAAGGTGCAGGAGCCCCTTGGGGGGGCATTTCACAATCTGCATTGTGAAAATGCAGATTTGGCTGAGTAGAGCAAGGGAGCCTTGAAGTTTGCATTTCCAACTAGGCAGCACGCGCTGCTGGCATATAGGCCATACTTTTATTAGCAGCATACTGCAGCATTCTGCCTTCATTTGTAATGTTTGACGCTTTCTATAATTTAAAAAAGTTCATAAAAGCAACATTTCTCCCTTTATAATAATAATAGTGTTAATTACTGCAACCCTGAGTGTATGCTATGTGCCAGACATAAGTATAGTTTTCAATTTAAACACTCTAAGCAATTTTTATCTTTATACTGATTAATTATTTTATTGTTAAGGTTTAAAGCATGTAGTTTTATTTTGGTTTCCTCTTTAATTCATTATATTTTAGAAGAGCGCCTGTAATTTCTAAATATAAAAATACTTCCACCTTTTAACTCAATTTCTAATTTAATCACATTATGATTAGTATGTTCTATATGTTATTGACTCTGAAATACATTGACTTCTTTTACAGCCCTATTACTTGGTCAAATCTGTGACTATTTTATGTGAGTTTCAAGACATTTATATGTTCTCTGTTAGTTCAAGAGTCTATAAATAATTATTAGTTTAAGTTTATTAGTGCTTTTTATATGCTTTAGATTTCTGATAAAAAATGTTTTAAAACCTCCTTTTAGTTTCCAAAGTTGGCTTTGTGTATTCGGAGGCTGTGTTATTAGGTGCATACAAATTTGTGATATTGATATTCTGGGAATGGTTTCTTTTATTATGTAATGCCCTATTTTTTCTATGAATGCTTTTTTTCCTTGTTATATTTTGTAGTAGTATTTTGGCTATTTTTGGATTATTTGTTTTTTCCCCAAACTCTGTGTGAACACAGTGTGTGTTTTGGCTGTTTTTTCTGATTACTATTTTATGGCATATATTAATGCTTTTTTTCTTCCAGTTTTATTGAGATATAATTGACATACAGTTAATTATAAGTTAAGTTTTGGCATACAGTTAATTATAAGTTAAGTTTTGACATATAGTTAATTATAAGTTAAGTTTAAGGTGTATAGCATAATTAATTGACATACATCATGGAATGATTATCACAAGAAGTTTAGTGAGCATCCATCATCTCTTATAGATACAAAATTGAAGAAACAGAAAAAAATGTTTTTCCTTGTGATAAAAATTCAGGATTTACTCTCTTAACAACTTTCATATGTGACGTACAGCAGTGCTAATTACATTTATCATGTTGTGCTTTGCATGAGTATTCTGTGTTGTAGAGTATTTTGTGTTGTAGAGTATTTTGTGTTGTAGAGTATTTTGTGTTGTATGTTTTCCCTTTCACTACTTTATATTGTGCGACTCCCTTCTGGCCTGCAGACTCTCTGCTGAAAAGTCAGCTGATAGCCTTTTGGGAGTTGCCTTGTATGTCACTTACTGTTTTTCTCTTACTGCTTTTAGTATTTTCTCTTTGTCTTTAATTTTTGCCGCTTTAACTACAATTTGTCTTGGTTTGGTCCTTATTGGTTGATCTTGATTGGGACTCTGCTTCTGTACTTGGATGTCTGTTTCCTTTCCCAGGTTGGGGAAAGTTTTAGCTATTATGCCTTCGAATATGTCCTCTGCCCCCTTTCTTTCCCTCTTCTCCTTCTGGGACCCCTATAAAGTGAACGTTAGTATTCTTGATATTGTTCCAGAAGTCTCTTAACCTGTCCTCGTTTCTTTTCATTCTTTTTTTCTGTTGCGCATCAGTGAATTTCACTGCAGTTTCAGCTTGCTCATGCATTTCTATGTATCATCTGATCTACTGCTGTTTCCTTCTCTTGTATTTTTCAATTTGGTTATTGTATTCCTCAGATCTGTTTGGTTCTTCTTTATATGCTCTAACTCTCTGTTAAACTTCTTACTGTGTTCATGCATTTTTTCTGAGTTCTTTGAGCATCTTTACAATCATAACCTTGAGCTCGGTCTCAGGCAGATTATTTGTCCCCACTTTACTTGGCTCCTCTGGAATTTTTTCTTGTTTTTCTGTTTGGAACACATTCCTCTGCTGCCTCCTTTTGCCTAATTTGTTGTTTTTATTTCTGTGTATCTGTTAGGTTGGTTACAATTCCTGACTTTGGAGAAGAGGCGTTTTATAGGAGACAGCACACTCCCCTCTGATCACCAGAGCTCTGTGCTCTGGCGGTACCCTCTATGTGAGCGGCTTGGGTCATCCACTGTGGTGGGCTGCCTGCCGAAGGTGGTCTAATAGGTGTGACTGGCCCCTGGTCCAGTTTGTTGCCAGGCCCCGCCTCATATGAAGGCTACTGACAGCTGGTGAAGCCTTGTCACAAGGCTGCAGGCTGCAGGACCCTGAGGGGTCCTGGGACTAGTGGTGAGCAGGGCAGGGTTCTGGAATGGGTGGTGGCAGGCCCGGGAATCCCAGACCCAGTGTTGGCCCACAGATGGGCAGGGCTGGCTCCTGACATGGCTCGCTGCAGGGTCTGGCATGTCCCAAATCTAGCTTTGGCCTGTTGACAAGTAGGGCTGTGCCTTGGGGTGTCCTGGCGCAAGTGCTGGCTCACAGTGGGCAGAACTGGGCTTCCAAGCTGTCTCAGCGCTGGTGTCAACCTGCTGGTAGGCAGGGTCCAGGGGTTTTCAAGGTTGGTGTTGGCCTGATTGTGGGTGGGGACTGGAGTCCAGAGGCTTCTGAGGGTAGTGCCAGCTCACTGGTGGGTGAGGCTGTATTCTGGGTCCTCTAGTGGACCGAGCCAGGTCCTGTCCAGCGGTGTGCTCTGGGGGCCTTAAGGCAGGAGGCCTGCTATGTGTGGAGCTGTGCCTGGCCCTGCTCATTGCTTGGCATGTGGTGTCCTAGTACTGGTACCAACAGGCTGGTGGCCAGGGCTGAATCCAGGCTGAATAAGCTAGAGGGGGGATTCCACCCTGGCACTCACGAGCACCAGGGGCCATGTGGTCAACAAGCTCCACAAAAAGGCTGCCCCAGTGTCTGTGTCCCAGGGCGAGCTGCAGTTGCCTCCTGTCTCCAGGAGACTCACTAGGATCAGCAGGCAGGTCTGACCCAGGCTCCTTTCAAATCCCTGCTTCTGCCCTGGGTCCTGGGGCACGTGAGATTTTATGTGCACTATTTACAAGTGGACACTCCATTTCCCACAGCCCTCTGGTTGTCCTGAAAGTAGGCCCCACTGACCCTCAAAGCTTCCTCACTCCTTGGGGAGAACCTGTGTGGTTGTTCTTCTCGCATCTGTGGGTCACCTACCGGGGGTATGTGTCTCGACTTTACTGCATCTCTGCCCCTCCTCCGACTGTCTCCTTGTGGGTCCTTCTTTTTTGCTGTTGTTTTTATTTGTTTGTTGATATATTTTAGCTGTGAATTAAATATATTTTATATAAACATAATGCCATTTAACATTTAGTCCTGAGACAATGAAGTAAACGTCTTTTGTTTGCTTTTTTTCGTTGTTGTTGTTTTTGGTTTTTTAACTTTCTTGGAGTATAGTTGACTTACAAAATTGTGTTAGTTTCAGGTATACAGCAAAGTAATTCATATATATATCTCTCCATTCTTTTTCAGATTCTTTTCTCATATAGGTTATCATAGAATACTGAGTAGAGTTCCCTGTGCTATGGTTCTTTCTTTACGTATTATTTACACATTTCTTTTCTGTTAGTCTTCCAGTTTTTGTCATCAATAATTTCTCTGTAAATAGCTGTAACTTTGATGTGCCCATGGGAGGAGGTGGGCTCTGGGTCTTTATACATCACCATCTTGGCTAGTCCATGGCCATAAGTAATTTTTAAAACTGTTTTTCATATTTCGCTATTATTAAATTAATATATATTCACCATGAAAATTTCCAAAATTTTCAGAAAAATAAATATTCTCAGAAAACAAATTGCTAGACATTTCTGGAAGAGAAGTCTTCCTCCACTCTCTTGGATCAGTTCAGTTCAGTTCAGTTGCTCAGTCGTGTCCGACTCTTTGTGACCCCATGAACCGTAGCATGCCAGGCCTCTCTGTCCATCATCAACTCCTGGAGCCCACCCAAACCCATGTCCATCGAGTCGGTGATGCCTTCCAACCATCTCATCCTCTGTCATCCCCTTCTCCTCCTGCCCTCAGTCTTTCCCAGCATCAGGGTCTTTTCAAATGAGTCAGCTCTTCACATTACATGGCCAAAGTATTGGAGTTGCAGCTTCAACATCAGACCTTCCAATGAACACCCAGGACTGATCTCCTTCAGAATGGACTGGTTGGATCTCCTTGCAGTCCAAGGGACTCTCAAGAGTCTTCTCCAACACCACAGTTCAAAAGCATCAATTCTTCGGTGCTCAGCCTTCTTTAGAGTCCAACTCTCACATCCATACATGACCACTGGAAAAATCATAGCTTGACAAGACGGACCTTTGTTGGCAAAGTAATGTCTCTGCTTTTGAATATGCTGTGTAGGTTGGTCATAACTTTCCTTCCAAGGAACAAGTGTCTTTTAATTTCATGGCTGCAATCTCCATCTGCAGCTCTCTTGGATAAATTTTACTTAACAGTGCCTACATTTATCACTTCACTTAACTAGTAAGCATTGCTCATGTTGCTGCTCTGTGCAGACCTGGATTAAGTGGCTGCACTATATTCTCTGACTAGATGGACCATAATTTCCCACATTTATGTTACTTCCAATGTTCCACAATTGCAATGACAAAAAATAATGCTTTATAGAGCAGGAAGTATTTGTGGAGAAAGCTTTTTCTGATTTTAAGATTCTTTCTTTAGACTAAGTGAAAGTGAAAGTGAAGTCCCTCGGTTGTGTCTGACTCTTAGCGACCCCATGGACTGCAGGACTCCTCCGTCCATGGGATTTTCCAGGCAAGAGTCCTGGAGAGGGTTGCCATTGCCTTCTCCACCTGTAATTTCTCTTTTGTGAGGGGCCATTGCTCTGTCCAAATAGGCTCGTCATTCTTCCAAGTTATTTTAATAATTGTATTGTTTGTTAAATGAGCAGTGGCCCCCAGGAAAAATGTGGAATGTATATCTGAGCTTGCCATATCTTATATCTTTTTATTAAAAGCGTATATCTTACTTTTCCTTAGCAACTATGAAGTGTCTTTTATATTAGCATTTTATAGATTGGTGAATATATTTATTATGTCATGCTGCTGCTGCTGCTAAGTTGCTTCAGTCGTATCCAACTCTGTGTGACCCCATAGACGGCAGCCCACCAGGCTCCCCCGTCCCTGGGATTCTCCAGGCAAAAATACTGGAGTGGGTTGCTATTTCCTTCTCCAATGCATGAAAGTGAAAAGTGAAAGTGAAGTCGCTCAGTCATGCCCAACTCTTAGCGACCCCATGGACTGCAGGGCTCCTCCGTCCATGGGATTTTCCAGGCAAGAGTCCTGGAGTGGGGTGCCATTGCCTTCTCCTATTATATCATATTATAATATATATATTTATTATATATATCAATATATTATACATTATATAATATACTTATTAATAGTTTAAAATATCTTTAGTTTTCCTGTAAGAAAAACTTTTTGTAAGAGGAAGTTAATGTTTAGTAATTAATGTTTTAAAATCTTATTTTATTTGGAAATGACCTAGTTATTTAATAAACTTTTATTATTTAGTTTAGTACAACTCTAGAAATTTAAGTTATCCCAATCCTAAGAGATTATTTTAGATTATAAAAATAGATTATTCTACTAAAAATACAATTATTTTTTAAAGGATGCTTTACATGTGGAAATAAGAACCATTTAAAAAGGGACTGCCCTAAGAAAGCTAAAAAAAAAAGAAAAAAGGAAAAAATAAAAATAAAAAACCTCCAAAAATCTGCCCTCGCTGCCATAGAGAAATACATTGAGCCAAAGATTGTAAGTCTAAATTTGACACTGAAGGAAAACCTATTCCAGGAAACTCCAAGCAGGGGACCCCCCAGTTCCCTTCAGCAAAAACCTGGGGCAAATTCCATCTTTTACCTGAAACCCTCAACATCTGGCAGTGCTGCCCTCGATATACTAGCTTTGTTTTTAGATAATATGAAGTTAATGAGCACTATTTAAATTCAAACTCACGTGAACTAAAAAAAAAAAAAAATTCAGTATTAAATATAATGTTTATTTAAATATAAATATAATTGTTTGCTAATCTAATTAAGATGTCTTAAGTCATCAACATTATATAATACTTTTATTATGCCTAGGTTTAAGGTAAACTAAATTTGTCAACAAAAAGGTAACTCTTTAGACTAAAGGCGACATCATTCTGAAGGGGCTTGCAACTATGCCAGATTACTTTCCTGAAGGACTGACGCCATTTCCCTTTTGTCCAGCATGACCTTGCTGCTCATGGAGACAAGGTTACATCGGGGCGTGGCATCGCCCAGTCTCATTCATTCATCTAGGTGACTAAACATTGAGCCGTGACCCTGGGATGAAGCAGATATGAGCAGGACTGTGCAGTTGAGCAGAGAAGGAAAGATGAACACACCAATAACTAGCACAAAGTTAGCAGGGGATGTCAGGGCGGACGCAGTGCGATTTCTGCACAGGGAGAGAGCATCTTTGTTCAGAAAGTGGACCTGTGGTGGGTTTGCAGGAGAGTCAAGAGATGTTGAAAAATAGTTGTTTCATTGACTGATGTACCTGTACGCCTCTTTGCAGTGGCGAGTCTGGGGCAGGGAAAACAGAGACCACCAAGCTCATCCTGCAGTTCCTGGCCACCATCAGCGGCCAGCATTCGTGGATTGAGCAGCAGGTCCTGGAAGCCAACCCCATCCTGGAAGGTAAGCAGTCACCCACCAGACCAGCCTCCTTCCCAGGCTCTGCAGGCTGGTACCTTCCTGCCAGGTGGTGCTCGTGGGGAAGAAGGAGAGGGTGAGCCATAAACTTTCAGCAACTTCTCAGGATTCGCCAGGACATGAAAGACAAGGATGGGGTGGATGGTAGTGTGGCTGCCAGGAAGCACAGAAAAGAAAGACTGACAACCTTATTAGCTTTCACAGGTGTGTTTTCCACACACGGGATCTTAAGCATTCCTTTAAAAAAGAATCCAAGATAAAATCAATTTGGGAGATTCTGGGAATGGATTATTGATACACAGAAGGATCCCAAATGTATTATGCTAATAAAAGTAGCCAGACCCTCTATTTTTTTTCATTTACCCATACAAGTGAGGATGTGTGCACAAAAAGATCTTTCTTTATGCAGTCGCATCATCAAACAGCTCTATGGAATGCACTTCAGATCATACTGCAACCCAAATGCCATCTGGTCTAACCTCCTATCCACGCCCTGGCTTGTACCAGCCCTTGTCACTCTCCTTGCAAGCCGGCCCTCTCTAGCCCAGTCTCTACCCTGCAGCCTGAGCAATCTTTCTCAAATGCACCCAAACTCCCTCCGGAGGCTTCCTGCTTCCCTCATTGCCCCTGGGGCTAATTCTGAACTTCTTAGCTTCACGTTGAAGGTTCTTTGCTACTTGGCCCCACCTGGGAATGGTTCCATCCATCGTCCTCTGCTTTTCTCCTGTATCCTGTGGTCCAGCCGAATTTCCCTTCCTGAAGCACACTTCATGCTTTCTGACCTCCTAACCTTTAGCTGCCCTTTGACTTCCTCTTAGCAAACCCTTGGCCGCCACCACTGTCTGGTGTGAGCCTACCCATCCTTCAATTCTGGGCTTAGCTACCTCCTCTGAGAAACCTTCCCAGAAGATCTCACTAAAAGTAAAATTTCTATTCTCTGCTCCCATCGTGGGCATCATCCTCTGGCCCTTAGCCTTTGGAAACGCCAAGACAATCCGAAACGACAACTCAAGCCGCTTCGGGAAGTACATTGACATCTACTTCAACGCCAGTGGGGTGATCGAGGGGGCGCGCATCGAGCAGTTTCTCCTGGAGAAATCCCGGGTCTGCCGGCAGGTAAGGCCTCTGCCCACTACCCTGGTCCTGGGGAACCTCCCCTTGCCCCAGGATAGGAGTCCGGGGACTGGGGAGGCTTCCAAGAGAGTTCCTTTCCATCACTCTCATACCTCTCTCCCTCCTCCTGGGACTCCCACAGGCCTTGTCTCACTGCCATTGAACTCTGGCCTGAGATGGGCCAGGGACCCCTAGAATTGGGTAATGATGGTTCTTTCCCAATATTCAAGGAAATGATAGGATTTTCTGTTTTGAAATTTCCTTCTATACAATTGCCTTCATTATTTGGTGCTTACTACTCCTCACCTCTATTAGAATTAATTCTGAGGCCAGGTAAGTCCTCATCTGGGGGTGGGTGTGTCTTCAGATGTATAGGGGGCCCTGTCAGAAGGACCTAGATGACACCGTCCAAAAGACCGCTGGCCAGGAAATGAGGTGGCGTATGGTCTGTGTCGTCACATGGGCCTCGTACTCACATGGGCCCACATTTGGTTTAATGCTCTGTTGTCACCATCTTGAAATTCTTAATAACTTTTTAGAGAGACTCTCCATGTTTTCATTTTGCACTGTGCCCCACAGATCAAGTAGACAGTCCTGGCTGACAAAGACCCCAAAGTATGACAGCCACATCAGCAGAGTTAACACAGCCTTGTTGGGGGTAGGATACTCCTCTCATGTAATGGTATAACCCCTAAAGCGTGTGTATGCATGCTCATGAGGTTTCAGAATGGGGCCATGCCACTGAAGGGGCTGGAGATGTGTATGAGGACAGTCAGACACCTGGACACTGTGGCAAGCTGAAGAAGGAAGCTCACCTTTAGTGACCCCTGCCTGATGCCAGGGGTTTCCCCTGTGTTATCTCATTAGATCTTCACAACAACCACGGAGACAGGTCTCTTTGTCCCCATTGCATAGATGAGGAAACCGAGTCCAGGGTAACTTATCTAGGTCCCAGAACTAGTAGAAGGTAGAATCTCTCTGACTCCAAAGTTTGCCCTTTCCAGAAGCTTATAGTTCTTCACATAGTGGTTGGTGAATTCATGGAACTTGGTCCTCATAGAGGCATCCCAGAATGAACAGGAGACTTCTAAAGCAGATCAGAGACAAGTCCTGTCCATGATAAGATTAAAAATTTTGTGGGGATGGGGGGTGGTGGAGGGACTCCCCTTGAGGTCCAAAGGTTGGGACTTCATCTTCCAATACAGGGCATGCAGGTTTGATTCCTGGTCAGAGTGCTTAGATTTCACATGCCTCGGAGCCAGAAAATGTATAACAGAAGCAATATTGTAACAAATTCAATACTTTTAAAACGGTCCACGTCAAAAAAATTTTTTTGGTGTGTAAGTGGGATCGCAGAGGTGGACACGCCAATGGAGCAGGCATGCACGCACTCTCAGTAAACGTTCTAGTGATGTGTAGAAAGGACATCCAATGGTTCTGAGGAAGAAGAGGAGGTCGTCTGAGGAGTGGGAAGGCGGGGGGAAGAGAAACTCCCCCTTTAACACTCTATACTTGGAACTGCCTGAATTTCACAACAGAGATGTGCTCATAAATAATGTTTAAAAATGCAGAAGACCCAGCTAGGTAAACCTGTGGAAGTCAGGTCCCTGGGGGTCACGAGGTGATAGGAAAGCTTTGTTGTTTTTATTGTTGCTCAGTTGCTAAGTCGACCCCACGAGGCTCCTCTGTCCATGGGATTTCCCCGGCAAGAATACTGAGTGGGTTGCCATTTCCTTCTCTGGGGGATCTTCCTGGAGGATCAAATCTGTGTCTCCCACATCTCTTGCATTAGCAGATAGATTCTTTGCCACTGAGCCACCAGGAAAGGCTTTCCCTAGACTGTAGAGTTGGGAATTCTGAGTCAGAGAGCCTGGATCTGAATCCTGACACCTTGCTTTGCCTGTGACTCTGGATTGCGGGGGCAGTCAGGCTGCAGGGAAGTGCCAGGGAGTGACTTTCTGCACGGAGCTGTCAGGATGAACTGGCCTTGGGTGAGGACAGCAACTGAGCGTGCTCATCCCTTGGGTCAATGCCAGAGCCCTACTGGCTGGGGAGCAAGAAACTGGGACGGGGCTGGAGCCAGGAGACAGTCCTGAGGACCCAGAGCCTCAGGGAAGCTGCTGACAAGCTCCTGAACTCCCTGCCTGCCAGGCCCCGGAGGAGCGGAACTACCACATCTTCTACTGCATGCTCCTGGGGATGAGCGCCGAGGAGAAGAAGCTGCTGTGCCTGGGGACGCCCTCGGAGTACCACTACCTCACCATGGTGAGGCGCCTGCCCCCTCCCCGACCCTCCTCCCCTTCCCACCTCTCCCTGCCCTGCCTCTTACAATGAGGAAGAAGTAAGAAGGGCCAGTTCTTGCTCAGCGTTGGTTTACAGCCTCATAAAAGCCCAGACTCCGGGTAGGCCCCTGGGCGGGGACTGGGGGCTCCCTTTCCCCTTCTCCACCCCTCCCTTCTGTGTTTGACATCCACGTTACAACCACCAGAGGATTACTCTTGACCATCAGAGCCCTACCCTTGTCCATGTGCTTCCTTGTCTTCTGCAGAGCCTACAGTCCTGCCCCACAAGCCTCACCTTCCTTTGGTTCCTAATGGACAGAAGGCTCCTGGCCACCCTGTAGCCCCTGCCTCATTTCATCCCAGTCACCGTCCTCCTGGGTGCCCCTAGAACTTGAACTCCAGGAGAGCAGAGGCCTTGCTCAGTTGTGTCCCCATGCCTGGAACATTGTCACACAAGCAGTCTCACAAGTTGGGCTTGCATTGTTGACAAGAAAATGAATGAGATCCACCTCTTGACGTTCTCTCCTGCCTCACCCCTGTCTCCCCTGTCTCTGCCTGAGGACTTTATCATCTCTTGCCTAGACCATGGTGCTACTTTCCTACTGGGTGCCCCCTCTCCCCAGACTTCAGCCCCAATCTATCATCCACCCCCCAGATCTCCCATACAGGGCGCCTGGCAGACCATATTCCTGGTCACAGCTCTTTGGAAGTTCCTTGTGGCTCCTTGGCAAGGTTTCCAAGTCCCTCCAGATCCCACCATCTGCCAATCTCTCCTCCTCCACATGACCCCAGCCTCTTTGCAACCTTCCTGCCTCCCATCTCACAGCCTAACTCAAGCTGTTATCTGCCAAAACCCTCTCTCCCTGTGCTACTATAAAGCTCAACCTGTGGAACCAGCTCAGGTGCCTCCTCCAGGAAGCCTTTCCCCAGTTCCCAGGAGGGCTGGCCAAGCCCCCTTTTGTCTCAGCGTCTGTAAAAGCCTATGACATAATCTTTCTGCCTCCTCTCCTGGATGCAACAGCATGCAGAACAGGGCCCGCTCTCTCCATTAATGAATTCCCAGTAAGTACCCCAGGGTCTGACACACAGTGAGCCTTAGAAGGTGTTTGTTAAAGGAATTAACCCAAGGTATTCCCCCGAGAGACTGAGGCAGGCATTACCATGGATGGTTGACAAGCAGAGGCTCAGAGAAACTGAGTGACTTAGCTATGGCCACACAGCTATCAAGCTACTATAGAATTCTGGGTCTATATCACCATAATTCTGCCTTTGGAAATACCTTTGTGTATTTTATGAGTGTGGTCCTCCAGGTGGTCCCATGGGACCCACCCAGAGCCAGTGAAGTATCACTTACCAGGGGCCTTTGGCTGAGTCCCTGATACATCCCTGCCTTGCTGGCCCTACAGTGGAGAAGGCCCCCCAAAGCTGATGTGTTCAATCTTTCAGGGGAACTGTACTTCCTGTGAGGGGCGCAATGATGCCAAGGACTATGCCCACGTCCGCTCGGCCATGAAGATACTCATGTTCTCTGACTCGGAGAACTGGGACCTCAGCAAGCTGCTGGCCACTATTCTCCACCTGGGGAATGTGGAGTTCATGGGTAATGCTGCTTCCAGCCAAAGTACACCCCCTGGGGAGGAAAAATGGGGATGAGAGGAGGAAGAAATCCCTGTGGGTTCTCATCCAAAGGGCCCATCAAAGTCACAACGTGCTGGCAAAGTGCATTAGGAATTTTAGCTGTAATTTTGGGGGTCTTGTGGAGTTAGGGGGAAGATGCCAAAGCTTAGGGCCCTCCAAAGGTGAGGGTATTGATCAATCATCCCTAACTTTTGGCTGGAAACCCAAAGAGTAAACACCTTGGAGTAAGCAAAGCCATGCATGAACTTGCAAGCTGCAAAGTATAAAAAAGTGACATTACAGATTTTAAAGTGAACCACATCAAAATTCTAAAGTTAAAAATGTTAAAACCAAAATGAACTCTATGGATGAGTTTAACCACCAGTTTTATAATGTGAAAAAGGAGAAAAGGTCAGAAAAAAACTGTGTGTACAGCGCAGAAAGACAAAAAAGATGGAAAATATAAAAGAGAAAATAGGAGACCTAGAAGATACAATGAGAAGATAAAGTATACATTTAATTAGAGTTCTAAAGGGAAAGAGAAACTGTGTGTGCAGCATGGAAAGGCAAGAAAGATGGAAAATGGGAACTTGCTTAGTGGCCCAGTGGCTAAGACTCCATGTTACCAATCCAGAGTTTCCAGGTTCGATCCTGGGTCAGAGAACTAGGTCTCACATGGCAACTAGGAGTTCACACGCCACAACTAAAGGACCCAACACAGCCAAATAATAAATAAGTAAATATTTTTTTAAAGATGGAAAATATAAAACACAGAGTAGGAGACCTCAAAGATAGAGTGAGAAGATGTAGAATACATTTAATTAGAGTTCTAAAGGATAAGAGAGGGTTGGGACTTCAACAGCACCTGAAGAGATTATGGCTGGCTCTAGAGCTAATGAAAGACACCAACTCACACAGCAGTGGGGAAAAGACAGACCTTTCAATAAACTCTTCCAGAGCGATTGGGTATTCATGTAGAAAACATGAACCACTATCTCAGATCATATAAGGAAATCTACTCCAGCAAGCTGCAGCTGGGTGACCATGTAATCTATCCACCAAACCGGGCACCTCTGCTGGTAAAAAGGGGTGCTGACAAGCAGGGCGCGTCAGGACGTGGGATACTACCAAATGTGATGTTGAGGAGACGAAACCAGGCAAAAGAACGCAGAGAGCTCACACACAAAATTTAAACACAGATAAAATTAAATGCTACAGGGCTTCGCTGGTGGCTCAGTGGTAAAGAATCTGCCTGCCAAAGCAGGAGACTCAGGTTCGGTCCCTGATCTGGGAAGATCCCACATGCTGCGGGGCAACTAAAATACAGCTTTAGAGCCTGTGCCCTAAAGCCCAGGAACCGCAGCAAGAGAAGCCCACACGCTGCAACTAGACAGTGGCCTCCACTCTCTGCAACGAGAAAAAGCCGGTGCAGCAACCAAGACCCGGCATGGCAAAAAATAGATAAATAAACATTTTTTTTTTTAATGAAATGCTACAAAGGAATGCAGGTAGTTAGATGACACATAAGTAAACGGGTAAAATTAAATGCAGCTTAGTGGTTAAATCAGTGAGGGACAGGGAGGCCTGGGATGCTGTAGTCCGTGGGGTCACAAAGAGTCAGACTCGACTGAGAGACTGAACAACAACAGGGATTAACATATAGGCAGTAAAAAGATAAGGAAAAACCAGGGAAGTGGTTTCTGTGGTAGTCAGGAGAATACTGCCTTCGGTGGAGGAACTGGTCTGAGCAGGAAAGGTCGTGGGAGGCCCCGGCTGTTCGTGAAGCTCTGGGTTTGGCTTTAGTGGTTGATTCACAATATTGACATAATAATTATCCTTTATAACATACCTTTGGGTTTTATGCATTTCTTATCCATACGCGTTAGTTTACAATTTGTAAGTCTAAAGAAGGAAAAAAAATGACAGAAACAGCTTTCTTCCGTCCCTGCAGCTCAGCGGCCCTAAAGGGAGGGACTCAAAGGGGAGGGATTGAACCAGGAGGTGGGTCAGGAGACTTGCAGCAGAGCTGGGCCCTGCTTCCTCCTTTGCTGAATGCCTGAACACACCTGGGTTTCTAAGGACAGCAGAGTGGATGGAAGGAGACCAATGGGTCTTCCTCTCCCTTGATAGACTCCACCCGCCCCACTGGCACCAGACTTCTCCCTCTGATAGCTTCCCACTCCCCTTTGAGTCAGGATCTCAATCTGGGCAGCGGGGGACATACCCTGTGAACAGTGGTTAGAAGCAAAGTGTTGATTGTCCCCAGAGAGGCCATGGTTCTCAGAGGGGGCCTGGGAGAGGCAGTGCCTGGCACCCAGGGATGGCTGTCTCTGAGCCATGCATCTGGAACAGCCTCCCCGGGGCCTCTGTCCCATCCCTTCAGGCCACTTTGCCTCTCAGGGTCAATTGCTTCTCTCTGCAGCTGCAGTCTTTGAGAACCTGGACTCCTCTGATGTGATGGAGACCCCTGCCTTTCCTACTGTGATGAAGTTACTGGAGGTAACTCTGCTCTTCTGTCCGCCAGCCTCCTTCTTTTGTGAGCAGCCCCAGGGCCTGGGCTGGCAGCCCTTGCCAGTCTCCAGTTCCTGCCTCCCAGGCTCTCGCTCACCCTTTCACCTCCAACTCCCCTGTGGAGCACTGCAGGCCCTAGGCATGGGAATCAGGCCTGTGGAGCTAATCATTAACAAAGTCCTGGAAATGATCAGTTTGGCTTGAACATGTGTTTCTTGCCCTTTCCCTGACCTTCTTGCTCTTCCAGGGCCTTTGCTCAACTTTTTACCTCACCCATTCCCCAGGTTGTCCCCACTCAACCAATCTGATGCCTATACAGCAAGACATCCTCGCCCCATATCCTGGTCCCCAGGGCTTCTCCATGAGTTGTGCTCTTCTGGGCTGACGGAATGTACTCAGACCATTCCCCCTGAGTGTTATTTCTGCTGCTGTTAGTTTTTGGCTTTGCCACACCTGCTGGCCCTGTAGGCATTTAGGCTGTGACCGCTGATACTTGTACTTTCTGTATAACTTGCAATGCAGGAAACTCAGGTTCAATCCCTGGGTCAGGAAGATCCCCTGGAGATGAAAATGGCAACATACTCCAGTATTCTCGCCTAGAGAATTCCATGGGCACAAGAGCCTGGTGGGTTATAGTCCATGGGGTTGCAAAGAGCTAGATGACTGAGCGACTGACACTTTCACTTTCACACAGCATGTGGGATCTTAGTTCTCCAATGAGGGATAGAACCTGTGTCCCTTGCATTGCAAGCACGGAGTCTTAACCGCTGGACCACCAGGGAAGATTCCCCTGCACATTATTAAAGAGATCAGATAGAGCCTTGACTTGGAGGACAAGTGATGGGACTTTGTAATCACACCCCACTAACAGGTTCAGTGGGAAATTAATAGAATCAAAGGGGGGGGGGAAGGCAATCACATTAGGTAGGCACATTTTGCTGCTAATGTTTTTCATGTGGTCGCAGGGTTCTTAGAAACCTTGGGGGTTTGCCAGCCAAGTCTTCTCTGCATGTGGGAGGCACTTCATCCAGACTCCTCTTGTTAACTTGGGCCTCCAGATTCCAGGCAGGAGTGCCTTCGGTTGAGGTGTATTCAGATGTCAGTGGCCAGGCCTCAGAGTCCTCCATGGCCACTGTTTTCCAGGGTCCACCGGATGGTGGGCCCAGTACCAGGAGACCAGCACAAGACTGGTCAACCAAGCAGCCAGCATGCTCAGGGCCCACCCAACTGGCGCATCCTTCCCTGACACTGATATCCCCATGCTCAGACTGACGCTGGACCAGTCCTGCCAGCATCCTGACTCTGGTCCTAGTCACAGGCATCTCCCATCCTCAGGCTTTGGGCACGGGATGTTTGGTTATGAGAGAGCATGTTGGCACCAGGCCCTGCTCTATCAGCTGTGATGCCAGCCCCTACCTACCTTCCAGGTGAAGGACCAGGCCCTCCGAGACTGTCTTATCAAGCACTCCATCATCATCCGCGGGGAGTTTGTCACCAGGCCCCTGAACATCACTCAGGCTGCAGACCGGAGGGACGCCTTTGTCAAGGTGCAGAGCTGTGGGAGAAGGGGCCTACGTGTCTAGGTATTGAGTGTAGCTCCTTGCCTGGTGAGTGGACAGCAGGAAAGGGCAGAGAGCTGGGCAAGTCCTGACTCTGCCAGTCCCCTGGCTGGTGACCGTGGGCTGCCCAGGCTCTCCAGGGTGGTTTCTTGCCGTAAAGTAGGGGTAATCTCCCTCAGTTGGTCCAGTGTGCCTGCGGCCTTTCCAGGTAAACTTGGAGAAAGCAGCCACCTTCCTCTCGTGCATCAAAGCCTGTGGGTTCTACCCATGTCTCTACAGGGCATCTATGGGCATCTCTTCCTGTGGATTGTCAAGAAGATCAATGCTGCAATCTTCACCCCACCTGCCCAGGACCCCAAAAATGTGCAAAGGACAATCGGCCTCCTGGACATATTTGGTTTTGAAAACTTCCAGAAAAATAGGTATGGAGGTCCCCGCACCTGTTTTCAGAAAAATGAGAGATAAGCTTAGGTCCTCCCTGAGCCAACTGGAACTCAGCCATTCCTCCCCAGACTGGCTGGGAGCAGGGCCTCGCCTCCGCTCACAGACGCCAGGGTGAGTCCCTCAGCAAGACTGTGTCCTTCCTCAGTGAGGCAGTCTACGCTCATCCCCTGGCATCCACAAGATGTCTAGAAAAGGCCATATAGCTAAGAGCATCATGAGAGTCAGGCTGACACTCCAGCACTCATTGCCCATCTCGAGCTATCCACTCTTCCTTCTCACAAACTAGAGTGAATTATCACGTGTGGTTAAGGCGAAAGTGGAAATCAGTGACACTAATGTGACTGCATCCTTGGGTGGGCTATCATACTAGGTGATGGGGAAGGCAGGGGATTTGTGGCCCATCCCCAATTTTTCAGTCTGACAAGGGTAAGGTGAGGCAGGACACTTCTGACCCAGTGTCCCAGCCTGGAGGCTGAAGAGCTAGAGAAATGAAGCAGGTCAGAAAAGTAATTCCCAGCAAAGACTGTGATGAAGACTGGGGTGGAAGTAGACAGAGGCAGCAAGGGGAGCCAGGCCGTGGAGCTGGACGAGGGCAGGTGATGCTCTGCGGAAGTATCATCAAAGGGCCAGAAGAGGACACAAGGACGGGGGACAAGCAAGCAGGAAGTGCAACCTAGCTTCCCAACGTGAGCCTGGCTCGTTTAAAGCATCGGTGAGACAGAGCCTAGGCCTAGTTCCATTACCAAATGGAATTCAGGTCTGCTCACCCAAAGTACCCCAAAGCCAGTGTACTGACACCAGGGTGTGGTGAAGCAAAGCACAACACTTATTGCAGGGCCGAGAAGGAGAGCAGGCAGCTCATCCAAATTTGAGGCAGCTCAAAATCCAAATTCCTTGATGGCTTTCAAGTAAAGTTTTTTAAAGGCAGTTTTAGGAGTGAGAGTCACAGGGTACACAATCAGCTTGTGGACTTTCTTCTCATTGGTTGGTGGTGAGGTAATGGGGTGATGTTTAGGGAATCTTAATCATCAACATCTGGTTCCAACCAGTCTGGGGTCTACATGCTTGTGACCAGCATGTAGTCACCATACTCCACCTGGGCAGGGGTCTTAGTTTCTGCAAAACAACTCTAAGAGATCCCTTGAGGAAGAACTAGGACTCTGTTTTATCACTGCACTATTGCTTCTTGACTGCATTTCTTCACTTCCCTAATTGGTCTTGAGTCTGCTCTTAGGACTCAGAGATGTCATAGGAGACTAAAGCCTTTTGCTACAAATAAGAAATGGGGGACAAGGAGGGAGTTTTGTATTCAGGAGGGCCCCACAGGGTTCTGCTTGGTTTCAGTCCCAAGTGGAGGTCTCCGGGCACTGTCAGAGGTGCCAAAGGGCTGTCCTGACCTTGGCATGCCCCTGCCCAAGGCCCTGTCTCCAGCTGAAGGCTGAGAAGGCCCCTTGGTCAAGATGCAAGCCATTCTGAGTGCATGTACATTGGGATTGCAGGCTCCTAGGACCAGCTCACCATGGGCAGGTGGAATGGGGCAGGGCTGGCAGAACTCAGCCCAACATGACGGAAGCTCTAAGGAGCAGAAAAATAAAAAATGATTCTGATCATTGGTTTCTGGCCCTGAGAGGGGCAGCTAAGCAGACCAAGCATATCTTTGGCCACTGTGGAGCTGGATGAGTAGTTTATTTTGGGGGATCTGGCCATTTATTAAGGGACGCCCTCCCCTCCACCCCCTGTGAAGAAGCCACAAGCTGGGTTTGTGGCAGGGCTGCAGTCTGGGGGCCACCTGAAGGAGCAGGGCCATGTCACTCAGCACCCAGTCACTTACCCGAACTGCCTTCTGCAAGGGTGCACCGAGTACTCTTGTCAACTGAAACAAAGTGCATGACCTAAAAGTTGAGACTTGTGTTTTATTCAGCAGACATTCCTAGAACTTCAGGCCCAGGAGACAGCATCTCAAATAATTCTGAGAAAAATGCTCCGAGGAGGCGAGGGTAGAGCCAGGATATATAGGAGTTTTTTGCAACAAAGGGCAGGTAGAACATCAAAAGATTATTGTTAATAAAAGAAAACTAGATATCCCAAGTTAAGGTATTTGGCACTTTTCTGTGTATGGAAAGATGCAAGAGTCTGGGTTCACTGAAATCGTTCCTTTGATATGTATCTCAGATATCTGGGGCCAGCATTCTGTGTTTTCACATCCTGAGTTTCTTCAAGCTCTACTGTTGTGAGTGGCTGCAATCTAATGGGACATCCCCAATGGCTCAGCAGTAAAGAATCCACCTGCATGCAGGAGACGTGGGTTCGATTCCTGGGTCAGGAAGATCCCCTAGGGGAGGAAATGGCAACTCACTCCAGTATCCTTGCCTGGAAAATCCCATGGACAGAGGAGCCTGACAGGCTACAGGCCAAAGGATCTCAAAGAGTTGGGCGTGACTGAGTGACTGAGCACACAGGCAGTCTGATGACTGCTAGGTGGCCAGTATTCCTGGTCTCCATCCTGAGTTCCCTCAGGGCTCATTGTCCGGGGTGGCTGCAATCGCTGATGGCTACAGCATCACTCCACGATGTCCAGGCAGTGTGTTAACTCTCTTGGGTTAACAGACCTGAACAACCAGCCTGAGGAACCATAAGGTTTTGCATAAATGGGCAACCCATCCTGAGGAAGAAATGCCTAAGTGAGACCCAAAGGATGAACCAAAAGAGCAGGTCAGAGAAAGGAGGGTCTCACATGTGTGAAGACTTAGAATTAGAGAAGGGCAGGGCGCCCTGTTGGAGAAGGAGGTGGCAACTCACTCCAGTATTCTTGCCTGGAGAATTCCATGAACAAGAGGAGCCTAGCAGGCTATAGTCCATGGGGTCACAAAGAGTCAGACATGGCTGAGCAACTATCACTCACAGAGTCCCCTGCGTCCATTCCCTGGCTGTGTTGGGCAGGCTTTCCACTGTGTCACTGTCTGTCTGGATCATGAAAATAATGGGAGCTCAGGTCCACAAGGATTCAAGGCAGGGGGAGAGCAGGTCCCTGCTCTGCACGTCCGAAACCTCTGTCTGGTGGCCACAGAGAATGGTTGGAGGGGTGAGGCTGGAGGCAGAGAGAGCCATGAGGCGGTTGTTATTGCACTCCAGGTGAGAAAGAGGGTGACCTGGATTAAGGGAGCAGCAGTGGGAGTGAAAAGAAGTAAACAGGTTAGGCGCTGTGTTGGAGAGAGCGCAGCCGGACTTTGGCAACGGGTTGGAGTTGGGAACGAGGGAGAGGTGTCAGGTATGACGGCCTGGTTTCTGACCTGAGCCGGGGTGATGAGTGGAGGGGCCACTTCAGGAGGTGAAATGGAGCCCAGGAGGAAGAACGAGTGGGAGGACTCGGGGAGGGGAAAGGGGTATGTCTGACTGATGCAAAGGAGCCCAGCCATCAATGACGGGTCTCCAGAAGCTTGTCTTAATACCCAAGCCACTTGCCCATGGGGCAGGGTGGCTACTGGACCCTTGGCCCCCAGAGATTGTCTCCATGTCAGGACAGCCTAGTTTGGCAGAGGATCCTGCTGGGGACCTTATGGAGTCAAAGTCAGGGCTTGATGCTAAGTGCAGCCTCCACATTTCTCTGAATCTGTTTGCTGTGGGATGGAGGAGGGGATGGAGGCAGAGGCAGGGGAAGAGGGAGGCTATCTCTCGGCCTGTATGGTGTTTGGGGGTGTGTTCTGTGGGTACACATGTGTGGGGCTGTGTGCCAGGGGTTGGCTACAGTGGCAGCCAGGCCAACCTTGCCCCCCTGGGGCGGTGCTGCGCCTGCAGCTTCGAGCAGCTCTGCATCAACCTGGCCAACGAGCACCTGCAGCAGCTGTTTGTGCAGCACGTGTTCACCGTGGAGCAGGAGGAGTACCGCGCGGAGAGCATCGCCTGGGACTACATTCACTACACCGACAACCGGCCTACCCTGGACCTGCTGGCCCTCAAGCCCATGAGCGTCATCTCCCTCCTGGATGAGGAGAGCCGCTTCCCACAGGTGCCCTGGGCCCACCCACCTCGGGGGAGACCCCTTGCCTGGGAAACTCCACTGCCCGGAAACCGCGGGGGCTGGCAGAGGAGCCCCCGCCTTCCAGCCTCCCTCTCCCTCAAGGCTCGCCTCCTGGAGGAAGGCACCTGAGTCCGCCCTCACTTCTGCTCCTCAGCATAGATTATTTAGATTCAGGAACACACCCCCAGAGAGGGCTAGTTGAGCCTTGTGGGCCAAGGGCTGCATGGAGTGCAAGACGAGGCAACACTTTCCTTCTTGCTTTGGGGGACTCTGCATGTCTCTGGGGAGATGGACTCTCAGGGAGTCAGTAAGAGCTCTGATCCAGAGAAAGGAGATGCTCTGCTCCCGGGGAAGGCTACAGCCAGCGAGCTGGCAGCCTCTCGTCCTGCCTCGGCCCTCACTCAGGGAACAAACCCCTGCCCCTGACACATCCTCTTGCTGTCTGTAGAAAGGCCCTCAGTCATTCTGAACCCAGTTGCTTTGCCCTTTGAGGGAGCCCCTGAGACCTGGGGGTGTACCCAGTGGCTGGGCTGTGGGTCCTTGGCCCATAGGGCATCCGTTCTTCCAGGGGACAGATACCACCTTGCTGCAAAAACTGAAGAGTGTCCACGCTAACAACAAAGGCTTCCTGCAGCCCAAGAACATCCACGATGCCCAATTTGGCATTGCCCACTTTGCTGGCGAGGTGCACTACCATGTAGAAGGTAGGTGAAGCTCCTCTCCACAGTCCCTTCCTTCCAAATCTGGAGCACCCCAGGGAGGCCATGGAAAGAAGGCTAGGTCATTTTGCAGAGCCAGCAATGGGACAGAGGGAATGGAATGGACCAGGCATGTATGTTTGTGTTTTGTTTTGTTGGTAATAGTTCTACTGAGAGATAATTCACATCCATAGAATTCACTCATTTGAAGTCTACAACTCAATGGTTTTTTAGTATATTCATAGACTTACGTAGCTGTTGCCACAATTTTAGAACATTTACATCACCCCTCAAAAGAAATCCCCACTAGGGACTTCCCTGGCAGTCCAAAGGTTAAGACTCCATTCTTGCGTTCAGAAAAACAAAAGGAACTCCCATTAGCAGTCTTTCTTCATTGCTTCCTAATTCTCCCCAACCCCAGCAACTGCTAACTTCGGTCTCTGTGGATTTGCCTGTTCTGGACATTTCACATAAACAGAATCGTGCATCGTGCGGCCTTTGTGACTGGCTTCTTTCACTTGGCATGGCGTTTTCAAGGTTCATTCACACTGTAGCGTGTTTCTGTACTGGTTCTTCACACTGCATACAACGGTCTGCAGCACAGATATGCCACTTTCTGTTTATCCCTTCATCAACTGATGGATGTTTTTGGCCATTATGAGTAACGCTGCTATTAACACTCATGTACAAGTTTTTATGTGGACATACGTTTTCACTTCCTGGGGACACATACCTAAGAGAGGAATTGCTGGGTCATGTGGTATTTCTATTTAACTTTTGGGATAAGCACCAAACTGTTTTTCAAAGTGGCCGCACCATTTTACATTCCCATTAGCAATGTATGCAGTTTCCAATTCCTACAGCTCCTTACCAACATATGTTAATTGTTTTTTTTTTTTATTGTAATTACCTCATCAGATATAGAATTTGCAAATATTTTCTCCTCTTCTTTGGGATATCTTTTCACTCTCTTGGTAGTGAAAGTGTATATGTGGAGATAAGGTCAGGCATGTTTTTAAAGATTTTATTTATCTATTGGCAGTGCTGGGTCTTCATTGCTGCACGTGGGCTTTCTCTGGCTGTGGCAAGCAAGGGGTCCTCTCTAGTTGCATGTGGTGTGAGGGCTTCTCAGTGTGGGGGCTTCTCTTGTTGCGGAGCACAGGCTCTAGGGAGCAAGGGCTTCAGTAGCTGCGGCACTAGGGCTCAGTAGCTGTGGCCTGTGGGCCCTAGAGCTCACAGGCCCCGGTAGTTGTGGTGCTTGGGTTTAACTGCCCCATAGCGTTTGGGATCTCCCTGGACTCTGGATATAACCCATGTCTCCTGCATTGACAGGTGGATTCTTAACCACTTGATCACCAGGGAAGTCCCAAGCCTAGTTTTGATTAGAGAAATAAGGGGCTGAGGTGGTCAAGCTGCTGGTGTGCTTAGAAAAATGGGAGAGGTGGCCAGTGGGTGCTGTGATCAGGAAAATGAGGCGGGAAGCCAGAGGGTGACTCTGTGTGGCTTGTAAGGAGAACTGAGGAGCTACTGTGGTCTAACTGGAAACTTGGAGTCAGGGATGCTCCAAGTACACTTTTCAGGTGGAGGGACAAGGCAGCAGGAGGGGCTGCTGTTTTCACATGGAGGAAGGGAGGTGTTCTGAGACCAGGGTATTATTTCTGTTGGAGAAATGAGGAGGTAAGGGGGGGCTCCTTTATAACTCCCACCAGATCCTGGCTTTGGGGCTTTTCCGAAAGGGGGAGCCCAGAGCTAGTGGGACTTCAGAATTCCAGAACACAGAGACACTGAGCACATCAACCTCCGTGGGCTACTCAAGGCCAAGTTTTAGTTTTTGAAGTGAACTGCAACTTCCATGTATGCTAAGAGTAAGGTCGCTTCTTTCTAGGCTTTCGGAGCACAGAATTCCATTAATGCTCCTGGAAACTGAGCCTGCTGGGTGTTTTTCAGTGCTCTGCTATCTTCATGACCTAAGCCCATTACTCTGTCTTTTGGCGGGGATGGGGTGGGGGGAGGTTTGGGCCCAGGTGTGCCTCAATCATCCCCCCAAAAGCACCTGGGGCTGGGAGGCTCTGTCTAAGCCTGGAAGGGCACAGGGTAACATCACGTGCCTGCTCGCCCCGTCTGCAGAAGGCTGTCTTCCAGCATAGGGCTGAGAGAGGGGCTTATGTGCCAGCCTCCTCGTCAGGTGGCCCTGGAGCCTGGGAAAGCAAGCTTGTTGTCACCACACTCAGCTTGGTGAGGGCGGCTCGGTTTGAGCTCTTGGTCCAGTCTTCCCCTCTCATAGCACCTGCTGGCAGAGAGGGAATCAAGCTTCCTCTTCCACCATTGACATGGCCTTCCCAGACCCCACACGAGGCTGTGCAGGCATGCACAGAGCACCCCACTAAAAAGGGGTGACTTAAAGGGAGAAGACAAGTTGGAGTCAGGCGCTTGTGGGGTGCAGCCTTCAGCAGGCCCCCAGTCATCGTCTGGCCTGGTTTTGAGAAGCAACCGTCCTCTGGCGCCTTCTTCTTGCCGTTCCATGCCCTGCCTCAGACAGGTCCACTCTCTCCCACGGCGGGAGGGAAGATGGGCTGTCCACTCATCCCCAGACGCACGCTGTGTCCCCTGGCCAACACTCCCATAGCAACGTTCCACAAATAGATACAGGGATGCATTTTCTCATGGTCCCAGAGGCCAGGAGTCCAAGACAAACGTCAGCAGGACTGGAGCCTTCTGAAGTCTCTCCCTGGCGTCTCTCTTGTTCCCATGCGTGTCTGTGTCCTAATCTCCTCTTCTTGTAGCACACCACTCTGACTGGGTTAAGGCCCACCCTAACAGCCTTATTTTACCTCCCTGACCTCTTCAAAGGCCCTCTCTCCACACACATTCTGAGGTACTATGGATTAGAGCTTCAGCATATGGATTTGGGGGGCAAACAGCTCAGCCCATACACAGCCCCCTTCCTAATTTCTAGAGTCTCACTCCTTAAGCTGGAGGGCCCTCCGACTCTAGCATGTTGCTAGAGAAGGGCCCTGGGGCACCCAGGCCCTCAGGGTCTCCTTAGTGAGCGGCAGACATGCTTCATTCCCAAACCTACTGGGTCCAGGCCCACGCATGTGCCTGCACATGTGCATTCACACAAGTGCTCGCGTGTATGTGCACACACTGCCTGTGGGCACACGTTCAGTTCCAAGACCAATGCAGTTTATACTTATAATGAGGAAAGAAATACATTTTAGGACCTCATAATCAGCAAGTCACCTACCCCTGCCCCCTATCCTTGAAGCCAGGAAGCCAAGTCATGTTTAATTTCTTTCCTTTCCCCATTTTGGGCTTCCAGGAAGAGCAAAGCAGCGATTTCTCCCCCTTGCTGGTTCCACAGGGACATGTGAAGCAGCTGCTCCTTTTCAGACAGGCTGCTGGGGAAGGGTGGGCCTCCCAGCAGGAGTGTCCAGATTGCAAGCTCCCTGGACGCAACCAGGTTGCCAGATTTTTGGAAGTTACGGGGCTGGGCAGCCTTCTTCGCTTTCTCCTTTTCCTTCTCTTCTGTTTTGCTCCCTTATGTAGACAAGCGGTTGGCTCAATCAGATTTGCCCAGGGTTCCCCAGAAATTCAGAGCCCTGACGAGAATCCACAGGCTCCACCCTCGGGAGGTCCAAACCGCACAATGATTGCACAGTCCGTCTGCTGTGCTGCTAGTGGGCTCCTACGTGGACGCGGGAGTGACAGCGGGGGCTGGGAGGGCCAGGATGTTGAGGGGAAGGGGCTCGCTCCCACCCGTAGTCCACCCGGGGAGCTGCGGCTGACAGAACAGAGGGGAAGGCCTCAGGCTTCCCTGAGCTGAATGACAGGGCCCAGGTGAAGGGCCACACGGCGCAGGTGGGAGCCACGTGTGGGTCAGTAGGGCCTCCCGGAATAGATGATGCTCGAGCTGTCCTTGAAGCACAAGCCAGCATTATCCTGGAGGGCTTAGAAGGGAAGAACGCCCCAGAGATCTCTTGGGGGCCATAGGCCATCAGGAGAGGGGAGACCCGTGGGGTGGGGCACAGGTACTAGGGGAGAGGAGACCCCCGGGGTGGGGTGCAAGCTTGGATGGGGGAGTTTGGGGTGGGGATGGTGGGTTGTGGGGGCTGCAGGGTGTGGATGTGACATGACTTGGTGCTGAGCGGAGGCACTGGATGCCAAGACGTGGGGAGGTGGAGGTGGGCATGGTGGCCTTCTGCCTGCGCCTCACCCTCCCCTCCCCGGTCTGAGCTGGCGGGGGCTGGGGGCTCTGCTTCCCCACAGGCTTCCTGGAGAAGAATCGGGATGTGCTGAACAGGGACATCCTCGCCCTGGTCCACTCCTCCCAAAACAAGTTCCTGCGGGAGATATTTGGGCTGGAGTCGGAGGAAAGCAGGCGGGGCCCTGGAAGCATCGTCCGGGTGAAGTCAAGCAGCCAGCAATTCAAGGTGGGCTCTGGTGGCCCTGCTCTGCCCAGGGCCTGGGGGGCAGACAGGCATGGAGAAGCCCCGCTGCCTGGAGTCTGGGGTGCAGAGGTGACTGCAAAGGGGCTGAGGTACTGTGGGGGTAGTGCCCAGGGGCGGGAGCATGGGGCTCTGCCTGCTTCCAGTGAGCAGTGGTCTCTGTAGGGCTCACTGAGTTTGTTTGTGTTATTTCTTTCTATATTGGTCTCTGTGTATGTTTTATGGGGGGGGGTGTGGTGTATGTGGTATATGTGTGTGCTTTGTGTGGTGTCTAGTATGTGTGTGTGTGTGTGGTATGTAGAGTGTGTGTGTGTGTGGTATGTGGGGTACATGTGTGTTTTGTGGGTGTGTGTGTGTGGTAGGTGGGGCGTATGTGTGTGTGGTATGTGGGGTACTTGTGTGTTTTGTGGGTGTGTGTGTGGTAGGTGGGATACATGTGTGTTCTGTGGGTGCGTGTGTGTGTGGTAGGTGGAGGGTGTGTGTGTGTGTGGTATGTGGGGTACATGTGTGTTTTGTGGGTGTGTGTGTGGTAGGTGGGGTACTTGTGTATTCTGTGTGTGTGTGGTGTGTGTGTGGTATGTGGGCTGTGTGTGTGTGGTGTGTGTGTGGTATGTGGGGTACTTGTGTATTCTGTGGGTGTGTGTGTGGTAGGTGGGGTGTGTGTGTGTGGTGTGGTGTGTGTGTGATATGTGGAGTACTTGTGTGTTTTGTGGGTGTGTGGGTGTGGGTAGGTGGGGTGTGTGTGTGTGTGTGTGTGGTGTGGTGGCAACAGCGCTGGGCCTGCTGACCAGAGAGGAGGGGGCAGAGAGCCCCTGGTGCACCTCAGAGCAGCCTAGGACATCCTGGCAGGGTGGGGGTCTCCCTTCACCCCTTAACAGTGACTGTTCCAGAAGAGCCCTGTCGGTCATCTGATGAGGAGCTCCCCAACCCCTGGGCTGGGAGACGGGGTCGGCACACTGGCACAGGAACTGTGGGTGCAGGCATAGGAACCTCCTGCCCCCTACTCCATGCTGTAGTCCACACTGAGGCACCCCACCCCCACCCCCACAGGAGCTCCTAACACTTTAGTGCCCAGGGCCCACAGCATGACCACATGCAGAGCCAGCCCAGAGAGGCACCAAGGAGCTATGAGGCTTGCAGGAACTACCCAGGTCTGGAACCAGCTGAAGCTGAGCCAGATCCTCTGCCCTCGTGGAGCCAGGCTGGACTCCACAGCTGAGGCCGGAGCACAGCCTGATCCTGGCCCTGTAGGGCCTCCAAGGCATGTCCACAGGTTTCAGGGAGCCGGAACAGGAGGAAAATGCATTATTTTAAACCCAGGAGAATGCTGCCCATTGTTATACCTGCCAGGGATTGCATCCTATTCTCAGAGGCGTTAAACCATGAATTTGAGTCTCCAAACTGATGCAATTTGTCAGTACATATGTTTGCCAAGCGCATTTGACCTTGGAAAAAGTTTGATCAAGGAGCATCACCAAGATCAGTATGGCACAAAAGCACACACTACTCTTGGCCCAAGGCTTTCCCAGTGGCTTAGCGATAAAGAATCCACCTGCAATGCAGGAGATGCAGGAGACTAGGGTTCGGTCCCTAGGTTGGGAAGATTCCCTGGAGGAGGGCATGGCCACCCACTCCAGTATTCTTGCCTGAGAAATCCCATGGACAGAGGAGCCCGGTGGGCTACAGTCCATGGGTTCACAGAATCGGACGTGACTGAAGTGACTGAGCACCCACTTACGCACTCTTGGCCTGGGTTTTTTGTTTTCTCTTGCATCCATCATTTTAATACATTAAAAAAAATACTGTATACATTTACAGTAATGCTTACAATGTACAGTACATAACATTCAAAAAGAGCATACAAAATCTATACAAAAACTGAAAAATGTAGAATGGCAAGGTAAAAATTGACATTGTCTCCTCACCCTGGTGCATCTCACTCTGGGGTCCCCACTCCTAGACAGGAGGCTTGCCCAGCTCTACTTGCCTCTGGGTTCCCAGTGTCTCCTGGGTGCCTGCACACAGTAGGCACTTGGGGAACCTATGCTAAACGAATGGATGAGCTACTGGATGAATGTAGCCCTGCCCACCTGTGGGACCTCAGCAGAAGCCCTCGCTGTGCCCTGAGTCAGCTGTGCCCTGGACCGAGCTCCACTTGTGCCCTGTGCTCTGTCTAGTCTGCAGACTCCAGCAAGCGGCCCTCCACCTTGGCTGGCCAGTTCAAGCAGTCTCTGGACCAGCTGATGAAAATCCTCACCAATTGCCAGCCCTACTTCATCCGTTGCATCAAACCTAATGACTACAAGAAGCCGCTGGTAATGAGGGGAGTCTGGGGACCTGCACAGGACGAGGGGAGGTATCTAAGGGAATGAATCTGATGGCATCTGGAGTCATGTCTCTCCTTTCACCAGTGCCTGGGCAGCTTTGAAGCTATCTGCCCCCATTTTACAGATGGGGACACTGAGGCAAGGTGGCCAGTCTAGACCATTTGAAGGTTGGTGACCTTCAAGGCTTTGGATCTCCCAGACCTCAACTGTTTCCACACTGCCATTTGCTTGCCATTGGCCAAGTGTGTTGCTTCTCTGAGCCTCAGTTTTCTCTTCCATAAATTCTGGATCTGCCAGCCTGCGGGGAGCAGCAAGGGTTGCACATGACTTTGTGTGTGTGTGTGTGTGTGTGTGTGTGTGTGTGTATGTATGTGTGCGTGCACCATATCTGCATAATTAAGCCACATTCCATAAGGGCAGCAACCAGTACTGTGATTTTAGAGGCTGACACCAACTACTGGTCACCGAGACCTGAGGCCATTAAACCCTTGGAAAGTGACTGTATCTACTTATGTGCTGGGTGGGAGCCTGCTGCCTACCCAGTCCCTGGGATTCCAGCTTGGGAATCCCACCCAGAGACCACAAATTTAAAGGCTTCCAGACATGGGAAGATGCCATCTGAAAGGAGATAAAATGATTTTTTTTTAAATGTCTTATAAAAGAAAAAAATAATATTACATTAAATAAAGTTTCTTTTTTGAAAGTATAAAATTACATGAGTTTCAGGCTGGCCCAGGAAATCCAAAATGCATCTTCCTTAAATCACAGTGCACAGATGTTAGATAGTAACAGTGCTCCCAAAGGCCCTCTGCCACAGAGGCTTGTGGGTCATGCTCAGGTCTTGTGGGTGCCCCTGGCTGAAACACCCCTGGGAGACGCAGCTCCTGTGCAGGTATAGGGGAACCCAGGCTGAGGGGCCAGGCAGGCTTAAGGTTGAAACTCTGGCTCTGCCACTTAAGAATATGTCTCTGAGGCTCAGGCACCTCATCTTTAAATTGGAGCTAAGTGCCCCATCCAGGTAGAGCTGTTGTAAAGATTAAACAAGAAATACCAGGTGCACCAGAAATACTGGACAAATGGAAGAAATCTAGTTTCCCAAAACTGCTGGGTGGTCCTTGACCCCATTAGCAGTTGCCTCGGTGGCCCTCCATGTTTCCAAGTGGGTGACTGCCTGCTGGTAGGCTTGCCAGATTGGAGGGCATGCACCTAGTCCCCAGACACTCCTGCTTCCAGGTGGAGGGGGCCCCTCTAGGGTGCCAGCCATGGCTGAGACCCCATACCCTTGTGCAAAGCATTGTGACCAAACTCCTCTCCAAATAGCTATCTCTGGAGGATGCAGAGACTAAATCCATTACAATATTTTCTGAGTCTAAGTAGGGAATGTACTTCTTCTTTCCACTAGAGTGGGAGGCATAATGGTGCCCCTGCCGGAAGGACCCCAGGGGCAGTGGTCACCCCAACATTGGCAAGGTCAGGAGGAAACCGTGTTCTTTGGGATCACTGTTTGGGGGCATTTAACAATATTTTAAATGTGACATATGCAAAAAAATTTTCTATTCCTCATACTCTGCATATCCTGAAAATGAGGGAAATTTTGCTCTTCTTATGGATGTCCCAGTTTGTATGTGATGGACTTTTATCTCCTTGGAAACACTTCCAGGACTTTCAGCTTCTTCAACCAAATATATCTCTTCAGAATAGAATTTTTATGAAACCAAGTGTTTGTTTCGTTCTCCTGCATTTGAGGACAGCGGCAGAGGTGGTGGCTCAGAGCTGGTGGCGAGTGGTTGGGAAGGGGGCGGCCCGTGCTATCAGCCCCTCGCCTCTGCACCCGCAGCTCTTCGACCGGGAGCTGTGCATCCAGCAGCTGCGCTACTCGGGGATGATGGAGACCGTGCACATCCGCAAATCCGGCTTCCCCATCCGCTACTCGTTCGAGGAGTTCTCACAGAGGTTCCGCGTCCTGCTGCCCAGTGCCGTGCGCATGGAGGTGTGTGTCCCCGCAGCCTGGCCGCAGGCCGCAAGACGCTGCGTGCGCATCCTGAAAACCGGGGCGCCCCTGGGCGCCCCCAACCTCCCAGTTCCAAGAGGGCTCAGGGCCCCTTCTTGATGCCCAGGGGCCGAAGCTTTGAAATGACCCCTGTTCCTGCTTCCTTTCTCTGGAGGAGGCTAGCGGCTGAATATGTTGCTTCTAGGAGCAACCAAAGTTTAAAGCAAATATTCCCTTTTAGGGCAGAATGTCACAGAGGTGATGTGTGGTCGTCCTATCCTTCCCCCAAACACTCAGCCATCCTGAAGTTTGGACTGCCCGTGTCCAAGGGCCACACTGAGACCCCACACCCTTGGGGCATTGTGGTCTCGTAATCCTCTGGACCCCATCCTTGATCCAGGGTGCTGGGGGCTTGTGCCCTGGCCCAGCAGCCCCTGAAGGTGACCACTGTGGGAGCAGAAAGACCCCGATCCCTACGAAGGCCCTGAGGAGGGACCTCAGCCTCCTGCGTGACTCCACTGAGCCACTCGTTTCCTCCTGGCAGCTCCGGAACAAGTTTCGCCAAATGACCCTGCGCATCGCCGAAAGGTGGCTGGGGACAGATAAAGAATGGAAGATGGGAAAGACCAAGATCTTTCTGAAGGTGAGAACCTGAAGCCTGTGTGGCTGGTCTGGTGCCCGTGGGTGCCTGCTGCATGCCTAGCCCCTGCCCTCAAGGAGCCTGGTCGTAGAAAGCCATGCTAGGGGAAAGGGAGGCAGGGAGTCACCGAAAGGGCCCAGCCCAGCCCAGCCTGCGAAAGCCCAGGGGGCTTCTTAGGAGAGGACGTTTAGGACAAGACCTAAGGAGACAGAGGGGCTGCCTCCAAGCTACTGGGCAAGAGCAAACAGGACCTGAGGGAGGTCTTCCACTGTCCCCCAGCCCCGGAGCAGTCTTTGCTGCCGGAGCCGGAGCCGAAGCGAAGTCTGCAGTCAGTCCTGGGGAAGCCCCGCCCCTGCCTCCCTGGGGAGGCGGAGCTTCAGGGAAGGTGGCAGTGCGGACCCTGCCCTTTGACAGCTCATCCTTGGCAGGGTCGGGCAAGCAGCACCACTTCCCACCTCCCACCTCCCTCTCCATCAACTTACAGGCAGGCCCAGGGTCACAGCTGAGGCAGCCTCCAGCCCCTGAGGCTGGCCTTCGGGCCCTGCAAGATTTTGAGTTGGGTCTAAAGGAGAGAGTGTCAGTGTTTCCTAGCCCCACACACCTTGGGTAGGTCAGCAGGGTGCGGAGGAGGAACAAGAGAAGATCAGGGCCAGAATCAGGGCTCTGCCAGCCCACCCGGCACCACACCCCATCCCCACTGCCCCTTCCTGAGGCTTCCACTCTCTCCTCTTACCCCATGGAGCCTGCCCACCAATCCTTGTCTGTCCTCCCAGCCCCAGCTCTCCAGTGGGCCTATTGTCGACCCATCACTAGTTAGGCTAGAGCTGGGACTGTGGGGCTTAAAAAGGAAAGAAGCAGAGGGGCTTCAGACTCCACTGGGGCAGCTGACTCCACAGAGGGAAGAGGTCTGGGGAATCCCAGGGTGCTACCCAGTAAGGTGTGGTTTAAAGCAGGGGTCCCCAACCTCTGGAATCTAATGCTTGATAATCTGAGGTGGAGCTGATATAATCATAATAATAGAAATAAAGTGCACAATAAATGTAATGCACTTGAATCATCCCCAAACCACCCCCACCCCTCAGTCCATGAAAAACCCAATCCATGGAAAAATTGTCTTTTCCATGAAACCAGGATCCAGGGGGAGCATCAAGGTGGGCCTGGGAATGTCACCACTCAGGGATGAATACAGTCCATCACCTCACACTGAATTCTCTGCAAAAGCTGGGGAAACATGCTAATATTGAAACAAGCATGCGTCTATATTATAGCTGAATGCGTGTTTCACATGATTTTTAGGAAATAAAGCACAGCTTCGGGGACAGTTTTTTCCCCCTTCTTGGGTTCTTCAGAGCAGAAATGAAATTTTCCAGATTGAATTAACAAGAAGAAAGAGCTAAAATGGGAAGTTCTTGGATTGAGGGCTGGGCTGCGGCTCTGGGCTCAGAGCCACATCAGTGGCAACTTAAGAGCAGATCTTTCAACCTCATGTCTTTCAACCCCTGCCTGCTTCTCCTGGGAAGAGTCTGAGAGTTCCTGACTTCTGGAGACAGAGCCCTGGCTGCAGGTCGGGGCTTGAGGGTGAGGCAGGGCAATTATGCGATGAGAACTCTTCTGTTCCAGGAAAACCAGGACACCCTGCTGGAGGTACAGAGGAGCCAGGCCCTGGACGAGGCTGCCATCAGAATCCAGAGAGTCCTGCGGGGCTACACACACAGGTGCAGGCCCTGCCCCAAGCCCCTCCCCACCCACACATCCACATGCCCTGTCCCCTGGGCAGGCCTGTACCCCTTAAACCAGGGTCACATGTTCCCACTGGTCTCTCTCTGGGGGTGACTGAGGCAGAAGAGCTTTTGCGACCTGCTGACCAGGGACACTGCCGTCTGTGTTGGCAGAGAATTTCTAATACACAATTTGAATGTTTAGGGGTGAAGGGCAGAATCTACCAGTGTGGTCTCGACTGTGTTTTGATTCTCCTTCAATTATCTTAGAAAACATATGGATTTGGGTTTATGAGGTGGTTGGTTTTGGAGGGAAGAAAAGAACCATCTTTGACTCAGTTCCCTGGTCAGTAAATAGGTAACGTGTGAATTTCAGCCCAGGTTCAGCCAATCAGCCATATTACTGCCTCCCTGACCCTCACCATGTCCAGTGAAAGTGAAAGTTGCTCAGTCATGTCCCACTCTTTGCGACCCCATGGACTATACAGTCCATGCAATTCTCCAGGCCAGAATACTGGAGTGGGTAGCTGTTCCGTTCTCCAAGGGACCTTCCCAACCTAGGGATCAAACCCAGGTCTCCCACATTGCAGGAGGATTCTTTACCAGCTGAGCCATCAGGGAAGCCCAAGAATACTGGAGTGGGTAGCCTATCCCTTCTCCAGGGGACCCTCACCATGTTCAGAGGACTCTGCAGATACCACGATGCTGTTCCCTGCTGTTCCACTGGCCTGTTACCAACCACAGGAAAGCCTGGAAACCCAGACAGGACAAAATAGGAGGAAGTGGCTGAGTCACAGGAACAGAGGCTGTGGGCACCTGTAAGAAGTGTCAGGAGGCAGAGCAGTGTGGCTTGGAAGGCCATACAGGTGCAGGAGTCCCCAGTGGTCTCCAGTGACATTGTGGGGGATGGACTCATTGCTGCCCATTGAGGATGACTTCCTGCTTAGCCTTTTCTGACACAATACAGGTGAGGGTGGGAATCTAGGCTTCCCACTGGGCATTTTCTGGTGTAACTGGGGGTGAGAACCACAGTTGTTTAAATGGTGTTTCACTGGAGCAGACTGGTTATTATCTAAAAGTTTTGTGTCTTGCTAAACTGTCCTTTTTCTGGTCTTTTTACTGGAGAGAGAAGGCTTTTCTTGGCTTTTTTTGGTCTGTTCCCATTGTTATATCTGGATTTTCTACTTCTTTAGCTCCTAGTCTGGGGTTCATGAGACAAAAAGAAGCTCAGAGAAGTTACCACTGTCTGAGATCCTTAGCTTGTCTTCCTTCTCATCCTCCATCTTTCAGGGTCTTCTTCATATTTGTTTTATGTATAATGTCTAAGGGTTTTTAGTCATAGTTAGCAGGAGAGGTAAGGAAAACTATATTTACTCCATCTACCCAGAACTGATCACTATTGATAATTGCAGTGTTATTGCTGTTCTGGCCAATGCAATTAGACAAGAACTTTTTTCAAAAGGTATAAATAGAAATCAGGGTTTCTCAACTTCAATACTATTGATATTTATTTTCTTTATCTACTTATTTTTGGCCGTGCTGGATCTTCACTGCTACACACACACTTTCTCTAGTTGTGGTGAGCAGGGGCTGCTCTCTGGTCGCGGTCTACGGGCTTCTCACTGGGGGCTGCTCTGTGGTTGCAGTCTACGGGCTTTTCACTGCACTGGCTTCTCTTGTTGTGGAACATAGGCTCTAGGGTGGGTGAGCATGGTTTGCCGGCTCCAGAACACAGCCTCAGTAGTTGTGGCACATGGGCATAGTTGCCCCTCAGCATGTGGAATCTTCCCAGACCAGGGATTGGATTGATGTCCCCTGCATTGCAAGATGGATTCTTAACCACTGGAACCCCAGGGAAGTCCCACTATTGACATTTTGCTTGGATAACTTTTCATTATAGAGGGCCATCCTGGGCATTGTGGGATGTTTAGCAGCATCTAAACTCTACTTACTAAGATGCCAGTAGCATTCTCCTCCCCAACCCCTCAGTCATGGCAACCAAAAATGTGTCTGGACATTGCTGAATGTGCCTGGGGAGCAGAATCACCCCCAACTGAGGACCACTGGTACATTCGAAAAGAGACAAAATTTTCTTTAGACTATTCGGTTGTTTACTTTGGCCTTATATTAGAATCATCATGTACGTGTGTGTGTACATGCATTAAAACTATTATATGTGCATGCATATATTCTTTGCCCATCAACAAAGATTCTGACTTAATTGGACTGGGTGGCACCCAGACATCAATAAATATTGAAGCTCTCCAGAAGATTTTTTTCTTGTTTTTTTTTTTTTTTTGTCTCCCAGTTTTATTAAGGTATAATTAACATACAATACCATATAAGTTTAAGGTGTACCACATAATAGGGAGGCCTGGAGTGCTGCAGTCCATGGGGTCGCAAAGAGTCAGACATGACTAAGCAAATGAACAACAACAACGTAATGATTTGATTTATATCATGAAACGATTACCACAGTGAGACTGTTGTTTAGTCACTAAGTCACGTCCAACTCTTTTACAACCCCATGGACTGCAGCCTGCCAGGTTCCTCTGTCTATGGTATTTCCCAGGCAAGAATCCTGGAGTGGGTTGCCATTTTCTTCGCCAGGGGATCTTTCCAACCCAGAGACTGAACCCACATCTCCTGCATTGGCAGGCAGATTCTTTTTTTTTTTTTTAATATAAATTTATTTTAATTGGAGGTTAATTACTTTACAATATTGTATTGGTTTTGCCATACATCAACATGAATCCGCCACAGGTATACACGTGTTCCCCATCCTGAACCCCCCTCCCTCCTCCCTCCCTGTACCATCCCTCTGGGTCGTCCCAGTGCACCAGCCCCAAGCATCCAGTGCCATGCATCGAACCTGGACTGGTGATTCGTTTCATATATGATATTGTACATGTTTCAATGCCGTTCCCCCAAATCATCCCACTCTCTCCCTCTCCCACAGAGTCCAAAAGACTGTTCTATACATCTGTGTCTCTTTTGCTGTCTCACATACAGGGTTATCGTTATCATCTTTCTAAATTCCATATATATACATTAGTATACTGCATTGGTGTTTTTCTTTCTGGCTTAGTTCACTCTGTATAATCAGCTCCAGTTTCATCCACCTCATTAGAACTGATTCAAATGTATTCTTTTTAATGGCTGAGTAATACTCCATTGTGTGTATGTACCACAGCTTTCTTATCCATTCATCTGCTGATGGACATCTAGGTTGCTTCCATGTCCTGGCTATTATAAACTGTGCTGTGATGAACATTGGGGTACACGTGTCTCTTTCAATTCTGGTTTCCTTGGTGTGTATGCCCAGCAGTGGGATTGCTGGATCATAAGGCAGTTCTATTTCCAGTTTTTTAAGGAATCTCCACCCTGTTCTCCATAGTGGCTGTACTAGTTTGCATTCCCACCAACAGTGTAAGAGGATTCCCTTTTCTCCACACCCTCTCCACATTCATTGCTTGTAGACTTTTGGATCGCAGCCATTCTGACTGGCGTGAAATGGTACCTCATTGTGGTTTTGATTTGCATTTCTCTGATAATGAATGATGTTGAGCATCTTTTCATGTGTTTGTTAGCCATCTGTATGTCTTCTTTGGAGAAATGTCTATTTAGTTCTTTGGCCCATTTTTTGATTGGGTTGTTTATTTTTCTGAAATTGAGCTATAGGAGTTGCTTGTATATTTTTGAGATTAGTTGTTTGTCAGTTGCTTCATTTGCTATTATTTTCTCCCATTCTGAAGCCTGCCTTTTCACCTTGCTAATAGTTTCCTTTGTTGTGCAGAAGCTTTTAAGTTTAATTAGGTCCCATTTGTTTATTTTTGCTTTTATTTCCAATATTCTGGGAGGTGGGTCATAGAGGATCCTGCTGTGCTGTATGTTGGAGAGTGTTTTGCCTATGTTCTCCTCTAGGAGTTTTATAGTTTCTGGTCTTACATTTAGATCTTTAATCCATTTTGAGTTTATTTTTGTGTATAGTGTTAGAAAGTTGTTCTAGTTTCGTTCTTTTACAACTGGTTGACCAGTTTTCCCAGCACCACTTGTTAAAGAGATTGTCTTTAATCCATTGTATATTCTTGCCTCCTTTGTCAAAGATAAGGTGTCCATAGGTGCGTGGATTTATCTCTGGGCTTTCTATTTTGTTCCATTGATCTATATTTCTGTCTTTGTGCCAGTACCATACTGTCTTGATGACTGTAGCTTTGTAGTAGAGCCTGAAGTCAGGCAGGTTGATTCCTCCAGTTCCATTCTTCTTTCTCAAGATTGCTTTGGCTATTTGAGGTTTTTTGTATTTCCATACAAATTGTGAAATTATTTGTTCTGGCTCTGTGAAAAACACCATTGGTAGCTTGATAGGGATTGCATTGAATCTATAAATTGCTTTGGGTAGTATACTCATTTTCACTATATTGATTCTTCCGATCCATGAACATGGTATATTTCTCCATCTACTAGTGTCCTCTTTGATTTCTTTCACCAGTGTTTTATAGTTTTCTATATATAGGTCTTTAGTTTCTTTAGGTAGATATATTCCTAAATATTTTATTCTTTTTGTTGCAATGGTGAATGGAATTGTTTCCTTAATTTCTCTATTTTCTCATTATTAGTGTATAGGAATGCAAGGGATTTCTGTGTGTTGATTTTATATCCTGCAACTTTACTATATTCATTGATTAGCTCTAGTAATTTCCTGGTGGAGTCTTTAGGGTTTTCTATGTAGAGGATCACGTCATCTGCAAACAGTGAGAGTTTTACTTCTTCTTTTCCTACTTGGATTCCTTTTATTTCTTTTTCTGCTCTGACTGCTGTGGCCAAAACTTCCAAAACTATGTTGAATAGTAGTGGTGACAGTGAGCACCTTTGTCTTGTTCCTGACTTTAGGGGAAGTGCTTTCAGTTTTTCACCATTCAGGATAATGTTTGCTGTGGGTTTGTCATATATAGCTTTTATTATGTTGAGGTATGTTCCTTCTATTCCTGCTTTCTGGAGAGTTTTTTTTTTTTATCATAAATGGATGTTGAATTTTGTCAAAGGCTTTCTCTGCATCTATTGAGATAATCATATGGCTTTTATATTTCAATTTGTTAATGTGGTGTATTACATTGATTGATTTGTGGATATTGAAGAATTCTTGCATCCCTGGGATAAAGCCCACTTGGTCATGGTGTATGATCTTTTTAATGTGTTGTTGGATTCTGATTGCTAGAATTTTGTTAAGGATTTTTACATTTATGTTCATCAGTGATATTGGCCTGTAGTTTTCTTTCTTTCTTTCTTTTTTTTGGCATCTTTTTCAGGTTTTGTTATTAGGGTGATGGTGGCCTCATAGAATGAGTTTGGAAGTTTACCTTCCTCTGCAATTTTCTGGAAGAGTTTGAGTAGGATAGGTGTTAGCTCTTCTCTAAATTTTTGGTAGAATTCAGCTGTGAAGCCGTCTGGACCTGGGCTTTTGTTTGCTGGAAGATTTCTGATTACAGTTTCAATTTCCGTGCTTGTGATGGGTCTATTAAGATTTTCTATTTCTTCCTGGTTCAGTTTTGGTAAGTTGTACTTTTCTAAGAATTTGTCCATTTCTTCCACGTTGTCCATTGTATTGGCATATAATTTCTGATAGTAGTCTCTTATGATCCTTTGTATTTCTGTGTTGTCTGTTGTGATCTCTCCATTTTCATTCCTAATTTTATTGATTTGATTTTTCTCCCTTTGTTTCTTGATGAGTCTGGCTAATGGTTTGCCAATTTTATTTATCCTTTCAAAGAACCAACTTTTGGCTTTGTTGATTTTTTCTATGGTCTCCTTTGTTTCTTTTGCATTTATTTCTGCCCTAATTTTTAAGATGTCTTTCCTTCTACTAACCCTGGGGTTCTTCATTTCTTCCTTTTCTAGTTGCTTTAGGTGTAGAATTAGGTTATTTATTTGACTTTTTTCTTGTTACTTGAGGTATGCCTGTATTGCTATGAGCTTTCCCCTTAGCACTGCTTTTACAGTGTCCCACAGGTTTTGGGTTGTTGTGTTTTCATTTTCATTCATTTCTATGCATACTTTTATTTCTTTTTTGATTTCTTCTGTGATTTGTTGGTTATTCAGCAGCGTGTTGTTCAGCCTCCATATGTTGGAATTTTTAATAGTTTTTCTCCTGTAATTGAGATCTAATCTTACTGCATTGTGGTCAGAAAAGATGCTTGGAATGATTTCAATTTTTTTGAATTTACCAAGGCTAGATTTATGGCCCAGGATGTGATCTATCCTGGAGAAGGTTCTGTGTGCACTTGAGAAAAAGGTGAAATTCATTGTTTTGTGGTGAAATGTCCTATAGATATCAATTAGGTCTAACTGGTCTATTGTATTGTTTAAAGTTTGTGTTTCCTTGTTAATTTTCTGTTTAGTTGATCTATCCATAGGTGTGAGTGGGGTAGTAAAGTCTCCCACTATTATTGTGTTATTGTTAATTTCCCCTTTCATACTTGTTAGCATTTGTCTTACATATTGCAGTGCTCCTATATTGGGTGCATATATATTTATAATTGTTATATCTTCTTCTTGGATTGATCCTTTGATCATTATGTAGTGTCCTTCTTTGTCTCTTTCACAGCCTTTGTTTTAAAGTCTATTTTATCTGATATGAGTCTTGCTACTCCTGCTTTCTTTTGGTCTCTATTTGCATGGAAAATCTTTTTCCAGCCCTTCACTTTCAGTCTGTATGTGTCCCCTGTTTTGAGGTGGGTCTCTTGTAGACAACGTATATAGGGGTCTTGTTTTTTTATCCATTCAGCCAGTCTTTGTCTTTTGGTTGGGGCATTCAACCCATTTACATTTAAGGTCGTTATTGATAAGTATGATCCCATTGCCATTTACTTTATTGTTTTGGGTTCAAGTTTATACACCCTTTTTGTGTTTCCTGTCTAGAGAATATCCTTTAGCATTTGTTGGAGAGCTGGTTTGGTGGTGCTGAATTCTCTCAGCTTTTGCTTGTCTGTAAAGCTTTTTATTTCTCCTTCATATTTGAATGAGATCCTTGCTGGGTACAATAATCTGGGCTGTAGATTATTTTCTTTCATCACTTTAAGTATGTCTTGCCATTCCCTCCTGGCTTGAAGAGTTTCTATTGAAAGATCAGCTGTTATCCTTATGGGAATCCCCTTGTGTGTTATTTGTTGCTTTTCCCTTGCTGCTTTTAATATTTATTCTTTGTGTTTGGTCTTTGTTAATTTGATTAATATGTGTCTTGGGGTGTTTCGCCTTGGGTTTATCCTGTTTGGGACTGTCTGGGATTCTTGGACTTGGGTGATTATTTCCTTCCCCATTTTAGGGAAGTTTTCAACTATTATCTCCTCATGTATTTTCTCATGGTCTTTCTTTTTGTCTTCTTCTTCTGGGACTCCTATGATTCGAATGTTGGGGCGTTTAACACTGTCCTGGAGGTCTCTGAGATTGTCCACATTTCTTTTAATTCATTTTTCTTTTTTCCTCTCTGATTCATTTATTTCTACCATTCTATCTTCTAATTCACTAATCCTATCTTCTGCCTCTGTTATTCTACTATTTGTTGCCTCCAGAGTGTTTTGGCACCCCACTCCAGCACTCTTGCCTGGAAAATCCCATGGACGGAGGAGCCTGGTGGGCCGCAGACTCAGCGACTTCACTTTCACTTTTCACTTTCATGCATTGGAGAAGGAAATGGCAACCCACTCCAGTGTTCTTGCCTAGAGAATCCTAGGGACGGGGGAGCCTGGTGGGCTGCCGTCTATGGGGTCACACAGAGTCGGACAAGACTGAAGCGACTTAGCAGCAGCAGCAGCAGAGTGTTTTTGATCTCATTTATTGCATTATTCATTATATATTGACTCTTTTTTATGTCTTCTAGGTCCTTGTTAAACCTTTCTTGCATCTTCTCAATCCTTGTCTCCAGGCTATTTATCTGTGATTCCATTTTGATTTCAAGATTTTGGATCATTTTCACTATCATTATTTGGAATTCTTTATCAGGTAGATTCCCTATCTCTTCCTCTTTTGTTTGGTTTGGTGGGCATTTATCCTGTTCCTTTACCTGCTGGGTATTCCTCTGTCTCTTCATCTTGTTTATATTGCTCTGTTTGGGGTGGCCTTTCTGTATTCTGGCAGTTTGTGGAGTTCTCTTTATTGTGGAGTTTCCTCACTGTGGGTGGGGTTGTACAGGTGGTTTGTCAAGGTTTCTTGGTTAGGGAAGCTTGTGTCGGTGTTCTGGTGGGTGGAGCTGGATTTCTTCTCTCTGGGGTGCAATGAAGTGTCCAGTAATGAGTTATGAGATGTCAGTGGTTTTGGAGTAACTTTGGGCAGCCTGTATATTGGAGCTCAGGGCTGTGTTCCTGTGTTGCTGGAGAATTTGCATGGTATGTCTTGCTCTGGAACTTGTTGGCCCTTGTGTGGTGCTTGGTTTCAGTGTAGGTATGGAGGCGTTTGATGAGCTCCTGTCAGTTAATATTCCCTGGAGTCAGGAGTTCTCTGGTGTTCTCAGGGTTTGGACTTAAGCCTCCTGCTTCTGATTTTCAGTCTTGTTTTTACAGTAGTCCCAAGACTTCTCCTTCTATACAGAACCATTGATAAAATATCTAGGTTAAAGATGAAAAGTTTCTCCACAGTGAGGGACACCCAGAGAGGTTCACAGAGTTACATGGAGAAGAGAAGAGGGAGGAGGGAGTTAGAGGTGACCCAAATGAGATGAGGTGGAATCAAAAGAGGAGGGAGCAAGCTAGCCAGTAATCACTTCCTTATGTGCACTCCACAACTGGACTGCTCAGAGATGTTCACGGAGTTATACAGAGAAGAGAAGAGGGAGGAAGGAGAAAGAGGTGGCCAGGAGGATAAAAGGGGGGAATGAAAAGAAGAGAGACAGATCCAGCCAGTTATCAGTTCCCTAAGTGTTCTCTACCGTCTGGAACACACAGAAATTCACAGAGTTGGGTAGAGAAGAGAAGGGGGAGGGAGGAGACAGAGGCGACCTGGTGGAGAAAAAGGAGAGTCCAAAGGGGGAGAGAGCAGTCAAGCCAATAATCTCGCTCCCAAGTGAAAATTGGTACTGAAGATTGGGTTCTTAAAGGTACAAAATTGATAATAAATACCAAAAAGCAAAGATTAAAAATCTAGAGTAAAGTTTGGAATTTCAAAAATACAATATTAAAGAAAAGAAGAAAAAAAAGAGAAAAAAAAGTCACAAAAATTATAAAAATATATATATATGAAGTTTGCTTTTAAAAAATAGGGTCTTTTTTTTTTTGCAAAGTAATAGTAGGTTATAAAAGTGAAAATTAAAAGAGTAATAGAGGACTTAAAATTTTTTAAAAATTTAAAAAAAAAAAAAGAATGATCATAAAAATAGTAAAAATATGTCTAGGACTTTCTCTGCTGCTGTTGGGCAGTGTGGGATCAGTTCATTTTTGGATAGTTCCGTGGTCCGGCTTATATTTCTCAAGATCTATAGGCCCTTCCTATGTAGTTGGTACCAACTACAGGGTTTTAATCTATTGCACCTGTCACTTCCAAGGCGGTTCCCTCTGTTATAGCTTCTTCTGTTTCCTGGTCTCTTCAGTGTCTGATTTCTGCCCTGACACATAGTGGGTGGTGGTGGACACTTTTTTAGGCTCACTTGTTCAGTCGTGCTGTGGGGAGGGAGGGACGCTGCAAACAAATTACACTGGCGTGTGCTCGCAGTGTCTCAGCCACACTGGGTCTGCCCCTGCTCTCGGCGCGTGTGCCTTCCCTGCCCACACTGCTCAGGCTCTAGGTTGCTCCACCGGGAACCATCTGAGGCCAGCCCTGGGCTGCATGCACCTCCCGGGTCTAAGCCGCTCAGGTTCAGGCACACAGGTAGTCCTCAGAGGCGCAGACTCAGTTGGGCCTGAGTTTTGTGCCCTTCCCAGGTCCAAGCAGCTCAGGTGATGAGGTGTTTGGCGAGCGTGGTCACTGAGACTTATCGCCTCCCCCGTCCCTGCCTCTCGGTTTTCTGGATGTACAACCGGCGCACCTTCACAGGCGGATGTTGACTGTCCAGAACCCCAAGAAGTATTGGCTAGCAAAGAAGCCTGCTTGCAGTTTGGTAGATAATGTCTCTCTGGGGCTGCGATTGCCCCCTTCCGGCTCTGGCTGCCTGTCACTGGAGGGGGATGGTTTGCAGCTGGCTAGTTCTGTTCAGTCCTTTGTTCCATGAGCGGTCCTGGTGGTGTCTTAGGGCTTTTCGCATGGCAGCTATCCCACAGTCGGGTTTGCTAGCCCAAGTCAGTTTGCTCAAATTGCCCTCGGGGCATTCAGGCCAGATTCCTACTCTAAGCAATGCAGCCCGGGCCTCCCTGCCCAGCCCCCACTTGCTAGTGGCGGGACTAGTGGCATCTGCGCTGCTTCTCCACTGGGGGAGTTACTGTTGGGCTCATAATCTGTGGGTTTTAATTATTTATTTATTTTTCCTCCCTGTTATGTTACCTCTGTGCTTCCAAGGCTCGCCACAGACTCGGCAGTGAGAATGTTTCCTGGTGTTTGGGAACCTCTCTTTTTAAGACTCCCTTCCCAGGACAGAGCTCCGTCCCTACCTCTTTTGTCTCTTTTTTTGTCTTTTATATTTTTTCCTACCTCCTTTCAAAGACAATGGGCTGCTTTTCTGGGTGCCTGATGTCCTCTGCCAGCATTCAGAAGTTGCTTTGTGGAATTCACTCAGCGTTTAAATGTTCTTTTGATGAATTTGTGGGGGAGAAAGTGGTCTCCCCATCCTATTCCTCCACCATCTTAGGACCGCCTCCTAGCAGGCAGGTTCTTAACCACTGGGCCACCAGAGTTATTATTATATCCAGCTTCTCATATAGATACAAAAACAAAAGAAAATTTGTTTTCCTTTTGATGAGAATCCTTCTTAGGGTTTGCTCTAACAACTCTCATATGTGCCTTGGAGCCGTGTTCACTCGGGTCGCCACGTGCATTTCATCCCTCAGATCAGATCAGATCAGTCACTCAGTCGTGTCTGACTCTTTGCGACCCCATGAATCGCAGCACGCCAGGCCTCCCTGTCCATCACCAACTCCCAGAGTTCACTCAGACTCGCGTCCGTCGAGTCAGTGATGCCATCCAGCCATCTCATCCTCTGTCGTCCCCTTCTCCTCCTGCCCCCAATCCCTCCCAGCATCAGAGTCTTTTCCAATGAGTCAACTCTTCGCATGAGGTGGCCAAAGTACCACTTTGTTTCAGCTTTAGCATCATTCCTTCCAAAGAAATCCCAGGGCTGATCTCCTTCAGAATGGACTGGTTGGATCTCTTTGCAGTCCAAGGGGCTTTCAAGAGTCTTTTCCAACACCACAGTTCAAAAGCATCAATTCTTGGGTGCTCAGCCTTCTTCACAGTCCAACTCTCACATCCATACATGACCACAGGAAAAACCATAGCCTTGACTAGATGAACCTTTGTTGGCAAAGTAATGTCTTTGCTTTTGAATATGCTATCTAGGTTGGTCATAACTTTCCTTCCAAGGAGTAAGCGTCTTTTAATTTTCTGGCTGCAGTTACCATCTGTAGTGATTTTGGAGCCCAGAAAAATAAAGTCTGACACTGTTTTCACTGTTTCCCCATCTATTTCCCATAAGTGGTGGGACCGGATGCCATGATCTTCGTTTTCTGAATGTTGAGCTTTAAGCCAACTTTTTCACTCTCCACTTTCACTTTCATCAAGAGGCTTTTGAGTTCCTCTTCACTTTCTGCCATAAGGGTAATGTCATCTGCATATCTGAGGTTATTGATATTTCTCCCGGCAATCTTGATTCCAGCTTGTGTTTCTTCCAGTCCAGCGTTTCTCATGATGTACTCTGCATATAAGTTAAATAAACAGGGTAACAATATACAGCCTTGACGAACTCCTTTTCCTATTTGGAACCAGTCTGTTGTTCCATGTCCAGTTCTAACTGTTGCTTCCTGACGTGCATACAGATTTCTCAAGAGGCAGATCAGGTGGTCTGGTATTCCCATCTCTTTCAGAATTTTCCACAGTTTATTGTGATCCACACAGTCAAAGGCTTTGGCATAGTCAATAAAGCAGAAATAGATGTTTTTCTGGAACTCTCTTGCTTTTTCCATGATCCAGCGGATGTTGTCAATTTGATCTCTGGTTCCTCTGCCTTTTCTAAAACCAGCTTGAACATCTGGAAGTTCACGGTTCACATATTGCTGAAGCCTGGCTTGGAGAATTTTGAGCATTACTTTACTAGTGTGTGAGATGAGTGCAATTGTGCGGTAGTTTGAGCATTCTTTGGCATTGTCTTTCTTTGGGATTGGAATGAAAACTGACCTTTTCCAGTCCTGTGGCCACTGCTGCGTTTTCCAAATTTGCTGGCATATTGAGTGCAGCACTTTCACAGCATCATCTTTCAGGATTTGGAATAGCTCAACTGGAATTCTATCACCTCCACTAGCTTTGTTCGTAGTGATGCTTTCTAAGGCCCACTTGACTTCACATTCCAGGATGTCTGGCTCTAGGTCAGTGATCACACCATTGTGATTATCTGGGTTGTGAAGATCTTTTTTGTACAGTTCTTCTGTGTATTCTTGCCATCTCTTCTTAATATCTTCTGCTTCTGTTAGGTCCATACCATTTCTGTCCTTTAACTGGAAGTTTGCACATTTTGATGACCTTCATCTAAATCCCCCTCCCCTATTCCCTGAGGGTGACTTTTAATATGATCGAAATCTACTGTTCTAAACCTAAGAAAATACCCTGAAAAATTATTAGAAGTGATAAGAAAACTCAGTTAAGTGTGGGAAGAGAGATACAACCATATGCACCTCTGACTCTCCAAAGGCCAGGTTTCAGATCATCCCTCCATTTTCAGCCCACTTCCCTCTCTGTTGGAGGAAGGCATGGCAACCCACTCCAGTATTCTTGCCTGGAGAAAACCATGGACAGAGGAACCTGGCAGGCTCCAGTCCATTGGGTGGCACAGAGTCGGACGCGACTGAAGTGACTTAGCACTAGCACTTCCTCCTTGTGGAGGGAGCAGTTAGATGGCACTTGCCAGGCTGCCAGCACCTGGGTGCTGCCCTCTGGTTTGACCTGTCCCCAGAAAGGAGCTCTGGTACTAAGATTTCTGACCTGATTTCAGTAGACTCCTGGGCTAGTGGCCAGAGGAGGGGGCAAGGAATAAAAAGTTGGAAACCAGTTTTATACCTTCACAGATCTTTGGGGGTAATGAGGAAATCATTCCTCCTCATTCTAAAAACTGGACTGTCCTCGGGAATTCCCTGGCAGTCCAGGGGTTAGAGCGCCACACTGCCACTGCAGGGGGCACAGGTTTGATCCCTAGTCAGGGAACTAAGATCCCACATGTTGCATAGCATGGCAAAAATAAATAAATAAAAGATATAAGATAAATTTAATAAATAACAGAAACTAGACTGTCCTCATTCACAAATTTATTTGTTGGCAGTAGATTTTTTGTTCCTAACCTTTCAGCCTATAAAGTCTTCTGGAAAAGAAATACCACGTGTATTCATTTTTACCCAAATTTTGTTTTCTCTCTTCCCTTCAAAATCAGTTTCCCTCCCCGCCCCACCCCCAGCCCCGGAGGCTTTTAAAATACCTGTGGTTGTTACCACTGACTTGCATTTCCCCTTCTAGGAAGGAGTTCCTGAGGCAGAGGCGGGCAGCTGTGACCCTCCAGGCCTGGTGGAGAGGCCACTACAGCCAGCAGAACTTCAAGCTGGTAAGAGAACTCATGTGGGAGGTGGAACCTGCAGGGGCAGGGGACACCTGTCCAGTTAGAAACCAATATTGACCTTTGTTTGTGAGTGTGAGACATTTATTTATGAATGTGAGCGCTGGGGCAAGGAGCATCACCAGTCACAAACCTCAGCACCCCACACTCTTCTTAGCAGTGTCAGGTCACGTGTTTGTGGGTTTCAAGTGTTCTCCTGCAGGATCTGAGGCATCTCCAGAGCTAGAATGAGATGTCCTGCTCTGAAATGAGACGGTGGCTGGTTTTTTCCCCCTACTTTGCAGGCAGCAATAGAAGTTAACGGATTGATTATTCTCTGTTTCAAGCACTTCTTCCAAATTTTTTCCTTGACCACAGGCACTGGTAATGAGTGTCTGCTAAGCAAACAAACCAGGGGCACCTTTAACATGCCCTGCTGAGCCTCCTTGACTGCTTGCCTTGGTCATGGCCATGACTATGGCTGGAACACGCAGATGGAAAGGCTACATGGGGCCTGTTGCTCTATGTGCATCATTTTATTTATTATTAAACCGACACTGCATGTCATGGATCTGAGACATAAAGAAATTAAGTCATTTTCCCAAGAGCACGCAGTCAGTAAGCAGCAGAGCTGGAGCTGAGATGCAGGTCTGTGTGACTTGACGGTTGTAAAATGAAGCATGACCCCACACAGACAGCATGCACCAGGGTTGGTCTTTGAAAAGCCAATAGAAGTCAGCCCAGAGGCTCAGAGACCTCTGGCCCAGAGTGTGTTTGCAGCATAGAAGTGCGTGCTCATAGTTTATTATTTCCTCTTTATTTTCAAGCTCCCTGTGAGGGAGTTGCTTGATGGAGCAGGCCAAAGGCCTCCACCAGGTCACAGCCCCACACGAGCTGACTGTACTTGGCTGCAGGTGTGAAAAGCAGGACCTCTGCAATCCTGCCACCCACGTGACTTCCAGCCCAGTTCTCTGTCACTAGCCATCAGAAGGGAGAAGGCAATGGCACCCCTCTCTAGTACTCTTGCCTGGAAAATCCCATGGATGGAGGAGCCTGGTAGGCTGCAGTCCATGGGGTCGCTAGGAGTTGGACACGACTGAGCGACTTCACTTTCATGCATTGGAGAAGGAAATGGCAACCCTCTCCAGTGTTCTTGCCTGGAGAATCCAGGGACGGGGGAGCCTGGTGGGCTGCTGTGTATGGGGTCGCACAGAGTCGGACATGACTGAAGTGACTTAGTAGCAGCAGCAGCCATCAGAAGACCACTCTATCATTTATGCCATGTAAAAGTACTTCTTTAGCACCAATTTCATGCCAGGCTCTAACTGCTTTACAAGTATAAGTCACTTAATCTGCTTGTGCTCACAGGTGTGCAAAATTTTAGCACCAGCACTTTGCCAAAAAGCATGTAACTGTAAAGCTAATTTGCGAGAACACCTTACCTCTCGCTCTCTGTCCCCTCAGGAAGCCTTTCTCTGCTCTGTGCCCTGCCAGTCCCAGGCCCCTCTGAGAGTGTACGCCCTTCTTGCCTCTGCAGATCCTCCTGGGTTTTGAGCGTCTGCAGGCCATTGCCCGGAGCCATCTGCTGGCAAAGCAGTACCAGGCCCTGCGACAGAGGATGGTCAGGCTGCAGGCCCTCTGCAGGGGCTACCTGGTGCGCCAGCAAGTCCAGGCCAAGAGGAGGGCTGTGGTGGTCATCCAGGCACATGCCAGGGGCATGGCTGCTCGACGGAACTTCCGGCAGCAGAAAGCCAATGTAGGTGGTCACTGCCCTCTCGGGCAGGTGGGGATGGCTGGGCGCAGATGAAGGAGGGCATGCAGAAGGAGTGGGCAGCAACATAAGACCATCATCAGACACTCCTGACCCCTCTGGGTCCAAAGTTACTACTGTACTGGCCCCCACCATCAGGCACACCCAGCTCATACCCTGGGTGCTGAGGATGCAGCATGGGAGATGGATTATCTCAGTCTTATACCTGGAATCTGGAACTCAAGTTCTTTGGTCCCCTTCCTTTAGTTTTGGGGATGATTTCTCAGCAGCACTGATCAGTCCACAGGAAGGCTCAGGAAACCAGAGTCAGCTGAGCTATGGGAGGCCACAGCTCCATGGAGGAGGGTGGAGGTGCCTGGTTCCTGGGCGGGTCTGATAGCTTAGGGCAGAGAAATACCAAGAGTAGCCTTCAAGAGAGTGTGGGCAGGAGAGATGGGAGGGCAGGGGGCAAACAAATGTCACTGAGATGTGTATCCCTGCATTGTGACATTTCACCCCTGGGTGGTCCCATTCCCTCCATCCAGAGAGGACCCAAGACTCAACCTCACTCCTCAGAACTCACTCATTGGCAATGGTGATAAAGAAGGGGGCTAGGGTGAAATTCTCTCCTGCTCCATAGATAATACAGGTCCCCTGAGCACAGTACTGGTACAGTGGCCAGAGCGAGAAAGAGTGCAGAGCCTCAGACATGTCAGCAGATGCTCCTACACCTATATGGCCTTGGACAAGCAACAGACCAGGCGGGCCAGGGCCCTCTCCCTGCTTTTAGTGAAGGGACCACGTGGGCCTGAGTGGGTTTTGCAACTAGGTTCTGGGAATCTGTGGGGTTTGGTGTGGTCCCATGTGGGGACAAGCAAGCATGTCCCTTCTTTACATCTTCTCTGAAACAGGAAGCCCAGGCTGGTTGATCTCCAGTCCCTCTAGCTATTGAAACCTAGGATTTTAAAAGGAAACGTATTGATTTTGACAAATACGGCAGCAGAAGGTTTATTCAGCTTTGTGAGGGGCTTGCCCCAGCTGGGCTGGTGGCAACTGTGGCCCCATGGGTTATCTGTGCAGGTGCCCCTCGTCATCCCAGCTGAAGAGCAGAAGAGCCCAAGCGCTGTACCCAAAAGGAAGCGTAAGTCCATCTATGACACCATCACTGACACGGAGATGGTGGAGCAGGTGTTTGGCTTCCTGCCTTCCCTGACTGGTGGGCAGGATAGCCCGGCCACACCGGACATTGAGGTAAGTTGGGCCCTGCCAGCCCAGCATGGGATCTTGTGGGGTGCCTGCCCAGTCCCAGGCTTCAGCCAACCTCTAGGCTTTACTGAAAAGCCACGACTTGGCTCGAGGAGTGAGTTCTGTGGTTGTGGGTGAAGATGCAGAGAAAAGAGGAGCGAGGGTCTCTGTGGTCAGCCCCTTTCAAGTTAAGGAGGTGTCTTAGCTGCAAGGCTTCCTAGAGCCTTTACTATGCAAATGTTCTTGGGCTTTCAACTGGGCAGTGTTTCCCACCTGTATTTGGCCGCTGTCACAGAGCATCTCATTGGCTGCTGCTCTGCAGAATGAGACCTGCGGGACTAGGGGTGGGGAGCAGAGCAGGAGGATTGGGCAGAGAGGGCAGCTCCAGGGCCGTCCTGTTGACTCTCACTGCATCCCTCAGGAGCTCATCATGCCTGCTCCTCCAAGCTCCACCCACCCACAAACCGTCTGTGCTGTGGGAGCAGCTGAGCATACTTCCCCTGGAGGGGCACCTAAGGGAGGCAGGCAGGAGGCAGCAGGGAGTGGGGGTGTCTGGGGAGCCGAGGTCTACAGGCAGAGGAGGCAGCAAGGAGTGGGGGTGTCTGGGGAGCTGAGGTCTACAGGCGGAGGGCTCTGAGGGCAAGCCGCCAGGTACCTGGGGCTCTCATATCAAGGCCCACCCAGCACCTGGCAGCCCACTAGGGACGCACTGAGGGTGTGGGCAGGGGGCGATCCCTAACACAAGGGGGAGTGGGTCATTCTGCACCCTGTCACAAACCAGGCAGGCCCTTCTTGGGGCTCCCTGGCCCCAGGATGTGCACACTGGCAGATCACATCTCAGACGAGAGTGGACCCTTGTCTCTGTCCCAGGATCTGAAGGAGATGACCCAGAAGCTGCCTGAGGTTGACCTAGACACGGTCCCCATGATGGAGGAGCCTGAGGATGACCTGGCTGAGTACACCTTTCCCAAGTTCGCTGTGACCTACTTCCAGAAATCAGCCAGCCACACACACATCCGGCGGCCCCTCCGATACCCTCTGCTCTACCACGAGGATGACACTGACTGCTCGGTGCCTGGTCCCGTGCTTTCTAGTGGCTCAGGCCTCCCGCTGACTCTGCGGGAGCAACAAAGGGGCAGGATGCTGTGGGCTCTGTGCTGCATGGAGCTGGGTTCCAAGCGGGGGCTCTGTCTCCGTTTTCCCAGGCTGCCCTGGCTATATGGAGCATCATCCTGCGGTTCATGGGCGACCTTCCGGAGCCAGTTCTCTTCACCAGGAACACCCTGCGTGGCGGCTCAGTGATGCGGCAGATCCACGATGCCCTGGGCAAGGAGGGCAGCACCCAGCCTCCACAACACAGCAGATCAGCACAGGTGCGCCATGAGGGCGGTGCCAAGGGGAGATGCCCTCCCGGTGTCCCCAGGCCCAGGGCCTGGAGAAGCTGGACCAGAAAGGGGAGGCACAGTGTGGAGTGAGCATCGGCCGCAGGACCTAGGGACCCCTAGGGTTTTCAGTCTTGAACTGCATTCGGGAACTCATGAGTCAGGCATTATACCCAGGACTTTGTGAATTATACAGTCATTATTGGAGAAGGTCCTTCAGATGCTGAACACTGAGTTTGACTTAGTCAAACTTGGTGCTTAGTCACTCAGCTGTGTCTGACCCTTTGAGACACCACGGACTGTAGCCTGTCAGGTTCGTCTGTCCATGGGATTCTCCAGGTAAGAATACTGGAGTGGATAATCATTCCCTTCCCCAGGGGATCTTCCCGACTCAGGGATCGAACCCAGGTCTCCTGCATTGCAGGCAGATTCTTTACTGTCTGAGCACCCAGGGAAGCCCTTCAGGACTCAAATGCATAGACCAGTAATAATAACAACAAATGTTACCGACTGTCAACATGCTGTATGCCGGCTACTTCTCTTCAGTTAATTTCCAGAGGAGCCATCCCTACAAAGTAGGATTATTAAATTTATTGTAGCTAACGAAACTGAGAAGTTAAGTAACTTGCCCCCAAATCACAGTGAATACATGTTACACAGCTGGGCTTTGAATCCACTCCACTGAATTCAAAGACCCAGTTCTTTGAATTTTTCTTTGAATTTTCTTTGAATCTTTCTACACTGCCCTCTGATGAAAGGCTGTTATATCCATTTTTGGTCAGAAGCCCTTCCTAAGGCCTCAGTTTCATGATGTCATCCTAGTGGAATTAACCAAGAATAGTTCAAAGGAATGACACACCAGTGACAGCACTTGGGCCCACCAGCAACGGGAGCCCCACAACGGCCTGTAATTCTGACACCAGTTCCAATGTATATGGGTTTTTTCCACCAAAACTTCTCAGCACCAGCTGGGTGTCCTAAAATTCAACTCGGTTTGGATACTGTCTGCCTGGAGATAGTGTCTGATTCCACAAAGGGCCCGGTCCTTCTAGATTACCCCTACTTTAATGCAAGTTCAGATTGGTCTTTATTTGCTGACTACCTGGCTTGAATCAGACATTCTCACACCTCCTCCTTGGGTTTGATTAATTTGCAAGAGCAGCTCAGAGAATTCAGAGTAACATTGTACTCACTAGCCTACTGGTTTATTATAAAGGATACAAGTCACTACAGCCTGATGAAAGAGGCAAGGTATGAAATGCACAGGGCAAGATATGAAAAAGATTAAGAAACTTGCATGCCCTCTCCAGGTACCGCTCTCCCCAAATCTCCACGTGTTCACCAGCCTGGAAACTCTGACCCCTGTCCTTTTGGGTCTTTACAGAGGCCTCACTTCATTGATATGATCAAATAAATCACTGGCCATTGAGCCAGCTGAGCTCAGTTTCACGCCCTTCCCCCCTCCCCTTGACCACTAGCCACCAGCCCCCATCCTTCAGTTCAGTATCTCAGTCGTGTCTGACTCTTTCCAACCGCATGGACTGCAGCACACCCAGGCCTCCCTGTCTATCACCAACTCCCAGAGCCTATTCAAACTCATGTCCATCAAGTCGGTGATGCCATCCAACCATCTCATCCTCTGTCGTCCCCTTCTCCTCCCGCCTTCTATCTTCTCCAGCATCAGGGTCTTTTCAAATGAGTCAGTTCTTCACATCAGATGGCCAAAGTGTTGGAGTTTCAGCTTCAGCATCAGTCCTTCCAATGAGCACCCAGGAGTGATCTCCTTTAGGATGGACTAGTTGGATCTCCTTGCAGTCCAAGGGACTCTCAAGAGTCTTCTCCAACACCACAGTTCAAAAGCATCAATTCTACAGTGCTCAGCTTTCTTCACCATCTAACTCTCACATCCATACATGACTACTGGAAAAACCAAAGCTTTGCCCCCATTCTTAGGTGCTTTCTAAAAGTCACCTCATTAACATAAAAAGACATCTTTATCACAGATGATTCCAAGGGTTTTAGGAGCTCTGTGCCAGCAATGGGGACAAAGACCAAGTATCTATTTCTTATTATAAACTGAAATATCACAGGCCCCCAAGCATCAGGTGCTCAGATAGCAGAGCAACTGCACAGACATCTAAGCGGGTCTGCAGCCTGGGGTCACATGGTCAAATCTGGTCCAGAGGTTACATGGAAGTTGCCCAAGCTCAAGCCCTGACTCCCTGACCTCTAGAGACGTGGACTCTGCCTAGTGTAATGTCATCCGTTGCTGTGCAACAAATGAACCCCTAAATGTGATGGCATGAGACAGCCCACATTCATTATCTCAGACAGTTTTTGAGGATCAGGAGTGGCTTAGTTCGTTAGTTCGGGCTCTAGGTCTCTAACAAAGTTGCAGCCAAACTGTCATTTAAAGCTTGACCAGGGCCACAAGATCTGCCTCCGAATGGCTCCCTCACATAGCTGCTGGTGGGAGACCTCAGCTCTGGCCACCCTGGCCTCTCCACCGGGCTGCCTGAGTGTTCTCACAATTTGCTTCCTCCATGACGAGTGACTTAAGAGAGAAAGCAGGAAGGAGGCTTCATTGCCTGCATGCCATCGTGGGTGAGAATGTCAGGAAGCAAGGGTCCCTGGGGGTCACCTTGGAGGCTGGCCACCACTCAGGGAGGGGACATTGAGAGGTGGTTGAGCTGCCGGCACCTCTGGAAGGTAAGCACAGAGTCAGATCCCCAGTGCTCCTTCTTGCACGCTTATTAAGTGTGTGTGCCCCCAGGGAGGAGGAGGGGGCTTAGTGAGCCCTGCCCACCCTCGTTCACCAGCTAATATATTTTCAGTTTGGTCCCTGTGTGGCAAACCAGGTGGCACTAGTGGCAAAGAATCTGCCTGCCAGTGCAGGAGATGTAAGAGGCACAGGTTCGACCCCTGGGTCGAGAAGATCCCCTAGAGGAGGAAATGACAGCCCCTTCAGTATTCTTGCCTGGAAAATTCCATGAACAGACAGGCTTGGCAAGCTATATAGTCCATGGGACGGCGAAGAGTTGGACACAGCTGAGCACACAGAATGCACACATAGAAGCCCGTGCTCAGCTCCAGACCTGGCTCATCCCAGCCCAAGCCCAGTCCCACACTGAGCTCATTTTGGCAGCAACTTCTCATGACACCATCAGGACAGGCTGTGACCCCTGCTTACAGAGACCATCGGATCCTGATGGCTGGGAGTGGGCCCGGGCCCCAAAGTCTAGTCTTCTGAGTCTCTAGCAAAACTCTGACCTCGCAGTGGGCAGAATGTATTCCGGTTCATCTACCACATCGTCACAGAGAATGACTGTAGCCTGTGGCTGTCCTGGGCGCCTGGGTTCAGACCCAGCCCACTCGGCTGGTGAGAGGTCCAGACTTTGGAATCGGAGCAGCCCTGAACCCTCCTGGAGGACCGGTGTCTGGCCGAGCGGCTTTTGTCCAGTTTCTCACGTTCTCTCACCTGTTTCCTCGTCCCGCAGTGAGAATGGCGGTGCACACCTGTCAGCGTTGCACGGCTTGGTGGAGATGAGGGAGTGCACGCTGCTTTATGAGTCAGGCTGGGAAAAGGCTTGGGAGCTAGAGATGAGCCCCACCCAGGCGGGTCTTGGGTTAGATTTGGAGGTGCTGCCCAGGCTTCACCTTCCCTCAGGAGCTGTCTCCCTCCACAGAGGCCCAGCCGCAGGGACAGAGGGACCAAGGACATCTCCTCCATGAAGCTGAAGCGGTCCTCCTGGGTTACAGGCCAGGTGAGCCCAGGGCCAGGGGGCCCAGGCTTGCTCCCAGCTCTGCTGCCCACTGGCCGGCCGGCTGCAGCGTTCCAGGCTTTCACCCAGTTTCCTTCTTTGCAAATGGAAGTGATCTTGGTTGTCCTGACTGCCACCTTTGGGTTTCAAGGTGGCCAACCAGCTGAATATTGGAGAAGAGGCATTTGAAGAGGACAGCCCCCTCTCAGACCGACCCATGTCCAACCTGGAGAAGGTGCAGTTCATTGTGGGCTACGCCATCTTGCGTCCCGACCTCAGGTCAGTCCCCACCCCCATCACGCCCCCTGAGAACACAGCCCCTCACTAGCTCTCAGCCCAGGGCCCCATCCCTAACCTGCTCCCCACCCTGGAGCCTGCAGGCTGGCTCTCAGGACAGCAGATGGTACAACCACCAGGGGTTCTCTAATGCTCTGCATTAAAACCCCTGGGTAAAACCCAGTTTTAGGAAGACAGACTTATCATGGGCTGTTGATTCATCTTATAACCAGCTTTACTGCAAGACCCTGTAAATGGGCAAGTTCCTCATTTATTCTATATATGTTTTGCTTTATATATAATTTGCTTTACAGAAATTGTGTTTTTATACAAATTTTAAGAACTATATATACTGCTTACAAGGACAGACTACTGTATTTCAGGAGTTCACATATTTTAAGTTATTATTAATATTTTTAACCAAACTCAAGGAATTTGAGTCATAATTTTTTCAAATTTTTTTTCTACTTCACTCTCTCTCTTTTCCTTTGAACTCTAATTAAATCTGTAGAAGACTTCTATATTGTCTGTCACATCCCTAAGGGTCTGTTCATCTGTGCTTTCTTTTTTCCCCTTCCGTTCTTTAGGTTAGATATTTTCTATTAATCTGTCTTCATATTAACTGATTTTTGTTTTGTGTTCTCCAGTACGCTGTTATACCCATCCAATTATTTTTTAAAATTTCAAATATTATATTTTTCAATTCTAGAGTTTGCACTTGACTCTTTTTTTAAAATAGTTTCTGTTTTGCCAAGATTTCCTGTTTGTTCATTCACTATGAGCATAATGTCCTTTATATCCTTGATCATAGTCATGGTAATTTTAAAACCTTTCCTGATAAATCAATATTTGGTTCATCTTGGGGTCAGTTTCCATTGACTGCCTTTTCTCTTGAGAATAGTCATGTTTTCCTGTCTCCTCATATGTCTGATCCTTGACTATTATTTTCTCAGTAGCCTAATACTTTGGGGTTGTTATCTTAGACCTTTGGGGATGATATGTTTGAAGACTCTGGAATCTGTTACATTCCTTCAAAGACTTTTCATTTTGGGAGGCAATTAGTTTGGTTGGATTCAAACTCTGTCCCCCTGTGGTAAGCAGCAGCTGGAATCCCTGTGCAGTTATTTTAGCCTTTGCTGCGCTGCCTGGAGTCTGCCTCAGACATGTGTAGATGAGGGGTGAGTCAGAGATTTAGGAAGAGTTTATATACAAAGTATAGGGCTCCTCCCCTCCCCCAGAACCAGCCCCCAGCCTGGCCTCCCAGCGCTCTGTGTCTTTCAGGGACGAAATTTACTGCCAGATCTGCAAGCAGCTCTCAGAGAACTACAAAACAAGCAGCCTGGCCCGGGGCTGGATCCTGCTTGGCCTGTGCCTGGGCTGCTTCCCGCCTTCTGAGAGGTTCCTGAAGGTGGGGAGGGGTAGGGGCAGGAGCTGAGGGCAGGGGCAGCATGGGTGGGCCCAGGGCCCTGCAGCAGATGGAGAAACCCCAGCCCATGGCCTGGTTCTTCTGCTCGTGCAGGCCAGGATGGGCAGCAGTGCCTGGCCTTCTTTGGGCCTCAGTTTCACGTCTATAAAAGAGGATGCTCCTCTGGCCCCTAATCAGGATCTGCAGGGCCATCTCACCTGGGCTCCATCACCAAAAGACAGTGAGGTGGTGGATGAAATGGGCATTGAAAAGACAAAAGTGTTTGAGGAATGGGTACCAATGAGAGGCTGGATGCAGCATCTCTCTCTAGGCCTAAGAACTAACAAGAGAGATGTTTCCAAGTGTTGGAGGCCCCAGGCTTCGCTACTCTAATACACCTTTTGGTTCTGAATATAAAAGTAATATGTAGGGGGGACTTCCCTGGTGATCCAGTAGTTAGGAGTCTGCTCTTCCACTGCAGAGAGCACAGGTTCAATCTCTGGTTGGGGAACTAAGGTCCCATATGCCTGCAGCCAAGAGGGAGAAAAAAGTAATGTATAGGAAATGTAAAAAGTCTATATAGAAGATAAAAGTCATCCTCACACCCAGAGGCAACTTGCCTTATGGTTTCTGACCTTTTGTGATGTGAGAGAATCATACTTGTGATCACACAGAAAACAATCTCACTATCTCTCATGCCTCCAGGGACAGCAGGAAGTCTGATCACCCTGGCCATGTGCCCTGGGGCAGCCTTGACAGCAGTAAATCCTTCCAGGCTGCATCTTCTCAAAGAATCTCTCTGAGAGACAAAAAGCTTTTCAACACCTTGTTTCAACATCTCATGGAACATATTTTGAACATCGGCTCTCCTGCAGCTTTCACTTATAAGCGTCTTCTCACGTCATAAACTGTCCCCAAATGGCAGTGCTAATGCCATTTGCTAGTGTTCCTAATGCATATTTCACTTTTTGATGGACACTTAGGATCTATCTTCCAATTGCCCATCACCATAAACACCACTATGATTAAAAACTATACATCTACCTTTACCAAATTATTTTTACCTTTACCAAATTAGGTCAAAGAGTGAACACATTTTAAAATTATGTACTATTTAAAACATATTGACAAATGGGTCCTCAGAAATGCTGTGCAACTGATACTCCTCATAGTGTGACAGCCCCATGTTAATGCACCTTTGCCACAGCTATTATCATTTTTTAGCTTTTTTCCAGTTTTATTGAGATATTATTGACATATAACATTGTTCAAATGTAGGGTATACAGTGTTGTGATTTTATATAGGTGTGTATTGTAAAATGATTGCCAAGTAATACATCATCCATAATTACAATTAGTATCATAGTTCCTAGAATCTGGACAGTGAATAGAAAGTGGCCTCCATTCTAAGTATCTTCGTGCCGCTCCCTTCCTCATCCACCAGTATCTGCTGAACTTCATTGGTCAAGGACCAGTCGGCTACGGGCCCTTCTGCGCTGAGCGCCTGAGACGCACCTGTGCCAATGGCGTGCGCACAGAGCCCCCCTCCTGGCTGGAGCTGCAGGTAGGGGCTGGAGGGGATGGGAGGCAGCCAGTGTGGGGTGGTGGCAGCCCCCGTAACTCCTCCAGCTCAGCTCATGGGGCTGCCAACAGGAAGTATGTGCTCTGGGCCTCTCCCCGCTCTTCTGGGCCAGTGGTCCCTGGGAGCCCCAGCTGGGGCTCAGCCTCCCCAGACCCAGTCCAGGCTTCAGAAGTGCCACCTCCCCCACATCTAAATTGATATTCCTTGGTGGCTCAAATGGTAAAGAATCTGCTGCAATGTAGGAGACCCGGGTTCAATCCCTGGGTCGGGAAGATCCCCTGGAGAAGGGAATGGTTACCCACTCCAGTATACTTGCCTGGAGAATTTTATGGACAGAGGAGCCTGGCGGCCTACATGGGGTTGCAAAGAGTCAGACATGACTGAGTAACTAACACTTTCTCTTTCATTTAGGGCCCTTCTAGCTGAAGGGGAAAATCAGTCTTAGTTCCTTAGCTGCAGGGTGTGAGTGGCTGCTAACTGCCTAAAGCTTACCCCTCCCAAAGACACTTGCATTTTATATGGTCATGCAAGGTTGTCTACCTAGGTGGCATTCTGGAACCTGTGAGTTCTTGCAGGATCCTCAGGAACGGTACTTCAGACACAGGTAGGGTCTGGCCCCCACTCTACCCGTGGCTCCTGGAAGGTATGCTCTATGCCTTGTGGTGCCCTATACCAGGACACAGAGAGCACCTCCCACCACACCCCGTCCTGTTCTCACTCTGCCACCAACATCCACGGGACTTCCCTCCTCCACCTCATCTACCTGCTCTGCCCAGAAGCCTTGGAGTTGAAAGTGAACTTGCTGCAGCTGTGTGGCCTGTGCCAAGCCCTGCTGTACACAGAGAATAACAGTGGCTTCCTCTGACCCAAAAGGTTCCAGAGTCCAAGACTCAGACATCTCCGAGACCTTTTCTCAGTGATCCTGAGTCACCCAATCTCGCCAAAGCTCAGGGAACTCATGTTAAAATGGGGCCTTCCAGTACAGGCTGCACCCCATGGACACGGTGCTTAAACAGCTCTTGCCCTGGTGGGTCCCTCAGTTCAGCAGCGATGTCTGCTGGCCAGGACTGTGTAAACGCTTTGCCGAGCTGGGCGGGGCTTCAGAAGGCCCCGCCCCCCAGAACCCATGGGAATGCGCCCGCAGGGGCAGTGGGTTGGAAAGAGGGGCTGGTGGGCCAGCCTCCCATCACAGAGTTCCAGGAGCTCCAGCGCAGGCAGCTGAGCCGAGGGGCCTCCTGGGCAGAGGACCTGAGTCTTCGTCCGTCCCCAGGCTGTCAAGTCCAAGAAGCACATCCCAATCCATATCAGCTTGGCGACTGGAGAGAGCCTGATGGTCATGGTGGACTCAGCCTCAACGTCTCGGGAAGTCTGCCTGCACATCGCCCGCAAGCAGGGCCTCAGCGACCACCTGGGCTTTTCTCTGCAGGTCGCCGTGTACGACAAGGTACTGGCCAGGGTCCCGTCCACCGCCCGCCTCCTTCACACACGCAGGGCAGCACCAGCCCTTGTATCATGCCAGCCTAGGCACCACTCACCTTCCCAGCTGCCAAACACAGATGCGAGCACAAACTCCCGCTTACAGACGTGCCTCCTAACCAGGCAGCCTGCCCCCTGGCCAAACACTCACACACTCAGCCTAGTATCTCACACACACACACCTGGAAGGTCCCCTGCTGTGCCTACATCCTGCGCCAAGCCCCTCACCCTGAGGAGCTCAGAATCCCATGCATCCATGTGGAGGTCACACCAGCACTGCCCCATCCTGACCCCACATCGTCGCCCCACCCAGATGCCCTGATTCCTACGCTCAGAACCAGGTATACACAGGCCAATGAATCAAGGCATTCGAACCCAGTCACATGGGCATGAGCCTCCTGTGAGAGGGGCCGGCAGGGGGAGAGTGTAGGCGTGTTTAGGGGTGAATGACAGGCCACGCCCAATGGGGAGGAGTCTGAAGGGTTCCTGTCCTCTTGATGTCCACACCTCCACATGGGTATGGCAAAGGCAGGTGTCCCTGGGGGGCTGACACGCAGCAGTCGCTCACCCCTGCCGCTCTGATTCTGGTCTCAGTTCTGGTCCCTGGGCAGCGGGCGTGACCACGTGATGGATGCCTTGGCCCAGTGTGAGCAACTGGCCCGGGAGAGGGGCGAGAGTGAGCGCCAGGCGCCCTGGCGCATCTACTTCCGGAAGGAGTTCTTCACCCCATGGCACGACTCCCAGGAGGACCCGGTCAGCACCCATCTCATTTACCGCCAAGTCCTCCATGGAGTCTGGCTTGGCGAGTACCCCTTCGAGAAGGTGAGGGGACCACAGCGCTCAGGGCCCCAAAGACCCCCCTCTCAGACTGCCTGGGGAAGGGCCCTGCTCTAGGGCAGGGACTTTGGGACAGAACAAGGGCAGCTGGGCTGGGCACCAGGCAGTCCCTGGGGAGCCCGTGTGGGTCATGGAGGGCAGGAAGCTGAGGGAGAGGAGTGGGCCCAGGATGTATCTGTGAGTACAGGTCCCTGCGGCCCTCTGGGAGCAGCTGTTCCTGCCCAGTAGCCTCCATCCCTTCCTTTAGCCAGAGGTTCACTCAAGCTTCTGGGGTTTGAGCCACCTGGGCCGGCAGCAAAGCCCCCTGCCCCTGCAATCAGCCCCAGGCCCACCTAGCCTCACCACAGCAGCTGCTCATGGGGCAGCAGGGCCTGGGGGTCAGGAACACGGCCTTGGAGTCCCAGCGCTTGAATTCAGGTCCCACCTACGCCTCTTCCTGGCGGTGTGGCCTTGGAACATTAGGTCACCTCTCTGAGCCTCTGGCTCTCTCCTGGAAGGTGCAGTCACCAGAGCTTTCTGTGTGGTTGTGAGACTCAGGGTAGGGGAGCTCACGCACCTGACCTCCTTGGGCAATGCTGTGCCTGTTCAGCGGGTGCAGACCTCCCTGGGCCTGAATCCAGAGGATGAGCTGGGGACTGGAGGAAACTGTGGCAGTCCTGGAGGCCTGCCTGGAGCAGGGCAGTGGGCAGGGAGAGGTGGGGGCAAAGGGGTCGTGGGGACAGACGGCAGGCAAATAGATGGCTGGGCAAGGTTTGTCTTCTTGGAAAGAACAGGGCAGCTTGTCCCTGTAGGGCACCTGGAGCAGGGAACCTTCTGTGTGCTGGGCGTGCTAGTGACTTACACAGGCTCCTGCCCACATGAATCCTAGCAGAGGCTCTGCAGGAATGGCTAGGGAGATCACCTTTGCCCAGTGAGGACTGGGGGAGACAGGGTAAAGGCCTTGTCCACAAGTGAAGGACAGAGAAACCTGATGTCCTGCGGTCCACGGGGTCACAAAGAGTTGGACATGACTCAGTGACTGAACAACAGCACTCACCTCACTCAGCAGTGTTGGGGCTCCAGGCCCCAGAGCTCAATCCCACACACTCACTGGCTCACGAGGGCTGAACAAGGAACATGCAGGACACCCGCCTTGTCTTCAGGCTGGGCTGCTGGGACACTCCGGCCTGCCAACAGGAGCGCAGCCCGTGTTGGGCCCAGTCAGGGCACCCAGGGGCTCTGCCATGTTGGGGGAGGGGCAGGTCCTGCCTAGCAGAGGCGGCTGCTCACCTCAGCTGTGGGGGGTGAGCGCTCAGCAGGGGCAAGGCTTCCTGGGGGAGAGTGGGCTCGCACATGCACACCCCACATGCTCCCGTGTGTGTGCCTGGGCTGTGCAGGAGGAAGAGCTGGTGGAGCTGCTGGCCCAGCACTGCTACGTGCAGCTCGGTGCCTCGGCCGGGAGCCAGGCCATCCGGGAGCTGCTGCCCAGCTGTGTCCCCTCCAAGCTGTACAGGACCAAGACCCCAGAGAAGTGGGCCAGCCTGGTCACCACCACCTATGCCAAGGTCAGCCTCCCCAGAGCCTGTGTACTCTGGCTATGAAGCTCTTTTTGGGGGTGGTGGGCCCCTTGGTATTTAGAGGGGCTGGAGATCCCATTATGAGTCCCTACTCACTGAGGGGATAGAGACTAACCTCCCGGTCAGCATAGCCCTAAGTCTCTAGGTTTAAACAATCTTGTTCAGGTTCACCCCCCTCACAAGATGGTATCTTGGCTGGTCTGGGCAGCTCAGTCCTCCACTGGTCTCTACTACAGGCTCAATCTGGGCCTTGGCTTTTGGGTGCAAGAAGGCATCCCCAGCTGCTGACCACGCGCACACCCTCACCTTGGCCCCAGTTCCGCCCTGGGCCTTATTGGTGTCCCCTTGCTGGGCCCTGAATGCCCGATGCTGGCCTGGACGGCAGGGAGGGCTGCCCCTCCTCTACCCCTGCTTGGTCAGCCCACAGCAAGTGAAGATGGTTCCTGAAGGCTCACAGCCTCTTCCCCAAGAAGACAGCCCTCTGACTTGGTCCCCCTGCTTCTCTTCCCCTCCCCACAGGGTTGTCCCAAACCACCCCTCTGTCAGAGCCTCCTTCCTCATAGGGTGCTTTGCTCTGCAGTGTGTCCTGAGAGTGCAAAGGGATCTCTAAGGGCTGGTGGGCTCCGTGCTGCAGCTGGTGGTGCAGAAGAGCTGTGCATGGGGTGAGGGGGCGTGGAAGGGGGAGGATAAAGCCCTTTGGTTAATGCTTGTGTGTGTATTAGTCACGCAGTTTTGTCTGACTCTTTAACACCCTATGGACTGTAGCTTGCCAGACTCCTCTGTCCATGGAATTCTCCAGGCAATTATACTGAAGTGGGTAGCCCTTTTCTTCTCCAAGGGATCTTCCCAACCCAGGGATCAAAGCCGGGTCTCCCACTTTGCAGGCAGATTCTCTACCATCTGAGCCACCAGGGAAGCCTTCCCGGCTTCAATTACCCTGTGGCACTGGGAGCCAAGAACCAGCAGGACAAGCAGTGGGCAGTTCAAAGGCAATGCAGTGCTGGTTCGTCAGGGATTGACAGCCTGGCTGCAGGACATGAGTCCCAGGTGCATGGCTCAGATAGCAGGCATTGCCCGAGTTCAGAGCGGGGCAGGGAGGGTAGACCAATGCAGTCTGCATTCCGGCCACAGGAAAGGAGGTACTCAGTGTGGGTTTGCAGACAAGGGTCCTGTGCACGTCTGCAGTGGGGGAATGCAGCTTGCTTTGTCCTGCTCTTCAGGAATCACAGTGCACAGCCCTGAGGAAAGGCTCCGAGGAGTCCTGCAAGAGAGAAACCCAATTGTATTGCCTAATATTCCTCACACAAGCTTCACCACAGAAGCTTTGTTCCCCAAGGCGGTCGCTATCATTTCTTGGGGACAATCCTTGGACAGGAATTTGGGGAAGCAAACCTTGTGGATTATTTTTGTTGTTTCCCAGCCTGAGTGGATGCGTTTACAGGGGAGAGGCCATGGACTTTTTAGGGCTAGTACGAGGGCTAGCAGAGGAGACAAGAGATGCACATGAACCCGAATGAACTTGAGTAAGAAGTGGCATCATCATTTGGGGAAAGGGGAGATAGGGTGAGAATAAAGAATTAGGAAATTTATGCCACTGTTTTTTCCAAAGGGAACATAAGTTTCACTGATTTTTTTTCAGTAAACACTAAAATGTGGACATTAACAAATAAATCAGAAAACAAGACAAACACAAAGAAAAAAGGGAAACCACCAATAGTATCACAACAAAGAGCTCATCCCTCTTAACACTGTGGTACATATCCTTCTAGACTGCTGTACTCACATGTACACAATTGACATGTGCATATGATTGGAATGCAAGAAGCACACTTAAAAAATTAATTTATTTTAATTGGAGGATAATTATTTTACAATATTGTGGTGGTTTTGGCCATACATTGACATGAATCAGCCATGGGTGTACATGTGTCCCCCATCCTGAACCCCCCTCCACCTCCCTGCCCATCCCATCCCTCTGGGTCATCCCAGTGCACTGGCTTTGAGTGCCCTGTTTCATGCATTGAACCTGGACTGGTGATCTATTTCACATATAATAATATACATGATTCAATGCTATTCTCTTAAATCATCCCACCCTTGCTTTCTCCCACAGAGTCCAAAAGTCTGTTCTTTATGTCTGTGTCTCTTTTTGCTGTCTCACATATAGGGTCATCATTACCATCTTTCTAAATTCCATATATATGCATTAAAATACTGTATTGGTGTTTTTCTTTCTGACTTACTTTGCTCTGTATAATAGGTTCCAGTTTCATCCACCTCATTAGAACTGATTCAAGTATGTTCTTTTTAATAACTGAGTAATATTCCATTGTGTATATGTACCACAGCTTTCTTATCCATTCCTCTACTGATGGACATCTAGGTTGCTTCCATGTCCTGGCTATTGTAAACAGTGCTGCGATGAACACTGGGGTACACGTGTCTCTTTCAATTCTGGTTTCCTCGGTGTGTATGCCCAGCAGTAGGATTGCTGGGTCATATGACAGTTCTATTTCCAGTTTTTTGAGGAATCTCCACACTGTTCTCCATAGTGGCTATACTAGTTTGCATTCCCACCAACAGTGTTAGAGAGTGCCTTTTTCTCCGCACCCTCTCCAGCATTTGTTCGTAGACTTTCTGATAGCAGCCATTCTGACCAGCGTGAGATGGTACCTTACTGAGGTTTTGATTTGCATTTCTCTGATAATGAGTGATGTTGAGCATCTTTTCATGTGTTTGTTAGCCATCTGTATGTCTTCTTTGGAGAAATGTCTATTTAGTTCTTTGGCCCATTTTTTGACTGGGTCGTTTATTTTTCTGATGTTGAGCTTCATGAGCTGCTTGTATATTTTTGAGATTAATTATTGGTCAGTTGCTTCATTTGCTATTATTTTCTCCTATTCTGAAGCCTGTCTTTTCACCTTGCTTATAGTTTTTTCCATTGTGCAAAAGCTTTTGAGTTTAATTAAGTCCCACTTGTTTATTTTTGCTTTTATTTCCATTACTCTGGGAGGTGGGTCATAGAGGATCTTGCTGTGATTTATGTCAGAGAGTGTTCTGCCTATGTTTTTCTCTAGGAGTTTTATAGTTCCTGGTCTTAAATTTAGATCTTTAATCCATTTTGAGTTTATTTTGTGTATGGTGTTAGAAAGTGTTCTAGTTTCATTCCTTTACAGGTGGTTGACCAGTTTTCCCAGCATCACTTGTTAAAGAGATTGTCTTTTCTCTGTTGTGTATTTTTGCCTCTTTTGTCAAAGATAAGATGTCCATAGGGGCGTGGATTCATCTCTAGGCTTTCTATTTTGTTCTATTGATCTATATTTCTGTCTTTGTGCCAGTACCATACTGTCTTGATGACTGTAGCTTTGTAGTATAGTCTGAAGTCAGGCAGGTTGATTCCTCCAGTTCCATTCTTCTTTCTCAAGACTGCTTTGGCTTTTGAGGTTTTTTGTGTTTCCATACAAATTCTGAAACTATTTGTTCTAGTTCTGTGAAAAATACTGTTGGTAGCTTGATAGGGATTGCATTGAATATGTAGATCGCTTTGGGTAGTATACTCATTTTCACTATATTGATTCTTCCAACCCATGAATATAGTATAGTTCTCCATCTATTTGTGACCTCTTTGATTTCTTTCATCAGTGTTTTATAGTTTTCTATATATAGATCTTTTGTTTCTTTAGGTAAATTTATTCCTAAGTATTTTATTATTTTCATTGCAATGGTGAATGGGATTGTTTCCTTAATTTCTCTTTCTGTTTTCTCATTGTTAGGAAACACACCTTTTTTAAAAATAAAAATTGGATCATCATTAGACAGCTTTAAACCTACTTCTTCACTTCGCTTAATAGTTTGGGCCCTTATTTCTGTGTCACTAAATACCAGTCTGTTTTTAAGGGCTGAATAGTATTGTATTCATGAGCTACAATTCATTCACTGGTGAACTTTAAGGTCATGTCCCATTTTCACTGTTAAACCGATGAAGTGAATCTCGTTGTACACCTTTTATATGCTTGATGGTTATTTCATCAAGATTGATTTCTTGAAAAGGGATTTCAGAGTGTACAAATGTTGGGTTTCCCAGGTGGTGCCAGTGGTAAAGAACCAGCCTGCCAATGCAGAAGACATAAGAGACTTGGATTCAGTCCCTAGGTTTGGAAGATCCCCTGGAGAAGGGCATGGCAACCCACTCCAGTATTCTTGCCTGGAGAATTCCATAGACAGAGGAGCCTGGCAGGCTACAGTCCATAGGGTTGCAAAGAGTCAGACATGACTAAAGTGAATGAGCACGCATGAATGTTCTAAAATCCTTGATATGTGTTGCAAAGCACCAAATCTCAGGATGTGTCCGTTTACATCCCCTGATTCAGTATATGAATGTTACCCAACCACCTTTTAAAGAGGGAACAAGAGAAACAACATTTTATCCAACAAATCATAACAGGAAGGCTCAACTGGATGTTACAGCCGGCGATTTTCCAGCTGGATGTTACAGATCTGTGGAGATGGGAAGAGGAAAGGGTGAAGGTCAGATAGAGCCAAGGGTGAGGGAGGGAGGAAGGTGAGACAGGACTGGGGAGTGGGGTTGAGGTGAAGGTCCCTGAAAGATGCCTCCCAAAGTGTAGAAGAGAGGCAGAGTGGAGCACCAACACACAGACACAGACACCAATGCGGGCCTTGAGCACGGAGCAACACGCAGCCCCAGGAGGCCGGTGTTGCTGAGAGCCCGTCTGAGCCCGCAGATGGGGGCCCACAGATAGCTGCACGTGCCCCTCATTGTCTTCCAGGCTCAGGCAGCGAGCAGCAGCCTGGCCCTCCGGCCCTTGGGAGCTCTGATTCTAAAGCAGGGATCAGAACCACCAGTGATGGGCCCTCCCCAGCCCACCAGAGTCCCTCACCTGACTCTCACGGACACTGGCCTGGCTTTAGGCAGAGACTTCACAGAATGATCCAGCAAATGAGCTCCCTGGGCACCGGGTGAGGAGTTAGCTGAGGGATAAGTGATGGAGGTGACTCATCATCGCAACCTCCGTGCAGGCACCCTATACCCAGAAGCGGGCCAGGCCACTGACTGTGCAGGAGCAGGTGGTGGACACTGCCTGCCTGAAGTGGCCGCTGCTCTTCTCTCGGCTCTTTGAAGTCACCACACTCTCAGGTAATGGTGTCTGATGTGTAAGAGGGTGCCAGTGGGCCCCCACCCTGGACCAGCCCTGGCTTCATACCCCTCTCTCCTTCTGCCAGGCCCCCAACTGCCCAAGACTCAGCTGATCTTGGCTGTTAACTGGAAGGGGCTGTACTTCCTGGACCAGAAAGAGAAGGTGCTCCTAGAACTCTCTTTCATTGAGGTCATGAGTCTGATCACCAACAGGTGGGTGCTCCGAGGGAAGCCCCAAACCTGCTCCTTCCCACAACCTCAGTCCTTGGGGCTCCAGGAGAGACCAGGAGAGGGATGGGGCACACTGTTACTGGGGGCCCGACTGACTCACACTGCATCATATGTGTGGCATAATGGCTATTGGCTCAGGCCCTGCCCTCTACTGTCCTGTGGTCAGCAATGTGTCCACACACCACCGATTGCCCTCTCAAATTTCCTCTAGAGCCCAGCTCCCCTGGAAAGAGGCACATAAGCTTGCAGCCTTTGGGGCGTCCATTCACTTATAGGTTCCTTCTCTTCTCGCTGGTGGGTACTGCTCACATGGAGGTGCCAGCAGTCTGGGAGAGGGAGCAAGGGACAGGCCTGTGTGTGCAGAGCATGGAGCAGAGTGAGGACCACCTTGCATGCCAGGCGTGCCCCAGACACCCTGCCCCCGGCTCTCATCTACTGAGAAGGCCTCCACGCCCTTCTGGAAGGCCTGCCTGTGCCCTGCCAGAGCCCCTCCTTGGTTAAAACACACCCTAGTGTGGCATGACCATTAAGGTCATTCCCAGTGTGTGCAGGGCACATGCTGGTACCACTTACTGAGGCAGACTGTGCTAGGTGCTCTCTTCTATTCCAATAAGTCCCCCCATCACTCCATACTCTGCAGATGAATAAACAGGCATGCAGAGGGTAGGTGCTTAGTTGCTCAGTCGCGTTCTACGCTGCGATCCCATGGACTGTAGCCCGCCAGGCTCCTGTGTCCATAGGATTTCCCAGACAAGAATACTGGAGTGGGTGGCCATGCCCTCCTCCGGGGGATCTTCCCACCCCAGCAATCAAACCGGGGTCTCCTGCATTGCTGGTGGATTCTTTACCAGCTGAGCTACCAGGGAAGCCCACAGAGGCTGGGTAGCTCACCCAAACTCACCCAGGCTGGAGCTCCATCTCAGCACCAACTTTCTTTGCAGTGGCCCCATGGTGGCCCTGCACGCTGGCCACCACCTTGCCTGCCCAGAGCTGACTCCACAGACAGGCTTGGCACCACCACTGCCTTTGAAGCCCGTAGAACAGGACCCTAAGCTCTGGCTCATCTGCCCACGCACACAGAGAGTCCGGGCCTAGGGCAGATCCATGCTCAGCCCCAGGCCCTGTATGGCTCCAGACACACTGGAGTTTCCTCATCTGTAAGAGGGCTTCATGGTGTGATGGTTGGCACTCTGGACTCTGTAACTTGGGCAGGTCACCCCTCAGGCTGTTGAGGGGCTGACCCAGGGGGAGGGTGGGGCAGGCCTCTGGTCACATTGCCCTCTTTCCCCCTCAGGGAGGCCCGGGGTGGGCAGAGGCTGATGCTGTCCACGCTGCACGAAGAGGAGTATGAGTTCCGGTCCCCCAGCAGTGTGGCCGTCGCCGAGCTGGTGGCCATGTTTCTGGAGGGCTTGAAGGAGAGGTCCGTGTTCGCCATGGCCCTGCAGGACAGGAAGGCCACAGGTACCCAGCCAGGTGGGGAGGGGGCTGGTGAGGGGCTACTCATGTGGCTGGTTGGAGGGCGGCTTGCTTGTGCCAGGCCCTGGTGGTCATGAAGCAGGCAGAGGGCAGGGACTTGAGCAGAGAGAGGGAGAGGCCACAAAGCACTCAGGGTCACCCATGGGCAAGGCCCTCCCTCCTCCAAGATAAGGGAGTTTAGGAGGGCTCTCAGCCCCTCTAAAGTGAAGGGCACTGAGGGATGCCCTTCTTCTGGAAGCAGGGGGAGAGCCAGCCAGGTCACCAGCCCGTGCAGTGCACACCGTCCCCACAGCCACGGTTATCCAGTGTTGCAGACAAGGATTGGCGGCTCAGAGGAGGAACGCAGCTTGTCCAGGGCCGCTTAGCTTGCGGGTGGGGATGGGAGCGGGGTGAGCCCTGGTGGTCTCGTTGATGGCCACAGCTTCCCTCAGCACAGCTGGAAATCAGGCTTCAGAAAGTAGGGGAGCAGGGGAGGGCTGTGCATAGGGTCTTAATTGCGCTGGAAACATCAGCAGAAGCTTTGTCCCCATGGCCCATCCCATCCTCACAGCCGCCCTAGGAGGGAAGGGTGATATTCTCCATCTTATAGCTGAGGAAACAAGCTCAGACGGGTCACTTAGCTCCTGGGCAGGTGTGGTGACAGCCTGCCAGTCCTCTGTCCCCTTGGTCCATCTGCCTCACGGCTCCCTGGCCACTTCCTGGTCAGGCCTCTGAGCAGGTCTCCCCAGCTTCTGCCTGCCCAGCTGTGCCTGTCCAGGCCCCCCGAGTGCCTGAGCTCAGGGAATCCCACCCCCAGTCACTCTCGGGGTGGCCTTGGGCCCCCTGCTCTGTGTCCCTGTTTCCTCACCTGTCAGAGGGGACCACCCACAGGATGCCAGCAGGGCCTCTGGCCTCCACTGAACCCTGGGGAAACTGTCTTCTCTGTCTCTTGTGTGTGTCCATGTGACTGTAGAGGATTCCACCCTCCTGCCCTTCAAGAAGGGGGACTTGCTGATCCTGACAAAGAAGCAGGGGCTGCTGGCCTCTGAGAACTGGACCCTGGCCCAGAATGACCGGACCGAGAAGACGGGACTGGTGCCTACCTCCTGCCTCTACACCATCCCGACAGTCACCAAGCCCTCAGCACAGCTGCTGGTAACTCACGTGCTCGCCTGCCCTCAGCCTGGCACCCCTGGGCACCTGTGGAAGAGGCTGAGAGGCCAGGCCTGGGGTCCTAGCTCAGGTGCCTGGGCCTACCCCCCAGAAAGCCTGGGTGTCATGTCAGCCCTGCCAGCCCTGCCGCCCCTCTGGGAGAGGCAGGAAGTGCTTGTGCAGTGAGTGGCTGGGGCGTCACCTGGCACTCAGCAGGTGCTCAATCAGTGCGCATCCCTCCCACCAGGGAGCATCCTGGGGGTAAACCCATCTTGCCTCAATGTCGTTTAAAAACCCTGACCCAAGGGGGCTCAAGTCTCCCTACCCCTGACAACCACTCCACCCTAACCCCCAAGACCAGCGCCCCCAGCCCCCGCCCAGGGAGACAGGACAGATAGGCCTCCCAAATGCATGTATGAGTGCCAACTGCATGCCCTGTACCACAATACAGTATCAAACACCGTAGAATCTCCACCTTCAAGGAGACTTGGATGAATGACGACTTGATGGCAAGTGTGCAAAGTGCCACCAAGAAGCAGCACTTGTTACAGGAGCAGATTCTAGGAGGGGGCTCACCTTGTCCAGGAGGACTTCCCTGAGGGACAGACACTTCAGTGACAAGGCCCGAAGGAGGTGGGGGGCCAGGCCAGCAGGGCCAGGGTGAGGGATACCCCTGAAGAGAAGTGCCCCAGGAGAGGGGAGCCTGGTGGGCCTGAGCGCCCCCTGAAGAAAAGGAAACAGGTTCAGAAACATCGCGTCACTGGTCCTGGGTTCTAGAGCAGGTGACACAGGACGGGTAGGTCCAGGCCTGTCCAGCCCTGTGGCCCGGCCCCTCCCAAGTCTCTGAGGACACCTGGCCAGGAGGAGCCCATGGGTGGGGCCTTCTGGACACCATACCTGTGCACCCCCACCCCCAGAGCTTGCTGGCCATGTCACCGGAGAAGCGGAAGCTGGCGGCCCAGGAGGGGAGGCCCACAGAGGCTCCCCCCGAGGAGCAGCCCGAGGAGAACCTGCACACCCTGGAGGAATTCTCCTATGAATTTTTTAGGTGCCCACCCTGCTCCATCCCAGGCCCCACCCCAACCAGCCCTTCTGTGCTCCCTGGGGACTCAGGTCCATGAAAGCAGAAGCAGTGCCCACGTGGGCTCCCTGGGCAGGGAGGGGGCCCTCTGACCCTGACATGACCCACCTGTCTCTTAGCGGAGTGCTGTGGGTGCAGAGGGCATCCCCGTGGGGGCCCACCCTGGAACCCTGGGCTCTCTCTGCACTGTGTGTGCACGGCCCATGGTGGGTTGGAGCAAGGAGCAGCACACACCCTGACCTGGCCCCCACCCCACAGGGTCCCAGAGAAGGAGACTGTCAGCAGCACACACCCTGACCTGGCCCCACCCCACAGGGTCCCCGAGAAGGAGACTGTCAGCAGCACACACCCTGACCTGGCCCCACCCCACAGGGTCCCAGAGAAGGAGACTGTCAGCAGCACACACCCTGACCTGGCCCCACCCCACAGGGTCCCCGAGAAGGAGACTGTCAGCAGCACACACCCTGACCTGGCCCCCACCCCCACAGGGTCCCAGAGAAGGAGACCGTCAGCAGAGCCGTGCTGCCCCTCGCCCGAACCCGCGGGCAGCTGTGGGCCCACTCGGCCGAGCCCCTGCGACAGCCACTGCTCCGGCGTGTCCACGCCAACGCTGAGCTGCGGGATGCTGCCTGTCAGATCTTCATCGATATCCTTTCCCGGCCGGCCTGCCCCAACCCCACGCCAAGCCTGTGGGCACGGGCCCCACGGCCAGCCCACCCGAGGGCCAGGCCTCTCAGGGCAGGGGGCTGCTCCGGAGGCAGTGAAGTGCCCCGGCAGGGGCGCGGGATCAGCTCCGGGCCAGACTCAGGATCAGTGGTGAGAGGCGCTGCTCCTTGACGGCTGCACCCATCCTCAGGTACATGGGTGACTACCCCTCTCGGCAGGCCTGGACCTCCCTGGAGCTCACCGACCAGATCTTCTCATCAGCCCTCCAGGAGGCCGTCCTGCAGGATGAGGTTTATTGCCAGATCCTGAAGCAGCTGACGCACAACACCAAGAGGTCTGTGGGCAGCAAGGAGGGATGGAAGGCAGTGGGCACAGGGTTGCTGTGCCCAGGGCCCCCTTGGTCCTTCCCCCAGCCCCCACCTCGTAAAGGCAGCCTTCGTTGTAACATTGTGGCGGGGGGGGTGTTGGGACTTCTTGCCCTGAGCCATGCCTCTCCGACCCTGTCTCCTTTGTCCCCTGGCCTCTCTAAACCTCAGTGCTCTCCTTCACAAAATGGGCATGATAGCACTCCCTCCCTTCCTGTGAGCAGGAAGGCTTTGGTGACATTGGCAGCAGGGCAGTGGCCTCCTTGCCCAGGGCCTCAGGCAGGCCTCTGCTCACATGATAATCCTACAAAGAGCCCCATCTCCCTGCAGTGCTGGCGGGCCGGGCCTCCAGGAGGGGCCCCTCCTGGGCTGACCTGTGCTGCCGCCCACAGGTACAGCGAGGAGCGGGGCTGGCAGCTGCTATGGCTCTGCACCGGCCTCTTCCCACCCGGCAAGGCGCTGCTGCCGCACGCCCAGAAGTTCATAGACACGCGGAGAAGGAAGGTGCTGGCCCCTGACTGCAGCCGCCGCATCCAGAGGGTCCTGAGGTGAGCCTACCAACTCCTAGGTGCCCCTGGAACGTTGGTCTGGGAGTGCCGGGCGAGGCGGGGAGCCTCCAGTCTCCCAGGATCATGTTCCAGTGGGGACACCTGCCAGAGGAGCCAGACTCAGCTTCCTGTCTGAAGTGGTGTCAGTCCGGGGAGATAGGACCCGGTCCTAGCCACCAGGGAGGAAGACACAAGAGAGGCCCAGGAGGGCTGTGGGGAGGCTGGAGGGGTTGGCAGAGTTCCTGGCCACGAGTGGCCACCTGGGTCATGAAGAGGCCCATACCCGATGCCCAGCTATGTGAAGATGGGAACACGACCCGCCCTGCCCACTGGTGGCCTGCCCAGCCTGGTCCTCTCCCCACGTGTCCTCAAACCTCGGGGCTCCTGGGAGATGAGGCCAGGCTGGCCTCTGCCGCCTCCTATGGGCCATGTGCCCAGCGCCTCCACAGGGCAGCTCCCCGCCCTGACCTGGGCACCACTGTGCATGTCTCTGGGGTTAGCTTCTGCTGTGTGCATGGCACATAGCTGAGCTCAGAGGCTGGTGCTGGGGCCCGGCCTGGGTGGGGGTGGTGGGTGGCCTATGCAGCACGCACTTGGCTCCAGGACAGGGCCCCGGAAGCAGCCGCCGCACCAGGTGGAGGTGGAGGCCGCTGAGCAGAACGTCTCCCGCATCTGCCACAAGGTCTACTTGCCCAACGACACAAGTGAGGTGAGCCTCCCCGCCCCGCCCCCCACACCACCAGGGGCTCACAGCCAGAGCAAGGCACCTCCCCACTGGGGTCACTCTAGGAGGGCTGGGAGACGCCTACAGACACAGCTGTGTGAGTTCGAATGGACTGTCTCCCCTTGTGCGCTCCTAGCCCCTCTCCTGTGAAAATACTGCTCTGCTTTGCTGGCCCCCACCAGCATGAACTGAGTGCTGGGTGCCCTCAGGAGCTCCGCGCCATGCAGGGGACTACTGGCCCTGGGCAGGTTGTAGTATGGCGGGGAGTTGGGATGTCCCAAAGGCGTGGGGGGCCTTCCAGGCCAGGCACAGGAGTGAGGAGGCCAGGAGGCTGGGCAACGAGGCTGAGTTCCAGGGCCTAGAGGCCCCTTGGGGCTTCCACCCAGCCCTGGGGCCACAGTGAGCAGGGAGCCCATGAGGTGCCTATGGATGGAGCCCAGTTGGCTGTTGGGGACAGCGGAAGAGCCAGGTGCGAGTTGGGAGTGTGTGCGTGCGTGCTAAGTCACTCAGTTGTGTCTGACCCTGTGCGACCCCATGGACTGTAGCCCATCAGGCTCCTCTGTCCAAAGGATTCTCCAGGCAAGAGTGCTGGAGTGGGTTGCCATCCATTCCTCCAGTGGGAGACCTTGGCTAAATGGCAGCAGTGGAGGGAGGGGAAGTGGGGGTGATGACCTCACGGCCCTCCCCAAGTGGACTGTGGCCTAGAGATGGCAGAGCCCATGATGGGAAGTTCCCAGTCTGGCTGCAGGCTCTCAGAGCAAGTTGAAACAGCCAGGCCTCTTGGGTACCCCGAGACAGTGAGCCCTGTGACAGAATAGTGCACACATCTGGCCAGGTTTCTAGAGGGGTAGTCTCACCCTTCTCAGGACAGGGCACGCCCAGCCTTAGCCAGCAGGGTTCAGAGGGTTATCCAGAGCTGAGCCGGGCTGCCTCTCTGCCCAGATGCTGGAGGTGGGTGCCAACACGCGGGTGCGGGACGCCTGTGACAGCATCGCCGCCCGGCTGCAGCTTGCCTCCTGGGAGGGCTGCAGCCTTTTCATCAAGATCGCAGACAAGGTGTGTGGCCCGCAGGCCAGGGGGCGGGAAGGAAGGCGGTTAAGGCGGGTGGGGGTCTCCCACCAGCACTGGGCCAGCCCCGCCGAGGTTCACAGGCACACAGGCGAGAGGGGTCACAGAGCCCCAGGGTGACACCTGGCCTCCTGCACACCTGCCTGCCTGTACCCTCCTCTCCACCTGCCCCAGGTCATCAGCCAGAAGGAGGGAGACTTCTTCTTTGACTCCTTGCGGCATGTGTCCGACTGGGTAAAGAAGAACAAGCCCCAGAAGGAAGGTGAGCAGAAGGCTCTGAGAGCCAGGCTGGGGCCACAAAGGAGGGTGTTGCTGGGATATGAGGTGAAGCAGAGCTTGTCTGCCTCCTGGACCAGGGTCAGACAGCTCCCCGGGACCCTCCCGCATGGCCTATGCCCATTTATTCATTCATTCTCCTCAGGTCCCCTGGCTCATGGGTGTGGCCAGGCCTGGGGCCAGGCAGTGAGGCCCTGCCCTGAGAACTCTACCAGCTCGGGCAGGGGCTGGGCTTGGGGCAGGCCTGGAACACATGGCCGGACTTTGGGGTGATGAAGGGTGCACAGGGGCAGAAGGGAGTCTGACCCCGCAGGGAGATCCAGGAGCGCCCACTCATCCTGAAGGCTGAGGAAGGGCTGGGGGCCAGGGAGAGAGGTATGGGGGCTTTCCAAAGGGGAGGTCATGGTAGCAGACACAGCAGCGACATGGGAGGGCCAAGTGGCAGGGTGCAGGAGTGGGGGGTAAAGCCTCAGAGCCTGGCTGGCCAGGGACAGGCTCTGTGCTCACTGCTGCCCCTGCCCAGGGGCCCCTGTGACAATCCCCTATCAGGTATATTTCATGCGGAAACTGTGGCTCAACGTGGCCCCTGGGAAAGATGTGAAGGCAGACACCATCCTTCATTACCACCAGGTACCGGGCTGCCCCTCCTGGGGGTGTTGGGGCCACTCTTCTCAGTCACACCTGCCCTCAGAGTGGGGCATGGCCTCTTTGCCCAGGGCCACCCACCTCCTGCCCAGGGCCTCGTGGTCGGTCAGGGTTCTGGAGCCAGGAGCAGATGGAGAGCACTGCCTGGGGCAGCGGCACCTGCAGACAGTGGCTGTACCCTCACCTGCAACATGCCTACCGGCGAGGGGAGGACCCAGAGGGTCCCGAGCCTGCCAAGTGCTAGGCCTTGCCCCGAAGGGGTAGAGCAGGCCCGGCTCTCCAGCGAGGCGCTCAGCCATCTTCCCTCTGCTGGAAACCTAACCCTGAGGACCTTATCTCTCTGCAGGCTCCGTTTCCTACATTCTACTGGGCTACCACCTGAGCGCAAAGCTGGGGGTGGCAGGAGCCTAAAATCCAGCTTTTCCTTCACCCAGGAGCTGCCCAAGTACCTGCGTGGGTTCCACAAGTGTTCCAGGGAGGATGCCATCCACCTGGCCGGCCTAATCTACAAGGCCAGGTTTGGTGATGACCGGCCCCAGCTAGCCAGCATCCCCAAGATCCTGCGGGAACTCGTGCCTGAGAACCTCACGCGCCTAATGTCCCCAGAGGAATGGAAGAAGGTCCTTGTTGGGGGCTGGGGAGGGGGCCCTTGGCTGCTGCCCCTGTAGGGGTCCTGCCCACGTGTGGCTGTGGGAGGGTGGACTGGGTCTGCCACCCCCGGCCTCGGGCAGCGGCTTTTGCTCTGGCTGGGGCCGCAGAGCCTCGGGTGGTGGGCCAGCCAAGCTGTGGTCTCCACTGAGACCTCACTGGTCCTGGATTCCCCTAGAACATCCTCCTGGCCTGCAACAAGCACAAGGACAAGACGGTGGAGGAGGCCAAGGTGGCCTTCCTGAAGTGGATCTGCCGGTGGCCCACCTTTGGGTCTGCCTTCTTTGAGGTGAAGGTAGGTGGCACCCCAGACCCGCTGTCCTGGCCAAGCAGGCCCCACACAGCTCTGGCCCCGGCAGCCTGAGCTTCTCCTGCAGACAGGCCACAGGGAGGGCCACAGCCAGGTCTGGGAGGGCACGTATGCGTGGCTGCGTCTCAGGGAGGGGCTGTGATCCCCGTGACACCCTCCCTCCACAGCAAACCTCGGAGCCCTCCCACCCGGACATCATCCTCATTGCCATCAACCGGCACGGGGTCCTGCTCATCCACCCCAAGACCAAGGTAGCAGAGGGCCCTGGCAGGACCGGGGGGGCCCCCGTGCAGGGGGGCTGGGTGCCCGTCCTCCTACACGTCGGCCCTGGGCTCTAGAGGATCCGGGGCAGCAATGCAGCCCCGGGGCCCCTCAGACCTCCTGGGCTTGGGCTGGCTCTGACCCACCCGCCTGCTGTGGCCACAGGACCTGCTCACCACCTACCCCTTCACCAAGATCGCCAGCTGGAGCAGCGGCAGCACCTACTTCCACATGGTGCTGGCGGGGCTGGGCCGGGGCAGCCGCCTGCTGTGTGAGACCTCTCTGGTGAGCTCCAGGCCTGGGGGGCCTTCCAAGTGCCCCAGGTCCCTTTTCCTAGCCCAGACACAAAGCGCCCAGAGGCTCTGGACACTAGGTTTCCCTCAGCCTGACCCCTGATGCCACCGGGTGAATTGCTCATGGGAGGGCCCGGCTCCCACGCCTGGCAGGGACAGGCCAGGCTGGGCTGGTGGAGGACTCGACGGAGGTGCAGTGCGAGGAGGGCTGGGCATGTCACTCGGGGGCATCAAGGCCTGGCAGGGGCCTTTGTGGTCCCAGGAGGGATGAGTACTCAGGGCCCAGACACAGTCCTGCTTCTCTCTTTACCACGTCTGCCTGGGGTGTCACTGAGGCAGCTGGGCCCCCTAAGCCCTGGTCCACGCCCTGCCTAACTATAACCCACCTTTCCTTAACGCAGGGCTACAAGATGGATGACCTGCTGACCTCATATGTGCAGCAGCTGATAAGCGCCGTGAACCGGCAGCGGGCCCCCCGCGGCTCAGTCCCAAGCCACCCGTAGCAGCAGGGTCCTCTGGCCCACTCAGCCGCCCTCCCCAGTCAGGGGTCATTGTGGGGCTTACCCAGGGCCCTCCTCTGGGCCTGAGGCCTGCCCTCTCCCCAGAACACCCCCTCCCACCCTTTGGCACCCCAGTGGGTCCCTCCCCTGGGTGCTGACTATGAGGGGCAAAGGCAGGAGCCCAGGGCAGCACTGGGAGTGGTAGGCCTCCCAGCTGATGGGTGGATGATGGAGAGGACCCCCGTAGAAGTGTTCAATAAACGTTCATGGAGCACTGGGGTGTGTGTGTCGATGAGAGAAGAGGGTTGCGGGTTAGATGGGCAGGAGATCCAGGAGGTGCTGGCCAGGAAAAGTTCCTTCTGCAAAAAGCAAAAAGCACTATGATCCCCCCAGGGACAAGGGAGGACAGCTTCATCCTCAGAGAATGACTTCCTTCATGTCTCACCCTTCTTTCCACTTCCTTCCCTTCCTGCTTCTCAGACTCCCTATGGGCCTTTGGCACACCTCTCCCCCGTCCCCAGCAGGACTCTGAGCACGGGAGGCTGCCGGGGGGTCTGCTGGAGGAGCTGTGGGCCCCTCTGCCCACACACAGGGCAGACCTGCATGCAGGGCTGTGGAGCCTGGGCTCGCCCTGGACCGCCCCAGCCGGCCTGTCCCCCAACTCCACCCACGGGGCCAGCCCTCAAGGACTGAGGGTCTCTGCTGAGCTTGTCTCCAGGCCCTGTTGCAGCCTGGCCCTGGGATGCCCGTCCAGTCTGGTCTTTGTCTTTCTCTCACTGAGGTAGCACGTCCACCCTGATGCCACAAACCACACAGGCCCTGCGGTGGTGTAAAGAAGCCTTCATTCATTGTGCGAGTGTAACATCCTTCCTGGAGGGCAGGAACAAACCACCCACTGGGGCCCACTGCCTCCTGGCTCCAGACTGCACCCAGGGAGTCAGCATGTGCCCCAGAGGCGGGGTGCGCCAGGCCCCTCCAGCTGCTGTGTGGGGTGAAGTGCAGGATGTGCCGGCCTGGTCTGGGTCCTGGGATCCTCCTTGACTGAGTGAGCACGTGGTGGGGATAGGACAGTTTACCGGAGGGCCCTCACCCACGTGGCCTAGGGCCCAGGGCGGCTGCCCGGTTGGGGGCTCCATCTGTGCCACGAGGGGCGGAGGCTGGCCACGCTGCCAGGAGGCCTCCTGCAGGGATGGGACAGGACAGGCCAGGGCAGGGTAGGCTGAGTCAGGTGGCACCGGCCCCTATCTGTTCCTGGCCCTGGAGGACCTTGGGCCGAAACTGTGGATGTGGGCCTGTCACAGGTTCACTACACCCAGGCCCCTGCCCCATGGCCTCCTGGGAGGAGGGAGAGAAGGGATGCTCGAAGGTGGCGGGGAGGAGGAGGGATGCTGAGCACAGAGACAGGAGCGAGATGCCGCAGGTTCAGGGAGCCCAAGTGCAGAGTGAAGCCTCAGGCAGCAGAGGAGCACCCAGCAGGAAGCAGCCAGGTGGGCGGGCCTCTCAGGCAGGGTGGAGGCCCGAGGACTTGGGCTGAGCCCTGCGGGCTGCCAGCTCCGATAGCTTCTTGAGCCGCTTCTTCAGCTCCAGCGGGAACTTCTCGTAGCACCTCTTACACACGGGCTTCATGTCGAACTCCACAAACTTGTTCCTGGGGAGGACGGGCAGTGGTCAGGAGGGGTGGGGTCTCCTCTGGGCCCGGAGCAGGCCGCCTCCCACACAGCAGCCTGTCCCCCGCCCTGGGCGTGACTTTGTGGCCAGAGGTCACGGTAGACCTCTGGAGGTAGGAGATGGGCCTCCAGGCCTCCCTTTCTGCCCAGAGACTTTTCTTGAATGCTGACACTCCAGAACCTTCCCTGCTGTCCAGGGAAACCAGGCTCCAGCTCCAGCTGTCCTGCCCCTTTCATTCTCCGAGGAGGTCTGCTTCCTTTGGCTCTGAGCGTGCTGCTCCGGGCTCTTCCTTCCCCAAAGTTCAGTGTGACTCTTCTTCCCACTGGGCCCTGAGGGTCCCTGGACCTCCCTGCTCGGGGTGGGGGCTGCCCCTGTGCCCACTGCATCCCCAGGGGCCGATGTCAGTGGGCGTTCAGGGTAAGGCCCAATGAAGGGGAGAAACCACGGAAAGCCAACTCCAACAGGAGACCCCAGCAGGCTCCAGGAGCGGGAAGGGGAGGAGAGGGGTGCTGTGTGGGTCTCCGCTGTGTGGCTCCTCTCCCGCCCGGGGGCAGGGGGAGGGGGGGGCGGGGGACGAGAGTGGGGGCGGGGCGCGGGAGTGGGGGTGGGGCGGGGGCGGGGCGCGGGAGTGGGGTGGGGCGGGGGCGGGGCGCGGGAGTGGGGGTGGGGCGGGGCGAGGCTGCGGTGGCAGGTGGGCACGCCACTTACTTCAGGGTGAGCCGGCTGTTGCAGGTGGAACAGGAGAAGCAGTGCACGCACCAGGCCTTGTTGAGGGCTGACACCACTGTGGGGGCAGATGCAGGCTCAGTGACCCCACAGGTCAGCCACAGGGCCCCCTGTGCGCAGGGAGGGGCAGCTGGGCACACAGCTGCAAGACCCACAAGCCCAGAGAGTGCGGGGGACAGGGGCTGGGGCAGGAAGTCGGCACAGGGACGGGGCGGGGGGTGGGGCGGGCCTCACCATCGCCCTCTATCACGTGGCTGCAGGTGTAGCAGACATCGCCAAAGAGCTGTGGACAGAGCAGGGGCTTAAACAGGCTGCTGGCATTCATGCCCCCGGCCCTGGGCCAGGGGTGTGGCCCCACCCCACCCCAAAGGGCAGCTCCTGTCATCTGCCAGGGCCTCCCGGCCGTCCTAGGCCTCCCGGGCCTGAGGGCTGGTCAGAATCACCGCCACCCCAGGAAACACAGGTGGAGGTGCTGCCCCCTCCGCCGCCCTGGTGTCCTGAGGGGCGCGGTCTGGGCGGTTTTTCTGGGCCTGGTAGGAGGGAGGGGGCCTGCCGCAGGTCACCCCGAGAGCCCAGGACTCCACATGCCATCTCACTCAGTCCCCACGACAGGCCTGGCCACAGGGCACATTTCCCAAACGGAGACACTGAGGTCACAGGGGCTGCCCAGGTCCTGAGACACTCAGCACACAGGCCTGTGGCACAGCCCCCACTCAGCACCCACCACGGGGGCTCCCAGGGGAGGAGGCTGCCCCATACCCTCTCCGGCCAGCCCGCCCTGACTGGCTCCCCGCAGCACCGCATCCCACTGCCCTGCCTCAAGCCGCACCTGGTTGTAGTGGGTCTCACAGTAGGCCAGGCCCTTCTTCTCATAATGCCGGTGCCCCAGGAACGGCTTCTCACACTTGGCGCAGACGAAGTGCTGGGGAGGGGGGCGAGGGGCAGGGATGGCAGAGTCGGAGCAGGAGCCACCTCCCCAGGAGACGGCAGTGACCCCAGGAGGCAGCCCAGAGGCTGATGGGGTGGACCCACAGGAGGGCCGTGGGGCCGACACCTCCGTGAGCTGACCCTGCTCAGCAGACCTCATTCCTCGCTGCTAGGCACCCGCAGCCCAAGGGGTCAGGTGCTGGTGAGGTGCCTGGAGCACAGAGGGCTGCACTCCCGCAGACTCCTCTGTCTCTACAAGCCCAGAGTCACCAGACACATCTTCCTACTCAGGGAGGCTTTTGGGTGTGATGACTCACCTTCCCATGGGGGGCTGGGGGCCAGGGGCCACATCAGGACCCTCACAGAGGGGCCACCCAAGGCAGAGCCTGTGGGACACAGAGCTGGCCTAGCCACGGGCTTGCATGCCTCTCTTCCAGATAGTGACTGTGAGTGCCAGAGCCCCCAGTGGAGCCCCCAGTGTGACCCAGTGGGACACACCTGACCATCTTGCCCGCAGGTGGGCTGAGCTCCCGTTTGCACAGTACACACAGCCACTTCCATCAACCACAATCCCACAGGGCGCCCCGGACCTGTGTCCCCAAGGCGTTCTCATGACTTTGGAATCTTCTAGAAGACCAGGAAAGGGAGGACGGGTGGGGGTGTCTCAGGACTTTGGAATCCTCTAGAAGGCCAGGAGGGAAAGGAAGATTGGGGGGTGGTGTGCCTGCTTGACCATGCTTTGTGTGCCCAGGTCTCTGGGCCCCAGGGACTGACCTGTCCCCGTCCAGGGGCCAGGAAGGGCAGCACCCAAGAGGAAGGTCAGTTCTGGGAGCCGGCCGCACGGCCCAGGGCTGGGAGGGAGTGTGAGCGTGAGCTGGGGCCCCCACCTGCTGTCCACACCGGCCTCACTCACCTCCACATGCCACTGCTTGCCCAGTGCGTTGACCACCCGGCCCTCAATGGGCCGGCGGCAGGCCCCGCAGATGGGGACCCCCATCTTGTCATGGCAGGGCAGGCAGTAGAGCTCGCCCTTCAGCTCCCGGGCCTCTGCGGTCAGCTCCTTCCTGGAAGACAATGCAGAGCCCCCGGTAAGGGCGCTGCCCAGCTCCCGCTCCTGCAGACCCAAGGAAGCAGCTTCCAGACAGCCCCCACCTCCAGCTCTGTCCCTGCAGAGCCCCTCAGGCAGGGGGTGCTTTCATCTCTGCTCTCTTTGGAGACTTCCTGTGCCCCAGACACGCCCCGGGGCATGGGATTCCCGTTCAGCTTTCGCAGAAGGAGGCCTGTGTTTGGCACAGATCTGTTCTCGGCCCCTCCGCCCCTAGATCAGACTGGGCATCTGGGACAGACCCCAGGTGGGGCTCTGCAGCCTCTCCTTCCTCTCTCGTCCCTCGTGCAACTCTGAGTCTCCAGTCCTCCCTGAACGGAGCCCCAAAGAGAGGAGTCTCCTGCACGGTTGCCCCCGGGCCCCCATTCTACCTTCCCCTGCACCCCACTCTCCCGTCGCTCCTCTGCCCACCTGGTCCTCCTCTCCAGCCCCATAACTGCCCTGGGTGGCTGTCCCACCTCCACGCAGCTCTCCCCCTACCCGCAGTGGGTGCAGCTGAAGTGGTCAGGGTGGTAGGCGTCATTCTTGAACATGAGGGGCTGCTCGTCGATGACCAGGTGGCAGCGCTGACAGATGTACTTGCCCAGGCCCTTGGCCTTCTCGCGGTTGTGACAGGGTCGGCACAGGTGTCTGTGGGGAGTGAGGCAGGTGTGAGGAATACAGCCGCCCCTCCGCAGCACCCTCCCCCAGACAGCTGGGCCACCTCCCTGGAGAAGACATCCCTGAACACCCCAGACAAAGGTCTAGTCAAGGCTGTGGTTTTTCCAGTAGTTGTGTATGGACGTGAGAGTTGGACCATAAAGAAGGCTGAGCACTGTAGAATTGATGCTTTCAAACTGTGGTATTGGAGAAGACTCTTCAGAGTCCCTTGGACTGCAAGGATATCAAACCAGTCAACCCTAAAGAAAATCAATACATTGGAAGGGCTGATGCTGAAGCTGAAGCTCCAATACTTTGGCCACCTGATGCAAAGAGCTGACTCATTAGAAAAGACCCTGATGCTGGGAAAGATTGAAGGCAGGAGGAGAAGGGGACGACATAGGATGAGGTGGTTAGATGGCATCACCGACTCAATGGACATGAGTTTGAGCAGGCTCTGGGAGTTGGTGCAGGACAGGGAAGGCTGGCATGCTACAGTCCATGGGGTCACAAAGAGTCGGACACGACTGAGCGACTGAACAACAACACCCTCACCCCCACAGCCCGAACAAATGCCAGGAAGCCTTGAGGGTTCAGCCCAGTGGCCCAGAAAAGTCAGCCAACAATCCTGCTGCTGGGAAGGCCACAGGTGAGCCCTCTAACAGGAGCCTTGGCACAGGACAGAGCAGAAGGAGACACGGCAGCAAGCTGGAGCTGACGTCTTTGGACAGCAAGGCAAACGTGGTGTTTTTCTTCTTTATGCTTTTCCTGAACCTAGGACATCACGTGGACAAGAGCAGCTCAAAAATTCGCTTTATTTTTCAAATATCTTTGAACACATACGAGTAACTGTGCAGTGTGTTACCATCCCACTGTGCCCAGTCAAGGAGCCAAGGAGTGCCAGGCCCGTCGGGCACTCGGGGCCTGCTTCCTCAGGGGTCCTCCCAACAAAGAGGAACCCAGACGTCTACAGGCTCGCTCTGTCTCCAAAGACAAGCACGGTTGTGCCAGATGGAGGCCCCCAGACCTAGGAACTGTCATTACAGAGTCTTTTTTGTAAAGACCTCCGAGTAATTTCTGATGGTACTTTCTCCTCTGGGCGACAGCTGTGGTCTCTACTGAGAGAAATCAACATGGTTTCTGTCTCCTTGGGCCTCACAGGCAGCACGGATTTAGACTCAGGGTCCCTGGGCAAAGATGCATTCATACAAAGGCTGCAGTGACCTGCTCCCGTCCCCCACCTGCCACCTGATCTGCCGGTGCTCTCGGCATCTGGGCCTTCCTGCCTCCCTTTTCCAGGCCCCCAACCCTCCCACCAGCCTCCTGCCCACCTGATACCAGCGTTGGCCTCTTTCAGAGGCAGGTCAGGTAAAGAATCCACCTGCCAATGCAGGAGATGTAGAGGACTCGGGTTCGATCCCTGGGTTGGGGTGATCCCCTGGAGGAAGAAATGGCAACCCATTCCAGTATTCTTGCCTGGGAAACCCCATGGACACAGGAGTCTGGCAGGCTACAGAACATGGGATCGCCAAGAGTCTGATACAACTGAGCATCTGAGCACGCACAGGGAGTCTCCTTAAAAGATTAACTCTCAGATTCAGAGTCCTCTTAGCAGCAGGACAACATTCAACCCATATGGAAAGATTTTTGCCTCAAAGTTTACAGAAATGAGCGCAACTCCCCAAAATTTGGTTGCAACACCCTGTGCCCTTAAACACTGTCATCAATCATCCAACAACAGACATGTGCACTCAGGGAAGCCGGCCAGATTCCCGTGTTTCAAGCCACCATGAGCCAGTTCTCCTAGACAGCTACCTTGGGCCACAGTGGGGAGGGAGCCTCACACCCCACCAGCTCCGGAGCAAGACAGAACTGAGGAACCCCGCTCTCTCAGAGGAACCTCAGATGTGAAATATCTTTTCAACGGACCTGATCCCAGCACCAGATCTAAGGACAACCAGTAGAGTTTTTCCAAGGTAGAATGAAGATAGAACCTAGGAATTCTACCATTGAGGTGCAACAGAAGAAGAGAACAAAACAACACACACACACATGCAGCCTAAGTTTTAGAGCGACACATGCTTGAGTCCAAATCCTGGCTCACTGGTTTGTGGTTGGCCAGTCAGGTCACCTCTCTGAGCCTCAGTTTCCTCGTCTGTAAAATGGGCAGTAATCCCAAGTGCACAGGACTGCATGAAAGAAGACATTTCAGAGAGTACTTGTGGGAGGTTCCTCCCAGTGATAGCATGTACATCTTTAAACATCTTAACTAAAAAGTTGTAAAGTCTTTTGAAACAAGTAATAGTGGTCTGGTGACCTGTGCTACTGGGTGTATCATTTTGGGAAAGACAGAGAGAACCAACTTTGCTGGAGTAGCCATTGGTGACATGCAAACAGCCACCCCCCAGACTCCCAGGAGGAGCCTTGGGGGAGCAGCACGGGGCAGGCAGCAGTGGCTCTGTTCCCAGGCCTCCTGTCCAGAGGAGGAGCCTGCACAGACGAGGGCCAGGCCTCCGGGTCCCCACAGGCACAGACAGCGCCCCATTATGAGGCAGCCTGCAGCTGGGCCCTGCTGGAGATAAAGGCCATGATTTATTCCGCACACCCAAAGGGGGCCTCATTATACAGGGCAGGACACAAGGACCCTACAGCAAGTGTCCTGAAAGAATCCCCTCTCATTTGACCAAACAAGACTCCTCGGCCTCCCACCCTTCCCCATTCACAAGACCCCCCCGCCGCCGATGGCCAGTGCAGGCTTGGGTGCCCAGGCCCGTTGTCATGGCAACCAGCCCCTCCCAGGCCCCCTCCCCTTGATAGGAAATTACCCTGTTCTGAAACGTCCTGTTGTCTGTCGGTCCCAGCCAAGCCCCCCACCCAGCCGGCGCCCACTCCACGGCTTCGCAGACAGTCACACGCAGACAGTCACACACTCGGCCTCTGTGATGCTTGGCGGCCCAGCTGGGGGGCGGGGGGGGTGCTGGGACACACTGGAATATTCACAGCCCAGCGGCAGCAGAGGCAGCCAGAGGAGTGGCCCACCACACAGGGGACCCCTCAGGAATGAAGCAGCCTTTCAGGGCCCGAGGGGGTGCAGCCTCCCCGCCTCTCCTTAAATAGCCAGCCGGCCTCTACCACGGCCGCACGGAGCCACCACCCACCCACAGGCCGCAGCCCACCTGCTGCCCCAGACCTGCTGTGAGAGGTAAGGGCAGGGCTGGGGAGCGGGACACGGGGGTGCGGGGCAAGCGCGGGCCCAGCAGAGCAGGGCCATCTCTGCCATCTCGCTTCAACCTATTTACCGAGGCCTCCCTGGTTTGAATTAGAGCAGCCCATGGGCGGTGCTCCTGTCTCACTGTGGGGGCTTTTAAAAGAAGAGTGGGTGCCCAGTCTGTGGCCCCATGGCTGCAGCGATGCCCCTACACTCTTCTCCTCTAGCCAGGGCACCTGGAGGGGCCCAACGAGGAGGCAGGAGGGACAGGTGCCGGCAACACCAAGAGACCTCCTGCCACCTCAGCCTCCTCCCACTACACACCCGCCCATGTTCCCTCACAGAGGCGGAGCCCTGCACCTGCTCCGTGGTCGGGGGCCCCACGCCCCCCAGCCGCCCTGCTCCGAGCAGAGTGAGACGTCGAGAGACAGTGAGAGCAGGCATTTCTAGGGACACGTGGAGAGGAGCAGGAGCCCCCGCAGACCTACTCCAAAACCAGCACCAAAACTCGTAACACAGGGGCAGGGTGGAGAAAACGCAACAGACCTCACACAAGCCTGAAAGCATTCTGAAATCAAGTCTGCACCCAAAGAGAGCACGGGGCATGCGGCCTAGTGGTGGGACTCAGAAGGCCCTGGGCAAGAGCAGAAAGCCAGGTGCCAGGCAGCCCACGGGTGCCACCTGCGCACACGCAGGGCCCCACGCTCAGGCCACTGCTCTACTGTCACCATCTGGAAAGCCTTGCTTCTTGAACAAAGGGTGGTGCAGACTGTGTCGCTGTGCCTGGGGCCAGGCCCGCGGGGGAGGCACTGAGCCTGGGAGGCAGCTCCACACCAGCCCTGGCAGCAGGGACCCATCAGCCCCTGGAGGAAAAGCAGGCAGAGGTGTTGGCTGTCCCTGCTGGGTCTTCCGGATCTGGCTTCCTACCCCTGGGCTGTTGCCCTAGCCAAACGACCCTGGGCAAGTTAGCTGATGCTGAGCCTCTATTTGTAAAATGAGCCTCCTCATCTGTAAAATGAGGCAGTGGACATCTGCCCCTGAGGACTGGTGGGCAGTGCCCAGGCAGGCCTGCCTCGCGACAGGCAGAGAAGATGGTCAGTACCTGTGAGCAGACCTCACGGAGGGGCTGGGTGATGACTGTACCACCAGGGGGGTGGGCAGAGTCTGGGCCTCAGAGCAGCCCAGAGTGGAGGGTACCCAGCTCAGCCCCTCCCCATCCCCATCAAGACCCCTCCCTCACTTGGCCTCCAGGCCTCCCCCACTTCCCCCACTGCCTCAGGTCGCACACACTTGGGAGCAACAAGAAATAATCTCTGTATTAGAAATTTAGGGAACCTGAACCACTCTGGGTCCAGGAGAGATTTGGGCAAGGGGACATCCCTGGATCTCTCCAATAATCAAAACGTGATGTGATCAGGCGAGCGTCTCCGCTGGCTTGAGAATGACTGGCCAGATGCTCACCACCCCTGACTTCCTCCTGCTCAGCCACCTGTGGGGCAGCGGGGGTGCCAGGGGTGCCCAGGGACCCCAGTGGTGGTTGATGAGGCATGAAGCGGAGGGTCAAGCTGCTGCCTGGCCCGACAGCTCCTCACCACCCACACTGCCCTCCTGCCCTCCTAGCTGCCAGAGTCTGAACCACTGGCCCTGCTCCGTCTACTTCGGGAACCCACACCTGGGGATGGCGCCCAGCCTCATACTCAGGGACTGCCAGCGCTAACGTCCCCGTGCTCCCGGAGCACTTGCCAGCCCCCGCCAGGACTATTATCTTGGTCATTAAAAGGAGAGGACCCGAGGACAGGAGGAGTTTACAGAGAACTTGCTCCAGGTCCCCTGTGGCTCGTGTATGCAACTGCTGCTTCCGGTCCATCCCCGCTGCTCCTGTGAGCCCCTCTCCTGCCCCCTCTGTGGCCCACAGGCAGGGAGTGTGGCTGCTGAGAGGCAGGGTTCAGGGGAGCCCCTGAAGTTGCACTGTAGGCAGAGGTGCCCTGAGAAGAAACGGGCAGCTGCCCCCCAAGCCAACGTGGGGCTGCGGGCTGCGTGCCGTCTGGCCTTCTCCTGCCCACACCTGTCCAAGGCCTGGGGGAGGCAGGGCGTTTGGACCTTTCCTCTCCTTTGTGAATCTCCTGAGTCGACCAAAATCAACATGGGAAATCTGTCACTCTGTCTGTTGGGGAGGGACCACCGGTGACCCACTCAGAACTGGGGTCACCAGACAGAAACGGTTTGTTTCCAAGGTCAGGAGGGCTCCGAGCCACGCCCCTTGGTTTATGCTGAGGGTAAACCAGGTGGGCAAGGCTGGGCAGAGACAGGCCGCCTCCCTGGGTCCTGGCCTCTCTGGGGCTGCAGATCTTGGCCAGAAAACCACGGCCAGTCTCTCCACCTCTGGGACATATGGCTCTTCCTCTCCTGGAAAAGAATCTGCCTCCTGATAGTTAAAGCGACCCCATGGACTGTAGCTTATGAGCTTCCTCCATCCATGGAATTTTCCAGAAAAGAATACTGGAATGGGTTGCTATTTCCTTCTCCAGGGGATCTTCCCCACCCAGGGATCGAACCCGGGTCTCCCGCATTGCAAGCAGATACTTCTACTGTCTGAGCCACCAGGGAAGCTCTAGTTAAACTACTCCAGGTAGTAAAACACCCAATGCAGGCCTGGACCCACAGGCACAAGTCTAAGACACTTGTCTTTCTAAGACACAAGTCTCCGCCCACTAATATGCCCAAAGCAGGGCTGGTGGCTGAGTTCAAAAAGCTCACGACCTTGGCTGCTGGCCTGGACAGCCTTCGGGTGCTGTAGACGGAGCAGGACACTGCATTGCTCGTGAGGCCCTCCCGTGGCTGGTGCTGGGAGCATGGGGGACCTAGTGGACAGGCGGGTCAGGGAGGCTGAGCAGGGCTCACCTGATGCTGAGGAGGCGTTGGCCAAGCCCCCCGCACTGGGCTCTCAGGCCAAAGTGCCCCACCCACGAGAAGCAGGGCTCAGGGGACTCATGCACCCCACCGGTTAGACAGCACACAGGGGAGAGGGACAGAAGATGAGGGCCCCTCCCTCAGCCCTCACACCCCCCAGGGCCTCAGACAGACAGACAGGCCACCATGCTCTCTCTCCCTGCGGTGCTGACTCTATCCCCTAGGTCTGAGAGGTGGCTTTCAGGAACACCAGGGCTCTGCCCAGAGCTCTCCATGCTCTACAGGGACACGGCCGCACAGTGGGGAGCTGACCCCAGCATTAGTTTGGCACCCAGGCCCTGGTTTTGGTTTTGCTTTCTGCAGCCTTCCAAAGCAGGGGGTGCAGGTTCGATCCCTGGTCAGGGAGCTAAGACATGCCTTGAGGTTAAAAAAAAAAATCAAAACATAAAACAGAAAGGGTTTCATCCCTGGGTGGGGAAGAACTCTTGGAGAAGGGCATGGTAACCCACTCCAATATTGCCCGGAGAATTCCATGGACAGAGGCTACAGTCCATGGGATCGCAAAGAGTCCGACACAACTGTGACACTTGCCCACCCCCAGCTGGACACAGGAGGTGCTCTGTAGCCCCTGAGGCAATGCTGAGCATGGAACAGCCTATTAAGGGGTTAGGGGTCAGCAGGTACTAAAGGCTTCCAAGAGCTCATGTCTACAGAGGGTGATGCCTCGCTTGTCCCAGGCTCTCTGAAGCTGGGGTGTCTGCTTGTTCCCTCCAGGCTCAGTGCCTCTGCCTCTGGCTGAAGCATGAATGGCCTCGAGGTGGCCTCCCCAGGGCTACTGGCCAACTCCTCCCTGGCCCCTATGGAGCAATGCGGCCAAGAGACGCCCCTGGAGAACGTCCTCTTCGCCTCTTTCTACCTCTTGGATTTCATCCTCGCTTTTGTGGGCAACGCCCTGGCCCTGTGGCTCTTCATCCGGGATCACAAGTCCGGCACCCCGGCCAACGTGTTCCTGATGCACCTGGCCGTGGCCGACCTGTCCTGCGTGCTGGTCCTCCCCACCCGCCTGGTCTACCACTTCTCAGGGAGTCACTGGCCGTTCGGGGAGATCCCATGCCGGCTCACGGGTTTCCTCTTCTACCTCAACATGTATGCCAGCATTTACTTCCTCACCTGCATCAGCGCCGACCGCTTCCTGGCCATAGTGCACCCCGTCAAGTCCCTCAAGCTCCGCAGGCCGCTCCACGCCCACCTGGCCTGCGCCTTCCTCTGGGTGGTGGTGGCCGTGGCCATGGCCCCGCTGCTGGTGAGCCCGCAGACCGTGCGGACCAACAACACGGTGGTCTGCCTGCAGCTGTACAGGGAAAAGGCCTCCCAGCATGCCCTGGCGTCCCTGGCTGTGGCCTTCACCTTCCCGTTCGTCACCACCGTCACCTGCTACCTGCTGATCATCCGCAGCCTGCGGCAGGGCCCACGCGTGGAGCGGCGCCTCAAAAACAAGGCGGTGCGCATGATCGCGGCGGTGCTGGCCATATTCCTGATCTGCTTCGTGCCGTATCACGTCCACCGCTCCGTCTACGTGCTGCGCTACCGCGGCCACCGCACCTCGTGCGCCGCCCAGCGCGCGCTGGCGCTCGGCAACCGCATCACCTCCTGCCTCACCAGCCTCAACGGCGCGCTCGACCCCGTCATGTACTTCTTCGTGGCCGAGAAGTTCCGAGATGCCCTGTGCAGCCTGTTGTGTGGCAAGCGGCTCCCAGGGCCGCCGCCCAGTGCCGACGGGAGGACCAACGAGAGCTCGCTGAGCGCCAGGTCGGAGCTGTGAGCCTGGGCCCCGCCCCCTCCCCAACCCCACAAGGACCACCCCGCAGAGTCACCGAGGAGGAGCCCACCTCCTCTGAGAAAAGAAACCGAAACCTCGGCCGGTCACCATCACCTGCTCCAGGTCCGAACTCATCACCCAGCGCCGAGTTCTGTCTTGGCTGTCAGCAGATCCCTGGCGAGGCAGCACCAAAGCGCCCAGACGGCCGCTCCTCTGCGGGGACTGGGCTGACCCTGCTCATTCACAGCCACGAGACACTCAGTGACTTGGACCCCACCCCGCCTCCCCCGGTGAGGGGCAAGGAGGCCAGAGGAACATTTCTGAACAATGAGCGTCTTTCTTTCCCAAGTGCCCTCTGCGAGGCTCTGGGCCTCCTCACAGTAGAAACACATGGCTGCGAAGCTTGGCAGAGAGAACTCAGGAGACAGGGGAACGGCCTGCCAGAAGAGGGGGCACGGGTGGGGACGGCGCTCGGTGGAGGGTCAGGAGAAGGTGTCTAGAGATTTCCTCTCAAGTGCAAGGTGCTTTGAGTTCCCTTTGTGCCCCCTTTCCCAAAGGCCCCTGTGTTTAGGGGACACAGGCAGTACATGAGAGCCGAACACTCTAAGCACGTTTCAGGGTGATCTGCAGGTGACGTCCAGCAACACAGGGCCTGTTGGTCCCTCCTGCCACACACAGACCTGCATGTGCCGACAATCCCCAGTGCTTCTCAGCAGCTGCCCTGTCCCTCCTGAGTCCTGGGCGAGCACAGACTATGGGGCGCCATCACGGGAAGCCCAGCTTCGTCACTGCCGGCTGTGGGGGGCACGCAGACTGGCCCACGAGTCTATCTCCCCCTAACCCAGACCCAGCAGGGGCAGGGTCCCACTCCTCCCCAAGAGGTCTTCGCCTGGCTGGCCAAGCTGTGAGGTGTTTTGCTTAGAGGGTGGCCTGTATGCCCCTCACGGTTTCTTTTATGTACTTGGTTATATTGATCATAAGGGCTTCCCTGGTGGCTCAGTTGGTTAAGAATCTGCTTGCAATGCAGGAGACTGCCTGCAATGTAGGAGACCTGCATTTGATTCCTGGGTCAGGAAGATCCTCTGGAGAAGGAAATGGCAACCCGCTCCAGGATTCTTGCCTGAGAAGTCCCACGGACAGAGGATCCTGGCAGGCTACAGTCCAGGTCACAAAGAGTTGGATACGACTGAAGCAACTTAGCATGCATGCATACTGATCATAAACATAACTGTACTTTAATAACTGAAAGTTATTCTGTTTGGTTAATGCAACTCCCTCCCCAGAACTTCTCTCCCTTCCGACCCAAGAACGGCAAAGTGGCGGCGCAGGCAGCAGTGTGCACTGTGGTTCTGGTGGCGCCACAGCCGGCCCGCCCCGCACAGACGCTGACGTTCTGCCTTGTGGGCTTCAGGGTGCCCCACCTGCCTGTCACCACAGCAATACTTTACTTTCCTGAACAAGTCCAGCCTCTTCTGGATTTTTCCAGCAAACACTAGAGCAGGAGTCCCAGCGTGAGCTGCAGCTTAGGCCCACGCTCAGGGACCCTGCTGCACTGTCTGCCCCTCAAGGCCACTCATATCAGCACTCAACACTCAGGCTCCTAGTGAGCACCCTGCAGACACCAGGATGAACAACACATGTCTCTGGAGGAGCAGGCAGACGGACAAGGTCACTACAGCAGCGTTAGGAAGTGGGGCTCCAACAGGGCCGGAGATGGTGCCCAGCGCCCAGATAAGGGAGGAAGCGGGAGGCAGACAGACAACTGAGGTGTTGCTAGCAAGGCAGGTGTGTGCTTCTGTGAGGCCTGACTGCCAGCAGAGGAGAAACTCAAAGTTGGCTTGTTGGGTTCTATGGCATTTGGGATGCCTGCCAGACACTGTGGAGATGGCATGTGGGCAATGGGGTATTCCGAGGGAGAGGTCTAGGGTAGAGGCCTACATCTGGATTACCCAGCACAGATATGCCATTTGGGCCAAATGCAAAGCCCCAAAGGAGCCCGCCATAGAGAGACGGGTGGAAAAAGGGGAACCGGGACAGCACAGCCATGCGGTAGGAGACCCCATGGGTTCCTGGGCACCCGGAGAGAAGTGGGAAGGGCAGTGCAGGCTGCGGGAGCCCTGAGCAGCTTGGGTGGCGGGAGGAGGTGGAGGAACCGGCTGGGCACTGGGAAGGGCTGCAGGGAGTCGCTGTGCAGTGAAGGCTGACAGGGTGCCTTGAACCAGGGGCCACCTCGCCTGAGCCATTAGAAAGGGACCAGAGAGGTCCAGAGCTGTGAGCCCCGCTGGAGGAGCGGGAAGTGAGCAGGCCTTTGGGTGCAGGGACACGGCCTCCGCTGCGACAAGGGAGGGAAACACAGGTGCAGGGGAGGGCAGGGCAGGGCAGGGCAGGGGGAAGGGAGGTCCTGGCTGCGGGGGTGGGGTGCAGGGACAGTGAGGGGAGGGGAGGAAGAGGAGAAAGAGCAGGTCTTCGTGGAAGGTGACAGTTTAGCCTGCTAAGGGAACCCGGGCCTGAAGTTTGGAGCACCGCTGGGCCCCAACTGAGTGCTTTTCTCCCAGCAGCCCCTGTGGGGTCTGAGGACGGGGGACGGCTGCAGCCTGGGTGGCCAGGCAGGCAGGAGCTTAACTCACAACTCCTCATTCTCACACTGCACCAACAGCTCCGGCTTCGGCTGCCTGCCTGCTGGCTGTCTACTGTCAGCCTGCTCCAGGAAGCAGCCCTGAGCCTGGGGCAGCCCCGATTCCTGACCCCTCACTCTCCAGCCTCCGTCGTCACCCGTAAACCAGAGAGAGTTCTCCTGCCCGCCTCACAGGGACGGCGGGGGTGGCAGCCCCACTGGCAGCCCGAGGCGCCTGGACCAGGCCTGGGCCTATGGTGATGCCCGTCTCACCTGCCTGCGTTCTTCACAAAGCCCAGGTCAGCCAGCTCCACGTCGCACAGCTCACAGCGGAAGCATCCAGGGTGCCAGTTGTTGTTCATGGCCTTGATGACACGGCCAATGATGAATTCGCCTGGAGGAGAGATGTCCCTGCTGGCCTTGTGCCCTCCCCCTCCAGAGTTCCTGCACTGGAGCCCGCCTGGCTCTGCCTGGCCCCAGGGCGCCGCTCCCAGAGCTTGGGAAGATGATGAGCACAGGGGCCCGAAGGCCAGTGCTCAGACAGGGCCCCCTACTCTCGAATCCCCACTTCCCAGGCATCGTGGAAGCCTTACCGCAGGACCCGCAGCACGGAGCAAACAGCATCTGGAAGTCGTGCTCGCAGTACTTCCGACCTTCGAACTGCAAATGGGGCCAGCAGAGAAAGGACAAGGAAGGCACTGTCATTTTCTGAGCTGCACCGGTCGGTGGGGTGAGGACCTGCCCTCGGGGAGGCTGGATGAGCACCCCACTTTGTATACCTGCTACCACCACAGGAAGCAAGGGTGGGGACTTCCTGAAGGAGGTGATAAGGAGTGGAAAGACAGAAGGGGAGGAGGGTACTAAGAAGAGGGATTTCCACACAGGGAGCAGTCAGTGCAAGGCCTGAGGGCGGGACGGGATTGGCCTGTTTGACTTGGGGACAGTGCAAAGTGAGGGACCTCGAGGAAGCTGGCAACTCGGCAAGGCTGGCCCCTCAGAGGGCCTCCGCTGTTTGCTGAAGATCTTGGCCTTGCTGGTTCCAGGGGCAGGCTGCGGGCTGGGGGTGGATGTTTATGCTGGGAAGCCCAGGGATCAAGGCTGAATTCTGTGTGTCCCTTGGCCCTGTTTCGTGTGTGAGAGGTACACTCCCCCAGGGACCACAAAAGATGTAGGGAAGGGACCCAGAAGAAGAGGCACAGGAATGGGGTGCACCAGAGCACCCCGAGCCCTGCACGCTGTCCCCATCTGTCTGGGCAAGGCAACACCTGCCTCTGCCTTTCCGCCCTTGACAATTTTATTTGGGTGTCCCCTGTTCCCTGAGAGTGTCTTGTTAAGCTGCACCTGGCTAGAGCCCTACCCAGCAGGGGCAGCGGGAATCTAAATCATCATAGGCACATCCACAGAGCCCGGTACCACTCCACCCCTTTACCCCACCTCCACCACTGGCCAGCAATTCTCAGGAGGCACCATGGGGAACGGCAGCTCCTGTTCAGTCAGGCAGATCACACACTGTCTGTCGGCCAGTCCCCTCAGCTTCAAAATCTAGCCAGCCTCTGAGCATTGCCGTGGTGTGCCTATAAACGCTTAACAGGCAGCCCTGAGGCAGCCTGGCAGCATTTGCCAATTTCTGTGGTGTAAATAGTCCCACCGTGGTCAGTTTGAAGCTACCAAAATGACGCTGACATGGAATTGAGAAGAGATGTCAGTAGCCACCACGGTACTGCGTTTCCAGCACCTAAACACAATAACAGGTAGTGAAATGTAATAAAACAGTTAGGAAGTGATGAGTTTTGAGTATCTGCTATTTTTGTCTTTAATAAAATTTTATCTCATTGTATGTATACATCATTTAACTTTTAATAATGACTGTATTTAGCAACCAGCCTGCAGGATTGCTGAAAATTTAACCATCTGCTCTTGGGACCGAGGGCAGCTCAGCCTAGGTCCCTTGCCTTCCATCTGGATTACCAAAGAAATAACTGGCTTCTGGCCTCACCTGCTCTCCCAGCTTCTGTCCCCACTCCTGCACAGTGTCTCCTCTGCATAGCAACCAGGGAGGCCCTTTTCTACTGACAGACAGACAGGATGGGTCCTGCCCTTCCCAGGATGAAGCCTAAGGCCCCATGAAGGCCCACAGGGTTAAACGATTCTGCCTGCCCTCCCTCATCTTCTACCGTGCCCTCTCATTTCCTCTGCTTCCATCACGTCAGCCTCCTACTGCTCCAAAACCCACACGCCCCAACCTCAGGGCCTTTGCACTTGCTGTGCCCTCTGCTGAGAGCTCTTCCTGTAGGTGCACACACGCTCCCTCACCTCCTTCAGGCCTGCTCAAACATTACCTCCCTGCTCAGGCCCCCACCCCCAGGATTCCTCATAACCTGAGCACTTAGCAGCATCAGGTGTATGTTGGTTGTGTTTACTGTCGGACCCCAGGGCCTCCCAGATGACAGGATGAACGGTGACTCCTTCAGCACCACGCACACCAGGAGAGCACCATTCACAGAGGTGAGGGCTGGGCCCCCGCGGGGTGGCCAGCAAGGTTCTGGGCTGGCAGGAGCACCACCAGCTCACGGCCCGGCACGTCTGCCAGTCTGTCACTGGAGGGCCGTGGCCAGGCGAGGCCCGCAGGCTGCCAGAGGGCAGACCCTGAGCTGGGTCAGGGGCTTGGGCTCCGGGAAGCAGAGGCAAGGGTTAGGGAGCACGCTCACCTCGTAAAAGAGCCCCTCGGGGAAGGGCCGGAAGCACTGTGCGCACACGAAGCAGTGCTCGTGGTACAGTTCCCCGTTGCTGTTGACGATCCGCTCGGCAGGGGCGAAGCGTGCCTGGCAGCGCTGGCACACGGCGTTGGCCAAGGCGTTGGACATGTTGCTGGGCAGGAAAAAGGAAGAGGTCAGGACCTGCGGGCCACATTCAAGGGACACGCTTTCCAGGGCAGAGGACAGCACCATCCCCACCCCAGGCTGGCCTTGGCGCCCTGGAGACTCAGTCACGCAGTCGGTCCACGCTGCCCTGCACCGGCTGGGGTCACCCCGGGTGGCTGTCTACACCCCATCCCTGTAGCCACCGTGTGCCAAGGATACACCAGGTGCCAGTGTGTACCAGGATGCAGTGGCCTTCCCCGATGACAACCCTGCGAGCCCTGCATAGCGTGTCCAGCTCACAGACGGACGAGCGGACACCTGGAGAGAGTGACCCCCCCGGGCCACAGTGGGCAGAGGCAAAGCCCCTCACCCTGGAGCCCCGTCTCTCCCTATACCCTGCAGCCCCCAGTGCCCTTCATGGAGGGTCAGGTGCAGGTCAGGCCACCGCTGGGCTCATGCCAGCCAGAGCAGTCAGGGCTCCAGTCCGGGCCCTCACTCGTGGTGCAGCCAGGGCTGGCCCTCGTGCTCCAAGCCCAGGCTCCCAGCCAGAGAAGGACCCTAATCATGGCCATGAGCGTGTGTTCTGGCCTTTTGATGGCGGACATACAAGCTCTCTATGGGGTGCGTGGCCCACTGTAAGCTTGCAGAGGACAGGGTTGTGGTTGTCATTGTCACTGACCTGGCCCCCAAGCTACTCAGTTGTGGAGCTGGGCCATCTCTCAGGGCATCAGGGACACCCGGGCACCCTCCTGCGCCTCCTGTCTCCTACTCAGGGAACCAGAGTGTCTCGGGTACAAAGCATCATCCAGGCACAGGGGAGCAGCCTGGGATTCACATACTTATTTCATCCCTGAGGTCACCCTGCTTTTCTAAGGCTCAGAGAGATTGAGTAACTTGAGCAAACTCACAGAGCAGATGACAAAGTCCAAATGTGAACTCAGGTTGGACCGAGTTCAATGACTCTTTCCCCTGCACCACGAGTTAGATTCATCCCTGCCCCACCCCCCTCCAAACACAAAACCACCCTACCACGGAGAAGGTGAGACTATGAATATTTGGGAATGGGAGCAGGATGGGAAGCGGGCAACTGCTGTCCCCAGGGCAAGTGATGGCTGTCCTTATGTGAGGTGTGAAAGCCAAACTGAACTCCAGGGGAAATCGCTACAGAGACACACGCTGGCTCCAGCCTAGGGCCCCATCTCAGAGAGGAGGACAAACCTTGCGGTCAGCCACAAGAGCCTCTACAAATTCCCAGCATCCTAATGCCCGCGACCTTGACTACAAGGCGGCAAACAGACTTTGTCTCTTGTCAGCTCCAGTGGATTGTGGTGGCTGCCTGGAAGGGTGGGCGCAGAAGGGAGGTCAGGCTCAGCGATGAGAGACGCAACCAATCGGCGTGTCATGTAGACTCGTGCAGTGGCGCTCGGCCCATCTTTGGAGGACGTCTTTCCAGCCTGTTCTGCCTCCCGCCATGCTGAACCCCAGCCTTCTCTCAGGGCTACAGCGCCATGAGAAGTCTCAAGTGACACTGCTCGTGCTGGAGTCCCCTGGCAGGATGAGCCCGGGAGGCAGGCTAGGGCTCTGCCTCTCAGGTGGGGGCTGTGGACAGTGGATCTAGCAGAAGGTGCTGCCACAGACACAGAAGGGGAGCTGGGCTGGGGCACCCAGGTAGAACTTCCTCTCTGCTCTGCCAGAGGAGCCCTCATGGCAGGCAAAGGGCCAGAATGCTCTTCAGCAAGCCCTGTCAGGCAAGCAGACCTCCGCCTGCCCTCAGGCATCCCTGGGGGACCAAAGCCACCTCCCATGTCCACATTAAGGCCAAAGGGGTGAGGAAGCAGGACAGACGCAGGAGGGGTTGGGCAGAGCCCAAGTCGACAGGGAGGCTCTGCACGCAGCGGCCACCACCTTCCTTTCCGGCTCACTGCTGGTCACCATGTAGAGGAACAGACAGGACAGGGACTGATCACCCAGGCCCTCAGGAGCTGGGCTGGACTCTCAACACAGGCACAGTTTCCTGTCCCAAGGTCACCGTGAACCTGGAGGCCTTGTCCTCCCAAAACACACACCCAAGGTAGCTGGGAGGAAGTTCCAATGCCTGGCCATGAACAAGACCTTGGCGGGTCTTGGAGAAATCAGAAATCAACAGGAAATCCTGTGACTCTGGGCCTGGAATTCCCCACCCAAAGAACCCAGAAAATGCAGCCAAAACACATATTCAAGTCCAGCCCCAGGCTTTCAGATTGTTCCAGACGTCTGGACCCTGACCGAGTGAGCGTGCAGCAGGCCCATTGTCAGTTTGCCCCTACAGAGCCCCAGCCTTACCCCAGGGCAGACATTCGGAGACAGCATCTCCACGTGATGGCCACAGCAGCTGGCCCCTAAGAGAGCGGCTGGCTCTGCACTCTGCCTGGGTCCAGCTCCCTGGCTGGGGCCCTAGGAGGCTCAGATCAACAATTTTGCCATCTGTCCCCTACACGCCTCTCAGGTAGGTGGGGCATGGGGGAGACCACCTACCTCCCGCCCCGCTGGTGGCCCCAACCCAAGTCTTGGTCAGTAGCACCCCCAATGGCACTTCCATGTCTGCATCCCCATGGTCCTTGCTTGGGAACACAGTACTCCAACCCACTGACCAAAGACGGGGGATGGACAGACAAGCCCATGTGCCCGATAACTGGATCACAGCCCCATAAGAGACGATGCCAGCTGCAGGAGGCAGCCGCTCCAGGCTCAACTTCTTGTGTTTAAGGCCTGACAGCTCTAGCCACCAGTTGTGCCCCTGGAGAAAGGTACCAGCTCCCTGGGGCCTCGTTTCCTCATCCGCAAGGAGGTGGCCAGAGGAGCAGGAACTGCCACTCAGAACTGAAGTAAAGAACTTGCTGCCTACAGCAGACAGCACGCGGAGCACAGGGCCAGACAGGCCAAGCGCTGGATAAAAGAGCTGTTGTTTCCAGCAGCCCAGGGACCTCCCGCCCAGCCCAGCAGTGCTCCCTGCAAGACGGCAAAGGGGGGAGGCAGGGATTCCATGTCCTCCTTCACATTCTGCCCGAGAACAGGGAGCGCAGTCTGCCCAGTTAACATCAGGGAGACACCACCGCCCCACCAGCACCTAGAAGCCAAACCCCATTGCTGGGGGTGGGGGGCGGGGGGCGGGCGTGGAGACTCACCCACAGATGTGCACACTGCCTGAGACGAGCTGGGGCAGCCAGTGGGGCCAGAGGTAGGTGGTCACCCCACCCTGTCCCCCTCTCCAACCCTCCCCAGCATCCCCAAATACTCTGTCTTGATACCCAACATAAAAGAATTTGATGCAAGACATCTGGAGCTCTAGCCTGGGGTGTGGTGGGTGGGGTCCTTTCTGAGCCAGGTCCTCATGAGGGGAGGTTGCTGGTTTCAGATAGGGAAACTGACCTACCAAGAGGGTCAGAAACCTGCTGAGGTCACACGGGATTGGATCTGTGCTCTCTTGTCCCCTCAGCTCCTGGTGGCATCACGCAGGCACGACCATGCAAAACTGTTTTTCCTACAACCTCAGACCAACCTCCATTGCAGCCTCCCACCCACCCAACCCTGGAAAGCCAGCTAAAGGGCCTGGGCACAGGCAGGGCCAGCCATAGGGGACTTTCCACACTCAAGGGTGAGTCAGTGTTGGTGAGGCCAGGTCACAAGCCAGAAGCTCAAGGCAATAGGAAGTTGAGTTTAGCCTATGAACATGCATGCGTGCGTGCGTGTGGGGGACATTCCTGATGCCTGATCCTCACTATCAGCCCTGTCCTCCTTGCATCTAGACCAAGTTCTTGTGCTGCATTCATACCGTGAAACCAGCCTCCACACGGGCCTCTGGCCCATCAGTGCCCTGTCACCCACTCCTTGCCCCATGGCTCCCTCCACTCACATCTAGGGTCATCCGGAGACCAACCGGTGAGGGTTCCTGTTCACTCAGGGAAGTCACTTGGCCTCCCAAGCCCCGAGTCCCCCACCGGAGCAGTGGGCTTATCCAGTTCCTGCCCTGGTGTGGCCCCTGCTGAGGAACCTGCAACACTGGTGCGGATACAAGTCCAGCTGCAACAGGTATCCCACAGGTGCCTCTCTGCAGCCTCTGCTCTCCACTCCCCACATGACAGCCTCTTGCTTGCTGCGTTCATACTCCCAGACATCTTTGCGGGCTCACTCCCCTCCCAGGCACCCACCACGGTGCTCTGTGGTCACCGCTGAGCATCAGCCTCTAAACCTCCTCTTCTCCCCAGGTCCTCCAGGCACCTCACCTCTATGACTGCTGCTCTGTCTCATCCCTGAATCCCTACCCCTTCCTCCCAACCTTCATGTCCTCCCCCACACTCTGCCCCCACACCCCCAGGGTTCCCACCTGCTACTTTGATGCAAAAGACAACAAACCCACAGCTCCCACTGCTCTCTTGCCCCAATTTCTAGCAGATCTTTCCATCCAGATGGCCCCTGAGATGCTGCAAATGCAAGGAGTCCAGGATCCCCTCCCCCAGCCCCCACTCGGAGGGCTCCACTATCTATGTGCCCTTCAGACTCTCTCCACGCCAGATTAACTCATCCTCAGAGACACCTTGAGGTCCATTCTGAGCCCCAGAGGCTCCTCCTCCCAGTCCCAAAGGAAGCATTCATCATTGGTCTACCCCAGCAGTTCTCCCCAGGATAGAGCAGTTCAGGCTTTTGAGTCAGTCCAGCCTGGCTTCAATTCACCGCTTAGCCCCCTTTATAGATGAGTGATGTCCGGCAGGTTCCTTGACCGCTCAGTTCCATCCGCTAGAAAGCGGCCAAAAAGTTCCGAGGAGCCTGAAAGCGGTAGTGGCGGTTACTTCGACAACTTATCTGAGCGCCCCATGCTCAGCGCCCTGCCCAAGAGTGCTGATCCCAGATCAGTAACCCCGGCTGGATGAAGCCGCGCCTTGCCTCCACTCTGGCCGCCAAGCCAGGCGCTGCCCCCACGCCCCGGGCTGCGGGCAGCCGGGCGGCCGCCGCCGTCGGAAGGGCCAGGCAGGGTGTCCGAGGAAAGGCCCGCGGCCGCTGCTTTCCGGCCATTGTCCCCCGCGCCCCTGCCCTGCCCCCCGGGCCACCTACCCTGGCGCCGCGGGCGGCGGGCTCTGCCGGTGCTGGCGCCGCCGGTACAGCCCCGACGCGGCGAGCGCGCCCAGCCGGGTGGCCATGGCACGGGCCTCCCTCCCTCCTGCCGCCCGCTCCGCCGGGTCGAGGGACCCCAGGCTCGGAGGGCGGGTGCTGCCACGGGCAGCCACCAACGACCGGACACCGGGGCCCGGACGCCCGGCTTGCAGGAGGGGGCTCCCTCGGCACCCACCCGTCTGCACCGGAGCTCACGTTACGCACTGCGATCTCCAAAGGGCAGCGGAGTCAACTCCAAATAGAAAGGATATTGTTCCCGCCGCGGGGGCAGCGCAGTGAAAGCTGAGGCTAGCAGGATTGGGTCCCGGCTGGGGAGGAGACGCGCTGGGAAGATCCCAACGAGCACAGAGGTGAGTCCACAGTGGCAGGGCAGGCTGCCTAGAGATCCCGGGCTGCCAGGAGCCTCCGAGGAAATCCTAAGCCCCCTGAACACCCTGAGGATGGTATGTCCTCCTTTGAGGAGGGCAGTATGGACCTGAGCCAGCTTACGAATCCTGCAGTCAAGAAGCTGATGAGAGATTCACACACGTGCCCACTTTCTGCCTTGGTCTCTTCCCTGAGAAAGTGCAGCCACCTAGGAGACCCAGGGAGACCCAGGAGACCCAGCTTCCCTGGTAGCTCAGCTGGCAAAGAATCTGCCTGCAACGCAGGAGACCCCAGTTCAATTCCTGGATCAGAAAGATGCCCTGGAGAAGGGATGGGCTACTTACTCCAGTGTTCTTGGGCTTCCCTGGTGGATCAGACAGTAAAGAATCTGCCTGCCATGCGGCAGACCTGGATTGGATCCCTGGGTTGGGAAGATCCCCTGGAGGAGGGCATGGCAACCCACTCCAGTATTCTTGCCTGGGAAATCCCTGGGACAGAGGAGCCTGGTGGGCTACAATCCATGGTCGCAGAGTTGGTCATGACTGAGCTACTAAGTACAGCACAGGAGACCCAGACCAGGGCAGCCCAGTCCCTGGACCTGGCCAACAAATAACCATCTACTCCAAAAGAAGTTCACACGGTCAAAACCTGGAGGGCATGCAGTCCCCCAGCTCTTCATGGAGAGCAGAAGCAGCAGGTTCTGATGGAAGACCCCCATGGTTTCCATGCATTTTTATCTAAAGGTATTTATTGGTGGGGCTACTGTGATCTATGTGCAAACACCCATGACCAGCATCTGAACTGTGGCCACTGATGGCCAAGGAAGAACCACGATCAGCATTTAATAAGGATCCACAGCACTCACAGAAATCTATCACATTGATTCCATTTCCCTGAAAAACCTCTCTAGTGAGGTCAGAAAGCATGAGCAGTATCTTCCCCTGCCTTCCATCATTCCAGACAGCAAGGTCTTCTGACACTGGGAAAGGAGGAAACTTTAGAGGGGATCGATCAGCACTCAGATGCTGGGCCTACACATCAAAGAACGAACATCGCCCAATAAATTCAAACTCGAGGAAGTAAGTGCTCCTTAACCGCTCTGGGAGTCAACCCCCAAACATAGCCAGGTGACTACAAGCACCGTGTGCAGTACAGTTTGTCAATACACCTTGATTCCAAAGGTATCAAGTACTGATCAATTCAATAAATATTTTCTTAAAGGTGGCACCAGGGGCTAAAAGGGCATAGAGAAGCTGAGCCTGGAGCCGACAACTAGAAGGATCACCTCCTGCCTTCTGATTTAGAGCTGAATGCTTAAGAAAGCTAGGGTATAGAGTTTTCCTAGGGCAGCTTCAAGTTGATGGCCCAGGGCCTAGGCCCCTCTTACCAGCCTCCATTCAACCTGACCCATATGGAAATTCTGATCTCTAGAACCCAGAGCTCTCAGCCAGAGTCAGAGTCACGTTTAATGAGGGAACACGTCCACAATGGTGGATAGACCTGGGAGGGAGGCTATAGCCACAACTGTTTTGCACATCACCATTTTAAATGAAGTTCAAGTCCAAGATTACCAAACACTGATTGATTCAACAAATATTTACTGTAAAAGGGGCACCACAGGCTAGAAATTGAGAGAAAGTTAGTGACTGAGTCCAAATCCCAAATCTCTGCATAGCCTTGTTTTCCCATTCTGCAGCCTCTCTTGCAGGGTGAGGCTGCCAGTCATGCAGGCCTCCCTGTCTAGCATTCTGGCTCCAGAGAACACAGTTGCAAAAACACAGCAAAAATGATGTCAGCAAAAATGGCAGAATAAGGACCTCTGAAAGTCTGTCCTTCCGTAAAAGCAATGAAGGATTTCCTTGGTAGCTTAGCAATAAAGAATCCGCTGGCCAATGCAGGGGACATGGGTTCAATCCCTGGATCAGGATGATACCCTGGGGAAGGAAATGGCAACCCACTCCAGTATCCTTGTCTGGGAAATCCCGTGGACAGAGGAGCCTGGCAGGCTACAGTCCATGGGGTCGCAAAGTGTCAGACACAACTTAGGGACTAAACAACAACCACAAAAGCAATGAAAAAACTAGCACAAACTGTCAAGAGTCCCCTTTGTCAGAACTCTATAAATTAACCAAAGACTTGCAGTAAGCAGACAGCAAGAAAAACAGCTGAGAGGACATATGCATGATCAAAAGGTACATGAAAATATGCTCAATATATTATAATCATAATCGTTAAGAAAATGCAAGTCAAAACCTCAATGAGATATCGCCTCTCACCTGTCAGAAAGGCTATTACCAAGAAGACAAGAAATAACAAGTATTGGTGAGGATGTGGGGAAAAGGAACCTTTGCATACTGTTCAAAGGAATGTAAATTGATGCAGCCACCATGGAAACAGTATAGAGTTTCCTCAAAAAAATTTAAAAATAGAACTACAATATGATCCAGCAATTCCACTTCTGGGTATTTATCTGAAGGAAACAAAAACACTCATTAGAAAAGATATACACACCCCTAAGTTCATTGCAGCATTATTTACAAAAGCCAAGGTATAGAAAGAACCTAAAGTGTTCATTGATGGATGAATGGATAAAGAAGATGTGGTATACAAATGAAATGGAATACTATTTGGCCATAAAAAAGAACAAAAGGGACTTGCCTGGTGGAAGTGGTTAAGAACCCACCTGCCAACACAGGGAGCACGGGTTTGATCCCTGGTCCAGGAGGATTGCGCATTCTATAGAGTAACTAAGCCTGTGTGCCACAACTACTGAGGCGGTGCTCTGCAGCTTGCAAGCCACACCCGCTGAGCCCTTGAGCTGCAGCCACTGAGTCCGTGTGCTGCAACCACTGAGGCCCCTGTGCCTAGAACCCATGCTCTGCAACAAGAAGCCACCACAATAAGAAGCCTGCACACCGCAATGAAGAGTGCCCCTCTCTCCCCAAAACTAGAGAAAGCCCCCGAGCAGCGATGAAGACTCAGTGCAGCAAAAAAAAAAAAGAATGAAATCTTGCCATATGCTACAATGTGGATGAAACTTGAGGGCATATGCTAAGTGAAATAAGTCAGAGAAAGAAAAATACTGCATGATCACACTTATGTGTGGATTTATTTATTCTTACATGTGGAATTTTAGAAACAAAAGCCCAGGTCAGATACAGAGAATAGTTTGATGGCTACCAGAGGTGGGGGATGGGAAGTGGCCAAAATGGGTGAAGGGAATCAACAGTACAAAATTCCATTTATCAGATAAATAAGTCATGGGGATGTAATGTATAGCAGGGTGACTATAGTTAATAATACTGTATTTCATATTTGAAAGTTGCTAAGAGAATAAATCTTAAAAGTTCTCATCACAAGGAAAAAAATTTTTATAATTATGGTGTCAGGTGTTAACTAGACTTACTGTGTGATCATTTCACAATATATACAAACATCAAATCATTATATTGCGCATTTTCTAAAATTAATATTATATCTCAATAAAAATACATAAGCTAAAAAATAACTGGGAGAAAAAATAAAAAAATAATAACTGGGAGGGAATAAAAGCAAAAAAAAAAAAAAAAGCTGAATCTTCATAAAAACACTTTTATGGTATTTTAATTTATCTTAGTACCTTAATCCCCAATTCCTAACTCCATAGCTACCTAGAAAAGTAACTGCCGACATTCCCAGTAATGGGGGAGAAGAGGGCTGAAATTCTTTCAAGGCTTCATTCCCAAAGAATGACCTGGTCTTCCCTTGAAGATCACACTTGAAGGCTTTTCTTTATGTGACCTCAGTCATATCAACCCAGGGCTGAAAGCCTCTCCTAGGGAGAGTTTTTCAAATATATTACTATCAAAACTACCTATGATGTCATTGTCACAGACAATGGATAACAGTTGGGCAAACAGATGACTAACTTAAACAAGCTTAAAAGGAAAAACCAAGGAATTAGATGTGCTTAGGAGCTCTGAAAAGAACTGACATATCTCTGGGAAACTAGAAGGCCATGCACATGCCCAGGGCTGTGTGTATGCTCAGGAAAGACCTTAGAAGGTCCTAAGCTTTCACTTCTGACAGATCCTTTTAGCTCCATACAGCAGGAAATGAGGACTAGGGCAGAGTTGTAAAATGCCAGGTTGAATGTTGAAAACGTGCCCAAAAATACATTCAGAGCCTTCTGTAAAAGCTGGGAGACACTGATTTTGTCAACTACAAATTTTGGCATTTGCCATCGGCACTTGCCATCTACTTCTACAAGGGTTAAATCAGGTGCTGCTGTATCTGCTAACTTTTAATACTCTCTGAAAGGAGATCAGGATGGAGAGCAGAAGTGAGGCACTCTGTGCTCTGAGAAAAACTGGTAGAACAGGTATTATAGTTAGATATCTTCTCATATCGAGAAAAGCACTAAAATCCTTCATGGTGACGGCAGTTCCTCATGACTAGCAGAAACCCTTTGCCCTCCCCCCCCAAAAAAGTGCTTAATTGCACGTGTTATCCTGTCACCAAAATCCTAAGTATACTGACCTTCCCCCCTACCCCACTGAGAGCAACGTCTCAGAGCTATCTGAAATGCTGTCTCCCGGGGTATAGCCCACACTTTGACCCAGATAAAACTTAACTCACAACTCACACATTGTGCATTTTTTTAAGTCAACAGTTTCAGGCATTCAAAAATATCTCTATCCAAGGACTTCCATAATAGTCCAGTGGCTGAGACTCCAAGCTTCCTATGCAGGGATGCAGGGGACTCAGGTTCAACCCCTGGTCAGGGAACTAAGATCCCACAGGCCATGCAGCATGGTTGAAGAAAAAAAAAAAGAAAATCTCTGTCCAGTCATTAGCTGGCCACTAAACTAATCAGGCAGAGACTGCAGTGGCCACAAATGACAGAGATACAGACTTTACAGAGTAAGTTCAGGAAAGTTACTAAACAAACAAATCATAAGCAGCACCAACAGAACCAGGGGATTAGGGAGAATCTGGTTTCCAAAGCTGCCACACCACATTATTTTATTTGAGAAGTTCCATTCTCAGCAAAAGTTAAAATACATGCAAAAAAAACAACAACAAAAATGACCTAGACACAGGGGAAAAAAAGAAAAGCAATGAGTAGAAAGGAAGCCCTGAGGAAGCCCAGATGTTAGACTTACTAGACAGACTTCAAATCAGCTAATTTAAATATGTTCAAAGAACTAAAGGAAGCCACGTCTAAAAACCTAAAGAAAAGCATGAAAATGATGCATTATCAAATGTAGAATATCAATTGATAGAAATGATAAAATGGAACCAAATAGAAATCCTAGAGTTAAAAGGAAATACCAAAGAGATTTCTTCAGGATGAAATGAAAGGACGCTGGACAACAATTCGAATCTACATGAAGAAACTAAGAGCAGTAACACTAACCATAAGATAAATATAAAAGACAATACAAATGTATTTTTTGCTTGTAAACCTTTTTTCCCATTTGGCTTAAATATGACTGCATAATGACATAATTTAACACAAAAGAAGGCAATGGTGTAGGAAGTGAGAAACAAAAAAAGACATGATATATAGAAAAAAATAGCAAAGTGGCAGATGTAAACCCCAGTTATCAGTAATTACATTAACTAAATGGATTAAACCAGTCAATCCTAAAGGAAATCAGTCCTGAATATTCACTGGAAGGACTGATGCTGAAGCTGAAGCTCCAATAGTACTTTGGCCACCTGATGCAAAGAACTGACACATCGAAAAAGACCCTGATACTGGGAAAGACTGAAGGCAGGAGGAGAAGGGGACGACAGAGGATGGGGTGGTTGGATGGCATCACTGACTCGATGGACATGAGTTTGAGCAAGCTCCGGGAGTTGGTGATGGACAGGGAAGCCTGGCGTGCTGCAGTCCATGGGGTCACGAAGAGTGAGACATGACTGAGCGACTGAACTGAATTGAAATGTATTAAACTTTCCAATCAGAAAGTTTTTTAACTTTCTTTAAATGAATATTTTAAAGGTGATCCAATTATATGCTTTCTCCAAGAGACTCACTTTACATTCAAAACCACAAAAAGATGGAAAGTAAGAGAATGTCAAAGATATACTATACAAACTGCAACCAAAAGAAGACAGGAATGGCTATGTGTGCATGCTAAGTTGCTTCAGTAGTGTCTGACTCTTTGTGACCCCATGGACTGTAGCCCATCAGGCTCCTCTGTCCATGGGATCAAATAGCATCAAAAGGAAAAAATACTTAGAAATAAATTTAACCAAAGAAGTGTCAGCCTTAGGTGGCACAGTGGTAAAGAATCTGCCTGCCAATGCAGGAGGCGCATGATACGTGGGTTCACTCTCTGGGTCATGAAGATTCCCTGGAGTAGGAAAAAGCAACACACTCTGGTATTCTGGCCTGGAAGATTCCATGGACAGAGGATGCTAGCCCATGAGGTTGCAAAGAGTCAGACATGACTGAGCCTGCACACATGTTATATATACTGATAACTACACAACATTGTTAAAAGAAATTAAAGAATACCTAAAGAAACAGAAAGACATCCCCTGTTCATGGATTATAAAACCTAACATCGTTAAGACAGCAATATTTCCCCCTCCCACACATGACCTATGGATTCAACACAATCCCTATCAAAATTCCAACTGCCTTTTTAATAGAAATGGACAAGGTAATCCTAAAATCCACATGGAAATAAACACAAGGAACTCAGAATAGTTATTGAAAACAACTTGAAGAACAAAACCAGAGGACTCACGTTTTCCAATTTCCTAACTTACTACTGAGTTACAGTAATCAAAACAGTAAGGTACTGGCATAAGGACAGACAGATACATCAACTGAATGGATTGAGAATTCAGAAATAATCCCACACATCCATGGTTGACTGATTCTTAAAATTTATTTATTTATTTTAATTGGAGGCTAATTACTTTACAATATTGTAGTGGTTTTTGCCATACATTGACATGAATCAGCCATGGGTGTACATGTGTTCCCCCATCCTGCAACCCCCTCCCATCTCCCTGCCCATCCCATCCCCCAGGGTTGTCCCAGTGCACCGGCTTTGAGTGCCTGGTTTCATGCATCAAACTTGGACTGGTGATCTATTTCACATATGGTAATGTGCATGTGTCAATGCAATCTTCTCAAATCCTACCCTCGCCTTCTCCCACAGAGTCCAAAAGTCTGTTCTTTATGTCTGTGTCTCTTTTGCTGTCTCACAAATAGAGTCATCGTTATCTTTCTAAATTCCATATATATGTGTTAATATACTGTATTGGTGTTTTCCTTTCTGACTTACTTTGCTCTGTATAATAGGCTCCAGTTTCATCCACCTCATTATAACTGATTCAAATGTGTTATTTTTAATAGCTGGGTAATATTCATTGTGTATATGTACCACAGCTTTCTTATCCATTCATCTGCTGATGGACATCTAGGTTGCTTCCGTGTCCTGGCTATTGTAAACAGTGCTGTGATGAACATTGGGGTACAGGTATCTCTTTCAATTCTGGTTTCCTCAGTGTATATGCCCAGGTGTGGGATTGCTGGGTCATATGACAATTCTATTTCCAGTTTTTTAAGGAATCTCCACAGTGTTCTTCATAGTGGCTGTACTAGTTTGCATTCCCACCAACAGTGTAAGAGGGTTCCCTTTTCTACACACCCTCTCCAGCATTTATTGTTTGTAGACTTTTTTTTTTTTTTGTTTGTTTGTTTGTTTGTAGACTTTTTGATAGCAGCCATTCTGACCAGCGTGAGATGATACCTTATTGTGGTTTTGATTTGCATTTCTCTGATAATGAGTGATGTTGAGCATCTTTTCATGTGTTTGTTAGCCATCTGTATGTCTTCTTTGGAGAAACGTCTGCTTAGTTCTTTGGCCCACTTTTTTTATCGGGTCGTTTATTTTTCCGGTATTGAACTGCATGAGCTGCTTGTATATTTTTGAGATTAATTCTTGGTCAGTTGCTTCGTTTGCTATTGTTGCCTCCCATTCTTAAAGCTGCCTTTTCACCTTGCTTAGAGTTTCCTCCGTTGTGCAAAAGCTTTTAAGTTTAATTAGGTCCCATTTGTTTATTTTTGCTTTTATTTCCATTACTCTGGAAAGTGGGTCATAGAGAATCCTGCGGTGATTTATGTCACAGAGTGTTTTGCCTATGTTTTCCTCTACGAGTTTTATAGTTTCTGGCCTTACATTTAAATCTTTAATCCATTTTGAGTTTATTTTTGTGTATGGTGTTAGAAAGTGTTCTAGTTTCATTCTTTTACAGGTGGTTGACCAGTTTTCCCAGCATCACTTGTTAAAGAGATTGTCTTTTCTCCATTGTATATTCTTGCCTCCTTTGTCAAAGATAAGGTGTCCATAGGTGTGTGGATTTATCTCTGGGCTTTCTATTTTGTTCCATTGATCTATATTTCTGTCTTTGTGTCAGTACCATACTATCTAGATGACTGTAGCTTTGTAGTATAGTCTGAAGTCAGGCAGGTTGATTCCTCCAGTTCCATTCTTCTTTCTCAATTGCTTTGGCTATTCGAGGTTTTTTGGTATTTCCATACAAATTGTGAAATTATTTGTTCTAGTTCTGTGAAAAATACCATTGGTAACTTGATAGGGGTTGCATTGAATCTATAGACTGCTTTGGGTAGTATACTCATTTTCACTATATTGATTCTTCCAATCCATGAACATGGTATATTTCTCCATCTATTTGTGTCATCTTTGAATTCTTTCATCAGTGTTTTATAGTTTTCTATATATAGGTCTTTTGTTTCTTTAGGTAGATTTATTCCTATTTTATTATTTTCATTGCAATGGTGAATGGAATTGTTTCCTTAATTTCTCTTTCTGTTTTCTCATTGTTAGTGTGGAAGAATTCAAGGGATTTCTGTGTGTTAATTTTATATCCTGCAACTTTACTATATTCATCAATTAGCTCTAGTGATCAGTGGTGGTGTCTTTAGGGTTTTCTATGTAGAGGATCATGTCATCTGCAAACAGTGAGAGTTTTACTTTTTCTTTTCCAATCTGGATTCCTTTTGTTTTTTTTTCTTCTCTGATTGCTGTGGGTAAAATTTCCAAAAATATGTTGAATAGTAGTGGTGAGAGAACCCTTGTTTTGTGTCTGACTTTAGGGGAAATGCTTTCAAGTTTTCACCATTGAGGATAATGTTTGCTCTGGGTTTATCATATATGGCTTTTATTATGGGTCAACTGACTTTTGACAAGCCTGCCAAGACAATTCAATGATAAAAGAATAGTCTTGTCAACAAATGATGCTAGAACCACTGAATAGTCACATGCAAAAGGATGATTTTACATGTTTCAATGCCATTCTCCCAAATCTTCCCACCCTCTCCCTCTCCCACAGAGTCCATAAGACTGTTCTATACATCATGTATGAAACGAGATGCCAGTCCAGGTTCGATGCACAATACTGGATGCTTGGGGCTAGTGCACTGGGACGACCCAGAGGGAGGGTATGGGGAGGGAGGAGGGAGGGTATGGGGAGGGAGGAGGGAGGAGGGTTCAGGATGGGGAACACATGTATACCTGTGGCGGATTCATTTTGATATTTGGCAAAACTAATACAATTATGTAAAGTTTAAAAATAAAATAAAATTAAAAATTAAAAAAAAAAAAGGATGATTTTAAACCTCCACTTCAGGTCATATATAAAAACTGACTCATATATAGAAACTGACTCAGGTACTGAAAATTGAAATATTAAAGAGTTAACACGAAAAACTCCAGGGGGAAAAAAAAAAACATATGTGTAAATATTTATAAATTAGGTATGTTTCCTAGATATGACACCAAAAAACTCAAGCCATTAGAAATAAATAAATAGGGACTTTCTGGTTAATCATCTGCCTTGCAACATGGGGGTGCAGTCCCATCCCTGGTAGGGGAAGTAAGACCCCACAAGCTGCAGAGAAAGTAAGCCCATGTGCCACAACTGGAGAGCTCACACACAGCAACAAAAGACCCTGCAGCTGCAGCTCAGACTCTAGGCACAAAGAAATAAGTAGAACTTCACCAAAGTTTAGAACTTCTGTGTATTTAAGGACACTACCAGGAAAGTGAAGACAACCTACAGCAGAAAATATTTGCAAATTATATATCTGATAAATATCTAGTATCCAGAATAATGAACTCTTACAATCCAGCAATAAAAAGAACACAATCTTAAAACAGGCACAGAATTTGAGTAGACATTTCTCCAGATAAGATCAACAAGCAGCCAATAAGCTCCTGAAAAAGTGTCCAAGATCACAGGTCACTAGGGAAATAAAAGTCAAAACCATAATGTGGTGTCACTTTACACCTACAAAAACAGATAACGGTAAGTGGAGAAAACGGAACCCTCAGACATTCTTGATGTGAATGTAAAATTGATGCAGTTACTTGGAATACAGCTTGGCAATTCCTCAGTTTAACATAAAGTTATTATAGGACCCCCAAATTCCACTCCTAGGTATATTCTCCAGATAGTAGACAATATATGTAGGAATATTCACAGCAGCACTTATTCATAAGAGCCAAAAGTGGAAACGAAATTTCCACCACAGATGAATATACAGATAAAATGTGGTTTATCCATATAAGGGCATATTATTTGGTCAAAAAAGGAACAAAGTACTGATTCATACAACAATATAAATGCACCTTGAAAACATTATGCCAAATGAAAGAAGCTAGGCAGAAAAAAAAAAAAAGAGGCCACATAATGTATGGCTCCATTTATATGAAATGTCCAGAACAGGCAAACCTGTAGAGACAGAAAGCAGACTAGTGATTGCCAGGGGCTGGGGGAAGAAGGGATTAGCTGCAAATGGGTTTCTTTTGGGGGTGATGAAAATATTCAGAATTGGTGGTGATGGTTGCATAACCTGGTAAATATACTATAAACCACTGACCTGCACACTCTGATAGTGAATTTCATGGCATGGGATTCATATCTCAAATGTTAAAGCAGCACACACATAGTGAAGAATGCAACTATGCTGCTTACTAAGAGACAAGAGCCCCAGAAGCAGCACGAAGCTGGGAGGCGGGGTTGCTATCTCTTTCTGGGCGGTGAGTGCCATCCCCAGGGCAGCCAGCGATACCACCGCAGCCTCTCTGCCAGAGCCAGTTTCACTGGGGGACTGAAGACAACTCGCCCAGATCCTTTGGCATGGCTGAGATGAATGATAATTTCATCAGGACATTCTGAGTGATTGTATTTTCTTACGGTGCATGTATGTTTGGTTTTATATACACGCATATGAGACATCTCATCTTAGTGAGATACAGTCATCTCACGTGAGCGTCTCATTAAGATCATCTTATCAGGTCATCTCGAATAAATAGTCATCATCCAAAATCTAGAAGATCTGAATAAACAGAACAAGAAGGACTGTTCAGGTGCCTCCCTCTGCTCCCCTCCCTTCCTCCCCCACCCCCCGGCAGAAATGAAGCCCTAAGGATGGTTTAAGTGTGACCCTACGTAGTAGATGGAAGCAGAGAGCGGACGTGTGGCTGGAGAGGTAGGTCAACTGCTGTGCAGGGAGAGCCCAGGCCCTCCTCAAGCAATAGGCCAGCTCACAAGTGCCGAGTCCTCAGTTTTCAGGAATTCTGGGAACTGGTTCACATCACCTTGGTAGCTTGAAGTGAGCCCAACACCTCTTGAAGTAAGAGGTGTTACAGCATGGAACTGTGCACACCCTATAGATCAGGCCCCATGGCACTCCCCTGGCCAGCCAGAGAGGGGAGTCTCCACCAGAAGAAGAAAAGGGAGGAGGTGAGGGCCATGGGTGGGGCCCAGTCTGGGGCTCAGGGCCCAGCTGCACATCCCCTGTCACCTGCTTCACACTTTGCTTAAACCCTTGAGTCCATCACAGCCCCATGTGCTGTCCCAGGGCCTCTGGCTGCCACCCTAGCTGCTCCTTGGCAAACTCCTCTGCTGAGGGAGTCACTGGGCATATTCCTGAGGAGGGTGGGGAGCATCTGGGAGCACTGAGGGGGTGTGGTGGACAGGGTGAGGGGGCTGGTAGGTGTGAGGACAGGGATCCAGCAGCCCCACTCTGCATTGTGCCAAGGATGGGGCCCGGCTGTGAGCTGGCGGCCTCTGTGGGTGTCGGTCATGTGGTGGGTGGGCCTCCCCTCCAACAGGCCAAGCCACTGAGTCACAGCTGTGTGCATGGTGCCCCAGGCTCCCTCTGGAGGACAGCCGCTGACAGGTCAGCTCCCTGGGCAGGGGAGGTAACCCGCCCAAGGTTGGAAAACGTTGACGTCAAAGGTCCCTTCAGCTGGGACAAAGACACGGTGTTTTTAAGTCCAGAGTTCTCGGGGCTGCAGCCAGGGCTGAGCCTCTTCCCACAGCATGGAGGCTCCCTAAATAACCACGCCCATGTCCCAGGCCTCATTCACTCTTCTGGCCTAGCTCAGCCCTCTCCTGGGCTACAGACCCTCATGTCCAGTTTCAGGGTTTCCCCTGAGACTTACCACCGCTCTCCAAATGCTTCATGGCCCAAACTAGCTCTGTGTCCACTCCCACACCTGCCACCACAAACTGGGCACCTGCCCTGGGTCCAGACTCCACCTCCCAGGTCTCCTGAATCGCTCTCCTCTTCTCTTGCCCCATGGCTGCCAAGGAGAGGCTTCATCACTGCTTGCCACCTGGCTGGTCTCCTTCCCTGTCTCTTCCTCAGCAGCCCCTTTCCTAACAGTACTCAGAGGAGTAGTTCCAAAGTGCCCAGCCATGCATGGCACTCCAGGTCACTTCAGCGGCTCCCCCACTGACCTCCCTCTTGTCTCACCTGCTTGGAGGGCTGGGGCTTTACACTGTTGCCAGGGAGAGCCCAGAAGGTGCAGGAGGTGTACAAGGAGAGGGTAATTTCCAAAAATCAGTCTGGTCTGGGCAGCAAGGGATAATGTGGGGAAAACCAGCATCCAGGTGTGAGAACTGCCCTGGCATCTCATGGGGGTAGTGGATGTGTAGAGGGCACAGTGGCATGAAACAGAATGAAAAGGAAACTCCACAGCTTCTGGGACAGGAAAAACCTCACCCACCCCAAAGGCTGGGTCGGACGTCCATTCCTCTGCCAGGCTGGCCCCTATGCCTGCATGTGGAAGGGAGATCAGCCGCTCCTGGCATGGATGCCACATGTGGTAGGCCAACTTCAAAGGAGGATGGGAGCATGGGCTCACAGACCACTCCCAGCTTGTGAAAAAGAAAAGAGCAGAAGAATACACAAGAAGAGAAGAAAACCACCAAAATGTTACTGAGGGCTTTTCTGAAGAGTGGAACCACAGGCTATTTTCTTTCTTTCTTTATGTTAACGTTTCTGTTACCTCTTTGTTTCTGGGTTTTTCCTAGTGAGGGAGTGAAAGTATTAGTTGCTCAGTTGTGTCCAACTCTTTGCAACCTCAGTGGATTGTAGCTTGCCAGGCTCCTCTGTCCAGGGAATTCTTCAGGCAGGAGTGCTGGAGTGGGTAGCCATTCCCTTCTCCAGGGGATCTTCCTGACCCAGGGATAGAACCCAGATCTCCCACATTGCAGGCAGATTCTTTACTAACTCCCTAACTCTCTAAGATAAGCAGTTTTACTTTTAACCCAACTCAGAGTTCTCCAAGGCTCACTCCAGTCCCTGTGTCATTTGATGACTAGCATCTTTTGGGCTCAGGGTGCCCACTGGAGCCGGGCAGCAGCTGGAGCAGGTTGGCCCCTGTTCCCACCCTGGCCTGCATTCCCAGCTTCTCCTGCGGCGCTATCCTCTGGCCAACCTGATACCCCCCTCTCCCCGGAAGACCCCCGGGGTTCAGGGGGGAAAGAGTTCCTGCTGAGGGAACAGAGGTGCATCTGGTTTCTGCCTCTCCCCACCCCAGAGCATCAGAGCTGAAGCTACTATAGACGCTGACATCCTGCAGCTCGGCCTTACACGATCTCCGCTCTGCCTGGAAAACCACCTGTCACGCATCCCAGCCCCACACCAACACCCATCTGTCGCTGCTCCTGATTCTGTCCCTGTTCTCTCCCCCTTTTCTTCCTCGGGAGCTTAGAGGGTGGGGAGTGAGGTAGCCGGCAGGGGTGCCCTGCGAGGGACAGGAAGGCAAGAGCACACTAGGAGGGGTGAGCACTGGGAGCGGGTTTTGTCGGCAGACCTGGGCTGCGGTGGGAGGTCTGGGAAGTGGGCAGTAAACTGCATGTGAAGCACAGGACTCCCCATTAACAGGATCTGTGCTGGCTCCTGGGACTGCCCTAGGACTCCAGGCCATAGCCTTCATAGCGATCTGTGTGACCCTGAAGGCTGGGTGACTGTCCTGCACATCGCCTAGGTTTTGGGGCCACCACTCTGCCCTCTGTGGCTGCTCCCCATTTCTGAGTACTGCCTCTCCAAGCTCCTTTCCCCAGCAAAGCCACGGGGTCCCCTCTAGCCTCCAGCCCCAAGTCAAGGGGTCATAAAGAAGAGCATCCTCCTCCCAGGGCTTGGCTGGAAGGGGGCCTGTGGGCCTCAGAGACCAGCCCCTCCCACCCCTGAGTCATGCACTTGTACCCAGCCAGGTTCCAGAAAGGGTTGCGGGGGCCAGCACTAGCCAGACACTGGTGGCCATGTGACTGGCCTGGTGAGTCACTTGGCCTATGGGGCGTCAGTCATCTCATCTGTGAAATGGCCACAAGGGATATAAAAGTGGAAACCGGGCCAGGCCTGGGGGAGTTTCTGGGGTTCAACCCATCCCTGTGCAGCCTGTGTTGGGGGCAGGTCTGGCTAGGTCCCCAGACCGACCGTTTACCATTTTTACCACCCCATCTTACAGAGCAGGAAACAGAAGGCTCCAGAGGTGACCTGTCACCAGGGTCACCCAGCGAGGGGACAGGGAAGCCGGCGGGAGCCGACCGCCTGGATTTTGACGCCGTGCCTTTCAGTTGGTAGTGACCTTGAGCAAGTCCCTGGCCCCTCGGAGCGCTAGTTCTCGGGAGCAGAGGGCGGGTGTGGTAATGGCTCCGTCGTCCGGGACAGCACAGACCGTTCACCTGCCGCTGCCCTGGGCCGGCCAGAGGGCTGGACACGCGGGAGCGGGGCAGGCGCCCCTGACTTGACCAGCGCTGCCACCCGGGGAGGGGCCTGGTGAGACCGGGGTGCCCGCAGGGGTCTGGGCTGGCCGGGGTCCTGCCCCGCAGCCCCGCCCAGCCTGGCGCCCCAGGCGCCCCCTCCCGGGCCCACGGCGCCCACCGCCCAGGGGCGCGGGGAGGGGCAGTTACCTTCCCGTCATGGTGGCTGCGCACGCCGAACCCGGGCCGCCTCGGGACCCCTGAGCCGCCGCCGCCGCTCGCGGAGCGCCCGCCGGCAGGTCCGCGCCCGGAGCAAGGAGACGCCCAAAAAAGGCCGGAGCCGCTCCGCCCGCCCGGCCCCGCCCCGCCCAGCCGGGCGAGCCGGAGGTGGGGGCTCGCTCTGAAGGGCAGGGTGGGGTGGGCCCGCCGCGCCCAGGAGGTGGGGGTGCGGGAGGCGGGGGGGGGCGGTGGGCACAGCGCGCCGGAGGGCAAGGAGGGGGCGCGCGCCACCCTCGCAGCCTCGCCTCTGGGGACACCCGAACACGGCCTGCGGAGCGCGCGGGTCACGTCCTCCCCGCCGGCTTCTCTCGCCACCTCCCGGATTCCGGGCATAGCTTTCCTTTAAAAGGGAGTGAAGTTATAATAAACACGAACGAGCCCCCTTGCCCCGCTGGGGCGCCCCGCCCGGAGCTTCCCCCGCCCCGGCTGTCCCAGGCTGCCCTGGAACGCGAACACGTGCGGGGGAAGGAGCAACGGGGACAGATGCTGAAGCCACCTCCTCGCTGGCCCCCAACCCCGAGGCCCCGCTGCGGCCCCGGGCAGGAGAAGGGGCCACCTTCACGCTTTAATTCTGCAGACAGACGTATCTGGACACCGACTCCCTCCCCGGGCACTGGGGACTCCCAGTCCACGGAGTCCCGCTTCCAGGAAAGTCAAGGTCGAGGGGCGCCCCCTTTGAGTCAGGAGCCTGATTCTGCATACTTACAGGCCAGTGCCCTCCCCCGGAGATACCCAAGTCATCCGAGTCTGTGAGCCGCCCCCTAACCTAGCAGAAGTTACTCTATAAAGATGAACCAAACGCCAGAAGTTGAGGAGGAGAACCAAGGAAAGCTAGAGGGGAGTCATTAAACTGACCTGGAGAAATATAAAAATTTAGGGAACATATTCTGAATAAAAATGTTAAATAAACAAAACCTTTACTCCACCTAAAGGCAGAAATTTCTAGCGAGGCAGTGGAGTGTAGCTCATAATTCAAGGCAGCCCAAATACCAAGGCTGGAATAAAACTGAGCAGCCTGGTCTGTTAAACCAACTGAACATTGCCTTACTTCTTGGAAACAGACAAAAACTATCTAGAAATGGCCATGCGAAGTAGCAACTCACAAATAAACAGTGGAATTCAGAGCGATGAATTGATAGTAACGTGCAGCATTATACCTGCAGAGCAAGCTTGGGAAAGGCACCTGTTCCTAAGTAGCTGGTATCTTGAAACTATTGTGGTTTGCAGTTCTTTTTGCAAATGTGTCTTGGCTGATTCTGATTAACTGCAATTTGATGATTAAGTGGAAAGTATGGATGCTTTCTTGGGTCATCCGCCTGTTGATATAGAAATGATTTTCATAATTGCCAACACAGAGATGCAAATGTGTTGGAGGTTGTGCACCAGCAATGGACTGGATGCTTAATCAAATATTGGGGTTTTGTGGGAACCAAAGGGGATGAAAAGTAGAGAGCAGAACACCAAAGGGACCTGCTCCCTACCTGGGGATCCCATGCCTGCCCTCCAGCCTTCTAGCCCCCTTTTGTATGGTCACTGAGCAGGGGGGGATCTACCTGTGGCCAAACCAGAGCTCTCTGCTGCTCACCTGTCACGCAGAGTGCCTCTTCCCTGGGCCTGGGCAAACTCAGCAAGAGCTGGGTGGCGACTGTGCCATCATTCAGAGGTGGAGCCTCAAGGAGCTGTCTGCCAGCCTCCTACAGAGCTGCTACAGGTCAGATTTGCAGGAAAGAGCTGGCAGTTGCTTGGCAGTGGTTATTCAGATGTTCAATCACTCATCACCCCTTCATTCAAGACCATATTTATGGTCAAACCATATTTATGGTTTATGAGCACTGGGGGGTCAGCTGTGAACAAGAGGACCTGGGCCAGGTTCACACTGAGTTTAGCTGGCATGTGGGACAAACTGCAAACAAATAAATACGATTTCAGTCAGCAACAGTACTGCAAAGAAGAGGCAGTGTACAGGGCCACTGTAGAGTGGAGAGGCAAGTGGTGGTGACGACTGAATGAGGAAAAAAGTTAGCAAGTGCAGGGACCCTGAGGTCAGAAAGAAGGTGATAGGAGAACACGAGGGCAGGGCATGGAAATAAGGGAGAGGGCAGGGTCAGGGCACAGGCGCGGAGTCTGAGCGCCGGACACAACACTCTTTGACACCAACGTGAGTGAATCTCCAGACATTACTCGGAAAGAAGCCTTAAGCAAAAGAGGCCTGCTCCGTTAGTTGAAGTTCCCTGAGGTAGCCACCATCCTGAATTTTTTCCACCGCTGACTAGTTTTTCTGCTCTAGTCAGTCGTTCACTGGAGTCTGACTCTGCGACCCCGTGGACTCAGGCTGCCAAGCTCCTCTGTTGATGGAATTCTCCAGGAAAGAATACTAGAGTTGGTTGCCATTTCCTTCTCCAGGGATCTTCTCCATCCAGGAATTGAACCCACCTCACCAGGGAAGCCCGAGTATCTGAGCATTCGTGGTAAAATTCTTTGAGCTTTGCTGAATGCTTGACTGGGGTGTTTGTGGCGGGCGTGGATGTGATTTCTTTTAGAGTCCAGATGACTGACAGGTTTTCTTTCTCTCCTGCTTATTGGCCATGTGGCAGGACAGCTGGGGCAGGTCAGATGAGGGGTATGTAACACTGAAGAGCCTTTTGGGCATCCCAGGGAAGGTAGGAGGGGAGTGGGTGCCCTGAACCTGGAACTCAGCGAGGTCCCATCTCTGCAAAGATGTGGACGGTTTTGTGCAGATAGGGTTTCAACCCTGGGGCTCATGTCACTGAAGGTGTCTGTGCTGAGTCAGAAGCCCTCTAAGGATGAGAGGTCAGGGGTCCCAGTGAGGGAGGGAAGCCAGGGTGTGGAGGTGGGGTGAGGTGTCACAGAAGCCCAGAGAGCACGACCACTCTCTGCTCCCTGTGCAAGCTGCTTCAGGTGCAGGTCAGGGAGGGACCTGGGTTTGGTGTCAGGAGGAGACCCATGGGAGTGAGGGGACAAGCTGGAAGGATAAGGCATGCTTGTGTTCGAAGTCACTTCAGTCGTGTCTGTCTGACTTTTTGCAACCCTATGGACCGTAGCCCTCCAGGGTCCTCTGTCTATGGGAGTATTCTGCAGGCAAGAATACTGGAGAGGGTTGCCATGCCCTCCTCCAGGAGATCTTCCTGACCCAGGGATTGAACCTGTATCTCTTACGTCTCCTGCATTGGCAGGCAGGTTCTTTACCACTAGCGCCACCTGGGTAAGGCAGAGCCCTGCAATGCCCTCTCCCACGGTCCTGTGGTCCTGCAGACAGCGCTCCCTGGGGTGGGGAACACAGCACCCGATGGGGGCAATGGAGATGGCAGAGAACTTTATAACTGCTTGGAGAAATCCTGCTCTAAAGAGAGCAGAGAAGTGGGCAGTTGTCATGTGAGGGAGGGAGGAGGAAAGGGTGCAGTTTGGAGGCTGGGGTTTGACAGGGAGAGAGCTGCTGACACTCAGAAGTGAGGATTGAATCACCCACTGCATGTGATGATTCAGAGCAGGACAGATGAGGCTCTGAGATGTCAGAGGTCAAGGCTGGGCCACAAAGCAAGCAGTGGACAACGTGACAGCTGTCCTAGAAGAGACTGGGAGGTGCAAGGTCCCTCTAGGTGCAGGCCCCATGCCCTCTGGGTCTCAGGTTCTCTGTGAGCAACCCCTTCCCAGGGGATTTCCTTGGCTGCCCCACACCACCCTCTCACTCCCCACTCCAGCATGCTGCCACAGCTGAGCTAACTCAGTTCCCTGGAGGTCCCACGGCAGGAGGAGAGGGAGGCGGTCATGGGGTCCAAAGGAGGGGTTGGGCCTCCCTGGACCTGCATGGCCATGGCAGCAGCAGTGAGAACTGGGGCCTCCAGTTGCCTTGAGCAAACGGCCTTTTCCCCAGAGCCACGTGGGGCTGTGGTGTGGGTGGAGGAGGAGGAGGTCTCAGGTCCCTCTCAGGAGCAAAGTGCCTTCCCAGCAGGCAGGACCAGTATCATGCCTAGTTAATAATGGCCAATGTGATGTGAGTGCCCCAGGGGCTCCCCCTCCCTCTAACTGGTCTGGGTATTTCCCTCTCAGGGTGTTGGGGATGGTCCAACACTGAGCCTCGTAGAGTAGGGATACATAACTCAAATCAGCCAGCTGCTTCGAGCCTGAAGTTTGTTCCGAAGTGGCCTGTGAGAATCCCTGGGGAAGGGCGGGGAAGCACCTGGCCTGTTCCAGCGGGAGCCTCTCCCCAGGCAGAGAAACAAACAGTGAGCGGCACACCCGCCTCCGTGCACCCACACACACCAGGACAGCTGTCATTTTAACAAACATGTTTTTCTATTTTAAATATTTCTTTTTGGCTGTGCCACGCGACATGCCGGGTCTTAGTTTCCCCGCCAGAGATCAAACCCACACCTTCTGAAGTGGAAGTATGGAGTTCTGACTGTAGGGAATCCCTAGGTTTTTCTATTTTAAAATGTGAGCATGCCCTCAGAACACAGCGTCTGACCGGCACAAAATGTACTTACTTCTTGGACCATGCAGAACTCAGTGAAAGAAGCTGGTGGTATCATAACCCACTAATTCTTTTAACACTTGTAGAAAAACAAAGTTGTTATTTAGTCGCTAAGTCGTGTCCAACTCTTCTGTGACCCCCCATGGACCAGGCTCCTCTGTCCATGGAATTTTCCAGGCAAGAATACTGGAATAGGTTGCCATTTCCTTCTCCAGGGGATCTTCCCCACCCAGGGGATCTTTCCGACCCAGGGCTCAAACCCACATCTCTTACGTCTCCTGGAATGGCAGAGCAGATTCTTTACCACTGAGACCCAGAGATGTTTTTCAATGTAAAGAGAACACAGGACCCTTATTCAGATCTTGTTTACTCAGGGGTGGAGCTGAGCCCAGGAGCTTTACCGCTCATGGCTCTGCTTCCTTTCCAAAGACTGCCTGCCTTGAACTTTGAAGAGAGAAATGTATTTCACTCTTACCTTAGCTCTGGGACAGACTTCACTCAACTCCCAGGTTTGGACCAAGAGTGGCCGAGTTTGGACCCAGAATGCCTCTAGCTGGCATGCAGCAATGCCACATTTTTGCACCTCAAAGCGTCCTGGCCTCAGTTACCCAACAAGAAACCACCTGTGCACAGTGACCACAGAGTTCTTCATCAGCCTCCCCTGCTTCCAAAAGCACCTTTCTTCCGCACGATAAGGTTCACATTGCTTCCCCTTTCTCATGAGGACAGCCAACCATTAACCCTTCCATTGGAGCATCTCCAGCCTGTGTCTACAACAGAGATCAGCTGCTCCCCACCCTCACCCCCAACCTGTCCAGACTTGCAGGAGGCCCAGCATCCAGCCAGGATGAGCTAGGCATTCCCACTGCAGCTGGTCCTTTATCCCAACAGTAGCATGACCACTTAGAAGCCGTAAAGAGAATGGCAGAGAGAACCAGGCTGGGCCCCATGCACATCTCGAGAGCAACAAGCACCACTCAGTGGGCACTATGAAATATCTCTACCTCAGAGGGCTGAGTTGCCCCTCGGCCTCCTCCTGCTGCTCCCTGCCCCGAGTGGAGTGCTGCTAGTCACTTCTTTGGGGAAGAGCAGCTGCTCGGCCCTCTTGGCACAGCCACATGGAGAAGCCTGGGCAGCGGCTGGGAGTGTCCGGCCACCACCAGGTACCCAGGCATTTTGGCCCATCTCTCCCTGGACAGGAGGCTGGGCTAGAGCTGGAGGCGGAGCCAGAGGCACTTTGTGGGGCCAAAGAGGATGGAGGAAGCCAAGGAAGGAAGGGCCGGCCTCCCTGGGGAGGTGCCTGCTGGGCGGGCCATTGAAGGCCAGGAGCCAGGAGCTAGGGCTGCAGGACAAAGGGAGCAACAGCTGCCCTCTGAAATCAGAGGAGCCAGCAAAGGTACAGCAGCCAGAGTGGCCTCCACGTGCAGCCACTAAACCAAGCATTCGCTAAATGGGGTTAATGAGCCCCTGGGAAGCCTGACGCTTAGAGCAGGCACACACCCTAAAGCTGCCCCCTACGAGGACATGAGAGAATCTGCAATCACTAGGAGTAAGCTAAGAAAAGTTACTAAGACACCTCCCTGTCAGTTATTGTTGTCCCCAAAGAAGGGAATTCTTAGGATTATTTCTACCACATCAAATTAATTATAATTTTCTGCTATAAAAATTTCATGTATCGGGAACCGCCCAGAGGCAGTAAGAAGAAAACTTACCTTGAGCTGCATCATCCAAGATGAGAATGACGCTTTGCTTCCAGTCTTATTTGGGTAGTTATTTTGTGATCCCCTTGCAGTTATTTTGTGACCCTTTTGCAGTTATTTTGTGATTCATTTGTGTTCCCAGTTCCACGTTCTGTGTCTTCATGGCAGATGTCCACACTGTTTGGCCCTGAGCCGGACTGCCCCGCTGTCCAGCGCTGAGCATTAGTCACACTGTGCTGTGCAAAAATGCTGCCCCGGGATCTCCCTGGACTCGTCTGCTTGCGAGGGGCGGGCCGGCATTCATGTGCGCTGTGTTCACAACTTTTATGAGGATAACGGGTTTTCATTTTTCAGTCAAATGTAACACACCTCAAGGTTGGAACTGTTTAACATGTACACAAAACAGCACCCAGCAGAGGGCTGCCTAGACACAGAGCAGGCGCTCGGCTGTTCTCCAGAGCTAGTGACGTTACGCCCTATTGCCGTGTTGTTTAGAATGACTTGTCTTTATGCTAGGAATGTGCTATACACCAGAACGTAAACTCTCCAAGGACAGACTCCTGCCTTGCTCACTGCTCTATCCCTTGAACCAAGGGCAGGGTTCTACTCAGAGAAGCTGCTCAGTAAATATCTGTTAGATTAACACTATTTTGAATATTCTTGGTAAGTTTTGTACATATATGATAAGCTGCCTAATTGTGAACGGCGTATCACACTCCTGTTGCTGGAAGCATCTCAGATACCATTTTACTCAAGACATAAATTCCTGAACTGAATTTGTATAAATAAAAAAGTGTACTTACACCTAAGTGAATCTGTAATTTGAAGAAGTCTTGATGGAAAGTATTTTTTTAAAACTGGAATCTGTTTGAAAATGCAGTTGACGCTCAAATTCATCTTACATATGCTGGATTTTCATAGCAGTTCACTGGTCTGAGATTTGCCCCAGGAGAAGCAGGTCTGGGGACACTCCCGCCCACTGGATAAGGCACAGTAATTTTGACCAGCACTAATGTTGCTTCACTGACCGACCAGCTACAGAGAGGGGCAAGGCCTCTGGCCAGTGCCATGCAGAGAAGCCATAATTCCACCTGCACATCTATCAGTTAGGTGTGAGTCCATTAATGTGGGGTAGCATGAGGGCAAAGCAGAAGTCAACTGTACATCTTTTTCCCTAGGGCCACCCAAAGGATGTCCATATGAAGACACTTGGAACCCAAGGATTCTGCTGGGCAAGAAGGATGCAGACACCTGGGGGGGAAAGGGCTGGGCCTGCATCTAATGGTTACTCTGAAGCTTAGAAATGTTGCAACAAGTGGACAAATCCATGCTCTTAAGAGCAGTGGGGCATAGTGACTTGAAGAGTATAAACCACGGAATCAGGCTACATGGGTTCAATATTGTCTGGCATTAAGGTGTTCATTGGAGGGAATGCTGCTAAAGCTGAAGCTCCAGTACTTTGGCCACCTCATGCAAAGAGTTGACTCATTGGAAAAGACCCTGATGCTGGGAGGGATTGGGGGCAGGAGGAGAAGGGGACTACAGAGGATGAGATGGCTGGATGGCATCACTGACTCGATGGACGTGAGTCTGAGTGAACTCTGGGAGTTGGTGATGGACAGGGAGGCCTGGCGTGCTGCCATTCATGGGGTCGCAAAGAGTTGGACACGACTGAGCGACTGAACTGAACTGAACTAGCCACATGATGGACAACTGCTTCCCTTCCCTGGGCCTCAGTCTCCTCATCTATAAACAGGGTTAGTAACAATAATCCTAATAGAGATGTCATGGGGATTAAATAAACCCATATGTGTAAGTGATTCTCCAAAGTATTGAGGATACCAAAGATACTTAGGTAGCCTGGATATGCCAAGGTATAGCAAGGATGCTTTTATTTATGTGGGTCATATCCATCAATATTTACCATATTAAAAATGAAAATGAAAATTTGTGATTAGTTATAAATTCATTTAAAATCAATAAGAACATTATTACATATTAACACAATATATGTTTATAAAAATTATGTTTTCCAAGACAAAGAACAATTACTAAGACTTCTACGCTCAACCAAGATATAGTAGCAGAAACCAGACAAAATATGTAGAACAAGAGACAAAATATATGAAACAACTGTTTTCTAGAAACTGAACACCAGGTAGCAAAGGATGGTGATCCATAAGAGACAGTAGAACAGATCAGTGGACAGCGGTTGCCCCAGCTTATTACCTGGAGAGTGCTCCCAAACCCACGCCAGGAGAAGAGGAACCCAAGCAGACCTGAGAGGATTCCCATAGAGAAGGCGTGGAGAGCCCAGGGACACCAAGGCAGCTGCACCTCATGGAGCTGGACCCTGGGGAGGAGAAGGCTGCACAGACAGAGAACTCCGAGGTCAGAGGGTCGCCCTCAGGTATCCAACAGAGTGCTGACAAGCATGTGCATGTGAGAAACAACTCCTTGGGGGAGGAAAAAACACCCAAAAGAGTACACAGCAACAGTGCCTGGCACCCACATAGGCCAAGAGCAATGCCTATTGCCAGCAGCCAGATTGAGACAGCCCAGGATGGAGGAGGGTAAACTACCCAAACTGAACATGGCGAGCTATGCTGACAACAATGCAGAGCCCCCTAGGAGCCTGTAACACGATCAGAAAATTGTAAAATACCGATGCTAGTAGACCGTGATAAGTTACGTATACACAGCTTTTTAGAGCAAGGGCTTAAAAATCTATACGAAGAGATACACCAAAAGGCACTATAGATGAAGCAACATGGAATTCTAAAAAAAATTCAAGGTTACATAGAGAGTCAGGATTAAAAGGAATGATACATACACAATTTGGACATATCTCAAGAGCATTTTTCTGAGTGGGAAAAAAAGCCAGTCTTAAAAGATGACATACTGTGTAATTCATATAACAACTTTGAAATTAAAAATTGCAAATAAAAGCTATGACAAACCTAGACAGCATATTAAAAAGCAGAGACATTACTTTGCCAATGAAGGTCACAGACCTATGGTTTTTCCAGTAGTCATGTATGTATGTAAGAGTTAGATCATAAGGAAAGCTGAGCACCAAACAATTGATGCTTTTGAACTGTGGTGTTACAGAAGACTCTTGAGAGTCCATTGGACTGCAAAGAGATCAACTCAGTCAATCCTGAAGGAAATCAACCCTGAATATTCATTGGAAGGACTGATGCTGAAGCTGAAGCTCCAATACTTTGGACACCTAATGCGAAGAGTCAATTCATTGGAAAAGACCCTGATGCTGGGAAAGATTGAAGGCAGGAAGAGAAGGGGACAACAGAGGATGAGATGGTTGGATGGCATCACCAACTCAGTGGACAGGAGTTTGAGCAAGCTTCAGGAGATGGTGAAGGACAGGGAAGCCTGGCTCACTGCAGTCCATGGGGTCTCAAAGAGTTGGACAGGACTGAGCAACTGAACAATAACAACAAGCATTAGGAATGGTTGGAGAGGGGGTACGTAGAAAGACTAGAGGTCTCTTCAAGAAAATTGGAGATACCAAGGGAACATTTCATGCAAAGATGGGCTCAATAAAGGACAGAAATGGTATGGACCTAACAGAAGCAGAAGATACTAAGAAGAGGTAGCAAGAATACACAGAACAGCTGTATAAAAAAGATCTTCAGGACCCAGATAATCATGATGGTGTGATCACTCACACTCACCTGGAACCAGACATCCTGGAATGTGAAGTCAAGTGGGCCTTAGAAAGCATCACTACCAACAAAGCTAGTGGAGGTGATGGAATTCCAGTTGAGCTATTCCAAATCCTGAAATATGATGCTGTGAAAGTGCTGCACTCAATTTGTCAGCAAATGTGGAAAACTTAGCAGTGGCCACAGGACTGGAAAAGGTCAGTTTTCATTCCAATCCCAAAGAAAGGCAATGCTAAAGAATGCTCAAACTACAGCACAATTGCACGCATCTCACACGCTAGTAAACTAATGCTCAAAATTCTCCAAGCCAGGCTTTAGCAATATGTGAAGCGTGAACTTCCAGATGTTCAAGTTGGTTTTAGAAAAGGCAGAGGAACCAGAGATCAAATTGCCAACATCCGCTGGATCATGGAAAAAGCAAGAGAGTTCCAGGAAAGCATCCATGTCTGCTTTATTGACTATGCCAAAGCCTTTGACTGTGTGGATCACAATAAACTGTGGAAAATTCTGAAAGAGATGGGACTACCAGACCACCTGACCTGCCTTTTGAGAAACCTGTATGCAGGTCAGGAAGCAACAGTTAGAACTGGACATGGAACAACAGACTGGTTCCAATTAGGAAAAGGAGTTCGTCAAGGCTGTATATTGTCACCCTGCTTATTTAACTTCTATGCAGAGTACATCATGAGAGACACTGGGCTGGAGGAAGCACAAGCTGGAATCAAGATTGTCGGGAGAAATATCAATAACCTCAGATATGCCGATGACACCACCCTTATGGCAGAAAGTGAAGAACTAAAGAGCCTCTTGATGAAAGTGAAAGAGGAGAGTGAAAAACTTGGCTTAAAGCTCAACATTCATAAAGCTAAGATCATGGCATCTGGTCCCATCACTTCATGGCAGATAGATGGGGAAGCAGTGGAAATAGTGGCTGACTTTATTTTTGGGGCTCCAAAATCACTGCAGATGGTGATAGCAGCCATGAAATTAAAAGATGCTTGCTCCTTGGAAGGAAGGTTATGACCAACCTAGACAGCATATTGAATAGCAGAGGCATTACTTTGTCAATAAAGGTCCATCTAGTCAAGGCTGTGGTTTTTCCAGTGGTCATGTATGGATGTGAGAGTTGGACTATAAAGAAAGCTGAGCACCAAAGAATTGACGCTTTTGAACTGTGGTGTTGGAGAAGACTCTTGAGAGTCCCTTGGACTGCAAGGAGATCCAACCAGTCCATCCTAAAGGAGATCAGTCCTGGGTGTTCACTGGAAGCACTGATGTTGAAGCTGAAACTCCAATACTTTGGCCACCTGATGTGAAGAGCTGACTCATTTGAAAAGACCCTGATGCTGGGAAAGATTGAGGACAGGAGGAGAAGGGGACAACAGAGGATGAGATGGCTAGATGGCATCACTGACTCGATGGACGTGAGTCTGAGTGAACTCTGGGAGTTGGTGATGGACAGGGAGGCCTGGCGTGCTGCGGTTCATGGGGTCACAAAGAGTCAGACACGACTGAGCGACTGAGGTGTGACTATAAAGGAGTTTTCTGATCAATTAGCATGAGTTGTGTCTCCATTTATCTAGATTTTATTTAATTTCATTCAACAATGTTTATCGTTTTCAGTGAACAAGTCTTGTGCTTCTTTAGTTTATTCCCAAGTATTTAATTCTTTTGGATGTGATTGCAAATGCAATTGCCTTTTAATTTCCTTTTCAGATATTTCATTGTTAGTGTATAGAAATACAATTAAAATTTGTATACTGATCTTGTATCCTATAAACTTGTGTTTTAACCCTCAAAATTTCATAGGGGATTTCTTAAGTTTTTCCACATATTAGATGTCATCTGCAAATAGTGAAAGTTTTACTTCTTCCCTTCCAATCTTGATGCTTTTTATTTTTCTTGCCTATTTTCTTTGACTGGAACCTCCAGTACACTGCTGAATAGAAAATTTGTTCTTGCTATTAGCCTGAAAGTATACTCTTTCTCCATGAAATATATTAGCTCATATAAGCTAATATAAACCTCCTTTATCATGTTGAGCAATTTCTGTGCCATCTTTAGCTGTTTATGTTATCATGGAGGGGTGGTTGGATTTTGTCAAATGCTTTTATCTATTGAACAGATTATGTCATTTTTGTTTTTATTCTATTAATGTGATGCGTTACATTGATGTTCATATTTTATTCCAAGCTTACATTCCTGGGATAAATTCTACTTAATTATGGTGTGTAATCCACTGTACATGTTCCTGGATTTGGTTTGTTCATAATCAATTGAGAATTTGTTTATATGCTTAGTTGTGTCCAGCTCTTTGTGACCCCATGGACTATATGGCCCATGGAATTCTCTAGACCAGAATACTGGAGCGGGTGGCTTTTCCCTTCTCCAGGGAATCTTCCCAGCCCAGGGATCAAACCCGGGTCTGCTACATTGCAGGTGGATTCTTTACAGAGATACCAGGGAAGCCCTTGTATATTCACGAGATGTTGGCCCATAGTTTTCTTTGTGCTGTCTTTCTCTGGTGTTGGTACCAAGTACCTGATCTTGTAGTAGAAACTGGGAAGTGTTCCTTCCTCTTTTATTTTTGGAAAAGCTTGCAAAGGATTTGATGCTAAGTCTTCTTTAAACATTTGGTAGAATTCCCCTGTAAGACTTCTGGTCCTGGGTTTTCCTTTGTGGGTAGCTTATTTGTTTATTTTTTTTTTTTTTTTTTTTGCCATATAACAGCTTTTTTGAGATAAAATTCACATGCCATAAAGTTCATCCACTTAAAATGTACAGTTCAATGATTTATACTATACTATTCAGAGCTGTGCAGCCATCACCACAGCCACTTTTTTAAAATTTATTTATTTTAATTTTTAATTTTGGGCTCCACTGTGTAGCATATGGGATCTTAGTTCCCCAACCAGGAATGGAAATTATGCCCCCTGCTTTGGAAGCATGGAGTTTTAACCACTGGACCAATAAGGAAGTCCCCATGACCAATATTAGAACATTTTATCACCTCAAAAAGAAATCCCAAAGATAGGAGGAAATAACCTGTAAAGACACTTGGGACTATGACATCTGGATGAAGAAAATTCATTGATTAATCACAGATCTCAGCTCCTCCTTATCATTCTCTGATACAAATAGGTATTGTCTAAAATCAACCTGTGCATAATGAGAACCTATTCTATGGCACAGGGAACCCAACCCAGTGCTCTGTGGTGACCTAAATGGGAAGGAAATTTTAAAAAAGGGGATATATGTATACATCTGGAGAAGGCGATGGCGACCCACTCCAGTGCTCTCACCTGAAGAATCCAACGGACGCAGGAGCCTGGTGGGCTGCAGTCCATGGGGTCGCGAAGAGTCGGACACGACTGAAGCGACTTAGCAGCAGCAGCATGTATACATGTGGCTGATTCACTTTGTTGTCCAGCAGAAAATAACACAAAATTGTAAAGCAATTATATTCCATTAAATTAATAATAATAAATAAAATCAGCCTACTCATACTTCTTAGAAAAACAGAAACTGCACACACTTTAGCAGTCACCCCCTTATCTCCTCTACCACTCCCCACCCCCTGGCAAACACTAATCTGACTTCTGTCTCTATGGACTTCCTATTCTCAATACTTCGCACAATTTACGGTCTCTGGGACTGTCTTCTTTCACTGAGCACGATGTTTTTAGTGCTCACCTCTGTTTAGCAGATGTCAGTACTTCATTTCTTTTTGCTCTATCAACTGAATGGATAAACCATCTTTTATTTATCCATTTTTATTTATTTATCTATTCATTATTTAATAAGTTGTTGCCACTTTTTGACTATTGTGAAGAGTGCTGCTATGAACATTCAGGTACAAGTTTTTGTTTGAACATATGTTTTCAGTTCTTTGGGGCATGTATTTAAGAGTGGAATTGCTGGGTCATAGGGCAACTTCATGGATTACATCCTTGTCATGGCAAAGGGCCTTGTGTAACTCAGTGAAGCTATGAGCCACGCAGTGCAGGGCCACCCAAGACGCACAGGTCATAGTGGAGAGTTCTGACAAAATCCAGTCCACTGGAAGAGGGAATGGCAAACCGCTCCAGTATCTTGTCATAAGAATCCCATGAACAGTATGAAAAGGCAAAAAGATATGGCACCAGAAGATGAGCCCCCACGTAAGAAGGTTTCCAATATATTACTGGGGAAGAATGGAGGGCAATTACAAAGGGCTCCAGAAAGAATGAAGCAGAGGGGCCAAAGCGGAAACAATGCTCAGTTGTGGATGTGTCTGATGATGAAGGTAAAATCTGATGCTGTAAAGAACAATACTGCATAAGGTCCTGGAATGTTAGGCCCATGAATCAAGGTAAATGGGACACGGTCAAGCAGGAGATGGCAAGAGTGAACATTGATGCCTTCGGAATCGGTGAGCTAAAATGGACAGTAATGGGAGAATTTAATTCAGGTGATCATTATATCTACTACTGTGGGCAAGAATCCCTTAGAAGAAATGGAGTAGCCCTGATAGTCAACAAAAGTCTGAAATGCAGTACTTGGAGGCAGTCTCAAAAACGATGGAATGATCTTGGTTCATTTCAAAGGCAAACCACTTAACATCACAGTAATCCAAGCCCAGGCCCCAACCACTGATGCTGAAGAACTGAAGTTCACTGGTTCTATGAGACCTATAAAACCTTCTAGAACTAAAACCAAAGAAAGATGGCCTTTTCATCATTGGGGACTGGAATGCAAAGTAGAAGTCAGGAGACACCTGGAGTAACAGGCAAGTTTGGCCTTGGAGTACAGAAGGAAGCAGGGCAAAGGCTAACAGAGTTGTGTCTTAGCAAACACCCTTTTCCAACAACACAAGAGACGACTTTACACCCGACATCACCAAATGGTCAATAATGAAATCAGATTAATTATGTTCTTTGCAGCTGAAGATGGAGAAGCTCTATACAGTCAGCAAGAAGGAAACCTGGCTCAGATCATCAGCTCCTTACTGTAAAACTCAGACTTAAATTGAAGAAAGCAGGGGAAACCACTAGGCCATTCAGATATGACTTAAATCAAATTATACAGGGGAGGTGATAAATAGATTCAAGGGATTAGGCCTGGTAGACAGGGTGCCTGAAGAACTATGGACAGAGGTTCATAACATTGTACAGGAGGCAGTGACCAAAACCATCCTAAAGCAAAAGAAACGCAAGAAGGCATTTGTTGTCTCCTCAGTGGCTGTCTGAGGAGGCCTTTCAAATATCTGAGGAAAGAAGAGAAGCAAAAAGCAAGGGGAAAAGGGAAAGATATACCTGACTGAATGCAGAGTTCCAGAGAACAGCAAGGAGAGATAAGAGAGCCTTCTTAAATGAAAAATCCAAAGAAGTAAAGGAAAACAATAGAACTGAAAAGACTAGAGATGTCCAATAAAACTGGAGAAATCAAGGGAACATTTGATGCAAGAATGGGCATAATAAAGGACAGAAATTATAAGGACCTAATAGAGGCAAAAAGAGATTAAGAAGAGGTGGCAAGAATACACAGAAGAATTATACAAAAAAGGTCTTAATGATCAGGATACCCAAGAGGGTATGGTTATCCACCTAGAGCCAGATATCCTGGAGAGTGAAGTCAACTGGGCTTTAGGAAGCGTTACTACAAACAAAGCTAGTGAAGGTGATGGAATTCCGGATGAGCTATTTAAAATCCTAAAAGATGATGCTATTAAATAAAGCTCTATACTCAATATGTCTGCAAATTTGGAAAACTCAGCAGTGGCCACAAGGACTGGAAAAGGTCCATTTTCATTCCAATCCCAAAGAAAGGGAGTGCCAAAGAATGTTAAAACTACCATACAATTGCTCTCATTTCGCATGCTAGTAAGATCATGCTCAAAATCCTTCAAGCTCGGCTTCAGCAGTACATGAACCATAAACTTCCAGATGTACAAACTGGATATAGAAAAGGCAGAGGAATCAAAGATCAAATTGCCAAAATTCCTTGGATTATGGAGAAAGCAAAGGAGTTCCAGAAAAACATCTACTTCTGCTTCATTGACTACACTAAAGCCTTTGACTGTGTGGATCACAATAAACTGTAGAAAATTCTAAAAGAGATAGGAGTACCAGACTACCTTATCTGTCTCTTGAGAAACCTGTATGCCAGTCAAGAAGCAACAGTTAGAACCAGATATGAAACAACAGACTGGTTCCAAATTGGGAAAGGAGTAAGACTAGGCTGTACATTGTCACCCTACTTATTTAACTTACATGCAGAGTACATCATAGGGAATGTCGGACTGAATGAATCACAAGCTGGAATCAAGATTGCCAGCAGAAATATCAACCACCTCAGATATGCAGATGATACCACTCTAATGGCAGGGGAAGAGGAACTAAAGAGCCACCTGATGTCAGTGAAAGAGCAGAGTGAAAAAGCTGGCTTAAAGCTCAACATTCAGAAAATGAAGATCATGGCATCCAGTCCCACCACTTCATGGGAAATAGATGGGGAAACAGTGGAAACAGTGTCAGACTTTATTTTTCTGGGCTCCAAAATCACTGCAGATGGTGACTGCAGCCATGAAATTAAAAGACACTTGCTCCTTGGAAGGAAAGCTATGACAAACCTAAAAAGTGTATTAAAAAGTAGAGATGCTACTTTGCCAACAAAGGTCCATCTAGTCAAAGCTATGGTTTTTCCAGTGGTCAGATACAGACAGATGTGAGAGTTGGACCATAAAGAAGGATGGGTGCCAAAGAACTGATGCTTTTGAATTGTAGTGTTGGACTCTTGAGAGTCCCTTGGACTGCAAGGAGATCCTAAAGAAAATCCTAAAGAAATCAACCCTGAATATTCATTAGGAGGACTGATGTTGAAGCTGAAGCTTCAATACTTTTGCCACTTGATGCAAAGAGCCAAATCATTGGAAAAGACCCTGATTCTGGGAAAGAGTAAAGGCAAAAGGAGAAGAAGAGGGCAGAGGATGAGGTAGTTAGACAGCATCACCAACTCAATGGACATGAATTCGAGCAAACTCCCAGAGATAGTGGAAGACAAAGGAACATAGTGTGCTGTAGTTCATAGGGTCACAAAGTCAGACAAGACTTAGTGACTGATAACAACAATCTGCGGGAAGTGGCATCTCCTGGGTTTTTTTTTTTTTAATATTTACTTATTTATTTGGTTGCATAGGGTCTTAGTTGTGGCGTGTGAGTTCTTCATTGCAGCATGTGGGTTCAGATGTTGCAGTACCCTGGCTTAGTTGCTCCTTGGCATGTGACATCAGTTTCCTGCCCAGGGATCAAACCCATGTCCCCTGCATTGCAAATCTGCAGCCAGATTCCCAATGACTGGACCACCAAGAAAGTCTCTCATTGTGATTTTAATTTGCATTTTCCTGATGATGAGCATCTTTTCATGAAATTATTGGTCATTCATATACCTTCTTTAGAGAGATATCTACCCAAACACTTCATTCATTCTAAGATTGGACTATTTGTCTAAGTGTTCTTCATATAGTCTAGACACAAGTCCCTTATCATTTTTTCTCTTGTTACTTGTGCACTTTAGGTGTTATAGCCAAGAACCATTGTGCAATCCAAGCTCAAGAAGATTTACACCTATGTTTTCTTCTAAGAAAAGTTTTAAAGTTTGATTCTAAGAAAACTTTAAAGTTTTAGTTCTTACATTTAAGTCCTTTATCCATCTTGAGTTACATTTTATATGTGGTATAACAGGGGTCCAACTACATTCTTCTGCTGTCAGACATCTGGTGGTCCCAGGACCATTTGTTGAAAAAACTCTTTATTTTCCCCATCGAATTATCTTGGCATCTTTGCTGAAAATCACCTGACCACAAAGGTATGAGTTTATTTCTGGGTTCTTAGTTCTGGTCCATTGATGTGTCTTGTCTTTATGCCAGTAACATACTCTTAATTACTGTAGCTTCACAGTAAATTCTGAAATTTGGAAGTGTGAATCTTCCAATGTTGTTCTTCTTTTTCTAGGTTATTTTGATTATTCTGGGCCTCAGATTTCCATATAAATTTTAGAATCAGCTTTGTCAATTTTGGTAAACTAATCAGCTCTTATTTTGACAGGAACTGCATTGAATCTATAGATCAATTTGGGCAATATTGCCATTTTAACAATATTAGGTCTTCTAATCCATGAATGCAGATGTCTTTCCATTTATTTAGATATTATTTCAGTGAAGTTTTGTAGTTTTCCATGTATCTTGCACTTTGGTTAAATTTATTCCAAAGTATTTTTGTGCTATTTTAAATGTAATTGTTGGGTAACAATTTACAGATTGTTTCTTGCTAGTTTATAGAAACACAGTTGATTTTGGATAGGAAGGCCATATTTAGCAAACAAAAAACAGGAGCTAAACCAAATTTGAATTTCAGACAAACAACAAACAATTCTTTTAGTATAAGTATGCCCCAAATATTGCATGGAATATACTTATTCCAAAACACTAATTATTGCTTATCTGACATTCAAATCCAGCATCCAGAGCATTGCATATTTCATCTGGAGGCAACCCTGCATCTGGCAAAATGAACCAGGAGGCTCTGGACAGGGCACTGAGGCCCAGCTGAAGATGGGGAAGTTATGAGAGACTATGAGAGTGGAAAATTAAACCCCCAGTGCCTTCCCCCTCTCTGCTCCCAGAACCCTGGTTGGCGGGTCTGCACCTTATCCACATCATGTCCACTAAAAGATTCCAGGGGAAAAAAAAATGAGAAAACTTGCACAAGGAATCTGCCATCAGAATGGCTTCAGACTTCTCAACAGCACTGGAGACAAGTGGGACATTTTGAGGAAAAAGGATACCCAAACTGAATTTCTGTACAGCAACCAAACTTCACACAGGGTAAAAGCAGAATAAAGACACTGCAGTCACACAGGGCCCCAGGGGCACAGCCTTAGGATGCTCTGGAGGAAGTGAAGTGTCCACCCAAACCAGGGAACCAACCAGGAAAGAGGAAGATGAGTGTCTGAGAAAGGAGACAGGAAGGGCCCTCCCAGGTGAGGAGCAGCCCCAGGAGGGCCCGTCGGGGGCAGGCCTGGAGGGCACCCGTCCAAAGGAGCAAGAGGGAAATCTAAAGAAACAAGCAGAAACACTTAAGAGATGATCTGATTTTATCATACTGTATGGAGAGGTCTGATAGAACCTGTCATAGAACACGGGGATGACTTAGCATTTACAAAGCACTTACAAAATCAAACAAGTGAAAATATATGAACTGTTACTATAAAAGAAGAAAAGAGCTGGGCTTCTCTCTGGTTCTCTCTCTCCAGAAGGTTCTGCCGGTTCCCCCAGCTCTGGGTACCCGGCAAAGAATTAAAAAAAAAAAAAGAAGAAGAAGAAAAGAGTCTTAGGAGAGAGGTGGCATCAGAACACACTGTTATGCTTAGCTGTGAGTAGTATGTATACAGTCCTTATGAGATCCGCACTGAACGGAATAATTACCAAAACTGTTACACAGCTACACTGGGATTGTGATGGGATCGGGGAAGGGATGTGTGGGGAAGTGTAAGAAAGAACCTGATCTGCAATGACAGGAACTCAGAAAGTGTCTAATGTTGTAAATCAAGAGTTATGAGCATGTTATATGGAGATAAACACCAGAAGAAAAAGTTAAACGAGTTGATAATGGTTGCCTTTGAGAGGTCCAGTGTGGAGTGAGGGCATGGGATTGCCTTTCATTTTAAGACGTGGTGTTTTCAAATCTGTACATGTATTACTGCCATAAAAATAAAGTCACTACCTTACACATTAATCAAAAACTAACTCAAGATGGATCATAGACTTAAATGTAAGTGCTAATACTATACAAGTTCTAGAACCAAACATCAGAAAAAATTGGGGGGACCTTGTATTAGACAAAGGTTTCTGAGATGTGATACCAAAAGCACAATCCATTAAAAAAAAAAAAAAACTTGACAAATGCTTTTCAAGACACTGTTGGGACTTACCTGGCAGTACAGCCAGTGATTAAGACTCTGAGCTTCTGACGCAGGAGGTGAGGGTTCAGTTCCTGGTTGGAGAAAATTCCACATACTGTGTAGTGCAGCCTTTAAAAAAGGACACTGTTTAGAGAGTAAAAAGGCAAGCCAAAGACTAGGAGAATATAACTATAATATTACAGATCTGATAAAGGATCTTTAGCTGGAACTTATAAAGAACTCTCAAAACTCAGCAATAAGAAAATTCAAACAACTCCCTTTTCTAAAGATTGTTTTTAAAATAATTTTATTTATTTATTTATTCGTACCAGGTCTTTGTTGCTATGCCGGTTTTTCTCCAGATGCGGCAACTGGGGCTACTCTCTAGGTGCCGGGCACTGGTTTCTCCACGCGGCGGCTTCTCTTGTTGAGCAGCACAGGCTCTGTGGCACAGGGCTTCAGTTGCTGTAGCACATGGGCTCAGTCGTTGCGGCTCCTGGGCTCTGGAGCTCGGGCGGAATAGTTGTGGGCTTAGTTGCTCCTTGGCATGTGGGAGCTTCCAGATCAGGGATCGAACTGCGTTGGCAGGCAGACTCCTTACCACTGAGCCACCAGGGGAGCCCCCCTATTTTTAAACAGGAAAATATTTTTAAAGACATATTGGATGGCACATATGCACATGAAAAGAGTCTCAATATCGTTAGTCATTAGGAAAAGATAATTTAAAACCACAATAAAATACCACACTAGAATGACTAAAAAAAGTGTTTTTTTTTTGGCTGCATTGCAAGGCTTGTGTGATCCTAGTTCCCTATCCAGGAATCGAACTTGGAACCACGACAGTGAAAGCTGTGAGTGCTAACCACTGGACAACCAGGGAATTCTCAAGAGTGACTATATTTTTTATAAGAAATTGACATGACCAACTGCTGATGAGGATGCAGAGCAACATCAGTGGTGGGGTCACGAAAGGAAAACAATTTCGCAGTGAAGCCTATGACCCAGCAATCTCACTCCCAGAAATTTACCCAAGAAAAGCGAAAACTTAGTTTCCTTCAACTTGCACACAAATGTTTAAAGTGGTTTTTCTCATAATTACCCAAAGCCTGAAGCACTCCAAATGTCCTTCACTTGGACAATGAAGCGCTACTCTGCCCTGAAGAGGTTTGAACTATGGAGATTGCTACAACATGGATGAATCTCAAAGGCATTGCCCTGAGTGGAAGGAGCCAGTGACAAAGCCTACACACTACATGATTCCATTTATATGACTTAATAGATAATATAAAACTGTGGGGAACAGAAAACATATCCGTGGCTGACAGGAGCTGAGAGTAGGGGAGGGGCCAGCCACAAAGGGAAGTAGGGATGATGAGACTTCTGTGTCTGGATTGCGGTGGTGGCCACAGGACTGTATAGATTTGTCAAAATTTGCAGAACTGGGGGAGGTCTCGAAACTGGGAGCCACACAGGAAGTCTGTGAAGGCACTGAGGGCCTCTGTCTTGGTCTTGGATGTGATCACCCAAGTCCAGACACATGCACACATCTTTCATGCTGTATATGTTACTTAGGGTAAGCTATACCTGCCTCGGCCTCCTTTGCAGCTATGTGTGACAATGGATTGACTTCTGGCCTGCATACGTGGAAGTTGCCTGTGCAATTTCTAGAGAGGGTCTTTAAAGGAAGGAAGGAGTCTTCCCCTTCCTTCATCCTGCTGGCTGGAATGCAGATACATTCTACATTCTGCTGGCACTTGAGCAGCCATATTGGACGACGAGGAGTCATGTGTGGCAGAGCAATAACATAGAAAGAGCCTGGGTTTCTGAGACCATGAAGCCTGGCAGCAGCCCTGGAATGGCTACTTCCGGACTCCTTGAAAGTGACAGAAATGAAGTGCCTGAGCTGTAATTTAGGGCTTTCTATAACAAGCAGCCAAACCTAATAATAAGTGATACAAACGCCACGGAGGACAAGTGAGCAACAGACAGGAGAGCTGTGAAGTCTATGGAGGGTGGACTGGACAGGGCCATCCAGGAGGAAGGAAGGGCAGTTACTGAGCGATGCATTTGTTCTGGCAGAGGACACTGTGCCCAACAAGGGCAGTGATGATGGGGGACAGGCCAGAAGACATTGAGGGGGGCGGTACTGAATGTGGACATAACCACAACAGAGCAATAAGAGGGGCTCAAATTTCTGAGCCTTTTCCCCTCTTGGTGCCTTGTCTAGTTTCACTGGCTCACAGAAGGCCACGGGCAGAGGCCTCACGCCCCGCACTTCAGAGCAGAGCTCCTGGTCACAGAAGGCCACGGGCAGAGGCCTCACGCCCCGCACTTCAGAGCAGAGCTCCTGGGAAGAAATGGCCCTGTAAACACCTCAGTTCTATGTGCCAAATGCAGAGACGCCAGAGACGCCAGATGGGGGTGGGTTTTTAAATTACTAATTCAGGAGATTGCTTAGCAGGCCAGTGGTTAGGACTCCAAGCTTTCACTGCCATGGCCAGGTTCAATCCCTGGTTGTGGAACTAAGATCCCACAAGTCATGTGTCCCAGCCAAACAAACAAAAACACTTCAAAAATTACTCATTCAGTCTCTTTGTTTGACATGCATCTATCCAGATTTTCGATATTTCCTTGAGTCAGTTTCAGTAATTTGTGTTTCTATGAATTTGTCTGTTTCATCTGGATTATCTAATTTATAGGCATAAAACTGTTCATAATACTCTCTTATAATCCTTTTATTTCTGTAAACTTGATAGTGATTCTTTTCTCTCATTTCAGATTTTAGTTATGTGTGTGTGGTTTTTTTTTTTTTTTTTGTCAGTTTGGGTAGAGGTCTACCAGTTTTGTTGATCTCTTCAAAGAACCGACTTTTATTGAACTGATTTTTCCCCCATTCTGTATTTATTTCCATTCTCCTATTTTGTTTGCTTCCTTCTGCTTGCATTGGGTTTAGTTTGCTCATGTTTCTAATTTCATAAGGTGAGAAGTTAGGTTACTGATTTGAGATCTTTCTTCTTTTTTAATATATAATTTGACAGGTATAAATTTCCCTCTCAGAAAACTAAGATCATGGCATCTGGTCCCATCACTTCTTGGCAAATAGATGGGGAAGCAATGGAAACGGTGAGAGACTTTATTTTTGTGCGCTCCAAAATCCCTGCAGGTGGTGACTGCAGCCATGAAATTACAACACGTTTGCTCCTTGGAAGAAAAGCTATGACCAACCTAGACAGCATATTAAAAAGCAGAGACATTACTTTGCCAACAAAGGTCCGCCTAGTCAAAGCTATGGTTTTTCCAGTAGTCATGTATGGATGTGAGAGTTGGACTGTGAAGAAAGCTAAGCGCCAAAGAGTTGATGCTTTTGAACTGTGGTGTTGGGAGAAAAGACTTGAGAGTCCCTTGGACTGGAAGGAAATCCAACCAGTCCATTCTAAAGGAAATGTCCTGAATATTCATTGGAAGGACTGACACTGAAGCTGAAGCTCCAGTACTTTGGCCACCTGCTGTGAAGAACTGACTCATTTGAAAAGACCCTGATGCTGGGAAAGATTGAAGGCGGGAGGAGAAGGGGATGACGGAGGATGAGATGGTTGGATGGCATCATCGACTCAATGGACATGAGCTTGAGTGAACTCCAGGAGTTGGTGATGGACAGGGAGGCCTGGCGTGCTGCAGTCCATGGGGTCACAAAGAGTCAGACACAACTGAATGACTGAACTGACTGAAATTTCCCTCTGAGGACCACTTTTTCTTCATCCTACAAGTTTTTGCTTATTTCTCTTCATTTTCATTCATCTCAACATATTTTCTAGTTTCCTTTGTGATTTATTCTTTGACCCTTTTGTTTTTTAGGACTATGTTTATTTACTCATATTTGTAAATTTCCCAAATTTCCTTCTCTTATTGAGTTCTCATTTCATTCCATGTGGTTAGAGAACCTATTTTGTATGATATCAGTCACCTTACATGTTTTGAGATGTGTTTTATTGGCCTAGCATATGATCTGTCCTGGAGAATGTTACATGTGCTCATGCAAAGAATGTATGTTTTGCTGCTTTTGGGTTGAGTGGTCTATAGATGTCTCCTTCCCTTCTCCGTTATTATTGTTATACATATTGTTGTTCAGTCACTCCAGTCGTGTCCAACTCTTTGCGACCCCAAGGACTGCAGCACACCAGGCTTTCCTGTCCTTCACCATCCCTGTGAGTTTGCTCAAAATCATGTCCATTGAGTCAGTGATGCCATCCAGCCATCTCATCCTCTGTCCCCTTCTACTCCTGCCATCAATCTTTCCCAGCATCAGAGTCTCTTCCAGTGAGTCAGCTCTTCTCATCAGGTGGCCAAAGTATTGGAGCTTCAGCTTCAGCATCAGTCCTTCCAATGAATATTCAGGGTCGATTTTCTTTAGGATTGACTAGTTTGATCTCCATGCTGTCCAGGGGACTCTCAAGAGTCATCTTCAACACCACAGTTCGAAAACATCAATTCTTCACCACTCAGCCTTCTTTATGGTCCAACTCTCACAGCCATATATGACTACTGGAAAATCCATAGCTTTGACTAAACTGACCTTTGTTGGCAAAGTAATGTCTCTGCTTTTTAATACGCTGTCTAGGTTTGTCATAGCTTTTCTTCCAAGGAGCAAGCCTTTTAATTTCATGGCTGTAGTCACCATCCACAGTGATTTTGGAGCCCAAGAAAATAAAGTCTGACACTGTTTCCATTGCTTCCAATCTATTTGCCATGAAGTGATGGGACCGGATGCCATGATCTTTGTTCATATATATATATATATGGAAACTATATATATTACCTCCATGTATATTATAAACCCAACAATACATTCTTATAGGCCTACTTTACATAATCTTCTATCTTGAAGAACCTGTGAGACAAAAGTGGAACGATTATATATTTATAGAGTTTGTTACACTAAATTTCTTTATCATGTCTGATTCTTCTGGTGGATGTGAGTTATCACTACCTTACCCCAAAACAGCTTTGCTCCCACCCTCCTCCTTTGTACTGTTATTGTCAGATAACATTTTGATAAAATGTTGACACATATTATGTTTCTATAAGTGAAAATCCTAACAATGCAGTTATATGCACACATCCTAGATACTTATTTTTTAAACAAGAGAATAAAGGAGGGGAAATGTGCAATCACACTGTCTTTTGTAATTATGCATCTTCACCAACACTTTTTTTTTTTCATATAGATTTGAATTACTCTCTTGTGTCATGTGCTTTTAGCCTGAAGAACTTATTTTAGCATTGTAAGTCAGGCCTGCTAGCAATGTATCTTCTCAGCTTCCCTTTATTTTGAAATGTCTTTATTTTTGAAAAATAATTTTGCTGAATATAGAATTCTTGGTTGACAGGTTTTTAAAGCACTGCTGGCCTCCAGTGTTTCTGATGGGATGTCAGCTGTTAATCTTATATGTAATGAACTGTTTTCCTCTTACTGCTTTTTAAGATTTTCTCTTTATATTTGACTTTCAGTGCTGTGTGATATATTTCAGTGTGAATCTCTTTATATTTATCCTAGTGGAAGTTCATCATGCTTCTTGGACATATAATTTCTACCAACAAATTTGGGAAAATTTCAGCCAAGACTCCTAATAATTTTATGCCCCCTTTTCTCCATTATGCATATGTTGGTGCACTTAATAGTGTCTCACATTTTCTTTGTGGCTCTGATTATTTTTCTTCCTCTTTCAGATTACATAATCTCTATTGAATTTGTCTTCAAGTTCACTGGTTCTTTCTTCTGCCAACTCAAATTTGTAGAAATCCCCAATGAATTTTTTCATTTTGATTATTGTACCAGAATTTTCCAGAATTTTTTAAAAATAACTTCTCCTGCTTGATATTCTCTATCTTATGAAGCGATGTCATTGAGTGTTTTTGTTTTCTGTCACAAGGTGAGGTTTGCAGGATCTTAGTCCCCCAACCAGGGACTGAATCTGGTCCATGGCAGTGAAAGCACTGAGAACTAACCATTTATTCCCAAGTTTTCTTTTAATTTTTTCTAAGATGTATTTATTTTTGGCTGTGCTGGTTCTTTGTTGCAGTGAGCAACGGTTACTCTTCACTGCAGCGCAAGGGCTTCTTACGGCAGTGACTTCTCTTGTTCCCAAGCATGGGCTTAGTTGTCCCATGGCATGTGGGATCTTCCCAGACTCACATCCCCTGATTGGCAGGCATATTTCTTAACCACTAGACCACCAGGGAAGATCTTTTTAAAATTCTTTGAATGTGATTTCCTTTAGTTCTTTGAGAATGTTTATAATGGCCGCTTCTTGTGTGGGTCGTGCATTATTGTTTTTTGTGTGTCAAATTGATTTTGTTGAAAACTGGATGTTTTAGATATCATGCAACCCTGGACACTATTCTCTTTATCCCTCAGGAACTGATGTTCACTTGGTCATTTATCTGTTCAGTGACTTGCTAAACCAACTCTGTAAGGTCTATTTCCCCTGCAGTGTAAAACTTCTCAAGTCCCTACTCAGATTTTGTTTTGCTTTTATATTTTAATCTGGCTTCCCAGGGGTCACCCCTGAGTCAGCATAAACCACTTATTGGTCAAAGGTGGTACTTAAGCCCCCTTGAACAGTAAATATTTTTACACTTTACCATTGGATGTATGGTTTGGATGCTGCTGTTACAGTTTGAGAATTTTTTTCTTGGCCTACGTTCAGCCAGGGACTGGTAGCTTGGACTGTCCCTCTCTTACCCCCTGAAGAATGTTCAGCTTTGGCCATGCAGTCTTCCAAACTCCTTTATGTTAAATCTTGACTTCCTAGGCACTGCCTCTGCATTCGAGTAGCTTACTGTACAACAACTACCATTGTTTCAGAACTTCTGCTTAAGGCCCTCATGCCAGTGAGGCTTCCACATTTTGCTTAGTTTTTGTGCAGACTAGAAAGTGTTTCCAAGTCTGCTCACATCCTTTTGTGATTGCTCCTAAGTGGTTTCACTCTAAGCCTAATATTTGTATAACAGAATTCCTGACACCCATGATTGACTGTAATCCCAGAAGCATTTTTCTTGGTTGTCTCTTTCCTTGGTTTTCTCTATCATATATCTGGCTGCTCTGCCATTTTGCTTATTGCTATTAATGGAGAGTGAAAAAGTTGGCTTAAAGCTCAACATTCAGAAAACGAAGATCATGGCCTCCGGTCCCACCACTTCATGGGAAATAGATGGGGAAACAGTGGAAACAGTGTCAGACTTTATTTTTCTGGGCTCCAAAATCACTACAGATGGTGACTGCAGCCATGAAATTAAAAGACACTTACTCCTTGGAAGGAAAGTTATGACCAACCTAGATAGCATATTCAAAAGCAGAGACATTACTTTGCCAACAAAGGTTTGTCTAGTCAAGGCTATGGTTTTTCCAGTGGTCGTGTATGGATGTGAGAGTTGGACTGTGAAGAAGGCTGAGTGCCGAAGAATTGATGCTTTTGAACTGTGGTGTTGGAGAAGACTCTTGAGAGTCCCTTGGACTGCAAGGAGATCCAACCAGTCCATTCTGAAGGAGATCAGCCCTGGGATTTCTTTGGAAGGAATGATGCTAAAGCTGAAACTCCAGTACTTGGGCCACCTCATGCAAAGAGTTGACTCACTTGAAAAGACTCTGATGCTGGGAGGGATTGGGGGCAGGAGGAAAAGGGGACGACAGAGGATGAGATGGCTGGATGGCATCACTGACTCGATGGACGTGAGTCTGAGTGAACTCCGGGAGTTTGTGACGGACAGGGAGGCCTGGCGTGCTGCGATTCATGGGGTTGCAAAGAGTCAGACACGACTGAGCGACTGATCTGATCTGATTAGTATCATGGAGCTATGAGTCCCCACTTAATTTGTTTTAACCAAAATCGCCCTTGTTTTCAACAGCACTCTTAACGTGGGATCTTCCACCCTCTGCTCTGAATAAAATCAGTCCCCTCAGACAAAGCAGGGAGTTCTTATTGCTTACAGACTGACTCTCCCCTGGACAGAATCTCTGCACCATTTCACAGGATCTAGGCTTAGGGACAGCAACCCACTTATCTTAGAATCAACACATCTTCTATAAAAGTGGGTTCCTGGTCTTCTTGGGTTGCCCCTCTTGGTATGGAATCTCTCCCCTATAAGCAATTTTGAGTGTGCACTGGGAGTGGGGAATGAGGTCCCAGGATTCTCAACCTGCTCATCTAGAGTAGATCTTCTGATCCACAGGTAGAGTCTGGGGGCATCCTTCTGCTTCCTGGTTGCACCAAATATGGTGCCTGAAGTAGAGTTTCTATAAGATGGAGTTGGCAGGGGAGGGAGTGTGTTTTAGCTCAGTTGCCAAAGAAATCTTGGTGAGATTTAGGTTTTCTTGAATGAATGTTTCTGTTTGCTGTATGCCCTTAGGACAATTTCCAGAGACTTTTGTTTTTAATAGTTTTTCCAGTTAAATGGTTGTTGGGGAAAGTCTACCTGCCTTCACTCCAACATTCTGGAAATAGATTCACTTCTGTGCTTTTTTTATTGACTTTGCATCCAGCAATATTGAATGCATAGGCTTTATTGGTCTCTCAGTATGTACTTCTCTAGTCAAAGCTGCCTGATAACCTAACCTGAGGGTATGCTCTAGTAGTTTTTAGTACGTAATTTTAAAAGCTGGGAGAAATAAGATTTGTCTTTCAAATATTTAAATCGTTCAGTTCCTTTAAGTTCTAATAACTTGTTGGTCTGAAAGTAATAATGCAACTTAACTGGCACTATTGGAAAATGTTCTACAGTGTAAGTGAGTGAAAGTCACTTAGTCATGTCCGACTCTGGAATCCTCCAGGCCAGAATACTGGAGTGGGTAGCCATTCCCTTTTCCAAGGGATCTTCCCAACCCAGGGATCAAACCCAGGTCTCCCACATTGCAGGCAGATTCTTTACCAGCTGAGCCGCCAGGAAAGCCTGATCTGCTGTATAAGATATAACAAATTAAAACTTTAACACTATGGAAGACAAAACGTGCTGGATAATTAAAGAGATGATTCTATTCAGCCTTTTGCACTAGGGAAAAGGGTTCATTAATGAGGAATATCTCAAAGGAGTAGAAGGGGGTCTGGGACTTTACAGAGGCAGATAAACAAGAGAGTCATGAGAAAGGGTTGGGGGTGTGGGGTCCAGTCTGCAAGCATAGGGTGGTCCTTCACAGTTAGCTGTCTCCTAGAACACTAGAGGGTCAGAAATTTCTCAACCATCACTGCTCTCCAGGAGCCCAGATTTCAAATAAAATTCAATATGGCTCTTCCCTCAGATATCAGTTGTTGGACTCAGAGGCAATCATAAACCTCCTGTGTAGGTGAAGAGGGGCCCAAGTGATTGTATCTCAGGCATTTGTTGGTGTCATTTTGTAAATCTAGTTGAACCATCTGTTGGAAGCTGGTGGCAAAGGTCAGTTGTTTTGGGGTCCTAGAGATCAGACATCTTAAAAGAGGGAAGCCTAAATGCAAAAGGGGAATATTAACACAGAAACTGTATTAAAGAGCTGCAAGTTGAACCTGAAAGCATCCAGTACAGTGGATTCCAAGAAATCAGTGGAGGAAAATCTTTCAGCTATGCAGCAGCCCAGCTTATTGAGTTTCTTAAAACCCCCTTACTAGATGTCAATGTTCTTGGTGATGGTGTTGACAACCTTGGTTGCCTCCATGTAGGACATGTGTGACACAAGCCTTTTGCCCACCTGTCCTGGGAAATCCAGCTCATGAAGGGTCTCCCGTAGTGGTGAGTCCTTCCAGATTTGTAACAAGTCATCAGGCTTCAGTGCACAGGATCTCTCCAGAACCTGGGGACATGGTCAGGTGACCCAGAGATCCAACAGAGATCTGGCTGTTCAGGTTTTAGCCTTGGTGATGTTAAGTCAGGTAGAGAGAGGAAAACTGGAAACATTCGTTTGGAAGGTTGTGGCCAGATACTCATGCAAACTGAGAACACTAAAAATGTAGTAAAGTTTGACAATTTGGGAAAAGAAGCAGGATCCAGTTCAGTGTGCAAGTAGGTGCCAAAACTGATTCTTCTACAGTGTTGAGGTCAGTTAAACCTCTACCAGTGAGACAAGGTTTGCACCTCCATCAGTTACCTGCAATTTACAAAGGAGGTGCAAAGTGGCTCAGAGACAATGAACAGGGCTAGAATCTGAATACCTAGAAGAATGCATGGTGAATAGTTTTCTATTGAAACACAATTTTTTTCCATTCAGTCTCCAATCTCAAAGATAGACTAATTTTGCCCATGAAATAAGTCTAGTCTCATTAGATCTGGCCTGGTGTTTTCACAGGTGCAGCAAGACTGGTCACCTACCATAAGCCTTTCCAGGCTTACTGGAAGTTTTCATGCAGAATCTCAGATTGCACTCTTCAGGCCTTCTCTAGCTCTGATGAGCAGAGGTGCATGATGCATGGGCCCTCGCTGAGCTGCTCTCCTCGAGCAGAGGCGCTTGATGCATGGGCCCTCGATGAGCTGCTCTCCTCGAGCAGAGGCGCATGATGCATGGGCCCTCGCTGAGCTGCTCTCCTCGAGCAGAGGCGCATGATGCATGGGCCCTCACTGAGCGGCCTCCTCTTGCTGTGAAGCACAGGCCCAGGCACATGGGCTTCAGCAGATGCGGCGCGTGTGCTTACTAGTCACCTGCAGGCTCTAGAGCATGGGCTCAGTAGCTGTGGTGCATGCGTTTCAGTTGCTCTGCATCATGTGTCATCTTCAAGGACCAGAGATCAAACTTGTGTCCCCTGCATTGGCAGGTGGATTCTCATCCACTGCACCACGAGGATTGCACTTTTAAAAGCCTCTTGAGGCTAGAAAACCAGGCGAAGAATTTGCCACCTCACCTGAAGTACCTATAGATTTAGGTGAATTCCTCTCTTCTCAAGGCTCGCAAGATATCTTAAGTTTTCTGAGCCTTCCAGAAAGTGACCTTCCTTACTCACTTGTAAAGCTAGGGCACCTGTCAGCCAGGAACCAGCCCGGTGTTTCAAAGGTTTTATAAGTATTGGTTCCATAAAGTCAACCTTAGCTTCTTAAAAGTGTCTGGTCATATCTGATTAAATGATCATCATTCTCAAACATGATACTTCAAGCAACACTTTGGTTCTATAACCAATATTTCCAGCTATTTTATATGAGGAAGACAGAATCTTATAATTTATAATAACTTTAATTTATAATATTATATAATTATTTATATTATTATATTATTATAAATCTTATATTTAAGATTATAAATCTTATAATTTATAAATTTATGAATTTATAATAACTCACATTGCTATTAAAATAAGAGAACTCAGTAAGAGTTTCTGAATTCTGGAGGGGTCAGGTAGGAAGAATAAGATTACCATTTTATAAATTACATGTTTCTGCTTATAAAATAATAGTCCACTATACTGTTGTGAGTTATAGATAACTTAGAAGAACAGAGGAAGTAGTTCCTTGTACCTCAGATAATTTTAAAAAGTTAAAGACTGGATGAGAGTTCATTACCAGAACAGTGTAACCGACAAGGAAATCTGACAATTTCTGAAGCATCCAAAACAAGATAATTAAGTGAGCTCAGTTCAGTTCAGTCGCTCAGTCGTGTCCGACTCTTTGCGACCCCATGAATCGCAGCACGCCAGGCCTCCCTGTCCATCACAAACTCCTGGAGTTCACTCAGACTCACGTCCATCGAGTCAGTGATGCCATCCAGCCATCTCATCCTCTGTCGTCCCCTTCTCCTCCTGCCCCCAATCCCTCCCAGCATCAGGGTCTTTTCAAGTGAGTCAACTCTTCACATGAGGTGGCCCAAGTACTGGAGTTTCAGCTTTAGCATCATTCCTTCCAAAGAAATCCCAGGGCTGATCTCCTTCAGAATGGACTGGTTGGATCTCCTTGCAGTCCAAGGGACTCTCAAGAGTCTTCTCCAACACCACAGTTCAAAAGCATCAATTCTTCCGTGCTCAGCCTTCTTCACAGTCCAACTGTCACATCCATACATGACCACTGGAAAAACCATAGCCTTGACTAGACGAACCTTTGTTGGCAAAGTAATGTCTCTGCTTTTGAATATGCTATCTAGGTTGGTCATAACTTTCCTTCCAAGGAGTAAGCGTCTTTTAATTTCATGGCTGCAGTCACCATCTGTAGTGATTTTGGAGCCCAGAAAAATAAAGTCTGACACTGTTTCCACTGTTTCCCCATCTATTTCCCATGAAGTGGTGGGACCGGATGTCATGATCTTCGTTTTCTGAATGTTGAGCTTTAAGCCAACTTTTTCACTCTCCAGTTTCACTTTCATCAAGAGGCTTTTGAGTTCCTCTTCACTTTCTGCCATAAGGGTGGTGTCATCTGCATATCTGAGGTTATTGATATTTCTCCTGGCAATCTTGATTCCAGCTTGTGTTTCTTCCAGTCCAGCGTTTCTCATGATGTACTCTGCATAAAAGTTAAATAATCAGGGTGACAATATACAGCCTTGACGAACTCCTTTTCCTATTTGGAACCAGTCTGTTGTTCCATGTCCAGTTCTAACTGTTGCTTCCTGACCTGCATACAAATTTCTCAAGAGGCAGATCAGGTGGTCTGGTATTCCCATCTCTTTCAGAATTTTCCACAGTTTATTGTGATCCACACAGTCAAAGGCTTTGGCATAGTCAATAAAGCAGAAATAGATGTTTTTCTGGAACTCTCTTGCTTTTTCCATGATCCAGCGGATGTTGGCAATTTGATCTCTGGTTCCTTTGCCTTTTCTAAAACCAGCTTGAACATCTGGAAGTTCATGGCTCACATATTGCTGAAGCCTGGCTTGGAGAATTTTGAGCATTACTTTACTAGCATGTGAGATGAGTGCAATTGTGCGGTAGTTTGAGCATTCTTTGGCATTGCCTTTCTTTGGGATTGGAATGAAAACTGACCTTTTCCAGTCCTGTGGCCACTGCTGAGTTTTCCAAATTTGCTGGCATATTGAGTGCAGCATTTTCACAGCATCATCTTTCAGGATTTGAAATAGCTCCACTGGAATTCCATCACCTCCACTAGCTTTGTTCGTAGTGATGCTTTCTAAGGCCCACTTGACTTCACATTCCAGGATGTCTGGCTCTAGATGAGTGATTACACCATCATGCTTATCTGGGTCGTGAAGATCTTTTTTGTACAGTTCTTCTGTGTATTCTTGCCACCTCTTCTTACTATCTTCTGCTTGTTAGTCCATAACATTTCTGTCCTTTATCGAGCCCATCTTTGCATGAAATGTTCCCTTGGTATCTCTAATTTTCTTGAAGAGATCTCTAGTCTTTCCCATTCTGTTGTTTTCCTCTATTTCTTTGCATTGATCGCTAAAGAAGGCTTTCTTATCTCTTCTTGCTATTCTTTGGAACTCTGCATTCAGATGTTTATATCTTTCCTTTTCTCCTTTGCTTTTCGCTTCTCTTCTTTTCACAGCTATTTGTAAGCCCTCCCCAGACAGCCATTTTGCTTTTTTTGCATTTCTTTTCTATGGGAATGGTCTTGATCCCTGTCTCCTGTACAATGTCATGAACCTCATTCCATAGTTCATCAGGCACTCTATCTATCAGATCTAGGCCCTTAAATCTATTTCTCACTTCCACTGTATAATCATAAGGGATTTGATTTAGGTCATACCTGAATGATCTAGTGGTTTTCCCTACTTTCTTCAATTTTAGTCTGAATTTGGCAATAAGGATTTCATGGTCTGAGCCACAGTCAGCTTCTGGTCTTGTTTTTGCTGACTGTATAGAGCTTCTCCATCTTTGGCTGCACAGAATATAATCAATCTGATTTCGGTGTTGACCATCTGGTGATGTCCATGTATAGAGTCTTCTCTTGTGTTGTTGGAAGAGGGTGTTTGTTATGACCAGTGCATTTTCTTGGCAAAACTATATTAGTCTTTGCCCTGCTTTATTCCATATTCCAAGGCCAAATTTGCCTGTTACTCCAGGTGTTTCTTGACTTCTTACTTTTGCATTCCAGCCCCCTATAATGAAAAGGACATCTTTTTGGGGTGTTAGTTCTAAAAGGTCTTGTAGGTCTTCATAGAATTGTTCAACTTCAGCTTCTTCAGCATTACTGGTTGGGGCCCTCCCCCCCAATTTAGATAAAATAATTATACACATTATTAACCCTATTTCCAAAGAAGAATAAATAAGAACAAATGATTCGTGATTTTCCAGGTATCCTTGGAGAAATTAAAAGACAATTATAGGTGTAAAAGATATCTTGAAGGAATGTCATTTTCAAATATAACATTCTCAGTGAGATCTTGGAATTTTGTAATTTTTATTTCATTATACATTTAGGGTTAAATATTGAGAACATAAAAATCAAAGTTGTCAGATTTGAACACTTATGATAGGAATCAATCATGGGTGCCTGAGAAACAACGTTTGGCCATTCATTTCAAAGTGACAGTAAGACAAAAAAATAAACATAGATGGCAATATGATTGCAAAGAATCTCACTCATGCTCAGTTGCTAAGTCGTGTCTCAACACTTTGTGACCCCATGTACTGTACAGACCGCCAGATTCCTCTGTCCATGGGATTTTCCAGACAAGAATACTGGAGAGGGTTGCCATGCTCCCATCCAGGGGGTCCTTCTGACCCAGGGATATAATCTGCATCTCTTGTGTCTCCTGCCTTGGCAGGTGAATTCTTCACCACTGAGCCACCTGGGAAGACCTGCAAAGAATCTTAACCCATTCTTAAATGAGGAACTTTGGCTTCTAATTAATCAAAGACATGATAAATCAATACAAACTAAAGAAGGCTATTCTGGTAAGATACAGAATTTTTGTTGTTTAGATAAATAATAGAATAAGTGATCCTTAAGTTTTAGGTGAAGGTAATCAACAGTAAACCAAGGAAACAAGCCCATGAAATTGAGCAAAGCTAAAATTTTAACTTTTCAGATTCTGGTATTATAAATCAAGGCAAACAAAATTCATTTCCAAACTTTCTTTCATTGAACTCTGATATTCTGGGACAAACGGGCACTATACTCTAGACTGATCTCAAGGTGTCCTAGGCCATTCAGGCTGCTATAACAAAATACCACAGACTACATCTCTTATAAACAACAGGAATGTATTTCTCACAGTTCTAGAGGCTGGAAATCCAAGATTTAAGTGCCAGTGTGGTGGGATGAGGACCTTTTTCCAGGCGGCAGGCTTCTCCTTATTCATGTACATAAATGAAGGGGGTATCCCTTGAGCCTCATTTTTCAAACAAATATTTATTTATTTGATCCCACTGGGTCTTAATTGCAGCACACAGGATCTTTAGTTGCAGCATGCAGGATCCAGTTCTATGACCAGGCATCTTACCCAGGTCCCCTGCACTGGGAATGCAGAGTCTTAGCCCCTGAACCAAGAGGGAAGTCCCTGGAGTCCATTTTATAAGAGCACTAATCCTTTTCATAAGTTAACCTCCTCCCAAAAGCCCTACCTGCTAACACCATCATCTCTAGAAGACAGGATTTCAACATATGTATTTTAGGGGGTGGATTTTCAGACCACAACACTGGGTGTTCACATGGTCAGAACTAATTTCATAACATCACTAAGATATCATTAATGCACAGTGCATTCACTGCTGCTATTGTCAAATGAATCAATGAGTAAGCATTTCAATGTTTTTTCAATTTCCAAAACATGAAATGTCAGTAGTTACAAGCACAGAGAAAGGTTTTGGGGTCCTCAATAAGCTTGAAGAGTGCAGAAAGGGGATGGAGACTAAAAAAAACCCAAATACTTCTTTAGGATAAAACTACTGTTTTCCTTGAAAAATAGATCTATGTACCCAGATGAGTTTCTCCAACTTGGTCTAAACTACATATTAATGATAACTTTTCCCAAAGCAACTAACTTCAGTTCAGAGATAGCAGGGGGACAACCGTGCACTGTCTGAGGCACACCAGCTGCCGCAGACGAGCAGAGCCCACGAGGACGCACAGCACAGCTCAGCATGAGAGATGAGCGCGTATGAGCACACTCACTACAGACACAAAGACACAGCCCTCTGCAGCAAAGAGAAGTGAGAAGCAAGAGGATGTAAGATCTAGGCAACTCCCTCTCAGTCCAGAGGTTAAGACACAGCTCTTTCTCTGCTGGCGCCGGGGTTCAGTCCCTGCTCCGGGAACTAAGATGCTGCAGGCTGTGAGAGAAGGAAGGATGAAAGGAGTACACAGTTTAAATTATGCTGAGTGACAATGTTTCAGCATTCTCTTACTAAGTGATGATCTAGGTATTTTTGTTTAACTAATACAATATACTCTAAGTCCAAGGATTTAAGTTACCTAAACATCTTGGCAATTATCTTCAAGAAAAATAATTACTGTTGAAATAAAGTTTGTCAGTATAATGATTTCGTTAAATACAAACATGTGTTTTATAATCTTAAACAGTTAACATAAGTAATGCTAGCTTATCTGATCACTAAACTTATATAAATTTAAGAAATATATACCCAAGTAGAATAAAAATGTAAGCACTTAATGGTCAGAGAAGACATAGCTGTTTTTATTAAACCAAAAATATTAAACTAGTCTCATTGCCTAAATAGTGTGCACTTATTCTTAAAACATTTGAGTTAATTTCAGCAAGAATGGATTTCTGTTCTTTGAAAGTATGAGAAGTTCAGTTTCCTTAACTTCTGGGAATTTTAAGAATATTGCATCTATAAGGTGCTTATTTATTTCTAAGTCAATCAAACTAGAGTTCCTTTAATTTAAGCAATTTCATAATATAACTTGGCAATACCACCCAGACAGGAAAACATTACACACAATGAGAATTCACAGCCTTTCTGAATGACAGAGACTGAGAGCTTAGAGCTACCACTCTAACATCTCAGCCCTGGGCACCTGTCATTACAGACTAACTGGAATCACTGCTGCTGCTGCTGCTGCTGCTGCTAAGTCACTTCAGTCATGTCCGACTCTGTGCGACCCCACAGACGGCAGCCCACCAGGCTCCGCCATCCCTGGGATTCTCCAGACAAGAACACTGGAATGCGTTGCCATTTCCTTCTCCAATGCAGGAAAGTGAAAAGTGAAAGTGAAGTCTTTCAGTCATGCCTGACTCTTAGCGACCCCATGGACTGCAGCCTTTCAGGCTCCTCTGTCCATGGGATTTTCCAGGCAAGAGTACTGGAGTGGGGTGCCTTCTTCGACAGGAATCACTAGTCCACACCAAAGAGCTGTTCTCTTCCCAGCGGATATAAAACTTTAACTGATAAGCTCAAAGCAGATGAACAGGAAAGGGTAACAAACAAGACTCCCTGCCACCTTTCCCAACAGAGACAAGATCTCTATATCCCAAATGGCCAGACCATTCAATCAAACGAATCCAGCACCAGGAACCTGGTGAACACTCAAAAAGAATCAGAACCGAATCCTCCCTGTGCTGGGGATGGACCCGAGTCCAGAGCACAGGAGCAGAAGGCAGATGCACACTGGTCCCAGATCTACGGTCAGGAGTGAAGGTGGAGAAAGCAGGGATCTGAGCACAGGCTTGGCTCCTAAACAAGTCATGGCACCAAAACTCTCAAAGACAAGATGCACTGACATCTAAGGAGGTGCTTTTACTTGGGCTGTTGTGCTGGGGTGACTGTTCATTAATGAGGAATGTCTCAAAGAGGAAAGGGTCTGAGGTATTATAGAGGCAAGTGGTGGAGGAGGAGTCATGGGGAAGAGGGGTAGAGGGGCCTGTGTCTCAGATATAAAGACTGGATGTGAGACCTGGGGACTTCTCAACCATCACTGCTTCCAGGAGCACAGGGCCGAGATAACACTCAAACATTTTTAAAGCGGACTTCCCTTTTGGCTCCGTGGTAAAGAATCTGCCTGCCAGGATCCTCTATGACCCACTTCCCAGAGTAATGGAAATAAAAGCAAAAACAAACAAATGGGACCTAATTACACTTAAAAGCTTTTGCACAACAAAGCAAACTATAAGCAAGGTGAAAAGACAGCCTTCAGAATGGGAGAAAATAATAGCAAATGAAGCAACTGACAAAGAATTAGTCTCAAAATTATACAAGCAGCTCATGCAGCTCAATTCCAGAAAAATAAGCGAGCCAATCAAAAAATGGGCCAAAGAACTAAACAGACATTTCTCCAAAGAAGACATACAGATGGCTAACAAACACATGAAAAGATGCTCAACATCATTCATTATCAGAGAAATGCAAATCAAAACCACAATGAGGTACCATTTCATGCCCAGTCAGAATGGCTGCTATGTAAAAGTCTACAAGCAATAAATGCTGGAGAGGGTGTGGAGAAAAGGGAACCCTCTTACACTGTTGGTGGGAATGCAAACTAGTACAGCCACTATGGAGAACGGTGTGGAGATTTCTTAAAAAAAAACTGGAAATAGAACTACCATACGACCCAGCAATCCCACTGCTGGGCATATACACAGAGGAAACCAGAATTGAAAGAGACACGTGTACCCCAATGTTCATTGCAGCACTGTTTATAATAGCCAGGACATGGAAGCAACCTAGATGTCCATCAGCAGATGAATGGATAAGAAAGCTGTGGTACATATACACAATGGAGTATTACTCAGCCATTAAAAAGAATACATTTGAATCAGTTCTAATGAGGTGGATGAAACTGGAGTCTATTATACAGAGCGAAGTAAGTCAGAAAGAAAAACACCAATACAGTATATTAACGCATATATATGGAATTTAGAAAGATGGTAACGATGACCCTATATGCAAGACAGCAAAAGAGACACAGATGTATAGAATAGACTTTTGGACTCTGTGGGAGAGGGAGAGGGTGGGATGATTTGGGAGAATGGCATTGAAACATGTATATTATCATATGTAAAATAGATCACCAGTCCAGGTTTAATGCATGAGACAGGGTGCTCGGGGCTGGTGCACTGGGATGACCCTGAGGGATGGGATGGGGTGGGAGGTGGGAGGGGGTTCAGGATGGGAAACACATGTACACCCATGGCTGATTCATGTCAATGTATGGCAAAAACAATACAATACTGTAAAGTAATTAGCCTCCAATTAAAATGAATTTTAAAAAAAGAATCTGCTCGCCAATGCAGGAGACATGGGTTTGATTCCCAATCCAGGAGGATCCCACATGCTTTGGAGCAACTAGGTCAGTATGCCACTATTGAGACTGTGCTCTAGAGCCCACGAGCCACAACTACTGAGTCCACGCACTACAACTGCTGAAGCCTGCACACCCTAGAGTCCATGCTCCACAAGAGGAGAAGCCGCCGCAAGGAGAGGCCCGCACACTGCGACTGGAGCGTGCCCCTGCTCACCACAACTTGACAAAAGCCTGCACAGCAATGAAGACCCAGTACGGCCAAAAACAAATAAAATTATTTTCTAAAACATATTGCAAAATTAGTAAACAATTGGTAGGTGCTTGTTTTTTCTTTCCACTTAAGTTCAAGGGAAACATCGGGATTTCACAGACTTAATGGAAAATAATGAGATACAAAGATTGTGGCTGGTGTACCAGAAGAGACTTAGGAAGAGCGCAGCATGAGTCCTGGGGCAGACAGAGCACAGCACGGGTCCTGGGATAGACAGAGCGCAGCACGGGTCCAGAGACAGACAGAGCACAGCACGGGTCCTGAGACAGAGCGCAGCACGAGTCCACAGACAGAGCTCAGCACGGGTCCTGAGACAGACAAGAGAACACTTCCTGAGAGAAACTGAGTCAAGTGTCCTAAAGTGACACATTCACACATCAAAGCGCTCACCTTAGAAAATCCTAGAACATACAGCAACGTCCCCTTTCCATGAGCCCCTTTCCTAGGAGATCTCCTGCGGTCCTGCAGACTGCACCCTCCCCAGGCCCTGGCCCAGTCACTGGGGGCTCCGCTGCTCCTGGCTGGGCCACACCTCCTCCGCCTCTGGGCTCCGGGCCTGTCCCAGCCAGGCCACCCCAAGGCACACTTGTCTCATCTTCAGCTCCCTCATCCTGTCAGTGAGGGTGACATTCTTGGTCTCTGGCACCCTATGCTTTCAGGTCCAAACACAGATCACCCTGCTTCCTCTGCACCCACTGGGTCTGAGGCAGGCGGAGAGCTGTGGCCCCTTCCAGGGGACCAGCTCCCACTTCACCCGGGGGTTCTGAGCGAGAAAGGAGCCAAGGTCTAGTTTGGGGATCAGTAGGTGGGGAGAGAAGTGAGAGGTAAACCAGCACCCTGACCACCGCCCCTCTGAGCCCTGTGCTAGACTGCAGTCACACCAGGCTGCAAGTGACAAGCAGGAGGGCCTGATGAATCTTTTAACAAGAATTTGGCCCACAAGGTCCGCACTGTCACGGTGTGGCCACAGAAGGGCAGCAGTGCCCAGGGTGGCTGCCCAAGGCAGCAGCACGGAGATGTCTCAGGTTAAGCCAGCTGGACGTACAAAGCCCTGGCCAACAGTGAGACACCCTGTGATGGGCCCTCGTGCTGTATGAGGAGCTCCTGTGTAAGTCCGCCTGACTACCCAGGAAGCTTGAGACAGCCCAGGGAAAGCACCCCAACTCAGGCAGCCCAGTGCTAGAGCAGCAGTGAGTTCTGCAGAGCTGAGCTGAGGAACCATGGTGTCCTCAGATCAGACTGCTCCGCCAGAGGCCCTGGAGACGATCAGCCAACCCAGCCATGACACCCGGACTTTTGTCAATGCCTGACCCCACAGGCACCATGCAACAAAGCCACCGGTGTCCCTGCTCATGTACACACACAAGTGCTGTGTGTGCGCTAAGTCCCTTCAGTCGTGACTCTTTGGGACCCTTTGGACTATAGTCCACCAGGCTCCTCTGTCCATGGGATTCTCCAGATAATACTGCAGTGGGTTGCCATGCCCTCATCCAGGGGGTCTTCCTGATCGAGGGATCAAACCCACATCTCATTACTACTAGCACTATCTGGGAAGCACCCCCCTATCACGATGATACCAAATGCCCATGTTTCTAACATGCTCCAAGCACACCAATATAGGAGCCATTGGCCACATGTGGCTCTCATGAATACGATTATATAATGATGTTATAGAATAAATTATATTTTAAATATTATGTATGATAATATATGTGTAAATTTTAGTATATTATAAATGCAATTCATTACAAATAATGACTTAATTAAAATTTTAAATGAGGTTCTTCTATCTCACTAGCCACCTGTCAGGCTGTTCACAGCTACATGTGGCTAGTGGCTCCAGAACTGAACATTCACCAAGTATCTCTCCCCATTTTCAAGCCACTGAACTTATTGCTGGACTCTGGCTAGACTCCCTGCCCTATGCACTCCTTGCCCATAAATACAGCCCAAACCTACAACGGACTCCTTTGTAGCTGCTACAGTTTGATTTTTCCCAAATTCAATTCCCCTGCTGTTCCTGAATAAGTTCAATGTCTAGTAATTTGAGCTTGCCTCAGTTTACCCCTTTATTTATATCGACACAAGTGAGATAACAAATTGTAATGTATTTTGAAAAAGCATACTGAAACCAAGCAAGATCTTTCCTGGAATAGACCTCCCCATGTCTCCCAGCTCTTATCTATAGAAAAGCTTCAGCTTTCCAAGTGTTTCCCAAGTTCCAAAGAGCAAATATAATCAGAGAAATGAGAAAATGCAGAAACAAAGGAAAGGAATCGAGCAAGACAAAATAATAAGTTTAACCATTAAAAAAGATTGAGAACCTTTAGTTCTTCCTCAAGGGCTGTAGATAATACCCTGAGCCATATCCTTGAGTTGTTTTGCAAATACTAAGACCCCACCAGGTGGAAGAAGTTAGCTGCATGCTCACCACCATCAACAAGACCCCAAACCAGTAGGAATCAGAAGGTTGATGACTGTACCGATATAAGGGGGAAAAAAAAAAACACCAAAAAACCACAATGTGAGAGCTGTAAGTTTAGAGTTGGACTGTGAAGAAGGCTGAGTGCCGAAGAATTGATGCTTTTGAACTGTGGTGTTGGAGAAGACTCTTGAGAGTCCCTTGGACTGCAAGGAGATCCAACCAGTCCATTCTGAAGGAGATCAGCCCTGGGATTTCTTTGGAAGGAATGATACTAAAGCTGAAACTCCAGTACTTTGGCCACCTCATGTGAAGAGTTGACTCATTGGAAAAGACTCTGATGCTGGGAGGGATTGGGGGCAGGAGGAGAAGGGGACGACAGAGGATGAGATGGCTGGATGGCATCACTGACTCGATGGACGTGAGTCTGAGTGAAGTCCGGGAGTTTGTGATGGACAGGGAGGCCTGGCGTGCTGCGATTCATGGTGTCGCAAAGAGTCGGACACGACTGAGCGACTGATCTGATCTGATCTGATCTGAAGGACTACAGCCTGGGAACAGTTTCTCAGAGGTATTGGATCTCAGAACTCTGAGGATCACTTATCTAGATCATCTCTAATTCCTGAGACTGGCGGGCTTGGCCTATGGGGGGAGAGACATAGAAAAATCTTTCTAAGAGTTCTGGTCTCAAGGCACAGGAAGAGAAAACCAAGTTTTCCTGGTAGGACTTGTTTCCTTAGGGTCAGAATTCTTAATTTTTTTTCCCTTCAAGCTAGCTTTCCCTGCTACTGCTGCTAAGTCGCTTCAGTCGTGTCCGACTCTGTGCGACCCCACAGACGGCAGCCCACCAGGCTCTGCCATCCCTGGGATTCTCCAGGCAAGAACACTGGAGTGGGTTGCCATTTCCTTCTCCAAAGGTAGCTTTCCCTACCCTTTGGGAATTAAACAGAAGTTGGTTAACCTTCCAATGACATTGCGTACTTAATTGGTGCAACTGAAGGTTCATAATTTTCAGAGATAAGCCTTTTCCTTCCTTTTAAAAATTTATTTATTTATTCATTTACTTTTGGCTGCTCTGGGTTTTTGTTGCTGCATGTGGGCTTTCTTGGGTTGAAAAAACATATTCCAAATGTTATTTACAACTAGTGAGTTTTACATTGTGATATGTGATTCACAACTAACTTTAGAAAATGAAGCTATGAGATCTCTGCTTGTGTTTGTCTATATGTTTGTCTATATGCATTATCTTTGTTTTTACCTCTGTATGGGATTATCAAAATTAATTCACAAGTGAGGTCTATTTAACTGGATTAAAGGAAATTAAGGGCTTATATAAATTCTAAAAAAAAAAAAAAAATAACAGAGGAAATAACTGGCCACAATTAATTTCAGGTTCACATAAACTGGGAAATATCCAGCATTAAATTAATACCTGGAATACAGACATGACTTTACAGTCATCAACATTAAGTATAGTACTTTTATTGAACCTAGATTTAAGTTAAATAGAGTCTTGTAATATCCATAGCAAATTTGTCAGCAAAGAATGTAACTTGATGTGAAGAAATTTTTAAAGAAAGAAAATGTGAGATAAGAGCTTTTAGATACTCTATTAAGAATAATTATACTTTAGAAATGTTTATCTAATAGTCTTTCCAGATTCTGGTAACCTGAAATTCTAGAGATGTACTAAAATAAGTTAACTGATGGAAGCTTACTGAATAGCTTAATGACCGACAGAAGCTTTCACCATTTCCAAATAAAAGATACTGAAACATTGATTACTGAACATTGGCTTCCTTTTACATAAAAACAAAAAGTGTTTAGGACTATTAATGAGAATGTCTGGTGCCATGTTCTCTATAAGAAAGCAAATGTGTTTAGACATTATCATTGGTACTTATGTTCGCAGAACTATAGAATGCTAATATAAATATCAGTTCATAATTGCTTCCTTCTCAGTTTTCACAAGAAATAGAGGTTTTAAGAGCTGAGGATTCTACCATCAGTTCAGTTCAGTTCAGATCAGTCGCTCAGTCGTGTCTGACTCTTTGCGACACCATGAATTGCGGCACACCAGGCCTCCCTGTCCAACACAAACTCCCGGACTTCACTCAGACTCACGTCCATCGAGTCAGTGATGCCATCCAGCCATCTCATCCTCTGTTGTCCCCTTCTCCTCCTGCCCCCAATCCCTCCCAGCATCAGAGTCTTTTCCAATGAGTCAGCTCTTTGCATGAGGTGGCCAAAGTACTGGAGTTTAAGCTTCAGCATCATTCCCTCCAAAGAAATCCCAGGGCTGATCTCCTTCAGAATGGACTGGTTGGATCTCCTTGCAGTCCAAGGGACTCTCAAGAGTCTTCTCCAACACCACAGTTCAAAAGCATCAATTCTTCGGCGCTCAGCCTTCTTCACTGTCCAACTCTTACATCCATACATGACCACTGGAAAAACCATAGCCTTGACTAGACGGACCTTTGTTGGCAAAGTAATGTCTCTGCTTTTGAATATGTTATCTAGGTTGGTCATAACTTTCCTTCCAAGGAGTAAGCGTCTTTTAATTTCATGGCTGCAATCACCATCTGCAGTGATTTTGGAGCCCAGAAAAATAAAGTCTGACACTGTTTCCACTGTTTCCCCATCTATTTCCCAGGAAGTGATGGGACCAGATGCCATGATCTTCGTTTTCTGAATGTTGAGCTTTAAGCCAACTTTTTCACTCTCCACTTTCACTTTCATCAAGAGGCTTTTGAGTTCCTCTTCACTTTCTGCCATAAGGGTGGTGTCATCTGCATATCTGAGGTTATTGAGATTTCTCCCGGCAATCTTGATTCCAGCTTGTGTTTCTTCCAGTCCAGCGTTTCTCATGATGTACTCTGCATAACAGTTAAATAAGCAGGGTGATAATATACATCCTTGATGTACTCCTTTTCCTATTTGGAACCAGTCTGTTGTTCCATGTCCAGTTCTAACTGTTGCTTCCAGACCTGCATACAGATTTCTCAAGAGGCAGATCAGGTGGTCTGGTATTCCCATCTCTTTCAGAATTTTCCACAGTTTATTGTGATCCACACAGTCAAAGGCTTTGGCATAGTCAATAAAGCAGAAATAGATGTTTTTCTGGAACTCTCTTGCTTTTTCAATGATCCAGTGGATGTTGGCAATTTGATCTCTGGTTCCTTTGCCTTTTCTAAAACCAGCTTGAACATCTGGAAGTTCATGGTTCACATATTGCTGAAGCCTGGCTTGGAGAATTTTGAGCATTACTTTACTAGCATGTGAGATGAGTGCAATTGTGCGGTAGTTTGAGCATTCTTTGGCATTGCCTTTCTTTGGGATTGGAATGAAAACTGACCTTTTCCAGTCCTGTGGCCACTGCTGAGTTTTCCAAATTTGCTGGCATATTGAGTGCAGCATTTTCACAGCATCATCTTTCAGGATTTGAAATAGCTCCACTGGAATTCCATCACCTCCACTAGCTTTGTTGGTAGTGATGCTTTCTAAGGCCCACCTGACTTCACATTCCAGGATGTCTGGCTCTAGGTCAGTGATCACACCATCGTGCTTATCTGGGTCGTGAAGATCTTTTTTGTACAGTTCTTCTGTGTATTCTTGCCACCTTTTCTTACTATCTTCTGCTTCTGTTAGGTCCATACCATTTCTGTCCTTTATCGAGCCCATCTTTGCATGAAATGTTCCCTTGGTATCTCTAATTTTCTTGAAGAGATCTCTAGTCTTTCCCATTCTGTTGTTTTCCTCTATTTCTTTGCACTGATTGCTGAGGAAGGCTTTCTTATCTCTTCTTGCTATTCTTTGGAACTCTGCATTCAGATGCTCATCTTTCCTTTTCTCCTTTGCTTTTCACTTCTCTTCTTTTCACAGCTATTTGTAAGCCCTCCCCAGACAGCCATTTTGCTGTTTTGCATTTCTTTTCCATGGGAATGGTCTTGATCCCTGTCTCCTGTACAATGTCATGAACCTCATTCCATAGTTCATCAGGCACTCTATCAATCAGATCTAGGCCCTTAAATCTATTTCTCACTTCCACTGTATAATCATAAGGGATTTGATTTAGGTCATACCTGAATGATCTAGTGGTTTTCCCTACTTTCTTCAATTTTAGTCTGAATTTGGTAATAAGGAGTTCATGATCTGAGCCACAGTCAGCTCCTGGTCTTGTTTTTGCTGACTGTATAGAGCTTCTCCATCTTTGGCTGCAAAGAATATAATCAATCTGATTTCGGTGTTGACCATCTGGTGATGTCCATGTGTAGACTCTTCTCTTGTGTTGTTGGAAGACAGTGTTTGCTATGACCAGTGCATTTTCTTGGCCAAACTCTATTAGTCTTTGCCCTGCTTTATTCCATATTCCAAGGCCAAATTTGCCTGTTACTCCAGGTGTTTCTTGACTTCCTACTTTTGCATTCCAGTCCCTGAAAATGAAAAGGACATCTTTTTTGGGTGTTAGTTCTAAAAGGTCTTGTAGGTCTTCATAGAACCGTTCAACTTCAGCTTCTTCAGCATTACTGGTTGGGGCATAGACTTGGATTACTGTGATATTGAATGGTTTGCCTTGGAAATGAACAGAGATCATTCTGTCGTTTTTGAGATTGCATCCAAGTACTGCATTTTGGACTCTTTTGTTGACCATGATGGCTACTCCATTTCTTCTGAGGGATTCCTGCCCACAGTAGTAGACCCAGCAATCCCACTACGGGGCATATACCCTGATAAAACCACAATTCAAAAGGACACCTGTACCCGACTGTTCACTGCAGCACTGCTTACAATAGCCAGGGCATGGAAGCAAACTAGATATCCAATGACAGATGCATGGGTAAAGATGTGGCACAGATACACAATGCAGTATTACTCAGACACTGAAAGAGACAAAATAAGAGTCATCTGTAGAGATGTGGATGGACCTAGAGTCTGTCATAGAGTGAAGACAAAAAACCGAATATCGTATATTAATGCATATGTGTGGAATCTAGAAAAATGATACAGATGAACATATTTTCATAGCAAGAACAGAGACACAGACATAGAGAATGTACATGAGGACATGGGGTAGGAGGAAGGGGAGGGCGGGACAAATGGAGAGATGGGGACTGACATATATACACTACTATGAGTAAACTAGCTGGCAGGAAGCTGCTATAAAGCACAGGAAGCTCAGCTCAGTGGTCTGTGATGATCTAGGTAGGTGGGATGGGGTGGGGTGGGAGGAGGTCTAAGAGGTAATATAGATCAACACAGTAATAAACTTCATTGTACAGCAGAAACCAACACAACATTTTAAAGGAATTATATTCCAATCTAAGAAGAAAAAAAAAAAAAAAGCCGAGGATTCTAATTTTTAAATGTAATTAAAGCTAATAGAAAAAATTTTTGTTTACAGTAGCAAAATAGGATGTATATTTTCAGTAAAGAAGGCATAAGGAATGAAATTGCATTTTATTAAGGGACAAGTAAGTAGGTCTGACTTACAGTTGGCTGTTTCTGAATGGAAAAATAAAGTGATAGATAGAGAAAGCTTTGTGGAATGTGGACCCTGCGCAGAGTTCTGTATGGTCAGGACTAAAGTATAAATTCATTTGAGTAAATAAATTTTAAAAGTCGGTGCTAAACTTGAATTTAGCTTTTCTCTCTTGTTAAGAGGACAAGTTTTCTTAAGATGTTGAACTGCCTTGGATAATAGATTTTAAGCTTCTTTACCTTTTAAGTGATTTGTTCTGTATTTGCCTTTGAAGTCTTTTATTGTTATTAATACTTTGGGAACTAAAAAGCCTCTTGATGAATGTGAAAGAGGAGAGTGAAAAAGTTGGCTTAAAGCTCAACTTCAGAAAACGAAGATTATGGCATCCGGTCCCATCACTTCCTGGGAAATAGATGGGGAAACAGTGGAAACAGTGTCAGACTTTATTTTTCTGGGCTCCAAAATCACTGCAGATGGTGATTGCAGCCATGAAATTAAAAGACGCTTACTCCTTGGAAGGAAAGTTATGACCAACCTAGATAGCATATTCAAAAGCAGAGACATTACTTTGCCAACAAAGGTCCGTCTAGTCAAGGCTATGGTTTTTCCTGTGGTCATGTATGGATGTGAGAGTTGGACTGTGAAGAAGGCTGAGCACGGAAGAATTGATGCTTTTGAACTGTGGTGTTGGAGAAGACTCTTGAGAGTCCCTTGGACTGCAAGGAGATCCAACCAGTCCATTTTAAAGGAGATCAGCCCTGGGTGTTCTTTGGAAGGAATGATACTAAAGCTGAAACTCCAGTACTTTGGCCACCCCACGTGAAGAGTTGACTCATTGGAGAAGACTCTGATGCTGGGAGGGATTGGGGACAGGAGGAAAAGGGGTCGATGGAGGATGAGATGGCTGGATGGCACCACTGACTCAATGGACGTGAGTTTGGGTGAACTCTGGGAGATGGTGATGGACAGGGAGGCCTGGTGTGCCGCAATTCATGGGGTCGCAAAGAGTCGGACATGACTGAGCGACTGAACTGAAGGAATAACTATTGTTTCACAGTGAACTGTGATCCTATCTGAGGGTTCTAAACATTTTTGATATAGTTTTATTTGACAAAACTTTCTAAATCAAAGTTAAATGAAGTCCTGTGATCTCTAGCTAACTGTGGGATGCTTCAAAGGGCCCCTAACACATCCCAAAGAGATATATTAAAGTTTCATTCCTATGTTAAATTATATAGGAAGCATTGTCAAATGCTTAATAAATCTTCTTATAGTGTATGGTGAATATTAATATAGGTATTCTAGAAACTATATAGAATTCCTAAAATTCTGATATGTCCTATAATATAGTTATAAATCTAGTTACTATCTTTAAGTGAGGTATGTTACAACAGTAACCAATTTAGTCAATTGGACTGCATTGTAATCAGATTTTAAACATGTCTTAAATCTTCTGTCATAGACAGTTATGGTTTTATTCTGTTGCCTCTGCAAAAATGCTTCCTCCTCAGGAATATTTATAGAAGGGATTTTTGGATAAATAAAAGCTTCTGACTTTCAGTAAATGTCTCTGCTTTTTAATATGCTATCTAGGTTGGTCATAACTTTTCTTCCAAGGAGTAAGCGTCTTTTAATTTCATGGCTGCAGTCACCATCTGCAGTGATTTTGGAGCCAAAAAAATAGTCTGACACTGTTTCCACTGTTTCCCCATTTATTTCCCATGAAGTGATAGGACCAGATGCCATGATCTTCATAATCTGTATACTCATAACTTCAGTATCATTGATGTCCTATGGTTTTTACTGTAAGGGATGGATTGTTAATCTCATCTATTATGTATAGGATTCGTAAAGATGGAAGGGCAATTAAAATTAAAATAATAGCTGGTAAAAGAGTTCAGATTGTTTCCACCTTTTGTGCATCTATTGTACTGGTATGGGTTAATTTTGTTGTTAATATTAGTGAAACAATATCAAGTACTAGCAAGCTAATTAAAAAGACGATTATTAGTGTGTGATCATGAAAGTGTAGTAATTCTTCTATAATGGGTGATGTTGCATCTTGAAAGCCTAGTTGTATGGGGTATGCCATATGAGATGTACAGGGTTTTCATCTGTAACTTAACTTTGACAAAGTTATATAATGTTTTACTAACATCTCATTAATTGAGAGAGACATAGTGGTTATGATGTTGGCTTGAAACCAATAGTAGGGGGTTCGATTCCTTCCTTTTAGGTTGACATATGTGAGTTCTTCAAATGTGTGATATGGTGGACATACGTTTAATCATTCTAGGTTTGTCGTAGTTAAATCTACGGTCAAGACCTCTCGTTTAGATGTGAATGCTTCTCAGATGATGAAAACCATTAGTATAACTGCTGTCAGAGAGATAAATGAGCCTATAGATGAAATAGTATTTCATATTGTATGCTATGCTAAGTCGCTTCAGTCATGTCCGACTCTGTGCGACCCCATAGATGGCAGCCCACCAGGCTCCGCTGTCCCTGGGATTCTCCAGGCAAGAATACTGGAGTGGGTTGCCATTTCCTTCTCCAATGCATGAAAGTGAAAAGTGAAAGTGAAGTCGCTCAGTCGTTTCCGACTCTTAACGACCCCATGGTCTGCAGCCCACCAGGCTCCTCCATCCATGGGATTTTCCAGGCAAGAGTACCAGAGTGGGGTGCCATTGCCTTCTCCAAAAGAGGGTAATCAGAGTATCGTTGTGGTATACCAGATAGTCCTAGGAAATGTTGTGGGAAGAAAGTTATATTCACACCTACAAATATAATTGCAAAGTGAATTTTGGCTCATGTAGTATTATGGGTATAGCCTGAAAATAGTGGGAATCAATGTACAAATCCTCCTATGATAGCAAACACAGCCTCTACTGACAGTACATAATGGAAGTGTGCGGCAACATAATATGTGTCATGGAGAACAATGTCAAGGGAAGAGTTGGCTAGAACAATTCCGGTCAAGCCCCCTACTGTAAAAAGGAAGATGAAGCCCAGGGCTCACATTATAGCGGGAGATCATTTGATATTGCCTCCGTGAAGTGTTGCTAGTCAACTAAAGACTTTTACTCCAGTTGGGATAGCAATAATCATGGTGGCTGATGTGAAGTAGGCTCGTGTGTCGATGTCCATCCCAACTGTGAATATGTGGTTAGCTCATACGATAAATCCTAAGAACCCAATTGATATTATAGCTCAAACCATTCCCATATATCTGAATGGTTCTTTTTTTCCTGAGTAGTAAGTCACGATGTGAGAAATCATTCCAAATCCGGGTAGAATAAGAATATATATTTCAGGGTGTCAGAAGAATCAGAATAAGTGTTGATATAGGATAGGGTCCCCTTCCCTATCCTAGTTAAGAAACTAGGCTTCATAAAAAGTTAACAAAAGCACTGAGTGAACTGGTGAATAGGGTTATAATTTTTATGGTTTCTATCTGAAAAATGACAGGCTGGAATCTGTGTTTTCCAAACGTAAGGAAAACCTTCCCCTTTAATTATGATTTACAGTAATTTGGTAAATTATACCTTTGCAAGAAGAATTGAAACATTTAACTTATCTGATCCCTCCAGAGATTAGAAACTCTTAGGTTCCCAGCAGCTTTATCAAATAAATGAGGAAGGCTACCTCTTGAACAGTTACAGAAACCTCAAGGTATTTTGGGATCCTTGAAAAGGGAGGAATTCACCCAAATCTGTTTGTCGAAATCTGTGACAAGGCCTTGGTGTGACTTTCCTAACCCTGAGACATCTTTTAAAAAGTGCAGTCCGAGAGTTCTTATAAGTTTCAGCAATCAAAATGTCTATCTGACCAAGCATACTTATGTAAATAGGGCCAAGTTTACTGAGACCAGACTTATTTGGCAAACTAGCCTTAATTTGGTAAAAATGAGGGTAATTTTAGAGAGAAAAAGAGTATGTTTCAATGAATATTAAATTCCAATTTTGTTAATGGGGATCTGTACTTACTAGACTCACCTCCCAGATAATTCCTTGCTGTTAAGTTATATTGATATAAAGTTAAATTGAATTATTAAAAGGACACTCTAAGTTTGTTTCTAAAGCTTATCTCAATAATCTACCTTTGGATGAAGATCAGATGCCCCTGCAACCAGGGGATTATATATATTGGCAAATATATCATTTAAAGGACTCACTACAAGCCGGGTGGGAAGGTTCTTACCAGGCATTCTTAACTAGCTCATGTGCAACAAAACTGAAGGGAACTGACTCTTGGATTCCTATTTTTCACTTAAAAAGGGCCTCCACATTGGATTGGTCTATAGAGAGGCCTGCTGACCTCAAGCTCACTTTAAAACAACATTCAAAGGACAAACTACACTCACACCAAGACAAGAAGATGACATCAGCAGACACCTTACCCAAGATGCTGGACCTGATTCGTATGATCATTTATGTTTTCTTAACTTCTTCAACCTTTACATACAGATCAAATGTCTTTCTATCAAGGGCATGATCCTATGCTAGTTTTCAAAATCAATCCAATTGTTGGGTTTGTTGCCAATTACCTATGTCTAGTACTTCTTGGTTACTTTGGTGAATTTCTCACTTCCAAGGCACTGACTGGCCAGCCCTTAGGAAACTGATTTTAGAAGAAAGTAAGCTCAGGCTACTCTTGATATTACTAGATGGGATCCTCTCACCTGGCCAGTTAATAATACCTGCTCTGACCCTGGCCATATATATGAATTTTCTTTTAGGGTCACTCAAGCTCAATCAGAACAAGAAGCTAAGTTTCAATTAAAAGTTGTAACTTCCCATTTATTAGAAGGAAACCTCCCACAATTATGGGATTGATTTTTGTAGTTAACACTATGGCTATGGTCATTTAGTTTAAAAGTTCCTCTCTGGTGGGAAAAATTAAATGGTACCAAGGATGGTCATCCTCGTAACATTAGGAAATTTGGGTGGGTGCCTTATGAACAATGCCTACATATTATTGCCCTTAGAGATAGTGACTGGTATGGAACCAAATGGGTCAGATGACCAGGGATTCACTGGGCTGTGTCTAATTGGATCTGTGATACTAGTCCATGGGCTTGCACTGGGATAGACAGGAAGATGAACACTAGGACTTCCCTGGACTCAGGGTCATATACGCAACAATTTAGAGATGACCCCAGCCGATTTACCATTAGTACTAGCCCAATAACAACCAATCTACCATTGGTATGAGCCTGACAAGTCAAGAAATCTGTATTTCACTGGTATGATTATTTAGCAGCTATTTTTGCGCCTTCAGTATGTTACATTCTTCAACAGGACTGGAGAATGTAATCAGCCAAACCAAAGCCTTAGTAAAATTCACTCAAGAGGTTTTAAATAATGGTAACCAAGCAAAGAATGTTCACACTGCCACACAGTTGTCCTCATCTCACACACTAGCAAAGTAATGTTCAAAATTCTCCAAGCCAGGCTTTAATAGTATATGAACCGTGAACTTCCAGATGTTCAAGCTGGATTTAGAAGAGGCAGAGGAACCAGAGACCAAATCAGAAACCAACATCTATTGGATCATAGAAAAAAAGCAAGAGAGTTCCAGAAAAACATCTATTTCTGTTTTATTGACTACATCAAAGCCTTTGAGTGTGTGGATCACACCAAACCGTTGAAAATTCTGAGAGATGGGAATACCAGACCACCTGACCTGCCTCATAAGAAATCTGTAGGCAGGTCAAGAAGCAAGTGTTAGAACTGGACATGGAACAACAGACTGGTTCCAAATCAGGAAAGGAATACGTCAAGGCTGTATATTGTCATGCTGCTTATTTAACTTATATGCAGAGTACATCATGAGAAACTCTGGGCTGGATGAAGCACAGGCTGGAATCAAGATTGCCAGAAGGAATATCAGTAACCTCAGATATGCAGATGATGCCACCCTTATGGCAGAAAGCAAAGAACTGAAGAGCCTCTTGATGAAAGTCAAAAAGGAGAGTGAAGTTGGCTTAAAGCTCAACATTCAGAAAACTACGATCATGGTATCCAGTCCCATCACTTCATGGCAAATAAATGGGGAAACGATGGAAACGGTGACAGACTTTATTTTGGGGGGGGCTCCAAAATCACCACCATGGTGACTACAGCCATGAAATTAGAAGATGCTTGCTCCTTGGAAGAAAAGCTATGACCAACCTAGACAGCATATTAAAAAGCAGAGACATTACTTTGCAAACAAAGGTCTGTCTAGTCAAAGCTATGGTTTTTCCAGTAGTCATGTGTGGATGTGAGAGTTGGACTATAAAGAAAGCTGAGTGGTGAAGAATTGATGCTTTTGAATGGTGATTTTGGAGAAGACTCTTGAGAGTCCCTTGGACTGCAAGGAGATCAAACTAGTCCATCCTAAAGGAAATCAGTCCTGAATATTCATTGGAGGGACTCATGCTGAAGCTCAAACTCCAAAACTTTGGCCACCTAATGCAAAGAACTGACTCACTGGACGAGACTCCGATCCTGCAAAGACTGAAGGCAGGAGGAGAAGGGGACGAAAGAGGATAAGATGGTTGGATGGCATCACCGACTCAATAGACATGACTTTAATTAAGCTCTGGGTTTGGTGATGGACAGGGAAGCCTGGTGTGCTGCAGTCCATGGGGTTGCAAAGAGTCAGACACAACTGAGCGACCAAACTGAAATGAACTGAACCAGGCTATTAGCCTACCGAATTCTGTCTCTATAATGAGAAAAGTGCTAGAAGACCACATGACATTTGACATCCTTCAGCAGCTCAGGGAGGCACTTGTGCCATAACTCAAACTGAAACCTGTACCTGATGAATCCTCTAACACATTTAATGAATCATATGAGAAACCACATTTCTGCCTTAAGTGACCCATTTCCTAGTCTTGACGATCTCTTGAAAAACTGATTTGGCATGGGAAGTTCTTGGCTTAAATATTTACTTATAATTCTAATTAATGTATTAGCTATATTATTTGTATTTTGCCTGTTTTACAAGACTATTGTTCCTTATATTACCAACTGTGTGACTGAGCTTCCAATAAATATAATGACTAGGCAACTTGAAGCAACTGATCAAATATATGGTTCCATATGAGATCAATTACTGTAATAGAGTGATTCTTGATACAGGAAGATGCTACAAGAGGGAATTTTTTCCTGGACTATAACAGACTAGCCAGACAGATGATCCAACATTACTTTTAGCTATTGTTTATAAGACCTAGTCCAATAATAGCATATTGAGTGGCCTTGCAGCAAAATCTCTGCCAGACCCAGGAATAAGCCTTCCTAGCACCAGTGGACAAAATGGTCATAAAATGCCTCTCAAAGCATGAACAAATTTATTACCATGAGGGGGCCCTAACTACAAACTGGCACCTACCATTGGCACTTGCCATCCACCTCTACAAGGATTAAAGTGGGTGCTGCTGCAGCTGCTGATTTCCAACACTCCCTAAAAGGAGTTCAGGGTGGAGAGCAGAAATGAAGCAGGCTATCAGCAGGACTGATGTTGAAGCTGAAACTCCAATACTTTGGCCACCTGATGCGAAGACCTGACTCATTTGAAAAGACCCTGATGCTGGGAAAGATTGAGGGCAGGAGGAGAAGGGGATGACAGAGGATGAGATGGTTGGATGGCATCACCAACTTGATGAACGTGGGTTTGGGTGAACTCCGGGAGCTGGTGATGGACAGGGAGGCCTGGCGTGCTGCAGTCCATGGGGTCACAAAGAGTCGGACACGACTGAGCAAATGAACTGAACTGACGCTCTGGGAAAAATTGGCAGAACAGGTCTTCAGGTAGATATTTTCAGGAGCCAATTTTATGAGCCCAATTCTTGTGTCCTCTCATATCTAGAAAAGCACTCAGATGGTGACAACTGCTCATGACTAGAAGAAACCTTTTGCAAAAAAAAATATATATATATGTGCTTATTTCCATATTTCCCCTTCAGCAAAATCACATATATACTGACCTTCACCCTACCTCTTTGGAAGAGTTTCTCAGGGCTATCTGAGATACTGTCTTCCAGGCTATAGTCCTCACATTTTGCCCGAAATAAAATTTCATTCACAACTCTCCCATTATGCACTTTTTTTAAGTTGGCAGTTGAGATTCCCATATCACCCAGTTACCTCACCATCAACTAATCAACAATACTTGTGTATGAGCTGACCTTGCACCCTGTGACCCTCTCCCTCACAGTTTCAGAAACCTGTCCCTGAAAGCCATTAGGGAGTTCGGGTCATGTGAGCAAGGCGCTTGCCACCCTACAATAAACACGATACGTTCCTCCACCGCAATCCAGGGTCAGCAGATTGGCTTTGCTGCACATTGGGCAAGTGGAACCAAGTTTGCTTGTTCAGTAACAACAGTCAAGATCCAACCAGGAAAACAAAGTATTAAAGGGAGTAATTTAATAGGGGAAAACTGGTTACACAGGTAACAAGAAAACTGAAAAGTCAGACATGACAACAGCAGGAAATCATTAATACTTATCTTGTCATAAAGGACAAAGGACGGTCACCAGTCATCAGCTGGAGTTGTGCAGGGGAAGCCAGTACCAAGGAGTGAGGGGAGCTAGTACAGACAAAAGAAACAGATACAGGGAGATACCCTCTTTTCTCCTGCAGTGCCTCCAAAGTCAGCGACAGAAGAAAGCCTACAGCGCTCAGCCTTGCCTCCCATTCCCAGTGCTTCTGGGGCAAGTAAATCAAAGATCTGTACAAGAATACACTGCTGTAGTACTTAACTGGGTTGCACTCTACATCACAAAGACTTCCATACCATCATATTTAAATTCACAATAGACACTTTAAAAATAGGTTTTTCAACCGAAGGCTTCAACATCTACAAAGGCTTTACTGCACTCAAATCGACAGCTGTGTCAATCAGGTCAACGTCCGTTTGAGTGCCTTTGCTGTCCAGGTCCAAAGAAAAGGGAGATAAGAGAGAACTTGTCCTCAAGCTGCTGGCACTGCCTTGAACAAATAAACTTTCACAATTGGGATAGATGAGAACTCAGAGAAAGTGCACCTCAGTGAGAGATGTAAACAACAAGAGGTGCAGCTTACTCTGAATGTCTGAGAACAGGAATTAGCCAAGCAGAAACCAGAGAGCAGGGAAACCACAAGTCCTAGCAGACACCCAGATGGCTGTGACCTACATAACAAGCCAAGGAACTTCAAGGAGGTTCTGAAAAAAGATCAGAAATTAACCGAGCCGTGAACAAGCGCTTCAGAATTATCTGATGGGTCTGGAAACTTGTACCCGGAGGTGCATCAGAAGCATGACAATGTGGGCCAAAATATACATATATGACCTGGGGCTTGAAACAATATTGCCAGACCTATGCTGAAACGGGTAAGAGAAGAGAAGCACATCAGTGGGAGTGGGCGGTTAACTCTGCTTCAGCTCTGTAGCATTCCCAAAGAAACCACTTACGACCTGAAGCGTGAGCTTCTTAAAACATTAAATTAAAAATTAAGTTATAGATTAGCATAGTTTAAGACCGTATACCCTTTCCCCATTTCTCCCCAATGGCCAAATATTAGAAAACTACAGCACAGAATCACGATACTGATAACCGTAAAGTCAAGACACACAAGTTTCTTTCATTTATAGCCACACGAGCTCACGCCCCTCAACTAACTTCTAATGCTAATATAATTCACCCAAGCCCTGTCCGCGCCTACAGCGGACACTGAAGAAGGTGTCCGGATGCTACACGCAGGGGTACAGCCGCGGTCTCAGCGCAAGTGCCAGTCGAGACCACGTAGGCAGTGGAACCACAAGCCCCGCCCCTTCCGTCCCGGCGGACTAACAGCCGCCCGAGGTCCGAGCAGTTTCCAAAGCCGACCGAGTAGAGCCGGAAGTGGGAGGCTGCACCCCCCCCCACCTCGCGACTTCGCGGAAGCGTCCATCCAACATGGCGGACCTCAACCGCCAGCTGCAGGAATATCTGGCGCAGGGGAAAGCGGGCGGCCCTGCGGCCACGGAGCCACTGCTCGCCGCGGGAGAGGCGAAGGAGTCCGCGGCGGGGGCCAGGGCGTGGTTCAGCCGCGTAGGCCTGCGCTGGACGTGGACACAGAGCCCCGCGGAGCCGGCGGCGGGACAGACGTGCCTGCCCAGCGTGACGCGCACTCAGCGGCTGGCGGCGAGTGGCGTGTGCCTGCTGCTGGCTGCGCTCTGCTTCGGCCTGGCCGCACTCTACGCGCCTATACTGCTGCTGCGCGCCCGGAAGTTCGCGCTGCTGTGGTCGCTGGGCTCGGCGTTGGCACTAGCAGGAGGCACACTACTGCGAGGCGGCGCAGCGTGTGGACGCCTGCTACGCGGCGAGGAGGCACCCTCGCGGCCCGCGCTGCTCTACGTGTTTGCGCTAGGCGTGACGCTATACGCGGCGCTGTGTTTGCGGAGTACGTTGCTCACAGCGCTGGGCGCCTGCGCACAAGTGGCCGCACTGCTGGCCGCGTTGCTGGGCGTGCTTCCTCGGGGCGCGGGCACCGCTCTGCGCATCACACTCGGGCGCTTGGGCCCGGGCGCCGCCCTCGCCAAGGCGCTCCCCGTTTGAGGCCCGCGGTCCGCGCCGTCGGAAGGACGCAGAATCCGTCCCCAGGATGCGCCATCAAGGGGACACGGACAACCGGCTCTAGGCCCACCGCCAGCCAAACCAAGGACTGCGCCTGTCCGTTCCCAGACCGCACGGGGTAGAAGCTGCTCCTTTACTGTGCCAGCGAACTGTAAACTGAGACACAAGGAGTTTGGGAAGCTCCTCGATTTCTGCATTTTGTGCTACACTCGGCAGCAAGTGCTGTGAAAACCAGATTTTGTTTTGAATTGGTGATAGGACGCTATGAATATTAGTGATAAATTGTTTTTGCGTTAACCGTGGTCTTAGATTACACTCAGTAAAAAGAGGAAATAGCTTTTCCGTTTTGATTGACTGCCCTTATTTTCCCGGATTTGTCTTTCACGTTTTGTCACCTAAAAAAACCCAGGGGTAGATCGCAGTAGCTTAGTTCCACTAAACGTGCTTTCTTTCGCTTTTGGAAGATTTTCCCCTTGTTCTTCAACGTGAGTGTATCCATAGGAGTTAGCAGATTAAATGCTGACTTTAGCCACTGTAATTTTTTCAAGTGCTTTAGTTAATACGGTTTATCTCAGTTTTCTCTTATTTTGGTGAAATTGTTAACATGAGGTCTTATAAAATTAAAGGACAGCTGGTTCTGCATTACATAAGGAAACCATGGACCAAGAAGCATGGTATCCAGTAAGGTGCACGTAAATGCTCAGAGGTCCAAGGACAGAACTCAGCTAAGGAAATGCCTGGCAGACAGGAAGATAATTCCACATCCAGTTATCCTATTGGATGGAAACCGTGGATTTCTACAGGGTCGTTTTTCATTCCTAATGTTATGATGTGCTTTTGAACCATAGTTTACACTTGATATTCTGATCTTAATGGAATGTAAGGTGCTTTTCATACCTAATTGCCAAATTTTCTTCATTTTTAGATTTAGCACCTTGGTCTAGGACTTACCTTAATTTATTTCCAGAAAGAATGGGCTCAGTATTCTGGTTAAGTCCATAAATAAAACAACATTTTTTCACTAGCTACATATTAACTGGGAAGTAAACTGTATTTAAGAAGTTTTAATCCTATGCCAGTGGTTCTCAGTTCACATGAGAGTTACTTGAGTCAAATTTCAGTTCAGTCAGAATCTCTGGGTGGGGTGAGGGGGAGATTGGCATCAGTATTGTTTTTTAAGCTTCCCAAATGATTTCCTTTTTCTGCTAAGGTTGAGAACAACTTGAAAGTAATTGTTTCCTGGGACTGGATTAGCATTGCTTAAACAGGCTGTCAGGCAACAGAGTTTTGCCTCTTCCTCCAGCCTCAAAATTTATATTTATAGGTCTTGATCAGTGTCCAACAAGCCCTGCTCCAAGTGGTCGCTGAAGTAGACTTACTCCCACCCCCTTACTTTGAAAGAAGGCTGCTTTCCCCCCCATCAGTTAATAGGGTTACCTGCCTCAAGAGGCACTTACTCCCACCCCCCTTACTTTGAAAGAAGGCTGCTTTCCCCCCATCAGTTAATAGGGTTACCTACCTCGAGAGGCACTTACTCCCACCCCCCTTATTTTGAAAGAAGCCTGCTTTCCCCCCCATCAGTTAATAGGGTTACCTACCTCGAGAGGCACTTACTCCCACCCCCCTTATTTTGAAAGAAGCCTGCTTTCCCCCAGTTAATAGGGTTACCTGCCTGGAGAGGCACTTACTCCCACCCCCTTATTTTGAAAGAAGCCTGCTTTTCCCCCCATCAGTTAACAGGGTTACCTGCCTCGAGAGGCACAACTACTAGGTGTTTGTAAAAGCAAATCCACTGTTTTGGGGGAATGATTTATTTTTTTGACTGGAAAGTGTACCACTGGCTGCTTTCTCTAACCCCTAGTTAAATCTGTATTTTAGTTCTAAATTTTAGGCTGAAGATTTTACCGCATTTAGCCCATTTTTATATTGATGCTATTTTTAAAAATTGTTTTTCCAGCATTTTCCCAAGAATTCACTGTCAGGAAATCTGTTTTTATAAAATTCAAAGCACAATATATTGTATGTATTTTGACAGTGATGATTTAAAATGCAGATATATACATTAAGTAATAAAAATGTTGAGTTTTCCGTTTTCTCTAAATGAATTCATTCTCAAAATGCAACCTGGTTATCTGCTTACTGAGGTAGTGTTTTTGGAGTTAAAGCCTTAAAATCTTATGATAAAGTTTTTAGCACATGAGTCTCAGAAAAAAAAAAAAAAAGGAGCCTAATCTCTAGAAAAGGCAAAGGAACCAGAGATCAAATTGCCAACATCTGTTGGATCATAGAAAAAACAAGGGAATTCCAAAAAAACATATACTTCTGCTTCATTGACTGTACTAAAGCCTTTACTGTGAGGATCACATCAAACTGAAAAATTCTTAAAGAGATGGGACTACCAGACCACCTTACCTGTCTCCTGAGAAACCTGTATGCAGGTCAAGAAGCAACAGTTAGAACTGGACATGGAACAACAGACTGATTCAAAATTGAGAAAGGAGTTCATTAAGGCTGTATACTGTTACCCTGATTATTTAACTTACATGCAGCGTAGCATCATGTGAAATGTCAGACTGGTTGAATCACAGGTTGGAATCAAAATTTCCAGAAGAAATATCAACAACCTCAGATATGCAGATAATACCACTCCAATAGCAGAAAGTGAAGAGGAGCTAAAGAGCCTCCTGATGTGCGTGAAAGAGGAGTGTGAAAAACCTGGCTTAAAACTCAACATTCAGAAAACTAACATCATGGCATCTGTCCCATCACTTCATGGCAAATAGATGGGGGAAAATTGGAAACAGTGACAGATTTTATTTTTTTAGGCTCCAAAAAGACACTTGCTGCTTGGAAAGACGGCTATGACAAACCCAGACAGTATATTAAAAAGCTGAGACATCAGTTTGCTGACAAAGGTCTGTATAGTCAAAGCTATAGTTTTTCCAGTAGTCATGTCTGGATGTGAGAGTTGAACCATAAAGAAAGTTGGGTGCTGAAGAATTGATACTTTTGGGTTGTGGGGCTGGAGAAGATTCTTGAGAGTCCCTTGGACTGTAAGATGAAACCAGTCAATCCTAAAGGAAATCAACCCTGAATTGGAAAAACTAATGCTGAAGCTGCAATACTTCAGCCATGTGATATGAAGAGCCAATGCACTGCAAAAGACCCTGATGCTGGGAAAAACTGAGGGCAAAAGGAGAAGCGGAAGACAGAGGATGAGATAATTGGATGGCATCACTGACACAATGGACATGAATTTGAGCAAATTCCAGGAGACAGTGGAGGACAGAAGAGCCTGATATGCTACAGTCCATAGGATCGTAGAGTCAGACACAACTTACCAACTGAACAACAATAAACTGTCTATTATGGTTTTGTGCTCTGGATCCCTTTTTATCCTCTTGGAATTTGATTACAACTTCTTTTTAAGCTATACCAGTAGAGGGCATGGAGAAGGCAATGGCACCCCACTCCAGTACTCTTGCCTGGAAAATCCCATGGATGGAAGACCCTGGTGGGCCGCAATCCATGGGGTTGCTAAGAGTCGGACACGACCAAGCGACTTCACTTTCACTTTTCACTTTCATGCATTGGAGAAGGAAATGCCAACCCACTCCAGTGTTCTTGCCTGGAGAATCCCAGGGACGGTGGAGCCTGGTGGGCTGCCGTCTATGCGGTTGCACAGAGTTGGACATGACTGAAGCGACTTAGCAGCAGTAGAGGGCAAATAAAGAATATCCACAAACCTAAAGCAATCTTGAGCCTCCTATAGGTGTGTTTAGAGCAAGGTGCTGATAAATAGGATGTTTCAAATTGCAAAGTAAAGAGAAAATCTCTTGAAGCCTCTAGGTTCTAACACCCTAAAAAAGGCAGTGTTTATGTGTGGTAAACATTTTATCTGCATAAGCAACTTAGCTTTTTACCATTTTTTAAATTAGTGGAGAACCAATTAGAAGTTTTTATATACGCCAACTATGTCAATATCCCTTTTCTAAGCAACTACTGACACTTTCCAGCACCACTAAATTTGTCAAATAAACTTGTCTCCAGTGCCCAGCTGAAGTTGTCGAAGTAGTGAGGGTGACCACAGGATGTCCTTTGAAGAATAAAAAAGACTTTTTATAAAAACAAAGTAAGGGGTCAGTATAGAAAGTATCCTGGGGTAATCTCAAACTGAACTTTTGGCTTCCAATTCAAAGTGGGCCAACTGTCCTATTCATTTAAAACTAAAAGAATCTGTTGTGGATGAGACCTTCCTGGCTCACTTTTAATTGAACAATCCTCCGCCTTAAACACTGGTGTTTCCACAGAGCTAGTGTGGAAGAGGAAGACATTATTTAAATTTTGCAGAACTGTTTTAAGAAAGATTTTGATCCATTCCTTTTCAACTTAAAACCATTTTGAAATGATTTACAGTATTCAAAAGGTATGTGTAGATGATTTCTAGCTTATGTTCCTCTAATCAGAAAAAAACAACTCAAGGCTAAGGTGTAATTACTAGAAGATGCAGCCAAGGGAGACCTCTGCTTGGACATCCAGATTTTTTTTTTCTTCAGTGTATAATTTTCCATTTGCCACAGCAGGTCTAACTAATAAGGCTTTGAATCTAACTTCAAACCACATTATAGTTTTGAAGTATTTTTCACTATGCTACAAAAGTAAGTGTGACAGAATGGCTAGATAAGAATTTGTTTAAAAACAAAATTCACAGATGAGTTAATTTAGATGACTTAGAGATTCCCATCAAGGATGTTCACAAATGTAAGCAGTAGTTGTACACCTCTCAGCAGACCAGATGCGACGGAAACTAAAGGTTTCCTTAAGGCAAGCACTTGACGACTAGTTGTTTTCTGTTAATTCTTGCGTAAATCACATTCTGTATTCATACAAAAACAACTTAATGTTTTTTCTCTGACAACTGTACATATAGAAACAAATTTTCGATTGGACATGAACTTAAATTTGTGGAGGTGCTCCATGTCTTGTGACACTTAAAAAAAAAAAGATTCCAGCTTTTATCTTCACAAACCCATGTGGGATTTCGGGCAGTGAGGGTGGACAGGACAAAACAAGGCCAGCTACTCTGGGTCGCCAGCAGCAGTCTCTTCATCTTGAAGACCTCGGTAGGGGCTCCTGGGATTCAGCTGCCCAGAGAGAGTTCAGGGCCACACGGTGCAGGTCTCCTTTTCTTTCTCTTGGAAAGTCCGCAGAAGCTCTTAAATACTGTCCAGAGAGGCCTAGGGGGTTTGAGCCCCAACTTCTACCGACCCCTCCCACCCCCCCTCGAAGCTCCTCGCCTTGGTGGGCCAGAGTTCATGTTACTCCCTCTACCCCAGTTACTGCCACTCCGGCCCCCTCTAGAAGGGGTACCACTGCCTGGAGGGCCCCCAAAAGGTTCATCTCTGTGGTATCCATCATGGTGGTCTCCATCCAAGGAGCTGGAACGTCCGGACTTAGGCACTCTCTGAGAAGGTCCTGGGCCCCCTCGGCCTGAAATGAAACAGTGGTTTTACATGTGACTTTTATTTCAACTTTTTAGTAACTCCTGGTACAAACATTTACTCTACGATGACAGACACTGCAACATTTGCCCCCATGAAAAGAAAACCACTTCCAGACCATGTTCCCCAAAGTCTTTGTGACTCTGGCCACAAGCAGAGCTCCTTCTAAAAACAAAGGCACAGAACCTGAGAGAAGATAATCCTCCCTGCCCCTGACAACGGCCCCGAGGGCTCAGAGCAGTCTTTACCAGAGCACATCTGCCAATCAGAGCAAGAGTCTCACAGATCAGCAGAGAAAGTGCTGGGACAGTCTGAAAAAGAGCCGTAGTGGAAAACGTGAACAAACCAGGCACTCCTGGAAGCAAGTGGAGGAGACCTGTGCAGAGACTGAGCTTGCAGTCATCCACTGGCTGCACCACAATTGGGAACATGTATCTCTGCAGTCTAAGCCCTGGAGGGTAAAGGACCCCTAGTACCCCAGTGTGGGGTGCCCCAGTAGGGACAGACAGAACAGGCATACACTGGGATGGGGCTTCCAGTAACCCTGAAGCCTTCCTGGCAGGGCTGTAGCACCCACAGCTCCCAAGCTGTAATCACCAGCCTCACTTACCTTTGCCTCCTCGATCCTCAGAAGGACCTCCTGGGGCATCCATTTCTCTGTGCTCAGAGGTTCCCGGCCCATCATGCCAGGGGCGCTTTCGGGGTGGTAAAGATGCCATGTCCATGCCTTGGAGAGAAGAGGACCGTTCTCTGCTAGCTGGGGAATGACCGTCGTGAGGGGGATGATCAGGGCGGGGAGCATCACGGAAATGTTCATGTCCTGGCCCTAAAATAGGAAGCACAGATCCACAAGGCTAAGAATCTGACAATCCCATTATATTTAAGTACGTTCACGCATGCTCAACTGCTCAGTCATGTCCAACTCTTTGCGACCCCATGGACTAGCCCGTCAGGCTCCTCTGTCCATGGGATTCTCCAGGCAAGAATACTGGAGTGGGTAGCCATAACCTTCTCCAGATTCCCTGGAGAATAACCTTCTCCAGGGAATCTGCCCAACCCAGGGATTGACCCAGATCGCCTGTATTGCAGGTGGATTCTTTACCGCTGAGCCACTGGGGAACCCCATATTAAAGTACAATGTGATCAAAAGAAGACAGAAATTATACTGTTAAGCAGCAACTTGAAAACAAATATTCATTCACGCAAGAAACATTTCCTAAATACCCGCCGTAGGCCAGTGACATCATGAATACACAGAAAGGTCAAGATTAGGAATCAACACACCCCCTAAAATAAGAGGAGTTGGGAAGGTCCACAAAAGTGATTCTCAGATTTTTTAGTTTCAGAACGTCTTCACACTCTTAAAAATTATTGAAGACCCCAAATAGATTTAATTTATGAGAGTTCTAACAACATCTGCCATGTGAGAAATTAAGACTGAGAAAACTTTCGTTCATTTAACTATATTTTCCAAAAACAAAACTGTTTAGTGAAAAGAGTGGCATTTTGACAAATCTCTTTAATATCTGGCTCAGCAGGAGAAAGTCCCCACCTGCTCCTGCATTCAGTCCACACTGTGGGTTAAAGATATGAAGACAACCCAGCCTCCCAGGGAGAGGTGAGCTGCTGAAGAGAGAATGCAGTGGACCCCTGGGAGAGTCCTCAGACCACACTCTGAGAACTGTCGGTCAGAGCAACCCTAAGGCACAAGCAGCTCTATTGCCTTACCTGGCTCTCTATTTCCATCCCAGGAGTCTGGTTTCCGTCCTCCTTCAAAGCGAGGGAACTCATCAGGAGTGGGAAGCAAACCCTTCCTTCCTCCTACACAGTGAAACAAAACACCACCACAGTCACAGACTATTCCAGGCGTGCTCACAACCACCTAACTCTTCATCCCTGTCCTTCCCAGAGCCATGGTTCTCAGCTCACCTCGGGGGGTACCCCGACCTCGACCTCTGAGATCCCTTCCTCGGGCTGTTTCGTCAGAAGCATCAAAATTCTCCTCTGGTCCAAAGTCTTCGGGCCCAGGAAAGCCATCTCTTCCTCTGGGGGGAGCACGGCCCTCATGTCTTGGGGGTGCTCCTCTTCTGAAGCTGTTAGGGAAAATCAACAGCATATCCATCTAATGGAATACCTTGTAGGTCGAAGTTCATGTTTCAAAAAAGCCTAATTATGTGAGGAAATATGATACAATGTTGAATGAGAGAAAAACAAAACAAAATTAAGTATTTTTTAAAGTACCCATTTTATAATATGGCAGGTAAATACGGGCAAGAGGGCAATGTACTAAAATGTGGGGTTATTTTAATTTTCTTTTAGGCTTTTAGGAATAACAGTGAGCATTTTTAAAGTGCTTATCTCATGCCAAGTGCTTTACAGTGTATTATTTCATTTGTTCTATCGTCACAACCACCTTATGAAAGTGACTATTCTACCCTTGAGTATTTATTTACACAGGACTCAGAGAAGTTAAGTCACTTATTTAAGGACACATGGTTAAGTGCTGGGATTTAAACTCAGCCAGTTTTGACACTCAGTGCAGGCTCTTTACCTCTGCCTCCCAAATATTTTTCATTTTACCATTCACATTTTTATATATAAACATGGCTTACATAATCAGAAAAAAAAAGCGGGGGGAGGGGGCAGAGATCACTAGAGATCATGCCTACTCACTGTACTTGACTTGTTTGGGGGCATCTGTTCTGCCATGTGCCCTGGTCCACCTCTCTACTCAGGGGCAGGCCTAGGGGCCATAACCTGCACCAGTGGCCCCAGCCACACCTGACCGATGGACAGGAAGGCATCTGGTTTGTGGGTGGCTCACCACTGCCAAGGTGACCATCTCATGCCTGGGCTAGTGGACCATGTCACCACCTCTCAAGAATTCTGAACTGGGAAACTAAGTGGGCCAGGAGTGCTACTGAAGCAGGACCATTAATGAGGGGTGCCAGAGCTGCAGCAGAAGCCTGTGAGGAAGCAGAAAGAGGGGCCTGCCAGTAGGAAAGGTGCGTGAGCAACCAAGAGAGGCCACGGAAACTGGAGAAAGGATCAGAGAGGGGCAAGGGCTTAGGGCCCACCAGGCCTTCTGCTTTCTCCCGAGTTTCCATTTGTTTATCTTATACTCCAACATTTTGAAAAATTTCATACAGAGCAACAAATGCCCAGACATTCTTCACCACAATTCATTAATCGGTTCTTAAGATTCTGCCACACAAACCTTGTCTTTTCACTATCTATTTACTAATTCACTTTCTAAGCCTTTTCAAAACCAGCTGTGACATAATGCTTCACCTCTTCATCCTTCAGTAGATTTCTTCTAAGAATAAGGACTTTCCCCTACATAACAACACTACTATCATTCTAAATAACATGTAATAGTGTTTAATACACAATCCAATTTTAATTTCTCTGTCCTCAAAATGTCCGTTACAGGTGTCTTTATAGTTTTCAATCATACACTGTTTTTCAGCGGTCCCATCTCTTTGGTCTACTTTAATCTACAACAGTCCCCGTCTTGTGTTTTATCTTTTGTGACCTTGACTTTTTAATTTTTATTGGAATAGACCTTGACATTTTTGAAGGGTCCATACAGGGGTTTTACATACCATTCCACAATTTGAATTCTGATTTTCCTATGATTAGATTCAGGTAAAACGTTTCTGGTAAAACTTCTTATACCTTCACAGTGATGCCAGTCTGTCTCACTGTTTAGGATGTAAAAGTGATATGGCAACCAAATTTCACTGTTGTAAAGGTCCACTTTCTCCTTTGCAATTAAGTAATCTGTGGAGTGATACCTGGGCAGTGTGAAAATATACTGATTCTCCACAATCCTTTTATTTGATGATGGCTTTCCGTATCTGCTGAGGATCCTTCCCTGAATTAATTATGACACTGGTTGCTTAAAATAAGTGATTTTCTAAGTCTGCATCTGTAACTTGCTGTTTTACTGTAAAGAGCTTTCCTTGTTTCACTCCACCATTCCAACGATCTAGATGTGTTCTTAACACCTGTTTTGTAACTTAATGAGCCGTGCTCCTGCAAGCCAAGGAGGGGTACTCCAGATGCTGGGAATTTACCACTCAGGGTGAGGGCAGAATTGACAGGGGCGAGAAGTGGAGCAGGAGTGTCAGCAGAGGGCGCTCCTCCCCCGAGGCAGATTCAGGGAGGAGTCCCCACACATGGCAGGACTCTTCTCTTATCCAGGCATCCATTAGACAACTGCTCTGACTACAGAAGGACAGAGGAAATCTAATCTGCCCTAGTTAGAAAATAGTTCCTGTTACGGACTAAATGTTTTTGTCCCCTCCACAAAATTCATATGCTGAAGCTCCATCCCCCAAAGTGACTTTGGAAATGGACCTCTGAGAGCTATTTAGGTTAGATGAGGCTCTGCAGGTGGGGCCCCATGATGGGATATATGCTCTAATAAGAAGAGATACCACAAAGAGCTTGCTCAGTCTCTTTCCATCACGCAAGGACAAGGGGAGACGGTGCCTGTACGCAAGCCAGGAAGAAAAATCTCACCAGAAACCTACACTGCTGGGCCTTGATCTGGGACTTCTAGCCTCCAGGACTGTGACAAAAATCAATTTCTGTTGTTGAAACCCCTCAGTCCGTATCTGTCAGCTGAGTAGTGTATCTGCTAACAAGCTGACCCCTCTAAAATATATCTCCCTCTGTAACAGATTCATGTATTCAACAGTCACTGGGCACCCACAGGGCGTCACCACTACTGCGCTAGGCTCTGAGGACCTCCCTTCAGGAATGTGCCACGGTTTTGAGAGATACAAGTGATACACAGATAAATATATCACTTCATGTCAAGGACTGCTAAGTGCTCTGAGGAACATAAAGCAGAGGAAAGGGACAGGAAGAAAGATCCAAGTGCAGTGAGCCACAAACACCTAGGAGACTGTATTCCTGGCGAAGGAAAAAGCAAGCACAACATGAGCAGGATACGCCTGGCATGTCAGAAGAGGAGTACAAACTGTGAACAGCACAGTGTCTAGGTGTGGGGCTGTCACTGACAAATGAAATAAAACACAAACAGAGTAAAATCTAAAACTGTGCACAGACAGAGATTCAAGAAATCAGTGAACGTTATGTTGGTGCCAAGGCCACTGGAAATGGGGCTCCTGCAGACATAAAAAGCCACTTCAAAGAGTGAATTCTTGGATATCATTTAGTGAGCTCTTAAATCTTTTTATTAAAAACTCCCCTCCAAGAGCTGCTTCCCTTGACCCCTCCGTTTCACCCTCCCTGGACGTGTTATCAGCCACTCTTTTCTAACATACCCATGAGAACGGAGATCACCAACCTTCACCTCAATTACCTACTAGCAACAATCATAGAGTGATGAGAAAAGACGTGGGAGAGATGACTGCGGCAGGAAGACAGGGGTGCTGCGCAGCAGAGCATGGCTCTGCCAACTGGATGGCCAGACCGGGAGCTGCTCTTACACGTACCATCCATGGGACCTCCCAAAGTCAAGCAACTGCTCTCTCAGTGGCATCCCTCACCTGTGCAGGCTGACAGTAACACCTAAACTCACAACTCACGGCAACAACTGAATGAAGTAACATCTGGCACACAGCAAATAATTATTATCATTGATTATTTTGAGTCTCACTTGAGATTTCACTAATTCTTTTTACTCCCTACTTCCTCTATTCCTTTTTTTACCCCAAACAAGTCAAGTGTCCAAGCCTGACCTCAGCCTATTTGAACAGCAAGATTATTCTTCAGCTTGATTGCATTTTGTTAAGATCTTTAAGCAATTACACAAAAACTATCTACTCAATAATTCCTTTATTCTCTGTCTAGATGTCTCATATTTCATCATTCTAACCAAGAGAACCTGGAGATTTCTATTCAAATCCAAGTAACTTTATAGTACACAGGCCCACCCATCTGTTTAAAAGGACCAAGAAATAAGCAAAAAGATTTCTAAACTGCAGAGATAATAAAGAACCACACAGATGTTAAAAGGCATATTAGGTCTAAACACAAAACCTAGAGAGGGGAGGGCACTCTTCCCCCAGTGAAGGAGGAGAGAGATCCATGTGGACAGAACAGACGGGAAGCTCCAGGGAGGAGGACATGGACCCATACAGTGTCTGGCCCACCTTTCTTCTCTGCGCCCTCGGAACCGCGGGTCCTCAGGGTCCCGGGGGAAGCGGTCGTCTCCAGGTCTGCGGCCTTCCCACGCCCCTGGGGGGCCCCGGGCTGCACCCCGGGCATCCCCCTCACTGAACTCCCTGTGGTCAGGGGGGAATGGAGGCCCAGGGCCCCCACGCCTCCACTTCTCTTCTTGTGGTAAAGGGCCTCCTCGCCCCTCAAATTCTCGTAACCGGTGGCCAAAGCGCTTGTCAGGGTGGAAGTCGTCTGGTCTGCTGAAGTCATCAGGGAATTCGGGGTGAGGGCCACGCCTATCAGGGGGACCCCTGCAGTCCTGGCTGCCCCGGAAAGGCCCCCTCTCGGGACCGTGCTCAGGGCCGCTGCTCTGCTCGTGCCGCCTCTCTGACATTGGGCCCATGTGATGGTTTGGAGGGCCGCGCGAATCACCTAAAGGAAACAAAACTGATGTTTACCTTGTCTTCCAGGAGTCCTGTCAACACAGGTCTGATTTTCAGCATCTTAAAATTTCAGAATGCAGTCTTTTATTGAGAGTGTTTTCCCTCCTTGGTTCCCAGCGTACTTAGGAGACAAATGTCTCTAAGGCATCATATAATGAAAAGAACAAGGGTTTGGGGATACAGATTTCAACTTCATCAATTCACTGGCTAAGCAACTCAACAGCCGCAGTGAAGGCTCATTTAGAACACAAGAACATCACAGGTATAAGGATAAGCCTCCCTTCCTGCCCCCATTCCTTCAGAGTGTTGCTGGGCCCACTGCTCCACACCCAGGGAACTCATGCTGAAGCTCGGCCAGGAAGCCAAGTAAACAAATTCACCTCTGCACTTGTAACAGCCTGCAAAGCCCACCACAGGGCCACTGGGCCCACACTGCCCTGAGGTCTTTCCTTTAACTCCTAGTCCATCTAACCTGATTTGTTAGCTGATGCTTTGATTCTTAACAAAATCCTCTGTAGTATACGTGGAAGCATGGGCTTCTCTAATAACTGCTGGGTGCCCTGCTGTCCTTCAGTTTCAGGGTTTATATAAACACTTTTTCTGGATTCTTCATCACAGTATCATCACCATTCTTCACAGTGTTTGGAAATTAAAGCTTTCTTTTAATAAATATTTTAATATATGCTGTATAGTTACTGAATAAAAATGGAAAGAGACCAATTACACTTTGTTTATCTCCCAACTGTAAAGGGGTTTGTTTTCCTGGCTACTGAATGATGACTGCAGCCATTGTAAATGTGCATCTCTTTTCTGTCAACATACAATTTAAATCAAATATTTTTTTAAGGTACGTAGCTAAACGGACACTCTTGCTTCTAACTTCTAAAAATGTCATCCCTGCACTTTCCCAGCTCATGACTTTTACTGTTTTTTCCCAGCAATAAAGACAAACTTCCTTTCCTTACGTCACAGTCGTAATCCTTACCCTCCCAACACCTTCCTCTTTCATTTTTACTCATTTCTCTTAGCCATTTCAATTCCTCTTCATCATTCAACATGGGTAAAAAACTTGGAAATCTCAGTAGAAAAATACACCATGAGAAGTGTTTTCCTTCTAAAAACATCATTAGACAAGTCTCTTCTCTTTAGCTTTTTCCATCCCCTCTGCCTACTTTCCTTCCATTAAGCCAGTCCTCCCACGCTGAGGAAAGTGTCTTCTAAGCTGCCATTTTGTTCAAATACCTCAAGGCTCATTTCCTCCTGGTAAACAGCCCCTCACTTCCCAGTGTGATCCTGCAGCTAATGGCTCATTCTCTGACTTCACATAGAGTGGTGTGACCTCAGACACTGCAGACCTTTGACCTGAGGAAGCTGAACACATCCCATTTGGACTTACCCATGAATAACAATCCTCCCATTACCTCTACCATGCTTAAAAGTACCCTGGCTCCTCCAAGGAAAGAAACCCACCACTACAAATAAGAAGGGATGTGGCCGCCGGTGAGCGGGCGGCGGCGCTGGTTAATCCAGTGGGGGATGGCAGGGCCACCTTCTCGGCTCCCCCTTCTCCCTTTGGTCCCTGGGAGGAGAAAGAGAGGAGGAAGAGGAGAGGGGTGGGGGTTGGGGGGCAGTGAAGAGAAAAGGGGAAGAGCGAGGAAGAAAGGGAAGTAGGTGGAGACAGACACAGGTAGGGGAGAGGGAGAGAGGCAGGCTCTCAGTTTGCTGATGGCTGTACCTTGTGGGTAACAGACTTCTTTTCTCAGGGTCCCCAAATCCAGAGATTGGCTCTTGATGCTTTCTTTTTCCCTGGTGGTCACCACTTCCACTTGGTAAGACTAGAAGAAACATTCTCCTAATTCTTTTACCTCTCCCTTCCTATTTCTAACAAATCGCATAAATTCACAGCTAAGCTTTAAATTCCCAAAGCCCCGGGGTTGAATATGCTGACAAGGACTTTGCCTAATCTGATCAAATCTGGGCAGAACCTCACATGTACTACAAGGTGCTGTGGGCTTAGCCAATTACAACCGAAAAGGGGTCTCTTTCTCTGCAGTGATGTCTCCACGATATTCATGATTCTCTGGTGTGTTCCTCCGTGAAAAGGCAGCAACTCCATCCATCCACGTCCCTCCCAGCCCCACCCTCTAACTGCCTCCAGCCGCTGCCCCTCCCCACTGCACTCCTGCTCTTCCCACACTCCTGGGAGAGCTGAACACCTTGCAAAACAAGATGGTGGCTCCTGCACGTGCCCCCTGTTGATACTCAGGGTTGATTCTTAATGTCCACAGAGCCTACACTGAAAATTCTTAACTCTGCTTTTCACAGTATCCACAACCTGGGGCACAACACACTGGAACACAGCTTTCGTCCTCTCAAAGGTACAGAACAATGCCACCAGGAAACACTGCCTGACACAACTTGAGGGGAAGGAGGGATAATACTAGAAACACTGCTAAAACTGAATTCCTTATCCCATCAAAAACTCAGACCGAAACAGTTCAGTTTTCTGGCATGCTAAAAAGATACACTTGCATTGGATTAACACAGGAACCACTCCCATTCCCAGGAGGACAAGGCTGGCTTGCAGCACAGGCCCTGCTCTCCTGGTGGCTGTCCAAGCGGTTTCATCTCCCGCCTCTGGTAGTGAGGAGTTGTGCCCACCAAAACAAATCTATGAAGACAGCATAAGGCAAAGCTATGACCGAATTGACTATGCTCTTATTTTTCCTAGAGGTTCAAATGATCACATTCTATCAATTACTTACCAGTAAAACTATTGAAAAATTTACCCAAAGGAGGTAGAATATAATCTCTTATTCAGCCGAGCAGATATTTACCTTTGTTAGGGCCAGGTCCTTGTCCAGGGTTAAGAGGGGGGATGCGACCTTGTGCTCCCTGCTGCCCTAGTCCTGGTATCAAGGGTGGGGGGCCTGCATTCTGTCCTTCCTGAAAAGATGTGTTTAAAGCGGGGGTGTGAAATCAAAGGCTTATGCTTCATGAACAGCAATTTTATCATAATGTGACAAGATAAAAATACTACGTTGCCGCAAATCTTCCAGCAATACATAAACAGCTAGCAGAACCGTCCTTATATTGGGGGAAAGAAGATATTTCTCTGACCATAATAAAAGGAAACATATATTTCAAACCTGCTGATAGGTTTATTTAAAGCTAGATCTTCAGTTGTAATTCCAAGCCAAAACCTCAATGGAAAGTCGGAAATCATAACATAAAAACAACACTACACAGAGATGGAACTTCTGGCAAAAGTAAAGACCTGGAGACCTTCCAGGACAGGTAAACTCTGCTCTTGCATCCATAATCCCTTTCCAGCTACAGAAAATAATTCATCCTCTCAAAAGGTTATGACTAGGTTTAAAAGATGGGGGCAGGAGCATAGGAAAGGGCCCCCTGCTGAGCAAGGCGCTCACTCACTGCTCTCTCCTTTCACTGCCTTCTCTCTACTGGCTAACTCCCCTGAGCCCAGCACCCACTGCTCGCTAGCAGGGCTCCTGAGTTCTCACAGCTTCTGTCTGACATGTACTTGCTGCTCTGATCCTCATAACCTCCTTGCTCTGCAGCCCCAGAGCTCAACCTTAGCTTGTTCCTAGTCCTTGTTCCACAGAATAAATAATATTCTGTATTTTTACCTAGCCATTTCTAAATTCTGATTCCCCACACTGTCCAGTGATCTTGGATCTGGACTCTTGACAAATAATCAAATATACATCTAGTCATTCCTTCATATAAAAAATGCATTAGTGACTGAACCTACCATCAACAGCAAAACTGCTTTCACATTTCAAACTAGCTACAAGAGCAGCCTCGGCAGGACTCACTCAAGCTCCGCAGTTAAACACTGCCACCATGGACTCAGTACCACTAACGTCCACACGCCTTTGTGTCCTGTGCCTTTTACTGGAGGGCAGCTCTTTTCAACATCTTTCATGTTATCACCTTAACACTTGAAAGCAATTCCATTAAATTTAACCAATTATAATGATTGGCTTAAATAACTGACCTGATCAAGGTGAAGAAAGTCAGATATCAGCATAAGAAATATAAGCAAAGCTTTTCATCAGACAACTTCTGAGACGTGAAATGCCCTCTAATGTATTAATCCTCCATTTTCACTCCAGTATTTCTACAGGTAAATTAAATTTTAGAGCCATTTTGCTTTTCATGTCTAAAATCTTCTACTATATGATACAATAAAAACATTAAATTGTTCCCACAGACCTGTCCTCTGGAATCTGACACGTTTATATAATTTCAGTCGCAAAGTGATAGCTAAAGTTCATCATATTTTTAGCCTACAAAATGAAAGCTGTTCATTCACTAACATAAGGTTAGGTAGGTAAATATTATAAATATTTATAATATAAATATAATATAAAAACTCCGGGAGTTGGTGATGGACAGGGAGGCTTGGTGTGCTGCAGTCCATGGGGTTGTAAAGAGTAGTACACGACTGAGCAACTGAACTGAACTGAATATAAAAAACACACACAAATATACACTGTATTAATAAAATATAAAATATTTTTAAGTTTTAGGACAGTTCTGGATGGTAAACTTAGATTTATTAAACATCCTAAGTTCTGAAATGTGCCCAATAAATTCTGGAAATAGATTCAAATGCCATCAAATTCTTCATTGCTATGCCATTTTTAACTTCTGGAAGATGTGCTGAAGAGGACCATAATCTAGTTATTTTAATTCGGTGAATCCACTGGTCACCTTCACATCACAGACACTCAGAGGTGGTGTATGTTCTACACACAGCATCCACAACAGGCCCTCTTCGGCGGGAATCAAGTGCTTTTCAAAAGGTGAAGACCCAGGGAATCAACAGTGGTTCATTCACTCACTTTGGTCCATGACTGACTTCAAGGACACAAACAAAGTTGTTCTTACCCAAATAATTCTTTCAGACTATGAAATTCAGTAAAACATAAAAACCCACAGAGCCAAACAGTGCCCATGCATTCTTCTGTAATTCGGCCCAAGAAAACTGAACTTCCACTACCTCTCAAGCACAGCTCAGCAGATGGGTTTAAAAAAACTTGGCTGACAGTAACAGAATTCTCTAAAGAGAGCCAAGAAAATTTCTGCAAAAATACTTCCTCTTGAAAATATTCTTATACGTGAACTAAAAACAATTTGAATAGAGTTTCATCCAAAGGGTCACCATTTGAAAACATGCAATTCTGAACTCATATCTCTAAAAGTATTCAAGGAAATGAAAATAGTGAGAACATAGTCTACAGTATATTCAAGAGTTAAACATCCCAGACTATCTTAAAAGTAGAGCTGGCAGGCAGTGGCTCAGTTGTCTGGAAGCCCATGAAACACCAGCCTATGAAATAAAGAGCCCAGAAAAGGCAGCAGAATAGACCTGGAGCCCCCATGCTCCCTCCTCAGCACCACAGCTCTTTTAGAGCCCTGAGACAAATATGAACTGTATTCAATCGGGAGTTCTTCTGGAAGAGGCTGAGAGTAAAGATTCTGTTGCAATATATTTAATGATCTACTTAATTACTCTTTCTTCCTTCAGCCATGATGCTATTCTCAAGCCACTGTCACTACCTGAGACGTCTACACCAGCTGTTCCTTCCTTTCACAGCATTTTGAAGTGCTGCCTCAGTGTGGAGTGTATTTTCCCAAAGTGTAATATCTACAAGTTGGAAATAAGTAATACCTGGTTGAAGGGGGCCCGGGGCCCATCACCTAGCAGAGCTGTTTTCTGCTGCTGGAATGGTATTGGCCCTTGAGATGGATGTGGCCCTCTTGCCGGGTTCTGCTGTCCCTGAGGTCCAGGGGGCCCTTGCATGCCACCCTGGGGTGGAGGTCCCAAAGAGCCCTGGGGCGGCCCCTGCTGACCTTGTGAGCCTGGAGGCCCCCTCAATTCCTGGGGAGGGCCCAGCATCGATCCTTGGGGTGGAGGGCCCTGCATGCCTCGCATCTCCTGAGGACCTCGCATCTCCTGAGGGCCATGTCCCAGCAGTCCACTTGGAGGATGAGGTCCTCTCATCTCTTGAGGTGGGTGACCCAGCATCATCCCTTGGGGAGCAGGACCCTGGTTCTCTCGGGGGCCTGGAGGACCCTGCATTCCTCTTGGATTCAATCCCATCAGAGGTCCCTGAGACACAGGACCTTGGATCCCTTGAGACCCTGGCCCGCCTTGTATCCCGTGAGGATGGGGAGGTCCTTGCATTCCTCTGGGACCAGGTGGTCCCTGCATACCTTGAGTACCAGGAGGTCCCTGAGGGCCCAAGTGACCCTGGGGACCAGGTGGGCCTTGGGGGCCTATGTGACCTTGTGGGCCAGGTGGGCCCTGAGGACCCATATGACCCTGAGGACCAGCATTACCCTGGGGTCCAGGTGGTCCTTGAGGTCCCAGAGGGCCATGAGGTCCAGGATGCCTTTGTATTCCCTGGGGCCCATGCATGTCCTGAGGCCTTGGCAACCCCTGGGGCGGTCCCTGGGGCCCTTGTGGTCCCATGAATCCTTGCGGCCCCCCACCTCCCTGATGCAGTGGAGGGCCTTGTGGTCCCATTTGTCCCTGTGGTCCAGGGGGTCTAAACTGTCCCTGTGGACCTGGAGGCCCCATTTGAGCCATGTTCATTGACAGCTGCTGAGATGGATGAGGCTGTTGAAAACCTTGAGGAATCTGAGACATTGGACCTTGTCCTGGAAAGGGCTGGGGTCCCAGGAGAGGGGTGCCAGATGAAGGAGGAGGCTGAATCTGCTCAGCCTGTTTCTGTGCAAGTCTTTCAATTTTAAGTTGCTAGAAAGAAAGAGAGAAAAGGCATGCTAATAAATATGACATTATTACTATCACTTAGTTTGGGGAATCTCAAAACAAACATAAAGACATTATTGATTGACCTCTTAATGCCCCAACTATAACTAGAATCCATATGATATTCATATGTTCTGAAGGTACTCAGGCTTCCAGACTCTAAAATGCTTCTTTCCAGGTGCTGGGAAACAGCAGCCAGGACTATTCATATCCATCTTGATCGGGGAAAGCACAACAATTTACTAGTGTTTTATCATTCTAAGTAGCTTCCAAGGTAGAAAAAAAAAGAACAAACCACCTGCTCTAAAGCTAACAGAAAATTCTTTTATCTATGGATAAATATGTGACTCCAAATTGAAACTGTTGGTTTTACCTTGTCTATTAAAAATGTATGTTCAACTGAGGTCTACTCATTGCTTGACTGGTCTGGTTTTAAAAGTCTTAGAAACAGGATTCTGCTAGAAACTAGCTTCCTAATGTAGCAATAAGAAATTATACTGCTCATCTGACCCATGTAAGAGTTCCTTTCCTTCTCCTCAAGGGCAGATCAATAAAAAAACATTAACCACTACTTTCTTAGATCATCTTGAATTCCCTCAAAAGTGTCACGCACCTCCAGAAGTTGTGGGTTAGTATACTGTAATGTGGCCATCTCTTGTTCGATTTCTGCTTGTGTTTTTTTCTTCTCTTCCAATTTAATGTCTTCTTTTCTGTCATTCAATACCTCGTTTGGGGCAGGAATTGGAACTTTATTTTGCATCCATGCCTTGGGAATGAAGAGAACATTAAAGTATACCCTAAGTGTGTAAATTATAATGACAGAATGAGAAAACCATTCTATAATATCACCAGCTCATTCCAACCTGGTGAATACAAGTTCATGCAGCTGGTGAATTATCTTTATTTCTAACTCTAATTCTCTAATTCTTAGTGACACAGGAATAGAGTTAGGCAAAGCACATTACTAGGTAGAAACTGCCAAGTTGAAAAAGCTGCAAGATTTCACATGCTATTAAGATGCAAAGCCTGCCTGCCTCTTCAAAAGGGCGTGTACACTTTTGCACATTGTGTGAGGGACAAACAAAGTGGAAGACAGAAAAAATATGCTGACGAGTGTCAACATACTCTTTCCACTCCAAGTCTCTTTTCTTCTTCCAATAGCTTGGATAATAACAAGGTGAGAATAAAAGAATATCCAGAGAAGATTCATGACAAACTCAGCACTAACTGCAAAGCAGCAGATGGAGACTATGTCTAATAATGCCTGAAATACGTGAAGAAAGCTCCAGAAAGTCTATAGTACAGACAGACATACCTTCAACAGATGAGATAATATAAGGGAGACCTATCCTTGCACATCAGTGAGACTCACCAGTTCCCCAGCGCATGAGGAGGGCATGGGGAGGGGATGAGGGTGCCCTTGGAGTTGCTCACCTGCTGGAACTGAGCAGGGATAGGTTTTGCATACGGAACCTTCTTCTGAGGCACTTTTTTCTGATCCTTCTGCATTACCTCCTCCATTCCCCAATCTAAACCTGGAATTGTCATTTCAATTTCATTTGATTCATCTTTCCCTGCAACCAAGAAGAGAAGCGGTTAGCCAAGGAAATGAAAGAAAATGGCCACCTCACCAGTGAATGTATTTTTGAAAGAACAAATTCTAAATATTATACAGCTTATATCACTTTTATCAATGCTTCTCAACATACATCATTTTGACATTTTCAAAATAACTTACTATCACAATTATAGGAAACAGGTAAAATTACAGAAAAAGTTAAATTTATAGGAACAACTTCTCTTACCCATCTGTTCTTGTTCCATAGCTAATTTTAGTTGTTCTGGTATTCCCATCCCTGGAATTACTGCCAGACTATTAGGTTCAAGGTCATCTATAAATAGGAATATAGCCATTGTTAATAGAGATTTCATGAATGTAGTGGGCCAATAAAATTAACACTTGATAAAAATTGTTAGAGATTCATAAATCAATAAACTATAAAACTAAAATTCATTTTACATAATCTTCTCAATACTTAACACTTTTATTACAGAATATCATATTTCAAAGAAGAATAAACATGCAAGAACCTCACCATATTCCACTCCATCTTCAGACATTCCAGGTAATAGGTTGAGGTTGTATCGATCTCGCATTTTATCACCTGGTCGGTTTCGGGTCCAAAATTTGCTGTCAAAATAAAAGTATTTGGAGGGAGGAGGAGAGGAGCAGAGTTTCAGTGTATCTCTGGGCACTTAACAGTAGTAGTAAGCAGTCCTCTGGCAAAAACAACAAAGTTTTAAAATGCCCTATTCTAAAAATTTTTAATGTAGAGAGTTTTTTTCAAATTAGAAGGTAAAACAAAATTCAAATAACAAAGTCATATTCAATACTCAATCTCCTTGTAATATGTGTATTTATAAATCACTGCGAACATGTCCTTAAAAGTAAGTTAGAAAATAAATAAATACATTCATCTATGAATGGACTAAATATGCATTTATCTCCAGCTGCTCCATAAACACAGCAATTCCTCGTTACTTTTGACATAAAGCTTACCTAGTATGGTCATTTGAGCCTGAGCAGAGAATATGTCCAAGGGGATGCCAAGCCAGACTCCAGATCATTCCTTCATGGGCCATCTCCATTCCACCCACTTCTTTCTCTACTCTGTAACGGCACCACAGAAAGCAGTCTTTTTCACAAAAGTTACTCAGCTTCTCCTCTGCCAAAGAAGGTACTTTCTTTTAGCGTAATACAAAGCTACCAAACTTGGTAACTTTGAATCTGGTCAATTCCACATGTTTCAGAGGTACCCAGTTGTGATCAATAACATTTTTCCAAAGAGCACTTCAGAGGGGAAGTGCCTTAGAAATTACCTTATCACAGGAAACAAGGAAGTTGGTCTTCCTCTCCCTTTATGACTTCCATAGCCAGAAAGAGAAGTGCTATGTTTTCTATTCCAAACTGGGTTTACAGATACAGGACATATGAACACTCAGAGAAAAATACAACACACTATCATTTTTTTCACTTTCGGGTGTGGTCTTCATATAATTTACAACTTCTTTATGTAGTGAGTGCCACATACCCAACATGCCAAAATAACAAAGAGCCATCAGACCCTCCACTGGCAAAAAGTCCTTCATGAACAGGATGCCAGGCCACAGCTGTAAACAAAAACAATAGAGAAAAACAAAATTATTAGGATGTCAGAATTCTACAGTGATAGAATGAGAAGCATATCATAGCTACTGACCTGTAGCTTCTTTCTTATGACCTCGGAAGACTTGAAGCTCTTCTTTCAGATTTCGGATGTCGAAAAGTTTACAGAGGTGGTCACGTGATGCTGTGAGTAGCCAGTTGCCATTGAGATTTAATTTCACTTCCATTACTGTGTTTTTATGGGCATGACTAGAAACAAAGTACCAAGAATATAATCCTTGGTCAGAATTCAAAACAAGTGTAAATCAATGGTCATTTTCTTGAAAAGCACACGGTAGTCAAGATGGAAGAAGTTTGGCCTAGAAGTAATAACGCATGTAACATTACAGGACTACCGTTAAAATATACATGAAAGAAATAGGTCAAAGACAGAAATAATGTCCATTATCTAAGCAGTTTTTACTGACCAATTTAAAACAGCAGCAGAACTTCAACTGGGTAGAAAATTTTATCTGTGAAGCAAGGAAAGCACTTGAACACATAAATTAATATACAATAAAACTCATTAAATTTTAGAAATTCAATAACCTGCTCTTATTAAGTCAAACGTTAAAAAAGAACTTGAGACAGTTTGAGGGTTAATTTGAACTAAAGACTCTGCAACTGCTGAGGCCAGGACAATACACGTCTCCTAGGAGCACCATTAACAACGTGTTCTATTTGCTCGTGGCCACTGGAGCTGTGCAACAAAGCAGCCTTGCTGCCAACCAGCTCACTCTGGACATGGCTCAGTTCTCAATCAGAGGGACTAGGAAACAGCTGCTTAGTTGGAAAAAAAAAATCAACAACAATCAATCAATATTAAATGAACTGTGAATGTTCACAGATGAGTCAAAGAGAAAATTTTACGATGTGGCTGCATTGTAACTAAACACCTCAGAAAAAAAAATTAAAACTGATTTAAAAACAGAGGGAAAACTTCTCTGTTTCCCTCTGTTTTTTCCCTCCCTACCTCTGAAGAGCTGTAGGGAGAAGGAGAAAGGGGGCTGTCTCACACGTGGCACACATATCAACTCTATATAGTGCCAAGTGTATCAGTGTTATGAGTAACCTAGAGTGGTAGTAATATCCACCTCCTCCCTACCCCTCACCCCCACGATACCCAAATTAAATTTACATGTATGTGGGAGAACAAACATCAAGCCTGACTTGATGAGGAATTCAGAGAGAAACCATATTTAATAAATAAAAGGCCTATAGATAAGAATCCATCTACTGTCTACACTACTTTTTCAGGAATACATGAGAGGAAAGAAGGCTAAGAGTTAACAATCCAGTCAGCTGTGCTCCCCTTTTTTTAAGGATCAAGGTGGGGTTCCTATCACTTACAGTGTTGCAAGACTCTGCCCAGTCTTGGGATCCCAGAACTTGATTGGCTGTTGACTATCTTTACTTCCTGAAACAACTAACCCTTTCGTTGGATGCCAGTCTACACACTTCACATCAGCACCGTGCCCTGTCGGAAACAAGTTAAGATAAAAACCTAATCAACATAGATACTTAAAACAGGACTCCATTCTAATTTATACCAAAGTAGAGAAATCTATTAAATGTTTTGATCCTAGTGCTCAGTCTTCTTAAACTTTAAAATGCAACCTGTCCTATGCCACAAGGCACAGGAACCATTTCTCTTCTGGAACTATTCTCACTTACTTGCTGGTAGGCCAGTCAAGACTTTTTGGAAGCTTTACCTCTCAGGCCCCTGTATATAAAGCTTTTCAAACTTTTCATGATCTTCTGTGTATTATCCTAAGTATTAGAAACAACTCTTGTTCACTTTAGCTTTCCTACTTTGCAGCAGTCCCTACAGATCGTAAGTTATAAATCCAGACATCATCACTTTCTAGACGTGACAATAGGAAAAGCATTCCATCTTTCTGATATCATTTCCTGAAATATAGAATGAGAAAAATAATCCCTGTTTCACTCACACTTATGTCAGATGAGATGATAATAAAAGCTAGACAATCAAGTGCTCACTATATGATAGGCAGTGTATGAAGCACTTACAATCATCACCTCTTTAAATCCTCACAAAATCCTGAGGAAAGCTGTTCTCTTCAACAAGAACAGGAGCTAGAATCTGAACCCAGTCTCCTGGATTAGGGATAGTAGTTCTCTTAACCACTGTAGTTACTTCACACGCGTAATAGACTAAGCTTACTAAAAATCACTAAAGCAAAAATCAGAATTTACAAAACTGAAAAAAAAAAAAGAGCATGATTTTTGAAAACTTGGTTGCCATAAAAAAGAGCCTCAAGAGTATTTTATACAGCAAATGCACTAAGAAGCAAATGGAGAGAGGTAAACAGCATTTGAAATAGCTCCTTCTCTAACCTGGATCAAATCCAGCTTCTATGAAGTGGGAAGGAGGAAGGATACAGAAGAACAGAAAAATCGGGAAGGAAGGAAGAAGAGATGGTTCTAGAGGCACTGGAGAGAAGGGGAATTCGCACCTCAAATAGGCAAGGACTTAACTAAAGACCATCCCTGTGCTAGTAAGCACTCAGAAGGTACCAACTATCTGGAGAGCAGTTTGGCAATGTGTATGAAAAAGCATGAAAAAAAGAGTATGACCTACAACCCAATAACTCCATGTCTCAGAAATGATCATAAGGATATAATGTGTGTCCATAAAATTTGATTTGTAAGGATATTTACTGATATAGTTTATTTTTAAATGCTCTTGAGTAGGAAATATACTACAAATTAAATTTCAGTATGGCATATGTGCTCAATGGAACATGATACACCTATTATAAATGATTTTATAGATAACAGCATGATTAAAGTGATCATAATACTAAGTTTATTAAAAAAAACAACTGTGTATAGCATTCCTGATGCTATCACTGTAGAAAGCAAACAAATTAATAACATGAGGGACTGTGTGTCCAGCTACATAGAGAAAAAAGGCAAGAAGCCTCGATACCAAGCTGTTACAACATTAAACTGAATAGTAATTTCAAGGTAATTATTTCTCTGTCTTCTGCTTTTATATTTCCTACAATTAATATATATTATTTTGTAACCAACAAAGGGAAAGGGGAAAGAGGTTTTGTTGTTCCCTTAATTTTTTTCATTAAGAGCTAAGGATGGAAAAACTGGATAGAAATATAAATCAAGCTCCCGGCCTCTTGCTTGCCTTAAGAACTTTAAATCTTATTAATAACTTTATCCTTAAAAGATATGACCAGAGAATTTTAAAACTTTATGGGTCACTATCACCTAAAATTTAATATTGTATAGATATGTATTTTTATCAAATTTGAGTAGAAAGCGCATGAGAAAGTATTTTTTTAAATGTGATGCACTATGCAAAAAAAGTTCATATTCTTAGCAGTCACCTCTACCTCACTTTCTCTGAGACACTTTTACTACATAAAGAAAGTATACTTGTTTAAAAACGTACATGCAAAAACAAACCCCCCCTAAAAAAAACCCTATCAACCCATAAGAAAGGAACAACAAAGTATATTTTAGTTGCTTTACTTTTGTTTTTGGAAGTTTTCTGAAATATTTAAATAGAATTCAAACAAGTGAGAAATCCCATTCATCCCTTTTTGTTAAATGAACTTGAAAAGAAAGTGAAAGTGAAGTCGCTCAGTCATGTCTGACTCTCTGCGACCCCATGGCCTGTAGCCTACCAGGCTTCTCGGTCCACGGGATTTTCCAGGCAAGAATACTGGAGGAGTGAGCTACCATTTCCTTCTCCAAGAGATCTTCCCAACCCAGGGATTGAACCTGGGTCTCCCACATTGTAGGCAGACGCTTTACCGTCTGAGCCACCATATTCATATATATCACTAATATAAGTCAAATTGGTCTGGACTGATTCTTGAATATTATTTTATTGGTCACTGTCCCTAATAATAAAAATAATAGCAGTAGCAAACACATATACTCCTTATGTGTGGTACTACTCTAAGCAGAGTATGTATACTGAGCCATAATTTTACATCTGATTACAAAGCACAGATAGGCTAACTAACTTGCCCAGAATTATACACTTGATATGTGGCAGAGCCGATATATGAATGCAACAAGCTGGCCCCTAAGCCACTGCTCTTGTCGTCTACTCCATACTGCCTTATTACATGTGAAAGGTCAGTTTGAGAGTTACAGAGGAAAACAAAAATACGTACCTTCCTACTGAATATCTGCTTTTCTATGCATAAAGACTCACCAAAGGACGGTATATTTCAGACAGGGTACTGAAATACAAGGGGGACTATGCAAATCTTTTCATTATTTTATCTTTGAAAAACGTACATATATTATCTACTTAAAAAAATAAATACAAATAATCTAAGAAGATATGTACAATAAGTATGTGTAGCTTGCTAACCTTTGTGGTTTAAATAGAGAGACGCACACACACAGAGGACACACACGTGCTGAAAATACAGACCGTGTGTCTGAGAGGACACGCGAGAGTGTGGTGACAGCAAGTGCCACAAGCGTGAGGGCTGGGCATGGAGGGAGCACGGGCAAGGGCAGCTCGCCGTGTGTCATCTGCTAACTTTAAAATACTGAAAACAAATGGTCTTCGGAGAAAAAAAAGTCAATTAAAAATTTTAATTTACTTAATGGATTGATTACCTTTATGAAATCTTTTACAAGTAGTGTAAGTCATTTTCATAATTTTTCATGAAAAAGGAGAAAATAAATAGATTGAGCTGGCATAGAAGGAAACTAATATGCAACTGATTCCTTCCCCAGGAAAAAAAGTTACTGAATTCCCAATGAAGAGACAAAAACTACTTCAAATGATGAAATTCTACCCTCTCCTGTCAATATGACACATTTAAATCCGGAAGAACCAAACAAGTAGAAATTTATCCTAAGAAAATAATTTTAAAGGATTTTTTAAAACTTAGTTTCAAAACATGGTATTTGAAGCCTTGTTCATAATAGTAAAAAAGTATAAAATAGTTTAGAAGTGGAATGACTAAATCAACTGCACCACAGCCCCCAAACAGAAGAAACGTACAACTACTGCAATGAAGCTTCTGGGGACAAAGACAAATGCCCTGAAATAAAGTGGACTTTTAAAAAGCAAACTATACATGCACAAACAATGCATATGCTGTAAAGATGATTATAAAAATGCACATAAACAATTATTATAAAAATGTACATACAGATAAGCGGGAAAGGAAAATTATACTGGAAATTGTGAGAATAAAGGTAAGATTTTTCTATCCACATTTCCTAAAATATTGTGGTTTTAGTCATAAACAACATGGGTAGATACTGTGTGTATGAACTTTCTGATGTGCTTTTAAAATGAGAAAAAAAATGCAAGCTACTTTGCTAGGTAATATCTTATCCATCAAATTGGCAAAAATTAATTTTGGTGACACAGTGTTAAGATGGTTGTTTAGTCACTAAGTTGTGTTCGATTCTTTTGCAGTCCCATGGACTAGCTCTCCAGGCTCCTCTGTCCATGGCACTTCCCAGGGAAGAATGCTGGAGTGAGTTGCCGTCTCCTTCTCCAAGGGATCTTCCTCACCCAAGGGTTGAACCCATGTCTCCTGCACTGGCAGGCGGATTCTGTTAATGAGTTATAGACATTTTATACACAACTGGTTGAAAAGGAAATTAGCACAACTTTCTGGGGGCTTTTGGCCCAATCAGAATGTTTTATGCTTACAGCTTTTAATTCTGTAATCCCTCTGGTAGGAATCTACCATGTTTGCAGCTGTAAAAAGCACACCAAGATTTATATTTAAAGGTATTTATTGGACCTTATTTGAATTCTAAAACTGGAAACAATCTATATCAATAAAGGGCTATTTAGAAAAATTTAGGTACATCAATATAATTCAATACAATACAGCTATTAAAATTGAGGTTGGAACTGAAAGAGGAAACGTTTTGGAGTGACAGACTTTATATCTTGATTATGGTGATGGTTACAAAAATGAGGCAATTGGAAGGAACTTTTTGGAGGGACAAAAATGTTATATATCTTGATTATCATGCATATATTTGTTAAAATTCATAGAACTGTACACCTAAACAGGGTAAATGTTACTATACATAATTTATATCTCAATAAACCTGATTTCTAATATCTGAAGCAGATTTTAGCTCCATTTGTAAAGAAGAAAACATAAGCTGTTAATAGTGTAGGGAGAAGAAATGGTACGGGTTTAAGAAGCAATTTACTCTTCTATACTGATTGAAATCTCCAACATGTGCTTTTATTACTCTATATAACGGCAACTGCCTCTGGTTTCCTTCTATTCAAAACTCAAGGACTGACTGACGCCAGTTAGCACTTGGGTTTGCCAGTACAGAACTAACCAGTGCCTAGGGTCCCAGGGAGATACACTTCAGAGCCTCGGTGGGAATGCAAGTTTTCATTGAAAGCTTTTGGACTTGGTATGACTGAATTAAGTTCAAAGATATTAGGTTTTGTGACCTAGCATGCCATATATAAAAACTTAACCTTATATAAATTATTATCTCATGGAAAAATGACTTGAGTCCCAAACACATGGCTTATCAATTTCAACCATTATTCCTACAGAATGCCTATAAAATAATTTTTATTATTTCAAAGATAATTTCAGGATAGAATCATTCAAAGTGCTTTGTTATCCACAAACATGGAAATTTCAAGAATGCGGTATTTTTAATGCTAAAGCAATTAATATATATATATCCACATGATGACTTTTTATTGGCCTAGTGACCTAGATATTTTAGAAGTAAAAACATCTTGCTAATGGCTCAAGATTTTAGGACTAAAAACTTCTTAACAATGAAAGACCAAATATTTTTTAAAGCAACATTTAAATGTTTCAGGTTTAAGCTTATAAAAAATACAAAGATAAAACTCTCAACAACACCAAACCTGCTCCAGATACTATAAAGGAACAACGTATAGATCTGTAGGGTACTGATGGGAGTCTACAGGTAGATTGTAGCAAACACATACAATCATCATTAGGATGGCAGAGCTTTAAGAAGCCAGTGATGCAGGCACATGGTTGCCAAATAAAAACTCTAGGATCCCTGAGAAAGGTAACAAGGATCTTGGTTGTAGTAGCAGTAGTAGTGTTAGTCGCTCAGCCGTATCCAACTTTTTGCAACCACACAGACCACACACAGACAGAGTAGCCTGCCAGGCTTCTCTGTTCAGGAACTCTCCAGGCAGGAATACTGGAGTGGGTAGCCGTTCCCTCCTCCAGGGGATCTTCCTGACCCACGGATAGAACTCAGGTCTCCCGCATTATAGGCAGATTCTTTCCTCTCTGAGACACCAAGGAAGCCCAGCTTGGCTGTATTTGACAGCAACTAGAAATGGAGGCTGTGCTTGAAGAAAAATTTCAATATTGATACTTGGAGGTACAACTGCCAAATTCTAATATATGCCAGTTGCAACTCATCAAATGAAAAATAAGACTGTCATGATAAATCTACATGTGAGACTCCTTTTGAATGCTTATAAACACTTAAGAATTTAACCTGCACTGTTCAACATAGTAGCTATTAGCCACATGTGGCTATTTAAATGTTTTTATACATCCCTCAGTCACACTACCAACATGTCAAGTGCTCAACAACCCCATGTGACTAATGACTAGCATATCGGAAGCATAAATATAGAATATTTCCATCACCACAAGAAGTCCTATCGGACAACACTGATTTAGACATTTATTTTTTAAAAAAACTTTCTTCTTAAATCTCCATAATCACATTATTTTTATTTACTATCTCAGTTACAAAATGATAGCAACAACAAAAAATTATCTTCAATCAATACTTGAACTAGTGAAGACCTGCAAAGTTATAAAGTCTTGTAAAAGTTTTACAAGAGAAAACTGAGGCCTATTTGGGTTAGTCCACTGACCACTGGTAGCCAGGACTGCCTCCTTCCCGTGTCCAATCTTCCCTTCACCTCACCAAATATAAAACATCCATATAAAGGGGCAAAGAGTTTCTTTTGTTTATCAAATTTTGCTTGCACAAATGTAAATGAGGAGGGTGCAGAAGGAAACCTTCTAAATATCTTTCCATCTTGAAAATATGGAAAGAATTTAGGGGTGAAACCTAAACACAAAAATAAGAATTACTTTTACCTGAGAAGTAATCACATTGACCTTGAAGAGCAAGGTCCTGTTAAATGTGACAACCATGACTCAACTCCACCCAAAGAAATTCCAAATTAATCTAATCATACATTTTCAAACTTAAGTTTTGAGGGCAGTGAGTTCTGCATCATTTCTTCGGTAGCTAAACATTCCTTCAGGATCCTCGCTAAACGAATAGTGACAGAATTAGCATCTCTGGGAGACAGGTAGCATTTGCTTTGTGGGTTAACCAGTGTCTGACACCCAGAATTGTTTAGCTTATTACTTCATACACTTGTTTGCTGAAAGAAACCATTAATTGTGCATTAGAATTTATACTGAATGGGGAGATTAATAACTTTACTTATTCCACCTGATTACTCTTTCATGCATTCATCTATCTTTCACTTGTTCACTAATTCAAAATAAAAGTGCTCAACAGTACTTATTGGGCTCCTATTACAGGGGCTCAATCTCTAAAGTAGGTGATCAGCAAACAAACAGAACTGAACTCTGGGGAAGTATCTGTGGAACCACAAAGTCCAGGCACAAAAGCTTTTAAGAAAGTTAATGCTTAAAAAAGTTTTCTGAATATAGATGGAAATTAAGCCAGCAAAAATTAATACAGGTTTTTTAGAGATAGCTGTCCACAAAACAAATAAAAAACCTTTTTAAGTAAGTGTCACGTAACTATCTTGAAATAAGGTGCAGAATGCAGGGAAAAAAACATTTTCCTAATGGTAAAATGTTTAGATGTTATTGTTTTTAAAGGCTATCCTAGAAATATAACGCAGAGACTCTTAATAAATCCTAAAATTTTAGGAATAACAGGATAGATGTCCTTAGCTATTTGGCTTATTTTTGTAGAAACTGGAGGCTTCCTGTTTATCAATAATTTCCTATCCCAGAATCTGGTGTGCTGCAATTCATGGGGTCACAAAGAGTCGGACACGACTGAGTGACTGAACTGAACTGATTCCAGAACCATAAAGTATGGTGCAGTGAAGGCTAGAAGCCAACAAAGGAATAAGGTCTGTTTTTGGATCTTCCCTTACAGGAGCTTCCCTGGCCTCTGTGAAACTGTGTGTGAATTTAGTACCCCTATGCATTTTAAGAACCTCATCTCTCCTTCACAGCCTCACCAGACCCTAAAGGGACCTATTAGCCCACATTGGTAAACAGCCCTGCCTTAAGACAGTGCATATGTCCCAAGGCTTGGTGAACAGTCTGAAAAGCAAGATACAGAATTTTATTTGAAGGTCAGAAATAGCGTCCATTTCCCCATTTTATTTTTCCTGGATCAGATCATTATGTGAACAAATCTTAAGAAAGTTTTCTTTCATACATAGCTTACAAAACACCAAGATTTTCTAATACAGGAAGGAAAAAAAGCAAACAAAATTCAAGTACCACTTTGCACAACATTAACAGTTGAAGAATTGCTATTCAAGAAAGTGTGTCAAACATTAACAACAAACTCAAGCTACTTTCAGCCACAAAAACAGAAAATATAACAGTTCAGTTTAAGGCAAAGGGAATGTGTAGTCATGGTCCATAGCCAGACATTTCAGCAGATCAGCAGAATTAAGAATTTTAAAAATTAAGGAACATTAAGTTACTTGTACATTGGTCAATGAATATGTGATTTATTAGCACTTTTACCTTCCTTTTTTGTAGGATGATTTTAAACTTGATCCAACACTGAACATCAATTGGGAGTAATTACTATCTTTGTCTTTTAAATCCAGAAAGGTATGTTAGTTAAAAAAAAAAAAAACTATAAAATTAAATGGAAAAATAAATAAATTAATTAATTTAATTAAATTAAATTAAATGGAAAATAAATTTTGGAAAGAGTACACCTCTAGGCAGTGCTTACACAAAGCATCTCCTAAGCAGCAACAGTGCACAGAATCATGGGTAAAGGGTTTCTCTGGTCAAATAGCTGGGCAATGCTGAATTTTAAAGACTGACAAGTTTCTTTCCATGTCTGAGGGCCTTACAAGGCTTTCAATGTATATGACACATCTGTAGGTGAGAATTTGACCATGAGTCTTTCTTCCTGAATACTTCCAATACTTCCAAGCCCCTCAAAAGACTAATCTGCAAAATTCTGAAATGCTAGCTGAAATGATGAATGGAAATTCAGGTTAGCAGACAGTTTTGGAGCAGGAGAGGAACAAGTAAAAGGCCCTTTAACCATATCTGTAATGTGTACTTCTTTTTAAAATTCATAAATATGTAAGCCAAAAGGTAAGGGTTTGACAGAGCTGAGTGGTAACACAGAAGTGTTTATCAGGTTATAAAAAACTGTAGAAGACATAGTGTCAGAAGAGCATCGGGTGTACAAACAGAAAAACTCATACGGAATAGGAAGTAGATACATCATAAATTTGCCAACCTTCTACTTAACGTACATATTTAATTTGCATATGCAAGGAAAATGGTTTCTGTATGTTTGTACCATGTGCTTATATAGTACTGACAAAAGCTGACCTAAAAGAAATTGTCAAGTACTTTAAAAATTGAAATCAAACACACATAAAATTAATGCCATGTAACTACTTCTGACAAAATGAAAAAAAAAAAAAAAAGAATATATGACTAAGTGCATAATTTGAGTCCAATTAAAAATTTAGAGTATTCAAAAAAAAAATTTAAAGTATTCAAAAAATACAAGGCTATTTTGGAGAATATTTATCAAAGAAGATTAAAGAGAAGGAATGCAACAACCAAATATTCTTTCAGCCTCATTGCTGATATACTGCCCCATTGATGAATGTTAACAATAAATATTATAAAGCACTTCAGCCATTTATTTGTCTAAGATGGGAGATAACTGGTGTCTCATCCAACACAAAAACCAGCAGCAAAGTCCTTTTTAAGAAAGGGTACACTGGGGGGGGGTGTGTGTGTGTGTGTGTGTGTGTGTGTCTGTCTGTCTGTCTGTCTGTGTGTGTGTGTCTGTATGTGTGTCTGTGTGTGTGTCTGTGTCTGTGTGTAATTAGCTAGTCAAAGGTTCTCTAGCAAACATTTCTATGCATATACCCAATTCAACAGTAATATACAGATGGTACAATATTCTTTTAAAGGGTCAAGAAAAAAGCATAGTCATTGCTTGAAAAATTGAAAGAAAATGTAAAAAAAGAAAAAAAAACTTTAAAAGAATCAATAGGACTACCAGAAAGAGCAGTCCTATGCAATATTAATAATAAAGCTAATTAATGCCAGAAGATACCTTGGCCAAGAATGAAGATAACTCCTAATTGAAGCTCCTAATAAAGAAGAAAAAACAAAACCATTTACAATGATACCTTTGGGTACTTCAAAGGTAAGCTTTCCTTCTGAAAACAGGTAAAACTATGATTCACCCAGCTGAATGAGACCATTTAAAGAGACCATTTTTTTTAAGTTGAAAGTTTAGATAGATAAACACAACACATAATCCAGGTCAAAGTACAGTTTATTAACCCCAGGGCAATCATAGCCATGCACAGTATCAACTGTACTCTGAATCTCTTGAGTTTTGCCAGAATCTTTTTGGGAATATTTGCACACTTTTGGTAAATGTGGTTCCCTATATAATTCTGCCCATCTACTACTACTCATGCCTTGGAAGAAAGGAAGGTAACAATGGCAAAGTTAGAGAAATTTATCTATATCAGAACAAAAAGGTTATGTGAACCCCTAAATACTGCTGGGGTAAGTGTATATCACATGAGTCCCAGAAGGCTGTGTAATTTCTAACTACAATTAGGAGTTTTTTCCTACAAAAGAATATTCAGATACAGCCGTACACTCTAATTGGATCTTGATCATTATTTTCATTTCTATTTCAAAGCAGAAATAGATAATGGAGAAAACCTCAACTGGAAGCTTGGTCATGTTATCTAGTTTCCATCATAATGAAAACATATTCCAATAAAATAAATATCCATTAGTTCACAGTGATATAAATAAGAGGAGGAGAGCAGCTGAATCACTCATACATGAAAATTCCAAACAACTTAGGTTTACCCTCAAGGATGTGGAGCATAATTCCCAATGCTTTAGGTGTGGGCTGTGCCTCATGACTTCCTTTCAAAGAGAACTGTATGGAGAAGAGGGAAAGAAGTCGCCTTACACTGGTGAACTCTGACAAACACTGCTTCAACATGGTGATCAAAGTCAACATTAAGTCATGTTGACAGTATACACCTCATATTCTGATGTGACAGAAGTGGCACTTTACCTCTGTGAATCTCCTCCCCAAATTCCAGAACACCACACCAAAACCAGTCATGAGAGAAATATGAGATAAATCCCAATTGAGGGCCATTCCACAACTACCATAAAACTTCTCATCAAAACATTGGCAGCAAGAAGACACAGAAACAAAACCTTGATAGTGCTAAAATGAGAGGGGCAGGCAGCTTGGAATCTAGGATTCTGTATCTAGCCAAAGACTCACTATAAATGAAGACATATAATAAATTTTCAGAATTTCACTCATAGATCTCAGAAGTAAAAAAAAATTAACTATTCCAGAAATGTGGAAACCAAGTAATGCTTATTAGGAAATGTGAAAATCCAAAACAGCTCAAATTAAATGTAACATATTATAAAGAACACCATGATTTCCTCATGGAGGTGTTTAAAATTTGCCATCTTCTTGTACTTGAATGAATGATGAAAAGCTCAGAGTTCAAAAACAAACAAAACAAAAGAGTGTTCTTGGGGAAAACAACAGATGAGTGTTTTATTTTGCCTCCCTCTCTGAGCAGTGTCAAGAGTGAATTATACAGATTCTCAACTTCACGTACAATCTACTATATTTACTTCCCTCTGGAAGAAATAATCAAGAGATAAAATGAGATTTGTCCAACAGGCCCACAGGTACAGTGTCAGAACAGTTTCATTTGGAATCAAGGATATATTAAATATATTTTATGTAGGTACTATGTTTAGTGTTCATGTGCTATACAAGGGTTAATAGTGAAAAGATTTGTAGTAAACCATCTGTTTAAACCTCAGATGTCATTTACCAGTTCTGGCCTTATATAATTTACATAACCCTTGCTAAACCTTAATATTTTCATGTGTAAAATGGATTACTCAATTATTGGGGGCAGTTTCAAGAATGAAACGAAATGTATGAAGCACTTAGCACCATGCCTAGCACACATTTTGAATAGTCAAATTATAAAAGTTCTTTATTTTGATCCAATCTCTTCCTGGAAAAAGCTCACCACAAGGACAGATTTCCATGTAGAGTTAGTTGTTCAGCAAGAGCTGTCACTACCATGGACAGAGTACGGGAAAGCAGAAAATGGTCCACTGGAAAGTACTTCCCAAAAGTCAGACTTCTTAAGATTTTCCTAAATTTCAATCTTCAAATAACCCATGAGTTCTAATTACCAATACCCAACCTAAGTATTAGACTTGATCTAATGCCATTATTTTCTCAGAATTGGAAGACCTACAAAATTGAAGTCATCATTGCATTTATTATGACTGTATTTTAATTAACTAAGAAAAACAGGTAATACATTTGATGACAGATAATAGAATAAGTAAAATTATGTACCCAAGCTCCTTCCTAAATTACTTTTTAAAAATTTACAGTGGATGTACTTATTCCAAGACTGTCACTGACTATAAAATTTATGAAAATTTCAAAAAACTTCAACTTAAAATGTTGACATGCTCCAAAAATAGATGGGTTCATGATGAATAAACCAGAGCAGAAAATAAAACCCATAATACAGAATGGACTGTTGGGGCCTTTAAAAAAAAAAAAACAAAACAGGATCTAGGGACAGCTCAGTGACAAAGGCTGTGATACTATAATGAGGGTAATTACAGAACTCTCCATAGAGCAACTTGTCCAGGCTCTCCTCCTGCCTTCCCATTTATATAGAACAGCTGCATTCAACTAAAGCCAGACAATGGTTTTCTAAACAAAGCAAAAGGTAGCTGGGAAGAAATCCCAGACAGGACTTAAAGTTGGAGAGGAAAGCACAAAGCTTGTGCCAATGCCACACTATGACCCTGGAGAGAGGAAAAAGAAAGGAGAAGTGAAAAAGAAAGAAAGGGGAGGGGAGATTAGATAGGAGAGGAGGAGGAAAGGTGAGGGGGAAGAGCGGAGGCCCATCCAACCAAGAGTGAAATAAACTGAGGACTCCATCTCAGAACACAACACACTTACTCTGGCAATTGTGGTAGTTGCCTGTTTACGCCAAGACTGTTCTTCCCCATTTAGTTCACTACCCACAAACATACACCCGTGAGTGTGGCACACACAGAGTCTATAGTGAGGTCTACTATGGACAGAGGAGTGTTCTGGACAAGTCGACTTTCTCAACTGCAAAAGAAATAAAAGACTGTGACTTTTACTAACCAACCTAAGTTTTCATTTAAATATTTGGCCAACTAAGGATCACTGGACATTTGAGAAAAATCAAACAGGAAGAAAGACCAGGAAAAAGAAACAAACTCAAGTGATTCTAGGGAAAACACAGGAAGAACAGACCTAATCGAACTAAAGACACATATACACACACCTGAGTTGCTATGTGAAGAGTTTTAAAGGGTACATGCATTTCAAATAAACAACAAAACAAGACTACCATTAAAAATGGAAAGGCCAGAGAGCCAACAGGAGGTCTTGAAACTAAACATGAAGTGGATAAAATAAACATTTCACCAGAAGGGTTGAGTATCAGATTGGGCATGAATGAAGATTGTATTCTGGAAGATAAAACAGAAGAAATCCCCCAGTTCTTAGAGCAAAGGACAGAAGCAGAAAATATGAAAGAAAAGGTAATACAAGGTAGATAGCTCCAAGAGGTGAACACTGAGATCCCTAAGACAGCAGAGATAATGGGAAATGATAATCAAAGAAAGACAAAAATTGTTTGAATGGAATAAAGATTTGAGATTGCACATCAAAGTGAGAGAAAGAAATGAAATTTAAATTAAAAAAGAAAAAAGTCCACAGAGAAAAAGAGATGATTTAAAAAACATTCAGAAGGGAAAGCCAGGTTACATACAAAATAATGAGAACTGGAATAGCATATGATTTCTAATCAGCAGAACTGAGAGAAGGTAGTGGAGGCCTTTAAAATTCTGAGGGAAAAGGATTTCAAATTCACAATTCGAAACCCAAACTATAAGTCAAGTATGATGACAAATTATAGACCTCTCCAGATGTAAGAAATCTGGTATTTACCTCTCAAGCACTGTTCGAAGGTGGTAAACAGAGTATATCTTTTACTAAACTGGGAGGCAGGGAGTGGACTTAATAAGGAAAGGCAAAGAAGTCCCAGTGTGTCTGCAGTTGCAGGCACAGAAGACAATCAGTCCAAATTAGAGCAAGAAGTCAGAGAAACAGGTGAAAAGTATCTTCAAAAGCAAAAACAAAATATTTACTGTCATCGCAGAATTTAAAAACTTCCTATGATAAAGGCTTTTAGTGCCATTAAGAAAGAAAAGAAATTAGAAATTTTAAGAAAAACTAAATTATGACATTATTTTAACAGTTTATAAGACAACAGTTAAGAAAACAGACTCACTTGATCTTGACATTCAAGTAGGACAACTTTTAACTGCCCACACAGTTTATTATAAATCTGATAACACTGAGATCAGTAGGATCATTCATAGTCACAATTCTACTTATTGGTTTCTTTTTTTTTAAGAATGTTCAGTAGTTAAAAATCCTTGGGAGTGTTTGTTTTTTTTTAGTGTTTATTTTTAAATAAAGACAGATAAAAAAAGGTAGAAAGACATTGAGGGCATAGATTTCCTTAGGTAACAAAATGGTGAGTCAAGGAATGTTGTATAAAGGTGACGGCCCCAAAAAATAAAGAACTAAGAACATTTAAAGCTATATGAGAAACTATCAAAGCAACCATAATTCAGAACAAAGGCATGACTGGTGGTGTCAATACTTGAAATTCTTCACCTTTCATGATAGGAAGTAAACAGGTACTGTGTCAGGCAGATATACCAAGAAATGTATTATTTTAAATTCTGATGGTAACCACAGAAATAAACAGTTTAGAAGGACTGTCCAAATTCCATCCCTCTGTGGTGCCGGAGAAAATTCTACATGTGCATTTTATTTATAAATTTGTAAAATAAGGTTAGGAATTTCCCTGGTAGTCCATTGGTTAAGATTCTGAGTTTCCACTACAGGGTGAGTGAGTTTTATCCTTGGTCAGGGAACTAATTAAGAAACCACCTGTCTCGAGGCACGGTAAAAAAGAACTCCCAAAATAAACGTAAATAAAATAAGCTTACATTTTTAAATGGTAGAAATTTTCTAAAATGTTAAGCCTACAGAATCTATAATTTTTGGCTGGACCATAATAACATTCTTAATCATTAATGACTCCAAGACGGTGAGGAATCTCAGAAGTATCTTTCAAAAGAAAGTTTGAATGTTATCCATTAAGTTTCCTGTTAGGATTCTATCATAAAGGAAAATTTACATAAGTGGGAACAACCAAAAGGTACAGAAAGCTTGGTGCACAACTATGGGAAAACTCCTTGCAATTCCTAAACGCCTATCAATGATAATGGTGAAATCAGCTATGATCGACACATGCTATGAAATGTTATAGAGCAGTTACCTGAGAAAACGGGAATAGTAACAACATGAAAACATGATCATGATATACTGTGTTGTGAGGAAAGCAAATAGCCAAATAATACATGTAGTATAACCTCATTTTAGTAGGTTTTCTTCAACGTCTTTTTATAGATGCATAAGAGTTGCAGAAACATTCACACCAAACCATGAAGGAAATAGTGATTATCTCTCGAGGAGGGGGAAGACACTGACTTTTTACTTCTAAGTGCTTGAACGTTTTATGAACCTTTATTACCTTTGTAAAAGGTAGAAAATTCTAAAGTAAAGTTTCAAAATTAATCCCACCCAATTCTTTCCTTACCTGTCCACCCCTCCCTTCCCCCAACACTGATGTATCATAGATCTCAGCCTTCCATGTGGCACAGGGTGGGAATGTGTGAATCCAGACATTACAGTTCTCTCCAAAGCTCACCTCCATGTGTTACACAGAATATACTTGTTGCCATGAACAACTGATGGAAACAAATGCATCTTAATGTTGCATGTGGTCTTCAGCCTGGTTGGTTAGGGAATGGTGCGGCTAACAAAGCCAAGGTTGCAAACAATATCCACATGTAGGTTCAGTAAGTGTTAGGAAGTCAGCCTGAATTTGTATTCATCATCTGTAATCTTTCTGGTGACAGGACAAGATGTGGAAAAGTCAACATAAACCCATATTAACTAGTGAGGACACCTCTTAAAAGGTAAATACTGACAGTGGGCTCCAGTCTCTTGATTGTATTTTGAACACACTTGTGTAAATGCATAACCACAGTTTATGTATTTCTTTGCCAGTCAGCCACACTAAGTTGAGTCATCAATGTTTCCCAGAGAGAAAACGTAGGTTAGCCAGGTATTTGCAGCAACACCGCCTGTCTGCACTCTGTGGGACCAGTGTGATGGTGAGGAGTGTGGGACCACGCAGTTCTCAGTTTCTGGTATTTAATTCTCATCTTCAGCCATCACACCAAACACAAATAAAAGTAATGTGGCAGAATGAAGGTTTCTCAACCTTACTGTGCTTGAAGAATGACTTTTCATTTACTAATTTTCAGAAAAGGCAAAAATAAAAGGAGAAAATCAAAGACTGAAGAAAAACAGAATAAGGACTTATAATGTGACCACATTGACAGTTATATAAATATCTCTAAAACTGGAGAATGTGATTTCAATCTAAAGTAAAACGTCTATTTAAAATGCTCAAATAACTCACACCACAGAGATGTACCATTTTTTTGGCCTTTATATTTTTTCAAGATATTATAAACCTAGTAGTAATAAGATTGGGACAGAATATTCTGCTGTATCTATGGAATATCTCAGTATATTTTATATATTCACCAAGTATAAATTTACCTAACCAGAACTCAAAAAACCAGCTAGTGATTTGTGTCTGACTCTCTGCAACCCCATGGACTATACAGTCCATGGAATTCTCTAGGCCAGAATACTGGAGTGGTAAGCTAGTCCCTTCTCCAGGAGATCTTCCCAACCCAGGGATCGAACCCAGGTCTCCCGCATTGCAGAAGGATTCTTTACCAGCTGAGCCACCAGAGAAGCCCAAGAATACTGGAGTGGATGGGTAGCCTATCCCTTTTCCAGGGGATCTTTCTGACACAGGAATCAAACCGGGGTCTCCTGCATTGCAGGCGGATTCTTTATCAGCTGAGCTACCAGGGAAGCCTAGTGATTCTCAGGAAAGATTCAAATATAGTATCTATTCAAAAGCCAAACAAGCAACCAAAAAAAAGGAAAAAAACAGAACTTTGGACACAGTGCCTGGGGAATAATGGAAGTGAACAACTGCCTTAAGGTAGTGCTGTGGTTCTAAGATGACAGTGGAAATAAAGTATGAGGACTTATATAAATAAAGCTTCAAAAAATAAGTCATACTTCCATTTCAGTAGAATGTTATTTATTTAAATATGGCTTACAATACAATTAATTTTATCAATGACACTTCTAAACCTAAGAATCACTACCGAAATAGGATAATCTTATATAACCCATCCCAACTCTTGATCTAGTATTCGCCTCATAAATAAACCCTTTATTTAATCTTTCCTAATCAATTTCAACCTCCTCTTAAATCAAGTTAACTTAAATGTTACGTTCTTTATATCTTCCATGCTTTCCCCATCTTTCCTAGCACATATATGATTTAAGCAACAAACATTTGCTTCAAGCCTGCAACATGAGAAGTGCCTTCTGTGTACTTCTGGGACCCTCACAACAACCCTGTGAGGTAGGTATCATTAGCCCCACTTTACAGAGGAGGAAACACATACAGAAGAGACTGACTTGCCCAGTAGCAGAGCTGGGATTCAAAGCCAGACCTGCTGCTCTTAAGTGAGTAATGTTTAAGGTACTCTGGAGGAAAAACAAAGACTGCCCAAGTAGAAACTGTGAGTGTACCCAGAATTTTGGAACAGCTAGAAGGAGGTTCAGTAACATTAATGATTTCTTCTTCCTTGTCCCTTAACCACTGGAAATAGCAATTACACTATACTCTCCTATATTTTAAAGGTAACAATACACATAGCAGAGAATTTACCCCTCTGTTTTTTTATAGAAAAAAATGACATTACAAATAAGATTTGCACACATCATTGACTATGAAAAGACATAGTGTACTTGTACTATTCTGGTACTTCTGTTAAGTGGACAGCTACAAAGAAAACATAAACACAAATCTACTGGTTACAGTAAATAACAGTAGAGTCAATTTTGTGGAGATCATGAAAGTGGGATGCTGCCCAGATAAATTATAAAACCTTTAAATCAAGGTTACTTTAAATCAAGAGAACATATCATAAACCTTTGTGCCTAAATTACAAGGAGATATATTCTGGCATTTACATGTAACGTACACACAGATTAAAAATGGTACCATAGTAAGTTCCCTATCAATCTTGAAATCTGTGATAACTCTGGAATACTCTTTCCCATGCAAAAATATTTACTGTACTTATTAAATAAAATCTAAATAGTTCATTATAGAGTGTTTAAAACCATGATTAAACACATTTTTTTTAAATACATTTTTTTATGTTTAATGGTCTTTAAGAAAAAACCTTATTTTGAAAAGTTATCATCCTTAGTTTGGTCCAAATCAACCACATTTTTTATGCTATTAGTGCTCTACTAAAAGCATCAAGATGTCAAAAGTTTTGCAATCTAAATTCTTTCTTAAAGGTTTTTGAGATTCTCATAAACATTCAAAGCTAGCATGAAGATTTTAATGACAAAATGTGATTATATTCTTTTATCTATAGGAAAATTCTATACACCAATGGCAGAACTAGTGATATCACATGAAGAGACTAGTTTACCTACAATGTGTCTGCTTGTCTAATGGAGCTAAACATTTTGAATTCTATCATGTGACACTACCCAAATGTGCTCTATACTTTTAATAAAGTCTTAATTACAAACCTAACTTTTCCAGTATTAAAACTTACTAAGCTGTTATCAAATGATAAAAAGATTCAGTGTTAAGGCAAATACTCTTAGTTTATTGTTCAAGGTAAAATACAACAGAAAAAGCCTATTCTGCAGTTTCCTAGGAGGCAATTTTGTTCTGAAGACCTTCAAATTTTAAAAAGATTACCTCTAGACTTGCACGAGATGTTCTAAAATATCTGATTTTAAAAAGTTACCACTTTAAAAACTGCAAACCTGTAAGAACTACCTCATGAATTAGAGTGATACTTTTTTCTGCACTATAATAACACAGTGCTTACAGGGAACTCAAACAGGGACTCTGCAACAATCTAGAAGTGTGGATGGGGAGGGAGACAGGAGCGAGGCTCAGGACGGAGGGGACATGGGTGTGCCTATGGCTGGTTCTTGTTGATGTTTAACAGAAAACAATAAAATTCTGTTAAGCAATTATCCCTCAATAAAAAAATATATTAAAAAAAAAAACACTTGGAAGAGGAAAAAAAAAATAATGCAGTGCTTACTTTAGGATATATATGAAGATATTAAAATAGATGCTTTTAAACTAAAAATCTCCAGCTATCACTTGTACTGCTCATGAAAACGGGAATGAATAAACGGATAAATATAAATTTCTTTTCAGTGACCTTCAATGAATATGACTAGAGTGCAGTTATGAAAAACATGGTCCTTTTATTTTTGCCTTGAGAGTTCATAAAGAATTTTACAATTATTTTAATTATTAATTGTAAGGTTTCAAACAGTGTTCTTAAGTCTTAAAAACCTTTACAATCCCTTTGATGTATATGGCTACGTATTAACACAGACAATTCAGAAAACAGACAGTTGATTCTTCCCAGATGTAAAGAAAGAACTCCTGAAGTACAAAAAGCTAATCCTGAGATGCTAAATTTAGTGGAGTAAACCCTTAGGATTCCAGAGAGATTAATAAAAGTTTATTGATCTTATTTCTTAAAAAAGAACATGTTTTTACCCACTACAGGTATCCCCTGCTTTTCCAAAGTTCACTTTACACCGCTTCACTTTTATGAAAGACCTACATTAGTACAGGCATACCTCAGAGATGTTGTGGGTTTGATTCTAGAACACCACAATATAGCAAACTACACGAACCTCTGGTGTCCCAGTGCTTGTGCTCACACACACTGTGGTCTATTAAGTGTATAAGAGCAGTGCACCTAAAAACACAGTGTACATACCTTAATTAAAAACGGATGCTGTTGGAAAACGGCATGATAGGGCTTGTGCAACACAGGGTTAGCAACAGACCCTCAACTTGTGAAAAACGCTGACAGAAGGAAATCCAAAGAGGATTTCTGCTTTTACAAAAAAGGCAAAAGCATTCAGGTTTTGCAGGAAAGCCAATATAGAAGAGTGGTCTCCCTGAACAACGAAAGTGGTGCCATCAAGCTCTTTCCTTAGGAATTACACTCAGCATCTCTGCATCAAGCCATGGTAGCTGTGCACTGCAACCGTAAGCATCCATGCTTTGGATCAATTTATTTTGTACATCTGTTCGTAAGCTGTGTCCTACTTTAGGATAGTGGGGGAAACCTATAACTACTTATAACCAGCTGAAAACTGGCAAGCTTCCCAGTTGCTGTTTTATAAAAATGTCCCTGTCAATATCATCGCAGCCTGTTCAAGTGACAGACCAAATATGTCACTGCTATTAAATCTTGGCCTCCCCATCAGCTGGTTCCTACATAATCAAAGGCCACTTGGACTTAAAAGCTATGGGGGGCAGGGGGCGGGGGGTCGGAGCAGTCACTTCTTCTGAGAACTAATCTAATGCTCACAACTAAGCCTCAATGTTATTACAAACTGATCTGACAATTACAGCTAAACCATTCTGTTCTGTTGGACAATCTCACTAAACATCTATTAAATTAAGTCAGAGATCATGATGAGGTGAGACAAAAATAAGGTCCTGCACAAAGCACAAAATATCAAACGTCTCTCTTATGCTAAAAGAATGACAGCCCTCACGTCCTTAAACCCTCGTCCCAATGATCCAGTCCAAAGCCTATAATATAATCTTCATAAGATCCTCTTACTGAGACACCTCAAATTCCCTAAGGCCTATGTTCTTTGCTGTGACGAGTAATAAATAAACTTGTTAAACTACAAGTATGTTTCTGGTGGTCTCTGACTGCAGGTATACTTGTCAATACTAATTGCAGAATAAAAACAGACTAAGTCTTCTAGGGTTACAAAATGACTCTAAAACATGGGTATTAAACACTCTAAAACATGAGTATTAATACTCATTTCATTATTCATAAGGAAGGCCACTTTGGATGATTTTGGTGTAAGATTTCTTCCATTTTGCTTTTAATGTCAAAACCATGCTAAAATGTGCTGAAGAATTCAGATGAAAAGCAGGTATTACTGCTAGTCATACTGAAAAGGCATAGGAGAAACCCATCTAGCCAAGCTGTTTAGGAGAATGAGCAGGAGTTTATCAAGAGTCATTTCAAGTAGAGGCATGTGCAAAGTGTCTGCGTACATCCAGACTCAAACGCAGTTTAAAACCAAGGGTCCCATGGAAATACACAGCAATAAAACCAAAGGTATATAAGGAAAAGGTGAAAGAAAATAACTCTTGCTTGCTTTTTTCTTAAACAACAGTGCTCATCATAACTACTGGAAAGACCTGGATAACAGGTTAGCTATGAGAAGAAAATGAAGATTTTAATATGTACTTTCTCACTGAAAGATTTGTTTAAATGTGCGAAAAACTCTCTCTTCGCAGCTGAATGTTTTTTTTGTAAGAATTAATCTGCTAACTTAGAACAAACAAGTTTCTATAACAGAACCAAATCTACTACAGACAGTAAAATAAGGATTCTGTCAAAAAATATTTTAAAGTTAATCTACTCATAACTATATGTTTAACACAGAAGTTAAAAACTATTAAGTCTTGAAGAACCTGAGGATAATAATAATAAAAAAGAAGTTTCTGGACCAAAGAAAAAAACAAAATATCTTTAAATTTGTCAACTATAAAATTTGCTTTTCAAAAAAAAAAAAGCCCTATATAACAAAACAAACAAAAAAAATCACCCATTACTTACTTTCCAGATAAAACTGGAAGATTATCATGTCTAGGGTTGGGGACAGAGGTGAGTGCATGCAGTTCCCCAGGTGTCTACTGTGTCCTCCCTGGCCACAGAAGACATGCCAGGAACTTCAGTCTGGAGGTCTCAAACATGGAAGTCGCTGTCTGCAAAGGCACGTTGTTCCTGAGGAACGTGCACTGTGTAGGCATTCTGGTTGAGAAGAAACACCTTCACCACCACTGCCGTCTATCCGTGTGCTACACGCGTTACAATCTGATTCCCCTCGTCAGATTTACTTTTTGCAGGCTATGAATACCCAGTTACTCAACAAGCAGGACAAGCAATGATTTACACTTATATGAGGGGATCATATATGGATGTGAGAGTTGGACTGTGAAGAAAGCTGAGCGCCGAAGAATTGATGCTTTTGAACTGTGGTGTTGGAGAAGACTCCTGAGAGTCCCTTAGACTGCAAGGAGATTCCACCAGTCCATTCTGAAGGAGATCAGCCCTGGGATTTCTTTGCAAAGAATGATGGTAAAGCTGAAACTCCAGTACTTTGGCCACCTCATGCGAAGAGTTGACTCATTGGAAAAGACTCTGATGCTGGGAGGGATTGGGGGCAGGAGGAGAAGGGGACGACAGAGGATGAGATGGCTGGATGGCATCACTGACTCAGTGGATGTGAGTTTGAGTGAACTCCGGGAGTTGGTGATGGACAGGGAGGCGTGGCGTGCAGCGATTCATGGGGTCGCAAAGAGTCGGACATGACTGAGCGACTGAACTGAACCGAACTGAGGGGATCATGCAGTTAAAAACCACAACTTCTATGTATCAATAAAAAATGTTCAAAAGCATGTAATGCCAGTGTTAACTTACAGTAGGAAAAGGAAGCTTGTGGTCTCCCTTGAGTCCACATGGTAAATGAGTCCACAATGTTTAGAGAGTATTGGTAAATACTCATGTTACATTTTATTTAGTTTTATATCCTTTCACCAACATTTGTACCAGAGTATTAGAAGTAATCCAAGAAGGCTGACTGTTCCGCTAAATTCAACCTCCTCTGTAAATCTCTTCTACATTTAATTCTTTCAAGAAATGTGGATTAATCACCCATTGGATTTTAACACATTTATTCAAATGTGACTGTAAAATAATGATGAAGGAAACATCACAATACTGACTACTATTCTTTTTACAGTCTAGACCTTAACAACAGTGCCAAGCCTTGTCCCTTTCAAGCATCACAGTCCTTGGCGAGCCTCCACCAGGACTAAAATTCTCCTCTAACATAGTGAGTCTGTTAATACCCATCATACCACAGGCTTCAATTTCTAATATCCAATTCCCCAAATCAGAACTGTATCATCTTATTTCCTCATGGTGGGATGACAGAAACTTTTCCTTTTTAAAAATATGGTCCAAAATATAAAGGGAAAAACATTTAAAACACTTAATTGAAAAGGTTAATTACAGTAACATTTATGTAACATTTAATGATGTTTCTGCTAGAATTTAATAAACCAAATAACTTGCCTAGCATATACTCTTGAATGTTTGTGTCAATAAACCTTTTATTTTTACCCAGAACACCCTTGGTGATTTATATTTTTATGATATATTAAAACATTAAATCTGTAAAACTAAAAATATCCTCAAAAATTAGATTGACAAGCCACTTGAAAACTATGTAAATCAAATAGTTTTCCTAAATCTCTGAGAACTAAATAAAATGACCTGACTTGACCATTACAAAAAATATGTAAAATATTAAAAACACAAAACTTTTGGTTGAAGTATTTCAAAACATTCAGGGCCTACTATCCAGCATTAGTGGCTCAGTCATGTCTGACTTTTTGCAACCCATGAATGGTAGCCTACCAGACTCTTTGTTCCATGGGATTTTCCAGGCAAGAATACTGGAATGGGTTGCCATTTCCTTCTTCAAAGGATCTTCCCAAACCAGGGATCAAATCAAACTCCCCCACTGCAGACAGACTCTACCGTCTGAGTCATTAGGAAAGGCCCAAAGTACAGGCATTAGCTGGGAAAGAACACTACAGGGCCTACAGAGAACATTACAAGTGAGCACTGTACTATACGACCTCAAGAGGGAAGCAGGGTATACATTCATAAATCATGGAACTTACAATGCTCTTTACCATCTAGTATGTCCTATAACACCATGCTGTTTGCTCACTTTACCAGCTGGGCCCATATCTGCTCCACCTTATATAAAGATTTAGCTCCTACCCAGCAAATAAGCCTTACCCCAGCCAGTCTGTTGTCACCTGCCAAGTTGGATGGGACAGGGACAGAACATGATCAGGAAGCCCAGACAGATGATATTAGACTTCTGTGTTTAAGTCTTGTCTACTGTGACAAAAAAAAATATGTGGAATATTCTTTCCCCAAGACTTCTAACTTATCTGCTGGTCACATTACTCATCAAAGATGACCAAAAAATGACATTTTACTGGGGCTATCACTAGCTCGCCCAACTTTATTACATTGCTAAATGGAGTCTGAAGTTTAAAACTGTGATCAATTTGGTCATTGCATAAAATACCTGTTCTTTTCCCAGAGAAAAATAAATGTTGTCTTGATGAAGCTGTCTAGACACCAATTACCACAGTCTACTGCAATGTGATAAACAGTGAAGACTGAATAGCTTCAGTTATTTTTCAGTTATTCAGCACTCTGAATTGGTTCACCATGGGACTAGGCCAATTTACAAAACATGTGAAAAAATAAAAACTAGGGAAATGTTGAAAATGTAGCTTAAGTGTAAAGATCGTGCCAGGTATCCGCAGAAGAATCAAGCACAGAATCTTGAACAGTGGGTAGTCATTAGACACTCAGGTCATCTAACAAAAACAGAACCTTGAAGTGTCTTCATGTGTTCGTGCTCAGTCGCATCTGACTCTCTGCGATGCCACAGACTGTACCTCACCAGGCTCCTCTGTCCGTGGGATTCTTCTGGAAATAATACTGAAGTGGGAAGATTTCCTCCAGGGGATCTTCCTTGACCCAGGAATTGAACCTGAATCTTCTGTGTCTTCTTCACTGGCAGGCAGATTCTTTACCACTGAGCCCCCTGGGAATCCCTTGAATGTTTCCATATGAGATCCTAGAAAACCCAGTTCTAAGTGCTGAGTTTTTTATACCTGAAAACATTAGAAAATCATGACAACTGTGTTTAAACAAGTACTCCTATTTACGGATGACCTGTAAATAAAACCTGTACTAGTGAAACACCAATGACAATGGTTGAAAAACATTTAACAAGAAAAGTAAAATACACTTCTGAAACAACCATTTTTGCGCTTAACTAGGCAGAGCTAGGGAAACAGGTTCTGAAACTGGCTTTGAACCTGACAAATAGCATTCACTGAACACTTGTTATGGCACTAGTTAAGTGCTTCTTCTGAATTAACCCATTTAATTCTCACAGCTTAGTACGGTCGGCACTATTATTAATCCCCATTATATACACGAGGACATACCAAAGCAATGTGACTCACACAGCTGCTAACAGCTAAAACTGTGACCAACATTCAGATTCCAGAGCCTGTGATTGTGGTAATACGTAATACTATCTCTTTATAAACTAAGTTTTATTATGTAACAGGAAACTAATAAATGAAAAGTTAGTAAAAATGAAAAACTAGTAAAATCAAAATAAGTAAACAGACATTTTCAAAAGGCTACAGAAACAAATCAAGGAAAGGAAATTAAGAAAGCTATACACAAGAGAAGGTGAGATGACAGAAACTACAAATCGACAAAATAAAGAATAGTGGGGAAAAAAGGAAAAATAATTGAATGAAAATATCTTTGACAGTCTAAACTACTTAATAAAAGGCATAGGGGGAAAAGAAGCATGAAGGAAACATTAGAACGCTGAAAATACTCTGTATCTTGAACTAAGAGGTAGTTACAGATGAATGTTTAAGTATGTAAAAATACCTCATACTGTAAACTTAAGATTTGTATATTTTACTGTATACGCATATGTACAATGATGTAAGAGTATAAATACTTTTAAATATCTTTAAAAACATGAGTTGGCTTTGAGGCTCTATTTACTACTTCAAACAATAGGATTAATTAAATGATCTACCGTCTTACCAAAAGTATTTTTAGAGCAAAGTGGCAGTATCTCATGGGACTTACCCTACCCATTTTAACCCTTGATAATAAATGTATCCACATGCTTGACTTTCAGGCTTTTGGGTCTGCCTTAAAACAAGAAACTACAGGAAACAGACAATCTAATCCAGGTTAATTATTTTCAAATAGAACCATCCAATTGAAAAAAGCAGTGCCTTCTCAAATCTCCCTAACAGCTGGCAAAGCTAAACATGGCAAAATCTCAGCAAAGGAAAGCCTGATAGCTCACATAATATCCTATTATCTTATCTTTCTAAAAAAAAAAAAAACTTCCATAATTAACTCCAAATATGAAGTCCTAGGGCTTCCCAGGTGACACTACTGATAAAGAAACAGCCTGCCAATGCATGAGACGTAAGAGATCCAAGTTCAATCCCTGGGGTTGGGAAGATTCCCTGGAGGAGGGCATGGCAACCCACTCCAGTATACTTGCCTAGAGAATGCTATGGACAGAGGGGCCTAGAGGGTTGCAAAGGGTCCTTAGGGTTGAAAAGAGTTGGATACTTCTGAAGTGACTTAGCACACATGATGATGTCCTAATTTTCTCCCTGGCTCCTTTATAGTGCTATATACAATAAATCCAATCCTCAATTCAGTTCAGTTCAGTCGCTCAGTCATGTCTGACTCTTTGAGACCCCATGAACTGCAGCATGCCAGGCCTTCCTGTCCATCACCAACTCCCGGAGTTCACTCAGACTCACGTCCATCAAGTTGGTGATGCCATCCAGCCATCTCATCCTCTGTCGTCCCCTTCTCCTCTTGCCCCCAATCCCTCCCAGCATCAGTCTTTTCCAATGAGTCAACTCTTCGCATGAGGTGGCCAAAGTACTGGAGTTTCAGCTTTAGCATCATTCCTTCCAAAGAAATCCCAGGGCTGATCTCCTTCAGAATGGACTGGTTGGATCTCCTTGCAGTCCAAGGGACTCTCAAGAGTCTTCTCCAACACCACAGTTCAAAAGCATCAATTCTTTGGCACTCAGCTTTCTTCACAGTCCAACTCTCATATCCATACATGACCAATGAAAAACCACAGCCTTGACTAGACGGACCTTTGTTGGCAAAGTAACGTCTCTGCTTTTCAATATGCTATCTAGGTTGGTCATAACTTTTCTTCCAAGGAGTAAGCATCTTTTAATTTCATGGCTGCAGTCACCATCTGTAGTGATTTTGGAGCCCAGAAAAATAAAGTCTGACACTGTTTCCACATCTATTTCCCATGAAGTGCTGGGACCAGATGCCATGACCTTATTTTTCTGAATGTTGAGCTTTAAGCCAACTTTTTCACTCTCCTCTTTCACGTTCATCAAGAGGCTTTTTAGTTCCTCTTCACTTTCTGCCATAAGGGTGGTATAATCTGCATATCTAAGCTTATTGATATTTCTCCCCGCAATCTTGATTCCAGTTTGTGCTTCTTCCAGCCCAGCGTTTCTCATGATGTACTCTGCATAGAAGTTAAATAAGCAGGGTGACAATATACAGCCTTGACGTACTCCTTTTCCTCTTTAAAACCAGTCTGTTGTTCCATATCCAGTTCTAACTGTTGCTTCCTGACCTGCATATAGGTTTCTCAAGAGGCAGGTCAGGTGGTCTGGTATTCCCATCTTTTTCAGAATTTTCCACAGTTTATTGTGATCCACACAGTCAAATCCAATCCTACTCCCATACAAAAGCCTTTAAATATTTGAAGATGACAAAATTTTTCTTCAGATTCTCTTGTCCAAGCTGAATACTAAACTTCGCTGTACTTTTCCTCATGATTTCCAGATCCTTCTCCATTCTAATCAACTCCCATGATAACTATGCCCCATCATTCTGAAGGACTTCACTGGTGACTCAGTCGTAAAATCTAACTACAATGCCTGCAATGCAGGAGACATGGGTTTGATTCCCATGGGTCAGGAAGATACCCTGAAGAAGGAAAGGGTAACTCACTCCAGTATTCTTGCCTGGGAAATCCCTTGGACAGAGAAGCCTGGTGGGCTCCAGTCCATGGGGTCACAAAAAAGTTGCACACGACTTAAAGAGACTAAACACACACACTCATATCATTCTGAAACATACATTTTTTACAAGTGAGGGATGGGATGACACCTCAAGAATTCACACCTATCAGCTAAAACCCATGGTTATTTTTATATGAACTCTCATATACCAATCTAGTAAACTCCAGAATTGAGACGGAAAATCTAAATACAGAACTTCACATTTATCTCTAATTAAAATTTATACAATAATATTCTATTCACAAGGTTTAAGATGACACTATCCATTCTAGATGAGAATTTCTGCTTATAGTTGTGAATCACCTGTTAACTTGCAAAAGCCATCTTTAATAAAAAATATTAAACAGGAGAGAGGCCAAGTAAAGGATCTTGCAGCACTTTCTGCATACATGCCTCACAGGTAACAAACATCCAATGAACTTTTCTGGAAATAACAGTCAGTCATGCAGCTATAATGCCACGATCTACTATGACCTACAGATTAATTCAAAAGACTGACTATGGTTTAAAACAATTCCTTTATCTCCCCCTCTGGTAATTCTATAAAACTAGGGTTGTTTTAGCATGACCTATTTCTATTCCAAACCACTGGTTTTCAATGGAAACAGTAATGTCCCTTAATAAGCATTCTGTAAAGACTTTCCTTCTCAGAGTCTATTTGGATGTGCACTGGTACCTTTTTAAAAAAAAGTTTTATATGTATGGGTTATTATCAATAAATTTCATTTCAGAAGAGTAAAACTATTTTTAAAAAGCAATTAGTAGGCTTTACAGGACTAAGACCAACTGCTCTAACCTTTGGTGACTTCTGTTATCACAAATTACTTTTGTTTTATACAAGAAGTTTCTGTTGCAGATAAAATATTGAGCTCCCAGGTACGAAGTCTCTTGGACTCACCTTAATACTCTTTGGGCTTCCCTGATAGCTCAGTTGGTAAAGAATCCACCTGCAATGCAGGAGACCCTGGTTCAATTCCTGGGTCAGGAAGATCCGCTGGATAAGGGATAGGCTACTCACTCCAGTATCCTTGGGCTTCCCTTGTGGCTCAGCTGGTAAAGAATCCACCTGCAATGTGGGAGACCTGGGTTTGATCCCTGGGTTGGGAGGATCCCCTGGAGAAGTGAAAGGCTACCCACTCCAGTATTCTGGCCTAGAATTGGTCTGCATTCATCTTGATTTCCCTCAGTACTTCCTAACTGTTTTAATGTGGCAGAACACTTATGATTTAAACAGCAGCAACTTAGCCACTTTTAAAGTTATATAACCTAAATTGGATCTCAACACCATGTCTGTACCTTTGCCTGTTGAGAACTACAAAGAGGCATGCACAGTCAGGGCAGGGCTATCACACAGCAGCACACTGGGCTGCACACTGCTAGAGGAGCTCTGCCAGTCCCTATGCAAAGGCGTCTTGTGGTGGCTGGGCCCTTCCTGGGGTTCCCTAGAAACCAATTCAATAGTTAAAAACATCAAATTAAGGTAGATACACTTCACTGGGATAATGCAAGTAACGTGACACTCTAAAACCAGGCTAAGAAGGTAAAGTTCTCTCAGAGAGAACTATATTAAAATATATTCACTGAAAAAGAAAAAAAAAAAAAAGAAGCCTCAGCAGATTGATTTTGAGTCATAATAGTGTGTTTTGGACAAATTAAGACTATTTTATGACACGATTTGTTAAAAAAAAAAAAAGGATAAATGACCAAGAAACTACCATTTCTTCCTTTAAACAGAAATTCTTAGTCTCTTATAACTAAAGAGATCACACCACTGTAGGTGCTTCTTAGAAATTCCCACGATCTGATTTAAATCAAATTTTAAGATGGCTTTCAGATACATAATAAAAGTGAACAAAGAAAGTGACTATGAAAAAAACAATATTTGTTTTGGTACTTAACCTCCTTCACTGTCAAACAACTTACTTGTGGTGATACCATATTTTAACTATACTATTTTTATTAAAGGATCTACCCACTGAAAATGAAGATGCCAAAAGCATACTATACCTTTACTTTTATCAGCTCTTTCCAATGTCCTGAATTCTAATTTTAAAAACTATAAAAATCTTCATCAGCCGAGCTCTAGAGGGTAACTAATTCACTGGCAAACAAAAACTTAAGCCTCACTCAAACTGAAGCAGACAATTACAGAATATTTATTAAATGCAAAGATAAAAACTGACTGCCTAGATGACAAGTCATAGTGATCTGTTGCTGTCAAAAAATTGGAATCTCTATACACAAAAGAATGTCTGGAAATTGCTCTTAATTAAAACAGAATGACTGTAACAGTGTGCAGCCCTGGCATCCCAAGAAAGCCAAGATCTATTTTCAACAAGTTTTTGGAACATATGTGCAATATTTTAAATAAGTACATAGTTAGAACAAAGCTCAGTATAAAAACCTAAAACGATACTGTAAAACATGAATGGACCATAGTAAATGAATATTTCAGGATGCTACTACACTAATTTCTTCAAATAATTTGCTTTAGACATACATATTAAGTCTTCTTCCCTCTCATGATATACTCAGATAATTATTTACGTAGGAAAACATACCATGATCCAGTCTGTTCAAGGGAGCAGGGGGAAAAGAGCCTTCAATAAACGCTTCCTCAAAATAAGGAAACACAGGGAAAACAGGTTATCAACCAATATATTTATGGGCCCACATGAATGACTGGACGATTATATAAGATGTACCCTAAGTTCTTTTAATATTAAAACATGCTATGTTAGTGAAAGGGGTTATTCTGCTACAGGCTATTTTAAAGGAAGCTGAGTATTTGCTTTTCATCTTGGGGAGAACACAAAGGATTCTGTGGAGTGTTTTGTACAAATACATAAAGGTCCCTTAATCGCAAACTTCATGGTTTGCCAATTTTAAATAAAACATTATCAATAAAAAAGCATCAGAGACTTTTGAACACTCAAGACTTTGTAAATATGTCTTCACACAGTTCAGAAACACACTGCCAAACCAAAAGATCTTCGCAGAGGGGCTTATCTCATTAAAGAACCACAGTCACATTCAGTCAGGCAGAGATACACAGAGACTTATCAAAAATACTAACAGTATTATTTTCTTATGCTGTGTGTACTCAAGGGTTCATTTCCTCTCCATGAATGGTGTATTTTAAAACTGAAAACAGATCTTACCTCCTGAGTAAGCCTCAGTATAACTCCTTATGTTCATGTTTATTTATTTAACCCAGTATATAGCTTGTAACTCATTTGCAGTTTGAACTATTCTTTGTGATTGAAAACCTATACCCTATATGGACAGCTTTAAAGTAGAATGGCAAAAAAAAATTGAGAATCTACAGTTCTCTCTACCCAATACTTCTCTTCTCTCCCTACAAAAACCTTTATTCTACAATTTGATCATCACCGCTCAGGAAGACATTACATCTATGCTGATGATACTTTTAAAACATAAAAGAGGCAGTTTAACATAACGCTTCAGAGTATGAACTCTAGAGTTGAGAGGGGTTCAAATCTGAGCCTCACCTCTTACAAGTTATATGGCCTTGGGGAAGTTCACTTTTTTCTAAAACGTGGAATAAACTATATTTATCTCATAGGGGTAATGGTAAGATTAAATGAACTACTTAGAATAAGTGTAATGTGTCAGTTATTGTTGCTAAAATCAAGAAGGTAAAACAATTCATACTAAAGCTAGTAAATTGGATTCTTTTTAGTATATATTATGCTGGCAGACATGGGGTCACTAAGAGTCAGATACAACTAAGCACAAAAAAATAAAATTTCACTTCTAATTAAAATTAACTACAGTATTCTTATTGATTCTGTATCTCCAATCTTTCTTATTTTCATTTTAGTCACAAATGATCTGTTTCTAACTTTATATTGATAAAAGCACACTTCTAAGACTCTCACTGACTCTTTCCCTCAATACCCAACATTTTAAGTTTGTGAAAATAAACTTTAAGAAGCATGAGGGTAGGAAGACATCATACTTTATTTTTTAAAAATGTGTTCTACCTATGATAGCATGAATACAATATATGCTCACTAATAAATGGATCTTAATGCCTCTATTTCACTTGAAGTCAAGTGCATAAACACCTACAGGCTCATTTAGACTTATGTATTCTTGGTGCTTAAAGGTTGTTTTAATCCCAGTCCCTAAACTGAGTGCTGTAATTCATACTAGAAAAGAAAGATAAATGTGTGTAAATTATGCTGATATGCATATGCTTTGGAAATGGGTGGGCATACACATAGTATTTCTCAATGCTGCAATATATTCAGCTTCACAAGTGTGTCCTTTTCCCATCTATGGAACAAATACGACAACCTCAAAGTAGCAAATCTGACAATAGATCGATGCTCATTTAAATATTAAAAATACTGATTATTTTCTCTTGTGTAACGTCTTCTTTTTCCAAGAAGCATAAGAACAATCTCAGTAAGGACACTCACTAAAAAGCAACTGTAAATTCTGTACTCAAAAGTACCATATAATGGCCTCTGCCACACACAGGGATCCTGTAAGCTTACAGCTACAAGACATTAAGAAGATATGAGCGCTGTCTTCAGATACTTGAAGAGCTGCCATGTAGAAGAGTTCAGATTTAATTTTTTGTGTTCCAGAAGGCAGGACAAGTTATGAGAAAGAAGGCTTCTGATTTAAAGAAAGAACTTTCTGAAAATTAGAGCTACATAAAACTGAACCTCTTTTGAGAGGTTCATGTGAGGTAGTGAATATCATATGGGCTTCTCTGGTGGCTCAGTGGTAAAGAATCTGCCTGCCAACGCAAGACACTCGGGTTCAATACCTAGGTAAGGAAGATCATCTGGAGGAGGAAATGGCTACCCACTCCAGTATTCCTGCATGAGAAATCCCATGGGCAAAGGAGCCTGGTGAGTTACAGTCCACAGGGTCGCAAAGAGTCGGACACAACTGAGCGAGTAACCACGCACGCATAGTAAATACTGTATCAATAAAAATGTTTTGTGAGTAGAAAAATGGTTTGGGGGAGTGATGTGGGAAAGTATTCGATAAACAGCTGGACTACGTGCTCACAAATATCCCCTTCAATCAAAATGTTGTTGGATTTCCTTAACTTAATCCCAGGTGATGGTCTGATGCACAACACTAACATGCCGTGGAAGTGTGCTTACCTGCCTGACGTCATAGAGCCTATCGCACCTTCATAAAGGGCAAGAGGCATTTTAAAAGCCTCCTATTTGCTTAACTTGGGGATTCCATTTTCTATGAATAGAACTAAATTAAATTCACTTCACTTTGTTAAGAATTTCACCTCATCCCTTGAGACAACTTGAGTGCCATAGTGCCCTGATCCCAAACCCACCAAGTGAATAGGAAAATTATAACAACACTGGTTTCATCACTTTATAATCATGTCTAAAATTCAGAAAATTTAGAAAAATGAGGAATGATAGTTTTCTGTCAGATAATTAGACCCTAACAACCCATCCACTACACCAGATCCACTATCAGAAGTACTACTTAGGTGGTATAATTAACTTGGTTGACTGTATTTCTATTTCTCATGTACTCACTAAGGTACTAAGAAAACAGTCATGACCATAAACCAAATATAACACTGTTTACAGGAAGACAACAACATGAGTAAGCTACAATACTGATCCTAAAAGCACATGGAGGTTCACTGCATTTTTGTTCATTTTTAAATATTCATAGTAAAAACTTAAAAAGAATACCCACAGCAAATATAAAATTCAACCCTCAGTTAATACAGACATGATATTGGTCTGTTTTTTAAGCTATATGAAGAACAGGTTATGATTCAGCATTCATGTAATTTTATCCAAATTCACCTGGACTCAAATTTGAAAATATTTACCTGCTAATTAATACCTAACTTACACTCTAAATCTCAGAAGAATCAAGTTCTTAAGCACTGTTTAGAAACAGTTTCATTAATATAACTGAAAAACACTTCATTGGCACTTGGGGTTAAAGACACTATCTTATACTAGTTTTTCTTCTTTATTTAATACAAGATGCACAGTCGTATTATATCAGACTTCATGGTTATTATAGTCTAGGCCATTGTAAAATTAATGGTTTTGATCCTTTAGAATTACATCAATACATAAAATTATTTGGTTTCCTCTATATTTCTTAGGATTTTCAAAGTCTAGAAAAAGCTATCATTGTTTAACAGCTAAGACTTCTCATAGTAGAATTAGGATAGGTGTCAAGTGATAGGAAGCTAGTCCTGGCTCTGATCTTATTTTACCTTGACTATTTCACTTAATCTCCTGGGTCTTGGTGCTCATCCATAAAAGAACGCAGATTAGATGATTTCAAAGGCTCCATCTAGTTTCTGGTTGTCAATATTATGACCTCATCCTGAGTATACCCCTTCAATAGGACAGGTATGATATCCTTATTCTAGCTATCACAATACATTACTCTGGATAAAACCCACAAAATGTGTAAAGCCAGGAATGTTTAAAAATTGTGATTAAAAAATACACTGGCTTGAAATATGGGTTAAATATCAAGAACACTAAACTTCTTGTCTAGAAAGCATAAACTCTGTATGCTGTAAATAAAACTCTGAAAAGGTGTGAGAAACAAGTCAAGCAAGATAACTCACTCTACCAACTCTTGAACAAAAAAGGGCAATCTCTGAATAGTAATTTCTTGACACACAATGTCTGTGGCACCCATTCTCTCTCTACGCATGTATGTGTAAGAGGAAGATGATACTTTTATGGCATAATGGAATCAAGAGTATGGAAGACAATGTACTCTTCGTTAATACCTGAGGAAACTACCTTCCTAGTTAATAATAAACCAAGATGTACGTAAATGTTTTTTGTGTCAATATTTATATTGAATATATAAAACACACAGTTAATTCCTTAACTCTAACACTATTAAATTCACATCAATAGTGCTGATGTACTACTGTGAGTTATTTCAACAGCCCCACTTAGAAAACTAAGTTAATCCAAGTGAAAATATGGATTTCTTTTCTAGGATAGAGTAATTCACAGATGTTAGTTTATAACTATGAAATCAATAAAAGTAAATAAAAATCCCTCCAATATGTAGTAACAAATGGCCCATGTAGTATAAATGTGGTATACTGAAGAACCACCTCCTTTCAGAAATACCAATATTGAGAAGTGTAGCTACTGAGACTTTGGTTAATGCCTATTGAAAAAGCAATGTCAGAAGAATGTGAGTTATATAAATAAAATTATAGCGTCAATATGTTGGAGAAAGCCGTCCGGGGTACAAGGCAGGAAATGTGTGTGTATTTAATTTACAGCTCAAAATATTAATAGTAAAAATAGACAAAAAGTGATTGTGAACCAGAAAGAGTTCAGGTTTCTTTCAAGAGCCTGGTTGAGATGGTGTGTATGTAAAACAACTGAATGAAGATGTAAGCTGGTATTGTGGTACTGTGATGATTTAAACCACAAATGCCTTCCCTATTTAAATATTCCAATCAGTACTGTTAGGACACGTACCTCGGAGAATTCTTTCCTCATGGCAACGAAGAAAGTCCCAGATTCTAACAGTGCCGTCATCAGAGCATGTAGCAAATTTATTATCCGTGGGTGAGAAACTGTTACGTGAAGACACACAGCAGGGGAAAGAAGTCAGCATTTCACAGGTTATCTGCGCGTCTCAGACAGGGAAAAATAAAACACTGCGCTGCGCGATAAACAGGAGAGGGAAGCATCCAACGTGAAGGGCCTTAAAGAGACTGCTGTTAGCTAACAACCTATCTCAACAAAAGAATAATTCACAGTAGTTGCTTCTTAGTTTTCAATCATCAATATTCAGAGAACTTAATGAGGGTATTATTAGTACTAATGCTATCCAGACTCCCCACAGTACAGTATTTCCTATGGTATCAACAGAAAACATAGAGCTGATTAAGTATAGAACTAAACAAATTCTCTTTGCAATATTCCTGTAAAGTCTTTTAAAATCACATAGGAATACTGCTCAAAAAAACCCAGCATCAGCTTCTGCTTTGAACTTCATATAATGATAAGCTGAAAAGTTTCAGGCAGGCTGTTTTAAGACTAGTTGTTAAAACATTCCTTCATATGATGTTTCTCACTTATGTAAAAGGTTTGTGGAAAATGTTCACACCTTCTTTTCACGCAAGTTATCCCATGAATGTTACACTTTTTGAAGGAAACTAACATGGGGACATGCCGACTGTTTAAAGCCAAAGAATATGCTGCAAAGGAGGGATCCATTTCTTCCTCCCTGTAAAAGACCATCAAGTTTCTCACTTAACTCTAAGAACTCCCCTGAACTTCTGAACCTTATGCTTAAGAAAGGACCACTTTTGAAAATTCAGTGTATAGTCAGGAGAATAAGGCACAGTCTTTGCAGATGTGTGTTTATCCAATAAGTCTTTGTTAAGATTCTGAAAGTAGAAACAAGTGACTACAGTGGACGATGTTTCTATAAAGATGTCAACCTCCTCCCTCGTGTGGGTGGCACAACCATAAAGAACGCTGCTTAGCTTTCTTCTGAAGCTGCAGCATTTCTTCAAGCTTGTTTTTGAAACTTTTTCTTTTCCATTTCTACTATACATATCTCACTGATATGTAAAAATATACAACTTAATGAAAATATTTTAAACTCCCACTTATCATACATTTGCATTACTGATGTCAACAACAGTGAATCAGAAGGAAAGTCCTACAGTCTTCTTGACAATGGTCTGCTCACAGCTCCAAAGCTTGAAAGAACCCGCTCATTAATCCATTAATGTTTGCCACATCCAGAGTTACTTGGAGACTTTTTAGCCCTACTATACTTTTCTTTTGAAGTCGTGGCATAACCAAGCCAACCAGGTCTTCACTTAAGCCTTTTTTTTCTTGTATTTTGTGAGAACTCTGAAGGTGTTTTCTGTAGGCTTTAGATTTTATTCAGTTGTATAATTAAAGACTGAATTCTTTATTTGGAATTAAATATTCTTATCTTACATAGTAGGTAATAAAAATGAATAACGTATACACATTATTAACCATAAATGAAAAGAGAAAACCAGTGCAAAATGCGGCAGACAATACATCTCTAACATATTGCAAAGGCTCATATCGGGACAACACTACTTCAGAAAAGTGCCAGCAAAATGGTGAATGTGTGAAAACAAAGAAAAATATTGTGTTTATAGGGTGCAAAAAGTTTCCCAGAATCTGACAGAACCCATGCATCTCTGCACCCAGAATACACTTAGAGAATAATTTAACCATGACAATAGGGACTACAGAAAATGGTATATTGTGTATAAACCTGGCCTCTCTAATCGCCTCCTTATGTGCCTGGAACATCTTGACGTTGTTCATGTTCGACTGCCAATATTTCACATATCCTCCGTGATCTGCTGTCAACATCCACATGTCATTATGTGACCAAGTCATGGCTCTCACTGGGCTATCATGAGCCTGTGAAAACACAAAACATTTATAAACATCATATCAAAGACGATACAATGGAAGGCAATGATCTGTCCAATTATAAGTTTTAAAACGCCAGTAACACAGAATGATGCTACCATCTGATGATTACTGTTACCTGTAATATTGTTTCAAAATTGAAAGTGAGTCCATTCCACAAGGTGAACTCCCCACTAGAAGCTCCAGTGACCAACCTTCTTCCTTCTGGAGTCCACTGAGAAAGAAAAAGACATTATACAAGGTCACAAATCCACAACCTTAATTAATTGTTAAAACACTCAGAAAGTCTTTATAAAATATCCAACAATTGACATTAAGTGGACAATACTTTCACTTCAGAATATGGCTCAGATTTATCAGCAAATACTTAGCCAGAAAAGAAATTAACACAGTCCAAGGAAAACTCTAGCACTTGGCTCATTAAGTAAATTAAAAAGAGTAAGTGCATTACAATAACCTGTTAAGTTACACACACCTAGGCACCCTAAAGAGCATTTCAAAACAGAATATCTGAAGATCTACTTTTTCTAGAATACATGGAAGATCATCATACTAATAAATAAGATCGTCAGTCACCAGAAAAACTCAGAGACTGAATGAGTGAAAGATTTGGTTTATTACAGCTGCTAGTGGACCTTTGGGCAGAAAAGTTACCAGTGTTTTATGAAAATAACAAAACAAAACAGTATAACAATAAATATCAATTTAAGGAAATCAAGGCTATCAAACTTTTCCTGGAAACTAAATGTACAATACATATAAAGTTCTTCTTCATTCACAATATCAAGCAGTGACAAGTCTCATGCTAATCTAGCATCAAACAAAAAAAAAGCAATACAACAGAGGCATGGCTAACAGTACCCCAGTATTTCAACGTCACAATCTGCATTCTGAAGGAATCTGTGGCATATGCTTATCAACTCAAAACGCAACGTACTTTTTCTTTTATTTTCAAGTTTCTATGACAGATTACACACGTTTTCCATGGATGTAAACACAAGAAATATCAATACAACAATCTTACATTCCCCTGTAAAAAGTGTGACACAGGGCTGAAAAATACAAGGGTGCTTATAGGATGAGACATACGAAATCAAGTTTATTTGGTAAATTACACAGATACACATGACAAGCCAGCCTTTTACTGCTTACCTGAAGATCACGATTTTGCTATCATTTTAAAAAACCTTCTACTTTCCTAGTTTCTGCTATCTGCTATGGATCCCAACTCTGTAAAGACTACAGGCTACCACCCTGTAGACACAGGACCCACAGTCTTTATGTCTTTAACGCTTGTAATCTAGACTTGTCTTCACTATGTGCAAATTTCCTAAGACCTTATAGCTTGATTCCCAAATGAGCAATTTACCCATCTAACGAGATACAGCACATGGAATGCTCAGATTCTATTCACCTCAAAAAGGTTTTCTGTGTTATGCTAACGAGAAATTAAAATTAGCTGCACATCATACTCCTTTCACCAAATCCTCTGCCATACAAAATTACACTACAAATTGGTTGGCTCTACTAACACAAAAGCCATTCAAATAATGTTCCTTTTCTAATGTTTTCTACTGTAATAGGCCTCCGAAACAAAGAGGAGGCCTGACTGACTGTCACATTTGTATGGAGCTGAAGCCAGCATCTCTTTCAGCCCTCTGAGTTCTCTGGGCTGTCTATCACACCTCTCTAATAAGAAGACCTGCTTATTTTGTTCATTTGCCACAAATGTCTTTCCTCTGTCCCATTATTTTTTCAATTCTTATTCACTCAACTTTGACTATTAACTATCTTATGTTTCTGGACTTGATATACTGCTAACCAACAAGTACTTTCTTACTAGCAAAACACATACACAAAAAGATTATACTATTATCTATAGGAATATTAGCTGGATGCCTGGGACACATGGGACACAGAGATGGGAAGACTTCTTTATTACAAATCCTTCAAATTTTAATAATCTGAACCATGTCAACGTACTGTTTATTTTAATATTATATTTTAAAAATTTTAGCGAAAATGTATTGAGTACCCACAATGTACCTTCACTGATGACAACTATGGTCTACCTTTGGGCTTCAGCTCTTCTTGGGTGTTTCCCTTCCCAGTAACCCTAAGAGTTTTGATTCACCTTGAGATGCTGTTCTCTAAACTGCAACAGAACATTTCTATTCAAGAGCAAGTCAGACACCTGCTGCAATATATATCCATGGCCAGCTCAGAGAGAATTCTACAGAAATTGCAACATAAAAGCAATCCAAAAGTACTACCTTACTAAACGTGGATATAATAGATAAACTGGATAGTCCAAAATAAAAATAAAAGCAATACACTGATTTTTATCCCAGTTATATATTTTAAACACTGCTTCATTTTCTTTGTCCTATTAAATATATTTGCAGGTTAATTTTTCAAAATTAATTTTTCCAAAAAGTGTCAAACAGAATACTTACCCTGACAACAAATACTGGACATTTTACTTTATTTGTTGATGTTCGAACAAACTTTGTTGTTACTGCATTCATAGGATTATTCAACATCCCAATAGGTGGAACCAGCTACAAAAAAAGAGAATTAGATTTAAAGAGCTTCTGATCATGCACAGGGTATAAACCAGGGACATGGTAAGGTAATTATTTCAACATTTAAAGACAAATTCAGGACCATACAGGACAGTACTGTAATATATTAGTCTATAGTAATCAAATGAAGAAAATGAAAGTACAGGAAAGTTAAATGCCTATTATTTATTACTAAATAAACAATAAAATCAAGGGCCAGATTTCCCAAATTACTTCTCAAAGTCAACACACTTAAACATATTCGTAACAAGCAAGGTTTAAAATTAACTTCTCTCTTATAAGGACTCTTAGGCAGTGCAACCTTTTGCTGGACATTGCTTTAAGACCCAAATCAAAAGTTCATCCATTATCAGATTAAAAGAAAAATTTAAATGCAGGTTAAAAAAAAAAACATGGTTTATGCAGATACACTATCCTTTCAGGAATGTTTTAATTATTAAAAAAAAAATGTAAAAAGAAAAGTCCATGTTTAAATTAGAGATCTCATAGTTCCTAGGTCCAAGCAAAGAGGTTTTTATTAAACAAATATGACATATCTTATACTTACATCATTATAATAACCTGCATCAGGCTGAATTGCTCGCATATCTCTCTGGTCTCTTTGCCATATTCTATTCTGTTAAAAATCAATCAATCAATCAATCAATATATAGTCTATACTCAACTTGAAGCTTAAGTAAATATTTACAGAATGTAAGCTGTCATCAAATGGGGAAAAAGAAGAATAAAACTTTTTCACTATGTTCTAAAACATAGATAATAGTATTTATCTTAAGAGATTTCCCCCTTTTCCTACTGACATTGTTTAGAATTTCCTCTCTTTGCTCATATTATGCCCAACCAATCATCCAAGATGCTGGTGACCCCAACACATTCTCATAGACAGACATTCCCAATTCCTTCACATTTCTCAGCACAAAACAATTCCTCTTATCCTGGTCTTGGTTTTCTTAACTCCTCCCAAACTCTCTTAGTCTAGTTTTTCAACTGAAACATCTGAAAAAGCCTTAATCTACCTTTACCTCTGAATGAATATTTTTCTGCTAAGTCCCTGCAACATACAAATTAGGCATATAGGTCTTTTAGCAATTTGTCTCAGGTAATGAGAAGGCAATGGCACCCCACTCCAGTACTTTTGCCTGGAAAATCCCATGGACGGAGGAGCCTGGTGGGCTGCCGTCTATGGGGTCGCACAGAGTCCACAGAAGACACGACTGAAGCGACCTAACAGCAGCAGCAATGAAAAGCAGACAAATTTTCTTCATAGGAAGCAAAACAGACCAAAACCCGATTAAAGTGGAGATGGTAATAAAAAGCAAATCAGAGACTTAAAAAAGGTTAAGATAAATAAAGAACTCACAGGGGAGATCTGTCAAGCTGACCCAGGCTTAGGTAGACCCCTACTCTGCCTTCACACGCCCTATCAGAGCCGTATTAGAGTTTCACCCGACAAGACTGTAGCACATGCTCAATCCTCTAAGTAAACAGAGGCCCTTTCCTTGAGGGCCTTGAAGAGTCCAGCGTACTGGACACACACATCACTTACTCTGAACACATGTTCTCGTACAAATATCCTTATGTTGGTAATCTCTTAACATTTTACATACAAGTTTAATGAGTGCTTTACAACTGGAACAAAAGTACTCTCTTCTGATATATGTTGTGAACCTTTAGAACAAAGTGTATTTTTAAACTAGTGTCTTTAAAATTTTTTGAAATTATTCATGCATTCAAAGGGAAAAAAAAACCCACCCAGTACTCTACTTAATTGAGGTTACTGGCCTCATTTGAAATGTTATTTCATCCTCCTAACGCAAAAAACACAGGTATACTCATTACCCTACATTTTAAAACTTTTCTTCTTTTTAAAAAACCGAAGTTTGGTCATCTAAAGCACATTAACTGAACTTACCTCCAAATACTTAATTACAGATGGATTATAGTCTATGGTTTTTCGGTTTACTGCTTTTCTCATTCGTTTTCCATCAAAGGTAAGCTGCTGCATTGCTTGCTGCTGTGCAAAATCTGGTCGCTTATAAAACAGTTGTCGAGGTGCCTGGTGTTGGAACCTTGGCATATGGAAAAACCGAGGAGGAGAACCAATTTCTGTAGCCATGGCGATGTTTTCGTTCTATGACACCTGGGAAAGGAAAAAGTACTTTCACTACAAATATGTCAGCACTGTAACACTACCAGAAAACATTTTTAAATGAACATTTTTTTACACTCCTGTACCTTTATCTAATATGCATCATTTCTAGCTTTTAGTCAACCTATTTACAAAATGAACAATTTGACTTAATGGCAGAAACCAGTTACAATTTGAAAAAAGGTCAATTGACAGATTAAGTGCTAATAAGTATTTGTTGTAGGGGTTTCCCTGGTGGTCCAGTGGTTAAGAATCCACTTGCAATGCAGGGCACACTGGTTCAATCCCTGGTCCAGGAAGATGTCATATACCATGGGACAACTAAGCCTGTGAGCCACAACTACTGAGCCCATGCTCCAGAGTCCAAGGACTGCAACTACTGAGTCCATGTGCTGAAATTACTAAAACCCGTGCACCCCTAGAGCCCGTGTTCTGCCATGAGAAGTCACTGCAATCAGAAGCCTGAGCACGGCAACTAGAATAGCCCCTGCCTGCCCCAAGTAGGGAGAAGGCAATGGCACCCCACTCCACTACTCTTGCCTGGAAAATCCCATGGACAGAGGAGCCTGGTAGGCTGCAGTCCATGGGGTCGTGAAGAGTCGGACACGACTGAGCGACTTCACTTTCACTTTTATGCATTGGAGAAAGAAACGGCAACCCACTCCAGTGTTCCTGCCTGGAGAATCCCAGGGACAGGGGAGCCTGGTGGCTGCCGTCTATGGGGTTGCAGAGTCAGACACAACTGACGAGACTTAGCAGCAGCAGCAGCCCCAACTAGAGACAGCACATGCAGAGCAATGAAGATCCAGCACACCAGCCCCCAAAAAAGAATAAATAAATAATTTAGTAAGTATTTGTTGTAAAATTTAGCCTGGTGGAAGGAAACATCTGTTTTTCAGAGCTTGGGGCAAGTGTATTTTGTACGTGTAGGGTGGCTAAACTGCAGGGGAAAGGAAGGTAAAATCACTTGAGAACTGTTCACATTTTTAAAATGAAGTTTTCATCAGATGTTTGATAATAAAACAGATCATTTTAAGTTTATTGTAAGACCCTCATTTTATACAAGTTATTTTAAAAAAACCTTCAGCTTCATTTCTATCCTCTTAAATTTCTTAGGACGAGTGTAAAAAGTAGAATAAACTATCTTATTTCAAATGAATACTAAAAGTATGTCTATCTAATTTCAGGCTCAAAGTAACAACCACAGAAATGTATTTCTCAGTATGTACATCTACATTTCTATACAGGCAATATTAGGCTAACATCTGAAGAAAAAATGTTAGGGGCTTAGTTTTTCAACTTGAGTGCTCTCCAATTAAATTTACATTCCAATAATACAAATGTGCATGAATTAAAAACACATTTCAAGCATATTTTAAAAATCAGATCATGAAAAATATATAAAGGGTGTTAGCATTTCTGCATTTTTGTTTCAAAAAGAGCAATGATTATTTTTCTATATTCTTACATTTGCCTTTCTTAATTCCAGACACTAAATTAAGGACTTGAAAATAAATTTGTGATTTCCTGTGGATGAAAATCAGTACTACTTAATACATCCTTGTCACTTTACTGTCTCCTGAAACCATCTGATGATGGTAACAGAAAGGAAATGGAGGAGGAAAGGTGGGAGTGGGGAGATTAAGTCCTGACTCCCATGATACCAAAAATAAACAGAAACTTCCCTGGAGGTCCAGTAATGCAAGGGACTTGGGTTTACTCCCTGGTGGGGGAACTAAGATCCCACATGTCTTGGGGCAACCAAGCCCATGTGCAGGAACCAGATATGCCCACGTGTCGAAATGAAGACCCAGCACAGACAAACTTTTGAAATTAATTTTTTTTTAATTTGAGAAATAAAACATGTTGTTGTGGTTGGTGTTGTTCAGTTGCTAAGTCATGTCCAACTCTTTTCAACTCCATGGACTGCAGCACATGAGGCTTCCTTATCCTTCACTACATTCCAGAGTTTGCTCAAACTCGTCCATTGAGTCAGTGATGCCATCCAACCCGATTATCCTCTGTTGCCCCTTCTCTTCCGGCCCTCAGTCTTTCCCAGCATCAGGGTCATTTCCAGTGAGCTGGCTCTTGAAGTTTTGGAGCTTCAGCATCAGTCTTTCCAAAGAATATCAGGGTTGATTTCTTTTAGGGTTGACCGGTTAGATCTCCTTGCAGTCAGTCCAAAGGACTCTCAAGAGTCTTCTCCAGCTCCACAGTTCAAGAGCATCAATTCTTCAGCACTCAGCCTTCTTTATGGTCCAACTCTCATATCCATACATGACTACTGGAAAAACTATAGCTTTGACTATATACACTTTTGTCAGCAGAGTGATTCCTTTGCTTTTTAATTTGCTGTCTAGGTTTGTCATAGCTTTCCTTCTAAAGAGCAAACGTCTTTTAATTTAACTGAGGCAGTCATCATCCACAGTGATTTTTCAAGCCCAAGAAAATAAAATCTTCCACTTTCCCCCTTCTATCTGCCATGAAGTGATGGGATTGGATGCCACGATCTTAGTTTTTTGAATGCTGAGTTTTAAACCTGCATTCTTTCTTTCGTCTTTCACCCTCATCAAGAGGCTCTTCAGTTCCTCTTCATTTTCTGCCATTAGAGTTGCAGGGAGAAATATCAACAGTCTCAGATATGCAGATAATACCACTCTAAATCTGAGGCTGTTGATATTTCTCCTGGCAATCTTGATTTCAGCTTGTAATTCATCCAGCCTGGCATTTTGCATGATGTACTCTGCAGAGAAATTAAATAAACAGGGTGACAATACACAGCCTTCACATACTCCTTTCCAGTTTTGAACCAGTTCATTGTTCCACGTCCAGTTTTAACTGCTGCTTCTTGACTGGCATATAGGTTTCTCAGGAGATAGGTATGGTGGTCCGGTATTCCAATTTATTTGAGAATTTTCCATAGTTTTTTGTGTTCCACAAAGTCAAAGGCTTTAGTGTGGTTAATGAAGCAGAAGTCGATATTTTTCTGGAATTCCCCTGCTTTCTCTATGATCCAACGAATGTAGGCAATTTGAACTCTGGCTCCTCTGCCTTTTCTAAACCCAGTTTGCACACCTTGAAGTTCTTGGTTCACGTACTGCTAAGGCCTAGCTTGAAGGATTTTGAGCATTACCTTGCTAGTATGTGAAATGAGTGCAACTGTATGGTTGTCTGAACATTCTTTGGCACTGAAATGCGAACTCATCTTTTCCAGTTCTGTGGCCACTGCTGAGTTTTCCAAATTTGCTGGCATATTGAGTACAGCACTTTAACAGCATAACCTTTGAGGATTTTAATTAAACAGCTCAGCTGGAATTCCAGCATCTCCACTAGCTTTGTTCATAGCAAAACAATAAGACATGAATGTAGTATTATTTCCACTACTCTAGAACAATTACGGAAGACCCTAACAAATGTTAATTTGTAATGAGATGAGACAGGGCTTCCCTGGTGGCTCAATGGTAAAGAATTCGCCTCTAAATGCAAGAGATGCGGGTTGGATTCCCTGGATTGGGAAGATCCCCTGGAGAAGGAAATGGGAACCCACTCCAGTATTCTTACCTGAGAAATCCCAAAGACAGAGGAGCCTGGCACGCTATAACACATGGGGTCACAGAGAGTCGGACACAACTTAGCAACTAAAAACAACACCAGTGCAATGAGAAACATTCTGTCTCTCTTTTCAAGCTGTGCACGTATGAATTAAACAGACTACAACTGCCTCAATAAAGCTGGTGAGGGAATCTGTTTATTCAGCTATCTCATGAGTCCAATTAAGTTTCAGCATCCAGACTTCAAATAAAGGCTTTAATTTCGATGCCTCTGTCAATAATTCTAAAAGAATGCAGCTTTGGTAAGTATACTTTTAAATTACTATTTTTTCACTTTATAATCATCAAATTTCTAATTTTATTAAAATAAAATTATCCTAATATTCTAGTTTCTATTATTGATATCAAATGAGAATAAAGATTTTTATACATATCAAAAGAGGCTTAATTATTCAGCCAAAAAACCAAGGGAATGAAGTGCTGACATATGCTACATGATGACTCTCAAAACCACTACGTAAACAAAAGAAGCCAAAGATAAAAGGTCACGTAATATACGCCTTCACGTGCACTCAAATCCAGAACAGGCCAATACACAGTGGCAGAAGCGCACTAGTGGTTGGCAGGCAAAGGGAGAATGGGGATGGAGCTTCCTCTGATGATGGTGGAAGTATCTGGAACTAGGAAGAGGTGGCAGCTGCACAACAGAGAATGCACTGAGTAGTACTGAATTAGACACTGAAATGGTTAGACAGTGAGTTTTATGTTATACGACTTCTACCTCACTTAAAATATAGGGGTTTAGTCCACTGGAAAAAAATTTCATATGGAGTAAAGGAAACACTGGCAGGCTACAGACCATAGAGTCACAGGAGTCAGACGGGACTTAGTGACTAACCCACCACCACAGATGAGACATTTACAGGAAGCTGACGCTATTAAAGTTGGGTGATGGGTACACGAATATAAAGCATTAATCAAGAGCCAAACCTAGGATCTACTGTACAAATACGAGAAAATATTTGAAGTCAATGCTGAAGTCAAATGCAAACCAATCAATATGTTGTTACTAACACTTTTAAATAATTCACTTGTTAAAGCTAGAAAATAAAATTACTCTTTCATTTAAGACATCACTGCCAGGTACTTCCTGGCAGTCCAGTGGTTAAGATCCATGCTTCCAATTCAGGGCGCCCAGGTTTCATACTTTGTTGGGGAACTAAGACCCCACATGCCACGAAGTATGTCAAAAACAAGACTAAACTAAACACAGTTCAGCTCAGTCACTCAGTCGTGTCCAATCCATGGACAAATAGATATAGAGCTTTCAAAAAGACTTTACAGAGGGTGGGAGAAAATATATTTCCACTTACTGATCTGTTGATAAAACTTGTTCAGAAAAAAAAGGCCTTTCACTTTTCCGTGGATGGTCAAGTACCACTTGTATTTTAGAAAGAAAGGTCCAGCATGAAGAAAAAGAGGAAAAAAAAAGTATATTCCAAATCAAAATCCAGCCCTAAAATAAAACATAAACAAACCTCCTGACAATACAGTAATCAATCTTCATAAATGTCTTAACACATGTCAGCATCACTTCGTGCAAACCGCTATAACTTGTCCAAAGTCAAAAGCAAAGCCATTTAGTAGCTGCTACCTTCACAAATTCCCATGTGAAGTCCTAACCTCCAATACCTCAGAATATGACTGTATGTGGAGATAAAGCTCTGACCCTTATGACTAGTACCCTAATCAGAAGAGATTATGACACAGACATGCACAGAAGGAGAGCCATGTGAAAACAAGGGAAGACAACAGCCATCTACAAGCCAGGAAGAGAGGTCTCAGAAGAAACTAATCCCCTGCTCACATCTTTTTTTTTTTTTTTTTTCTGTTTTTATTTTTATTTTTTGGGGGGGGAGTTCTAAATTCACTTTTTTTTTTTTTACATTTTTTTCCTTATTCGTAATTATTTTATTTTTAAACTTTAAAATATTGTATTAGTTTTGCCAAATATAAAAATGAATCCGCCACAGGTATACATGTGTTCCCAATCCTGAACCCTCCTCCCTCCTCCCTCCCCATACCATCTCTTAGACTTCTAATTTGCAAAACTGTGCGAAAATTGTTTGCTGTTTAAGCCACCTTGTCTATGGCACTTTGTCCTGGCAACCCAAGCAGATTAACACAGAGGCAAAGCAAAGCACCTAGACCTCCTGATCCTCCTTCAACATGGGTTGCCAAAAGATGTCTACAATAATGATATAATAGGTCTCTTTGATTTCAACAGCAGAAAACTTGATATATGAGGTTAAAACTGAGTGGCCTAGATAGAAAGAACCATCAATCAAATCACTGAAATTATTCTTTCCAAGCTTCACTCAGTAGACTGTAATTTAAGAAACCCTATAAATAACCAAATACAAAAAAAGAAGAGCTGTACTTTTCATAAAAATAATTACTGTAATTTCTACTCATTGCAGTATTCACTTTTGAGCTACACTAACAGAAACGACAAATTTAAACTAGTAGTCAGGGTCATCCCCAAAGTGTATTTATCTCATATCTGGGGTGGAGCTTGGGGTAGGGGGAAGGAGGCTGTAGGCAAGACAGAAACTGAGGTAGAATGAGAACAAGAAATTTGTGTATGATTATTAAATACATACCAACAACAGAACCAAACTGCTAAGGAAAAAAAAACTCCACCTGAAACACTGAATTCATTGTCTTTCTCATACACACTAACCTTCAACATTGCAAGGAACCGGCACAATTTTACCAAGTGCCTACTTTTTATTGTACCTTACATCAGGTACAACGTATTGTTCTGACTCAACGAGTATCACTTCTGAGTTCACAGAACCGATTTCGTACTTTGTGGTGTCTGGTCCCCACGCCTATTTTTGGCAAATACAAAGACTCCTGAATCCACAAAAGCAAGCAGCTTTCTCCAAAATTAGGCAAGTCATGCAACTTCTCTCCATCTGTTTTCTCAACCTGGACAACAGTTTAATGTAAGTAACTCCAAAGATACTTTTTGCTCAAAGATACTATTTTGTATGAAATATATTATTCCTTTAGCCAATGTACTGATTAGTCTGTGAACAAACTGGAATACCCAGACTTAGTTCTCAGATGCTTGAGCATGCAAATCCATACAAGCATTCTAATTCTGCTTCTTGTCCCAACTATTACAAAATAACCTCTTTTATAATCTTAGTCATCTGATATTACCAAGATTACAAATGAAGATAGGGAAAACAAACAAATGCTCTTTTTTTGGCCACACTGCACAGCATGTAGGATCATAGTTCCCTGACCAGTGATTGAACCATGCCCCTTTCACTGGAAGGCAAAGTCTCAACCACTGGACTGCCAAGCAAGTCTCTAAACAAATATTTTTCTTAAAGAAGTCACTACAAGTTTCATGCTGAATTGTGTGAAACAATAACTCATTTCACTGAGACTGTCTGATTAAAGTAATAAAAACTATAAAAAATGTAAAAATAAAAACTGTATAAACAAAAACATGATCTGAAAGGATATATGCACCCCAATGTTCATTACAGCACTGTTTACAATAGCCAAGACGTGGTAGCAACCTAAATGTCCACCAACAGAGAAATGGATAAAGAAAATGTGGCATATAGAAAACGTAGACAATGGAGTATTACTCAGCCATTATAAAGAATGAAATAATGCCATTTGCAGCAACATGGATGGTCAAGTGGGCCTTAGGAAGCATCACTATGAACAACGCTCAAGGTGATGGAATGCCAGTTGAGCTATTTCAAATCCTGAAAGATGATGCTGTGAAAGTGCTGCACTCGATATGCCAGCAAATTTGGAAAACTCAGCAGTAGACACAGGACTAGCCGCCATTCCATCCCCAAAGAAAGGCAATGCCAAAGAAGGCTCAAACTATCACATACCCGCACTCATTTCAAACGCTAGCAAAGTGTGCTCAAAATTCCCCAAGCCAGGCTTCAACAGTATGTGAACCAAGAACTTCCAGACGTCCAAGCTGGATTTAGAAAAGGCAAAAGAATCAGAGATCAAATTGCCAACATCCATTGTATCATTGAAAAAGCAAGAGTTTCAGAAAAACATCTGCTTCATTAACTATGCCAAAGCCTTTGACTGTGGGGATCACAATAAACTGTGGAAAATTCTTCAAGAGATGGGAATGAATACCAGACCACCTGACCTGCCTCCTGAGAAATCTGTATGCAGGTCAACAAGCAACAGTTAGAACGGGACATGGAAGAACAGACTGGTTCCAAATCGGGAAAGGAGTACGTCAAGGCTGTGTATTGTCATCCTGCTTATTTAACTTCTGTGCAGAGTACATCATGAGAAATGCTGGGCTGGAGGCAGCACACGCTGGAATCAAGCTTGCCAGGAGAAATATCAATAGCTTCCGATATGCAGATGACACCACCCTTATGGCAGAAAGCGAAGAACTAAAGAGCCTCTTGATGAAAGTGAAAGAGGAGAGTGAAAAAGTTGGCTTAAAGCTCAACATTCAGAAAACAAAGATCATGGCATCTGGTCCCATCACTTGATGGCAAATAGATGGGGCAAACAGTGGCTGACTTTACTTTTGGGGGCTCCAAAATCACTGCACATGGTGACTGCAGCCATGAAATTAAAAGACGCTTGCTTCTTGGAAGAAAAGTTATGACCAACCTAGACAGCTTATTAAAAAGCAGAAATATTACTTTGCAAACAAAGGTCCATCTAGTCAAAGCTATGGTTTTTCCAGTAGTCATGTATGGATGTGAGAGCTGGACTATAAAGAAAGCTGAGCACTGAAGAATTGATGCTTTTGAATCGTGGTGTTGGAGAAGACTCCTGAGAGTCCCTTGGACAGCAAGGAGATCCAACCAGTCCATCCTAAAGAAGATCAGTCCTGAATATTCATTGGAAGGACCAATGCTGAAGCTGAAACTCCAATACTCTGGCCACCTGATGAGAAAAACTGACTCATCTGAAAAGACCCTGATGCTGGGAAAGATTGAAGGCGGGAGAAGAAGGGGACAACAAGAGGATGAGATGGTTGGATGGCATCACTGACTCAATAGGCATGAGTTTGAGTAAACTCCCGGAGTTGGTGATAGACAGGGAAGCCTGGCGTGCTGCAGTCCATGGGGTCGCAGAGAGTTGGACACGACTGAGCAACTAAACTGAGCGACTAAACTGAACTGAACTGTCACAAAACTTGGGAGTTTTCTACGCTGAGTGGTTAAAAAAAAAAAAAAGACCAATAACAAAATGAACATTGTATTCTCTCTTGGATGTCCAATCACTGATAAATATGAATCCTGAACAAGTCAGGAGACATTATACTGAGACCATTCCACAGAAAAACAAACAGGAAGGAAACTGTTTAAGTAAGTAGTTTATAAAAGTTCACATGATTCTGGACTTGTGGACACGGTAGGGAAGGGACAGAGTGGGACAAAAAGAGAAAGTAACATCAACATATACACACTATTAGCTGTAATGGATGTGTAATGGATGGCTGATGAGAACGTGCTGTGTAGCACAGAGCCCAGTCTGGCGCTCTGTGATGACCTGTAGGGATAGGATGAAGGGAAGGAAGGGAAGCTAGGGAAGGAGGAGAGGTATGTACAATTATGGCTGATTTGCGTCATCATATGGCAGAAACCAACAGAACACTGTTAACATTTTAAAAATATATTTACATTTAAAAATGGGAAAAAAAATAAAATCAACTCTCCATTAGAAAAAAAAACTTCACGTGACTGTATCTTGTTGATAACTAAATATGACATTAAAAATCAATTTCAGTTAATCCTCAGTGCAGGAGTTTTCCGACTTTCATTGCTTTCAGCCTCAGATTTAACTACACCATTTTTTGTACTTACTTGGGGTAAGCAGCTTTGGTTGTGTACCTAGGTACAAGGTAACTGAGACATTTTAGTGGATATTGAACTGGATCAGCTTAATGAATGTTTCCTGATACTGTATTTGGGCTTTTACATTCAGTTTTCTGTGCCATTTTAAAGGCACAGAAATATTAAAAATAACTGTAATGCATATGACCACAAATCTGTCTACTTAATTAGACAGTACAACTTAGTATTTCAAAAGTGTGATTCTGGGATAAGGAACCTGTACCATCAACTGTTTTCAATGGAAATAAAGTCAGTGGTTATTGGGTGTGTTTCCCCCGCCCCCCGCTTGTCATTACCATAGAAAGAGGGTTTTCCCGTTATTACAGTTTTTAAAACTGAATTATACATTAATTTATTAACTGTTTAAATCAATAAAAACTAAACAAATTCTCACTGGATTAGTGAATCATCTTTGCACAAGTAAACAAAAGCTATGCCTCAGCTAAGGTAACCATAAAGTGACCTCCCAAATTAAATTAAAGACAAAGAATTCAAACATTCAAGGATGAGCTGAAGTCAGCAGTTCCTAAGGTTAGACTTTACGGCTCTCAACGTCATTCAGATTTCATAGTATGGGATATGAACTGGGCAGCTGAGAGTTTTAAAAACTTCTAGGTGATACTTTAGTGTGGCAAAGTTTGGGAACCACAGAACAAAATAACTTGGATAGCCTAGTTATAAAACAGCTGCTTGCTCTTTTTTTTAAAAAGCCATACTCAGCATCTTGTGAGATCTTCGTTTCCCAACAAGATCAAATCCAGGTCACAGCAGTGAAAATGCCAAATACTAACCAACAGACAGCCACAGAATTCTCTCAAAGAGTTTCTTTACAGTAGCAAATTCTTATTTCAGGGCTCATTTACTCTTAAAAATTGAGGCTTCCTTTCCACCCAATTTTTGTTTATTGTGGTATTTATAGCTATAGATACTTACCATATTAGAAATTAAAGAAATTAAAATTTTAAAATTAGAAAAATTCAAAGTATTTAACCTATTTTAGAACAAAGATAAGCTCATAATAACTATTTTCCCTTCACCAAAAACAACCAGTGAGAATCACATTGTGTTTTACATTTCTGCAAATTTCTTTAATGTCTAGCTTAACTGAAACAGGCGAAATCTCATGTCTTTTTTTTTTTTAAGTTGGACCTTTTCAAAAAAAATTCTTTATTTTATTTTTGGCTGCACTGGGTTTTGTGAGGGCTTTTGGAGGGCTTTCTCTAGCTGCGGTGTGTAGGCTCTAGGGCATGGGGTCTGTGGTTGTGGCGCACGAGCTTACTCGTTGCTTCGTGGCGTGCAGAACATTCCCGGGGCCAGGAGGCAAACCTGTGTCCCCTGAACTGGCATGTGGGCTCTCATCCAGCGTACCACCACAGAAGTCCTCTTGTCAGCTTCTGTATTCAATCTGTTACAGTACGTTACTTAAAATACAGGAAAAATGTCTGGGCACACAGAAATATATATTAGGAAACAGGAAGAAAACTATAGGTACTTTTTGATATTCCAACAAAACTTGATGTGATAGTTTATTAAATATTAACTGTAGTGCAACATCAATAAGCTTTTTGTACTATTATGTTAAAATACACTGGTTTATTTTGCACTTTGAAACTTTAAACCATGGGTGATTTTACAACATGATGTACTGATCACTTGGAAAGCAATGGTTCCACAAAATTAGGTATTTCATCTGTCACACTTCTTATAAACATATGTAATTTTTATTAAAATCACCACTGACCTCATCATAAAAACTACTAACTACTGGGAAAGTCAACCTCATAGACACAAGTTTTCCGAAACTGTAATTCTTGCTTGAAAACTAAATTTTTATCACTGGCAACAAATACTAACAGTTGTTTTCCTTGAAGCAACAGTCTACTTACATTTACTGTCAAGAAAAATATTTAACACATACTCAAGAAGTCTGAATGCCATAGCTCGTCACCCTTTCCATTTAAATTTAATACTCTATACACCTTTTAAAGTTATAGTTGATTTACAATGTTGTGCTAATTTCTGCTATACAGCAAAGTGATTCAGTTATACATACCCATATATACATGCTTTTTAATATTCTTTTCCATTATAGCTTATCACAAGACATTGAATATAGTTCACTGTGTGATATAGCAGGAACTTGTTTATACAGTCTATATACGATAGTCTGTATCTGCTAACCCCACATTCCCATTCCATCCCTCCCTCTCCCTCGGCAACCGCCACGTCTGTACTCTCTGCCTGTGAGTGTTTCATAGATAAGTTGAGTCATAATTTAGATTCCACAGAAGATATCATATGGTATTTGTCTTTTTCCTTCTGACTGAACTTCACTTGGTATGATAATCTCTAGATCCATCCATATTGCTGCAAACAACATTCCTTTTTATGAATAAATAGCATTCCACTCTATACAAACAAATCTTCTTTATGCATTCATCTGACTATGGACATTTAGGTTGTTTCCATGTCTTGATTACTGTAATGTATGAACATAGGGGGGTGCAGGTACTTTTTGAATTATCATTTTATCCAGATAATATGCCCAGGAGTGGAATTGCTGGATCTATGGCAACTCTATTTTTAGCTTTTTGAGGAAGCTCCATACTATTTTCCCATAGTAGCTGCACTAGTTTATATTCCCACCAACAGTGTAGGAGGGTTCCCTTTTCCCCACACCCTCTCTAGCATTTTTAAATTTGTTCAGTTCAGTCACTCAGTTGTGTCCGACTCTTTGCGACCCTATGGACTGCAGCACGCCAGGCTTCCCTGTCCATGATCAACTCCTGGAGTTTACTCAAATTCATGTCCATTGAGTTGGTGATGCCATCCAACCACCTCATCCTCTGTTGTCCCCTTCTCCTCCCACCTTCAATCTTGCCCAGCATCAGGGTCTTTTCAAATGAGTCAGTTCTTCACATCAGGTGGCCAAAGTATTGGAGTATCAGCTTCAGCATCGGTCCATCCAATGAATATTCAGGACTGATCTTCTTTAGGATGGACTGGTTGGATCTCCTTGCTGTCCAAGGGACTCTCAGGAGTCTTCTCCAACAACATAGTTCAAAAGCATCAATTCTTTGGTGCTCAGCTTTCTTTAGAGTCCAACTTTCACATCCAATGACTACTGGAAAAACCATAGCTTTGACTAGATGGACCTTTGTTTGCAAAGTAATGTCTCTGCTTTTTAATAAGCTGTCTAGGTTGGTCATAACTTTCCTTCCAAGGAGCAAGTGTCTTTTAATTTCATAGCTGCAGTAACCATCTGCAGTGATTTTGGAGCCCCCAAAAGTAAAGTCAGCCACTGTTTCCCCCATCTATTTGCCATCAAGTGATGGGACCAGATGCCCTGAATGTTGAGCTTTAAGCCAACTTTTTCACTCTCCTCTTTCACTTTCATCAAGAGGCTCTTTAGTTCTTCGCTTTCTGCCATAAGGGTGGTGTCATCTGCATATCGGAAGCTATTGATATTTCTCCTGGCAAGCTTGATTCCAGCGTGTGCTGCCTCCAGCCCAGCATTTCTCATGATGTACTCTGCACAGAAGTTAAATAAGCAGGATGACAATACACAGCCTTGACGTACTCCTTTCCCGATTTGGAACCAGTCTGTTCTTCCATGTTCAGTTCTAACTGCTGCTTCTTGACCTGCATACAGATTTCTCAGGAGGCAGGTCAGGAGGTCTGGTATTCCCATCTCTTGAAGAATCTTCCACAGTTTGTTGTGATCCCCACAGTCAAAGGCTTTGGCGTAGTCAATGAAGCAGATGTTTTTATGAAACTCTCTTGCTTTTTCAATGATCCATGGATGATGGCAATTTGATCTCTGGTTCTTCTGCCTTTTCTAAATCCAGCTTGAACACCTGGAAGTTCACAGTTCATGTACTGTTGAAGCCTGGGTTGGAGAATTCTGAGTAGATTTTTTAATGAAGGCCATTCTGACCAGTGTGAGGTGATACCTCATTGTGGTTTTGATTTACATTTCTCTAATAATTAGCAATGCTGAGCATCTTTTCACATCTTATTGGTCATCTATGTTTTCTTCAAAGAAACGTCTATTTAGATCTGCCCATTTTTTTGATAGGGTTTTTTAATATAACTTTATTTTACAAATTAATCCCTTGTTGGTCACATCATTTATAAATATTTCCTTCCATTTCCTAGGCTGTCTTTTCTTTTTGTTTATGGTTTTCTTTGCTATGTAAAAACCTGTAAGTTTGAATAGGTCACATTTGTTAATTTTTGCTTTTATTTCTATTGCCTTGGGTGACTGACCTAAGAAAATATTGGTACAATTTACATCAATGAATGTTTTGCCTATGTTCTCTTCTAGGAGTTTCATAGTATAGTCTCTTATATGTAGTTTTAAGCCATTTTAAATTATTGTGTGTGATGTGAGGATATGTTCTAACTTTATTTACATGAAGCTGTCCAACCTTCCCAACACCATTTGCTGAAAAGACTATCTCATCCCCATTGTATATTCTTGCCTCCTTTGTCAAAAATTAACTGACTGTAGGTGTGGGGGGGTGTTTCTGGGCTCTCTATTCTGTTCTATTGATCCATATATGCTTTTGTGCCAGCACCATGCTGTTTTGATTACTATAGCTTCACAGTATTGTCTGAAGTCTGGAGGGTGATTTCTCCTGCTTGGTTCTTTTCCCTCATGATTGCTTTGGCAATCCTGGGTCTTTTATGGTTCCATGTAAAGTTTAGAATTCTTTGTTCTAGTTCTGTGAAAAACATAATGGGTGATATGACAGGGATCATATTAAATCTGCAGATTGCTTTAGGCAGTATGGCGATTTTAACAATATTAATTCTTCCAATCCAAGAGCACGGGATACCTTTTCATATCTCTGAGTCATCTTCAATTTCCTTTATTAGTTTTACAGTTCTCAGCATGTTAAGCCTTTCACCTTCCTGGTAAATATACTTCTTTTTTTAAGCAGTTTTTAGCTCCACAGCAAGTTAGCAGAAAGCGCAGAATTCCTACACACACACACACACACACACACACACACACACACACACACACACACACACACAGTGCCCCTCCCCCACAGCATTCAGCATCAGAGTGAAAGTTAAAACCAGTGTACCAACATTAATGCATCATTGCCTCTCAAAGCCCGAAGTTTCTATGAGGGTTCATTCTCAGTATTGTACATCCTATGCGTTTTCAAAGATGTATTCAGATTGGCTTTTCACATGGAAATATGTGTTTAAACCCCTCTAGGTCTTTTCCACAATAGGTTAGCTCGTTTCTTTTCAGCACTAACATTTCATTGTCTGGATGGATCATATTTATCCACTTACCTATAAAGTACAACTTGGTTACATAAGTTTTGGCAATTATGAATAAAGTTATTGTAAATATTCATATGGAGGTCTTTTCGATGCACTTATTTTTAACTCATTTGGTTAAACTCCAAGGAGTGTGATTACTGGGTCCACTGATAAAGAGTATAATTCCTTTTGTAAAACAACTAACTGTCCAGAGTGGCTGCACCATTTTGCATTCCCACCAGCAGTGAATGCAACTTTGTGTTGCTCCATATCCTCACCAGCTGTTACTGTTTTGCTATGAACATTCACAGTAGTTTCTGTGTGAACATAAATTCTCATTTTTCTTGAGTAAATATCTAGGACTGAAACTACTGGGTCATGTAAGTTTAATTTTATGGGAAACAAACTGTTACCCAAAGTGGTTGTACCATTTTTGCATTCCCAACAGCAATATGTAGAAGTTTCAGTTGCTCTCTGCTGTGTGCTCAGTAGCTCAGTCCTATCCTACATCCTCACCAACACTTGGTATATAGTCCGCTAAGTGGAGGACAAGGCTGTCTTGCTTCTTAGTCATTCTAATAGTTGAGAAGTAGTAAAAGACACACACACCTCTCAGGTGGTTCAGGGGTAAACACACCCACAGCCACCCACAGCCACCCCCATCCACACCCACACCCACGGGCTTCTCAGGTGGTTCAGGGGTAAAGAAACCACCTGCCAACGCAGGAGACGTGGGTTTCACTCTTCGTCGGAAGATCCCCTAGAGAAGGAACTGAAATCCCACTCCAGTCTTGCCTGGAAAATCCCACGGACAAAGGAGCCTGGTGGGCTACAGTCCATGGCGGGTGCAAAGACTCAAACATGACTTAGCAACTAAGCAGGCATATAAATAAAACTATGTATATAATTTTGGTTACTTTTGGTTGTGCTGGGTATTCACTGCTATGCAAGCTTTTCTGTAGTTATGGTGAGCAGGGGCTACTCTACGGCATGCAGGCTTCCCACTGCAGTGGCTTCTCTTGTTGTGGAGCATTGAGTCTAGGGTACATGGACTTCAGCAGTTGCAGCTCCCAAGCTCCAGAGCACAGGCTCAAGAGTTGTGGTGCTTGCTTGGCCTTAGTTGCTCTGCTGCATATGGGATCTTTCAGGATCAGGGATCAAACCCATGTATCTCCTGCATTGTCAAGAAGATTCTTTACCACTGGGCCACCAAGGAAGTCCCAAGAAGTAGCATCTTGCTGAGGTTTAATTTGCATTTCCCTAGAGACTAATGATGTTGAAGTCTTTTCAGGTACTTACTTGTCACTCAAATCTTTTCAGCAGAGCTTTTGTTCAAATCTTGCCTACTACTGTTAAAGTGGACTGTTTTCTTTCCTTCTTTTATTTTTTGGCCCCACTTGATGGCCTGTGGGATCTTAGTTCCTCAACCAGGGATTTAACCAGGCCCTTGGCACTGAGAGCAGGGAGCCATAATCACTGGACTTCAATGGCCTGGGGCTGTTTTCTTACTGCTGAGTTTCTAGAAAGTTCTTTCAACAATCTACAAACAAAATCTTTATCAGATATATGATCTGCAAGTATTTTCTGTCAATCTAACACTTTTCATTCTCTCCGTTTCTTTCAGAGTAGAAGTTTCCGTGTTAACTAAATCAAATCAATTGATTTTGTGCTTTTGATTATATCTAAGAAGTTTCTATCTAAGTCAAGGCTACAAAGATTTTTCTGTTTTCTCTCGTGTCAATTTTACTGTTTTACATTTCTCGATTATTCTGTAACCAATTACAAAAAACTCTTTTTTCTACTAAACAGCCTTTTGCATTTTCCAGAGGTCTACCTTGACACCCTGATTACTCTAACTGTAAAGAACGCCTTGAAATCAGCTAAATTTCATATCAGATTCTCCAATGATATTGTTCTTTAGCAAAAGCCTTTTAGCAATCTGTGTTTCTTTGCCATTCTATGATTTTCTAAAAGCAGCTTATCATTCTTATCTACAAAAAATGTTTCTGGGATTCTGATCTGGTGGATCAATTTGAGGAGAAATTACATCTTAATGTTTAGTCTTCAAAACCACAAACAAGTAAATTCTCTATAATTGGACCTTCTTTAATTTCTTTCATCAGTGTTTTATACTTTTCAGCTCAGAGATCCTGTACACATTTTGCCAAACTTACATCTATTTTTTTGGTGCTACTTAAATGTTAACCAGTTTTGACCTAATTCCATTGCTGGTACACAGAAATACAACTAATTGTATAAATTGTCTATATATGCTGAAATCTTGCTAAACTCACTAGTTCTAGAAGCTTTCCTGCAGTTTTCTTAGGGATTTCTGCATAGACAATCAAGTCATTTGCAAATAGAGGCAATTTTATTTCTTCCTTTCTGTTCTGAAAGTCCTCTGTACTTTTTTTTCCCTGTCTTATTACATTGTTCTAAATTTTAAGAGCAAAAGCACTGTCTTTCACCATTAAAGTATGTACCATTCAATACGACATCGTGTTATGACACTCAGTTGTGTTTGACTCTTCATGACTCCATGGATTGTAGCCCTGCCTGGCTCCTTGGTACATAGGATTTTCCAGGCAAGAATACTGGAGTAGACTGCCATTTCCTTCTCCAGGGACCTTCCTGACCCAGGGATCAAACACAGGTCTCCTGCACTGCAGGCAGATTCTTTACTGTCTGAGCCACCAGGGAAGCCCAAATATGACATTAGTCATAAACTTTTACAGCTGCCGTTCATGAGTGAATGGTGCTTCCTAGGTGGCGCCAGTGGTAAAGAATCCACCTACCAATGCACAAGATGCAAGAGACAGGAGTTTGATCCCTGGGTCCGGATGATCCCCTGGAGAAGGAAATGGCAACCCACTCCAGTATTCCTGCCTAGAAAATCCCATGGACAGAGGAGCCTGGTGGGCTACAGTCCATAGGGTTGCAAAGAGTCAGACACGACTGAGCGTGCACACATTTCATGATAAAAGAAAATCCCTCCCATTCCTTCCATGGCATGCCAGAATGCAGTTTGTAAGAATTTTTAGCAGGAAAGTATGAAAAACTGTATCAAATGACTAACCTCTACAAAGACTAGCCTATTAATATGATAAATTACCCCTAACTGATTTTCAGATGTTGAACAGCCTTTCATTTCCAGAATAAATCCCATTTAGTCATGACTTACTATTTTATAATTGACTATATGTGAATCACTAATATTTTGTGACTTTTGCATCTGTGTTTACAAGGTGTACTGATATATTTTACTTTCTTGTATTTGGTTTTTATATTAAGCCTTATATACTGAGTTGGAAAGCGTTTCTTCTAACATTTCCTGGAAAAGACTATAAAACCTGTATCATTTCCTCTCTCTCTCTTTTTTTTAATTGGCTGCTGGCATGCCAGATCTTAGTCCCCCAACCAGTGATTAAACCCATGCCCTCTGCAGTGGAAGAGCAGTCTTAATCACTGGACCACCAGTAAAGTCTAATGTATTATATCCTCCGTAAATGCTTCATAAACTTCACCTGTAAAACCATCTGAATCTCAAGTTTCCTTTTTTGAAAGGATTTTTAACTAAGAAAAAAATATGTTTCTTTCAAACATGTGGACTATTCAGTTTATCTATTTCTTCTTGAGTAGGTTTTAGTAGTTTGTGTTGTCACTGAAATTGATCATTTTCACTCAAGCTATCAAATTTAGGGCACAGAGTTTTCCTAGTATTCCCTCATTGTCATTTAATGTCTGTAAACTCTGTGGTGATAGCCCTTCTTTCATTCCTGATGGTTAATTTAGGCCCCTGCCCTCTATACTTGCCACACTTCTCTATGAACAGCCCGTCATTCTTTCATGTAAAAAACGGGTTCCATGGGAAAAACTGAGTATAATCATTACATAATTTTCCATCAAGAGAAATGCCATACTTTCCTAAGTGGGAAAAACTGCTTTATCCGTACTTCTCATTTCATTACACAGTGTACATCGTCTGCTCAGGCTGCCATAACAAACTACCACAGACTGAAAGACTTAAAACACCAACAATTTATTTTCCCACAGTTATGGAGCTGAAAATCTGAAACCAGGGTACGAACACCGTCCAAGTCTCAGTGAGGGTTCCTTTCTGGCTTGCCAGTGGCCACCTTCCTCCTGCTTCCTCATGGGGCAGAGAAGGGACAGGAAGTTCTCTGATGTCTCTTCTTGTAAAGACACTAATGCCACTACAAAGGCTCTACCTTCACGATTTCATCTAAACCTAACGATCTCCCAAAGGCCCCATCTCCAAATGTCATTACACTGGGAGTTACTGTTTCAACATACGAATTTCACAGGGACACGATTCTGTCCACAGTACACTACACAGTATTTAAAAACCAACATTCAACAATTAACATTTGAATAAATTATTTTTACTGCTTTCCAATGCCATCCTTGAGCTTTCTTCACTTTAACTACCAGTGTAAGGAGACAGTAAACATGAAATGACTACTAACACAGTTGGTGCCACTGCCTTGAATCATGTTAAGGAGTCAGCATGTTTATCCATTACTGCCTTTTATACCAGAACTGCATACGTCAATATAGGAAAAAAGCCTAGTAATATCTTGTGTGCTAAGTCGCTTCAGTCGTGTCCAACTCTTTGTATCCCCATGGGCTGCAGCCTGCCAGGCTCCTCTGTCCGTGGGATTTTCCAGGCAAGAGTACTGGAGTGGGTGCCATGTCCTCCCCTCTAGGGGATTTTCCCACCCAGGGATCGAACCAGAATCTCTTACACCTATTGGCAGGGGGGTTCTTTACCACTAGTGCTACCTGAGAAGCATTAGTAGTTCTGACTTCTCTTTGAGAACTCACCACTGCCTTACAGACTTGAGTTCAAATAACTAGCATAGAAAAAAATTTTATAAACTGCAAAAATTATTAGGAATTTAAGGTATTCACATAGTACTCACAGCAGACAACTAATACTAAAAAAGTGATCCATTCTTAATTCCATTTTCAAATTCACTGATGAAAATGATCAAGTTACACTTTCATCTGATGAAATAAACCTTAGAAGGAAACAGAAAGCTCTACAGGATCTAAAAAAGAAAAAAAACTAAACTTGGTTGTGATAAAACAAATAAAGAAATAAAGAAAGCCGGCTATTTTATAAGTGCACTCATGTTTTTATAGGATTATATCACTTACAGACAAATACACCAGAAATATTATGAGTGATGACCTCAGGAAGGGAATTAGATAACTCGGGATAAGAAATTTAAACTATGCTCCCTTTAAGTTTTACAGGGTCATGCCTTACATTTAGAGCTTACATTTTGAGTTTATTTGTGTATACGATGTGAGAGAATGTTCTAATTTCATTGTTTCACACACAGCTGTCCAGCTTTCCCAACACCACTTGAAGAGACTGGCTTTTCTCCAATGTGTATTCTTACCTCCTTTGTTGTAGATAAGTAACTGCAGATGCATGGGTTCATTTCTTGGCTCTCTATTAAGTCCCACAGAGCTATCTATGTATGTGTTTTTGCTCCAGTAGAATACTGTTCCGACTATTGCAGCTCTACAGTATAGGTTTAAGTCTGGAAAGGTTACACCTCCAAGCTTTGTTCTTTTTCCTCAGGATGGCTTGGGCAATTTGGGGTCTTTAGTGGTCCCATAAATTTTAGGTTTATTTATTCTAGTTCTGTGGAAAACATCATCAGTGTTTTGGTAGGGATTACACTAAATCTGTAGATTGCTTTAGGTAGTATGGCCATTTTAACAATATTAATTTTTCAATTCAAGAGCACAGAATATCTTTCCAATTCTTTGAATCATCTTCAATTTCTGTCCTTAGGGTTTATAGTTTTTGGCGTATAGGTCTTTCACCTCCTTCCTTATATCTTTTCCTAGGTATTTAAGTTTTCTGATGCAACTTTAAACAGGATTTTTTTCCTGACAGTTCATTATTAGTGTACAGACATTCAGCAGATTTCAGTGTATTAGTCTTAAATCCCATTACCTTGCTGAAACAATTTATTAGTTCCAATACAGTTTTTCATGTAGAGACTTTAGGATTCTGTATATATAGTGTATCATGTCATCTGTAAATATTGACAGTTTCACTTCCTCCCTTCCAATTTGGATACCTTTTATTTCTTTTTCTTATCTGATTGCTATGGCTAGGACTTCCAACACTATGTTAAATAGAGGTGGTAAGAATGAGCATCCTTGTCTTGTTCTGAATTTATCAGGAAGACTAAACTCCTAGAAAAGAACATAGGCACAACATTCTTTGACACAAATCATAATAATGTTTTCTCAGATCAGTCTCCCACAGCAAAAGAAACAAAAGCAAAAATTAAAAAAAAAAAAAAAAAAAAAACCCACACAGGACTCTAATCAAACTTAAAGGTTTTGCACAGCAAAGGAAATCATAAAGCAAAACAACAACCTAGGAATGGGAAAAAAGATTTATAACTGATACAACTAACAAGGGATTAATTTCCAAACAGCTTATACAATTCAGTATCAAACAACCCATCCCATCCAAATACTGAGCAGATCTAAACAGACACTTCTCCAAAGAAGATGTATATGGTCAACAGGCACATGAAAAGATGCTCAACATCAGCAATTATTGGAGAAATACACATCAAAACCACAATGAGGTATCACCTCATACCAGTAAGAATGGCCAACATCAAAAAGTCTACAAATAAAAATTGCTGGAAGAGTGTGTGGAAAAAAGGGATCCCTCATACACACACTGGAGAAGCCAATGGCACCCCACTCCAGTACTCTTGCCTGGAAAATCCCATGGACGGAGGAGCCTGGTAGGCTGCAGTCCATGAGGTCGCTAGGAGTTGAACACGACTGAGCGACTTCACTTTCACTTTTCACTTTCATGCATTGGAGAAGGAAATGGCAACTCACTCCAATGTTCTTGCCTGGATAATCCCAGAGATGGGGGAGCCTGGTGGTCTGCCGTCTCTGGGGTCTCACAGAGTCAGACACGACTGAAGAGACTTAGCAGCAGCAGCATACACACACTGCTGATGGGAATGAAACTGGTGCAGTGACTGTAGAAAACAGTTTGGAGGTTCCTTTAAAAACTAAAGACATCGTCACCATATGATCCAGCAACTCCACTCAGGTATATATACATCTGGAAAAAATTTTAAAAAGATACCTGTACCCCAACATTCGCAGCAGCACTACAGCCAAGACATGGACTCAACTCAAGTGCCCATCAACAGACAACTGGCTTAAGAAAATGTGACAGATTACCCAATCATAAAAAAAGAAGGAAACATGTTGTAGCAACATGGACAGACCTGGAAAATATCAGCCTTAGTGAAATAAGTCAGGCAGAAAGACAAATTCTATATGATAAACTTATAGGTGCAGTCTAAAAAATAATACAAGTGAATCTATATACAAAATGGAAACAGATGTAAAAATCAAACTTATGGTTATCAAAGTTATGGTTATCAAAGGGAAGGGTGAAGGGACAAGTTAAGAGTACAGGATTAACAAATCCAAACTACTATACAGGACTCCCCTGATGATCCCATGGTAAAAAAATCCACCTGCCAATGCAGGTAACATAGGTTCAATACCTGGTCTGGGAAGATTCCACGTGCTGCTGGGCAACTAAGCCCATACACCACAACTACAGAAGCCCACGTGCCCAAGAGCACATGCTCTGCAACAAGAAAAGCCACCACAGTGAGAAGTCCAAACACTGCAACCAGAGAAAGCCCAAGTGCAGCAGCAAAGGCTCATCTCAGCCAAAAACAATTTAAAAAAAATTTTAAGAACTACTGTACATAAAGTAGATAAGCAACAAGGATTACTGTAAAGCTCAGGGAATACCCAGGATCTTGTAATAACCTATAATGGAATATAATCTAAGAAAAAAATTGAATCACCATGTTGTGAATCTGAAATTAACACAATTTATAAATCAAATTTTTAGAAAAAAAGAAATTCAGTTAACACCTTTTGAATTTTAGACTATATATGTATCACCCCAAAAGCAAATGAAGTTTCTTTCACAGTTAAATATATAATGATTTGGTACATTAAAAATTCAATTTAAGGGCTTCCCTAGTGGATAAGAATCTGCCTTGTAATGCAAGGGACATCAGTTTGATCCCCAGTCCCGGAAGATTCCATATATTAAGGAGCCACAAAGCCCATGCACCACAACTACTGAGCCCATGTACTGCAGCTACTGATGCCCATACATCCAGAGTCTGTGCTCAAGGAGAAGCCACCACAACTCGGCAACAAACAGCAGCACCGTAACTACAGAAAGCCCACATGCAGCAACAAAGATCCACCAGAGCCAAAAAATAAACATATACGTCTATTTTTTTTTAAATTCCACCCTCATTCAACTTGGGAAGCAGAAGACAATTCATTTTTTTTTTTTTAATATTTTTCCATTCCAGTATATGGTATGTATGTCACCGACTCAATGGACATGAGTTAGAGCAAACTCCAGGAGATAGTGAAGGACGGGGAGCCTAGCGTGCTGCAGTCCATAGAGTCGAACAGAGTTGGACATGACTTAGCAACTGAACAACAACATAATCTTTCTAAAACAAAAGAAGTCTAACTAAATCTCGTTTAATGACTGGATGGTATCAATTTATGTGACAGAAATATAAATTCAGTTGTGAACTCTCTATTGGATTGAGTTTTCAATAGAAAACCTGAGATAGTTCTTAGCTGGAAGCTCTGTAAGACTGAAAAACAACATGCATGCCATGTACGGAACTAGTCCCTCCAGATGAAGAATTCTGTCCAATACAGGACTTCTAGAGACCTGACAATCAGCTTCATTACAACATTATTTTAAATGAATAAGGCACAAGTCTAATATCTAGAGTTTACCTGAAACATCTGTAACCAAAATTAACTTAAAATAGGAAGTACAACTTTCAAAAAAAGTTGTCCTTTCCTATGTGCTTAAGCAATTCTTTCTATTCCCAAACTGTAAGATACTAATTAGAAAAGCCGCTGGAGATTGATGATTATCACTACAAGGTAAGTAAGCTACAAAATGGTATGGAGGTTCCCCTCAAAATTAAAAACAGAACTACCATACGATCCAGCAATCCCACTTCTGGGTATTTACCCAAAAAAAACAAAAATATTAACTGAGAAAGATATATGCACCCTCATTAACTGCAACATTATTTATTATAGCCAGATACAGAAACAATGTGTCTATAGACACACACATATTATGTATCACAGTATTATTCTCAATCACTAAAAAGAATGAAATCTTGCCACTTGTGACACCATGGATGAACCCTCAGGGCATCATGCTAATTGAAATAAGTCAGACAAAGACAAATAATATATGATCTCACTTATATGTGCAATCTAAAATACAAACAAAAAACAGAACTCATGCAGAAAATACATTGGTGGTTTCCAGAGGGAGGGAGTGCAAAGTAGGTGAAATGAGTGAAGAGGTCAAAAGGTACAAACTCTCAGTTATAAACGTCATGGGAATGTAATGAACAACACTGCGGCAGCAGTTAATAATCCTATATTGCATACTTGAAAGCTGCTGAGAGAACAGACCTTAAAAGTTCTCATCAAAAGAAAAATAACTTGTGACTAAATAAGGTAAAAGATGTTAATCAGACTTATTGTGGTGATAATTCTGCACTGTAAACATATATGAAATCATTATGTTGAACACTTGAAAATAATAAAATGTTATATCAATTATACTTCAGCTTTTTAAGTGCCAAACAGTTATATAAGATAATTTATTCAACTGATACAATTCAATTAGGCAAATTTGGTAAACAGACCTTATTAAATTAGAGTAAGAATTAGATAATGAGGTAATTATTCCTAATTTTTGTCTGATAACACCATTATAATCATTTAAGAAAATTTCTTTATTTCTATAGATGATGAACACTGAAATTTTAAAAGTCTGTATCTTTCAGAGTTCAGGAAAAAAGAAAAACTAAACAAATAAATGAAAACCATGCTGCAATACGTAGCACAATTTAACCTCGCCCTATGGGAAACAGATGGGGAAACAGTGGAAACAGTGGCAGACTTTATTTTTTGGGGCTCCAAAATCACTGCAGATGATGATTGCAGCCATGAAATTAAAAGACGCTTACTCCACGGAAGGAAAGTTATGACCAACCTAGATAGCATATTCAAAAGCAGAGACATTACTTTGCCAACAAAGGTCCGTCTAGTCAAGGCTATGGTTTTTCCAGTGGTCATGTATGGATGTGAGAGTTGGACTGTGAAGAAGGCTGAGTGCTGAAGAATTGATGCTTTTGAACTGTGGTGTTGGAGAAGACTCTTGAGAGTCCCTTGGACTGCAAGGGGATCCAACCAGTCCATCCTAAAGGAGATCAGTCCTGGGTGTTCATTGGAAGGACTGATGCTGAAGCTGAAACTCCAATACTTTGGCCACCTCATGCAAAGAGCTGACTCATTGGAAAAGACCCTGATGCTGGGAGGGATTGGGGGCAGGAGGAGAAGGGGACGATAGAGGATGAGATGGCTGGATGGCATCACTGACTTGATGGACATGAGTTTGAGTGAACTCTGGGAGTTGGTGATGGACAGGGAGGCCTGGCGTGCTGCGATTTATGGGGTTGCAAAAAGTCGGACACGACTGAGCAATGGAACTGAACTGAACTGAATGACTATTAGAAGGCACTTGAAGATCCTGTTTCATCTTAGTGTCAAATTAATACAGACACTAATGATATGTTAATACATACTGTAACCCAAACCTGCAATGAAAGTGAAAGTCACCCAGTCATGTCCAACTCTTTGCGACCCCATGGACTATACAGTCCATGGAATTCTCCAGGCCAGAATACTGGAGTAGGTAGCCTTTCACTTCTCCAGGGGATCTTCCCAACCCAGGGATCAAACCCAGGTTCGGGTTTGAATGGGGGAGCATTGCAGGCAGATTCTTTACCAGCTGAGCCACAAGGGAAGCCCAACCCAAATCTGCATTTCTTATCAACAATTTACATATTTTTAAACCTTGATCCACTGTAAAACAATATAGGGTGATGATAGAAATCTGGGAGAAAAGGAGAAAGTAAGGAGAGAGGAAGTAAATCCGTAAGTTCTATACCCCCAGATTCAACCAAGTGTGGATGGGGAAAAAACTTTTTTTAATTCTTGAAAGTTTCAAAAAACTTGAAATTGCCACATAGTAGGAACTATTTCTAAAACATTGTTCTTGCATTTACAACTATTCATATAGCATTTACATTCTGTATAAGTCATCTAGAGATGATTTAAAATATAGGGGAGGATGTCTGTAGGTTATGCAAACACTATGCCTCTAACCAATCCTTCAATGAGACTTAGAGACAACTATATAGCCCCATTGTTGCTTGTTAATTGTACGTGAATCATGGATTATACCTAAATTATTTACTTTCTCCCCCTTAAAAATTACAGGTTAAGAGTTTTCCATATTACAGAAGGCTTTGCAAATGTTTTTAACAACTTCCTAAATGTTCCATTAAATATGACATGATTTACTTAAGATAGCAAAAATGTAGAAAAAGACCAAGCTGGTTTTTGGGGCACCATTTTTTAAGCAGTTCAAATCTAAGCTTAGAAGAAAAGTTTAGCATCACGTACTTTACCTTCATGGGTAAGTTTCAGCTGGCTCTTGCCAAGAGAAGAGTGTCTTAGCTGGAGAAGGCATAATTAGTTTGAAGAATTCAGCCTTTCTGCAAACTTCAGAGTTTTTGTACATTTCAGAAAATACAGTTTGATATATAAATGACTATTGTGAGATGCCACTGTCTCTGTATCTATAACCATTTCACTTGGACCATCTAATCAGTCCTATGAATGTATCCCTAAATATGGTTTTTGAAAACCTAATTGCTGTCTCATGACAATTATGTATGACAAATTAAGTATTTATGGAGGAAAATACATTAAATTTTGAATTGAGTATGCAAGCTCCCTAGTCAATTACTTTAACCTTAACTGTGTATGTTTGTAAAGTGTTAATTCTCCTGCATTAAACACATTAAATAATGCCATCTACTTTGAAAGAAGAGAACAAAGAAGAGGCAGAAGCTGGCACTCCTTCATATGCCTGCACAGAGTCAGTCGTGTCCGACTCTGTGCGACCCCATAGACGCCAGCCGACCAGGCTCCCCCGTCCCTGGGATCCTCCAGGCAAGAATACTGAAGTGGGTTGCCATTTCCTTCTCCAATGCATGAAAGTGAAAAGTGAAAGTCAAGTCGCTCAGTCGTGTCCAACTCCTAGCAACCCCATGGACTGCAGCCTACCAGGCTCCTCCGCCCATGGGATTTTCCAGGCAAGAGTACTGGAGTGGGGTGCCATTGCCTTCTCCACCTTCATATGCCTATGAGTCAGTAAAGATTGAAATAATGTCCCATATAGAGACAGTTATTTTGAAATATGATAAAGATTATCATTGAGGTGGGCTTCCCAGGTGGTGCTAGTGGTAAAAAAACCCACCTGCCAATGCAGGAGACATATTAAGAGACTAAGGTTCAATCCCTGGGTCTGGAAGATCCTCTGGAGGAGGGAATGGCAACCCATTCCAGTATTCCTGCCTGGAGAATCCCAGAGGCAGAGGAGCCTGGAAGGCTACAGTTCATAGCATCTCAAAGAGTCAGACATAACCAAAGCGACTTACCATGCGTATGCACATTACTGAGGTAAAATAATTCTATTAACTATGGTTACAGTTGGTTGGCAAGAGGTCAGGAGAAAATGGCTGATGAGACAAAACTTCACAGCCCAATTTGTTCAGCTTTGGAAGCACTGGTTGTGTGATGTCTGGTCAGGAGTTGTCATGACCTCTTGCCAACCATCATTTATTTCTTCAAGCATCTCGACAACTTTTTGCAGGGAAAATGCTTCCACAACCAGAGGGAGGCAGAAAACGCGTCCCAAGAGTTCATCAAACCCCAAAGCATGGATCTTTATGCTACAGGAATAAACTTATTTCTCACTGGCAAAAATGTGTTGACTATAATGTGTTTCTATTTTGATTAATAAAGATGTGTTTGAGTCTAGTTATAAGGATTTAAAATTCAGTGTCTGAAACCAGAATTACTTTTGTACCAACCTAACATATTAATAACTAAGGTTATCTTTAAGGGCTTCCCACGTGGCTCATTGCTTAAGAATCTGCCTGCAAAGCAGGCGACCTGGGTTCAATCCTTGGGTCTGGGAACATCCCCTAGAGAAAGGAATGGCAACCCACTCTAGTATTCTTGCCTGGAAAATCCTGGCAAGGGATTTTCCCTAGCAGGGATCCCTAGCAGGCTACAGTCCAGGGGATTGAAGAGAGTTGGACATGACTGAGTACAGCACAAGGTATCTTTAAACAGAAGCACATATAAACTAAGGATATGCTTTGGTAGACTGATTGAACTAGTGTCACACAGGCTCACAGGAATCTAAAGTTCCGAGGACCAATGGCACAGTATTTGCCAGTCCAGTGTTTGTGGAAACTTCATAGAACATAACTTTGATGAATTAGTTCAGTTCAGTTCAGTCACTCATTCGAGTACATTTCGCAACCCCATGGACTGCAGCATGTGAGGCTTCCCTGTCCATCACCAACTCCCGGAGTTCACTCAAACTCATGTCCATTGAGTCGGTGATGCCATCCAACCATCTCATCCTCTGTTGTCCCCTTCTCCTCCCATCTTCAATCTTTCTCAGCATCAGGGTCTTTTCAACTGAGTCAGTTCTTCGCATCATGTGGCCAAAGTTACTGGAGTTTCAGCTTCAGCCTCAGTCCTTCCAATGAATATTCAGGACTGATTTCCTTTGGCATGGACTGGCTGGATCTCACTGCAGTCCAAGGGACTCTCAAGAGTCTTCTCCAACACCACAGTTCAAAAGCATCAATTCTTCAGTGCTCAGCTTTCTTCGGAATCCAACTCTCACATCCATACATGACCACTGGAAAAACTATAGCTTTGACTAGACGGACCTTTGTTGGCAAATAAATGTCTCTGCTTTTTAATATGCTGTCTAGTTGCTCATAACTTTTCTTCCAAGGAGTAAGCATCTTTTAATTTCATGGCTGCAGTCACCATGTGCAGTGATTCTGGAGCCCCCCAAAATTAAGTCTGTTTCCCTATTTACCCTGAAGAGATGGGACCAGATGCCATGATCTTAGTTTTCTGAATGTTGAGTTTTAAGCCAACTTTTTCACTCTCCTCTTTCACTTTCATCAAGAGGCTCTTCAGATTTTCTTTGCTTTCTGCCATAAGGGTGGTGTCATCTGCATATCGGAAGCTATTGATATTTCTCCCGGCAATCTTGATTTCAGCTTGTGCTTCATCCAGCCCAGCATTTCTCATGATGCACTCTGCATAAAAATTAAATAAGCAGGGTGACAATATACAGCCTTGATATACTCCTTACCCAATTTGGAACCAGTCTGTTCTTCCATGTCCAGTTCTAACAGTTGCTTCTTGACCTGCATACAGATTTCTCAGGAGGTAGGTCAGGTGGTCTGGTATTCCCATCTCTTGAACAATTTTCCAGCGTTTATTGTGATCCACACAGTCAAAGGCTTTGGTGCAGTCAATGAAGCAGATGTTTTTCTGAAACTCTCTTGCTTTTTCGATAATCCAGCGGATGTTGGCAATTTGATCTCTGGTTCCTCTATCTTTTCTAAAACCAGCTTGAACATCTGGAAGTTCATGGTTCATGTAGTGTTGAAGCCTGCCTTGGAGAATTTTGAGCATCACTTTGCTAGCGTGTGACATGCGTGCAATTGTGCAGTAGTTTGAACATTCTTTGCATTCCCTTTCTTTGGGATTGGAATGAAAACTGAACTGTTCCAGTCCTGTGGCCACTGCTGAGTTTTCCAAATTTGCTGGCATACTGAGTGCAGCACTTTCACAGCATCATCTTTCAGGATTTGAAATAGCTCAACTGGAATTCCATCACCTTCACTAGCTTTGTTCCTAGTGATGTTTCCTAAGGCCCACTTGACTTCACATTCCAGGATGTCTGGCTCTAGGTGAGTGATCCACACATCGTGATTATCTGGGTCATGAAGATCTTTTTTGTACAGTTCTGTGTATTCTTGCCACCTCTTCTTAAGATCTTCTGCTTCTGTTAGGTCCATATCATTTCTGTCCTTTATTGTGCTATCTCTGCATGAAAAGTTCCATCTCTAGTCTTTCCCATTCTATTGTTTTCCTCTATTTCTTTGCACTGATCACTGAGGAAGGCTTTCTTATCTCTCCTTGCCATTCTCTGCAACTCTGCATTCAAATGGGTGTATCTTTCCTTTTCTCCTTTGCCTTTTGCTTCTCTTGTTTTCATAGGTATTTGTAAGGCTTCCTGAGACAACCATCTTGCCTTTTTGCATTTCTTTTTCTTGGGGATGGTCTTGATCACTGCCTCCTGTACAGTGTCATTGAACCTCCATCCATAGTTCTTCAGGCACTCTTGTTTATCAGATCTAATCCCTTGAATCTATTTCTCACTTCCACTGTATAATTGTAATGGATTTGATTTAGGTCATACCTGAATAGTCTAGTGGTTTTCCCTACTTTGTTCAATTTAAGTCTGAATTTGGCAATAAGGAGTTCATGATCTGAGCCACAGTCAGCTCCCAGTCTTCTTTTTGCTGACTGTATAGAGCTTCTCCATCTTCAGCTGCAAAGAATATAATCAATCAGATTTCGGTATTGACCATCTGGTAATGTCCATGTGTAGAGTCTTCTCTTGTGTTGTTAAAAGAGGGTGTTGGCTATGACCAGTGCGTTCTCTTGGCAAAACTCTGTTAGCCTTTGCCCTGCTTCATTCTTCACTGCAAGGCCAAATTTGCCTGTTACTCCAGGTAACTCTTGACTTCCTACTTTTGCATTCCAGTCCCCTATAATGAAAAGGACATCTTTTTTGGGTGTTAGTTCTAGAAAGTCTTGTAGGTCTTCATAGAACCATTCAACTTCAGCTTCTTCAGCATTACTGGTCAGGGCACAGACTTGGATTACTATGATATTAAACAGTTTGCCTTGGAAGCAAACAGAGATCATTCTGTTGTTTTTGAGAATGCATCCAAGTACTGCACTTCAGACTCTTTTGTTGACTATGATGGCTACTCCATTTCTTCTAATGGATTCTTGCCCACAGTAGTAGATACAATGGTCATCTGAGTTAAATTCACCCATTTCAGTCCACTTTAGTTCACTGATTCTAAAATGTTGATGTCCACTCTTGCCATCTCCTGTTTGACCACTTTCAATTTGCCTCGATTCCTGGATCTAACATTCCAGGTTCCTATGCAATACTGCTCTTTACAGCAATATTGCTCTTTACAGTGCACCGCTGGAGCGACTGTGAGGAGATTTCCCACCTCCAAGGGCAGAGAAGCCCCAGCAAGACGGCAGGAGCTGGAACAACTTTTAGGAGATACCCCACATCCAAGGACAAAGAAGCCCCAGCAAGATGGTAGGAGGGGCAAAATCGTGTTTAAACTCAAACCCTATATCCCCCAGAGATGCTCAGAGGGCTCAAACTGTGCGCACCAGGACCCAGAGACCCCACAGCGACTGAGACAGAACTGTGTCTGAGTGTCTCCTGTGGAGCTACGGGTCAGCAGTGGACTGCTGCAGGGGCAGGGGCTCTGGGTAAAGTAGACCTGGGTATGGCATAAGCCCTCTTGGAGGAGGTCGCCATTAACCACACCACAGAGCCACCAGAACATACACAGGACTGGGGAAACAGACTCTTGGAGAGCACAGACAGAACCTTGTGCGCACCAGGACCCAGGAGAAAAGACCAGTGACCCCACAAGAGACTTCCCAGACCTGCCAGTGCTATGAATAACAAGAATCAACTGGAGTTGGCAGCACCTACTATTCACAAGTGAAAAACAGAAGACTGAATAAGACAAAGAATTCAAAGATGTTCTCAAGGACGTTCTCATTATCTTTTTCTCTCCAAGAACTGAACCTGGCCCCTCAGCAGTGAAAGCACAGAAACCTAATCACTGGATTACCAGGAAATTCTCATTTTTTATAAAACTCCTTCAACTGTAGATCCCTTTCTTCAAGCTACATCTTAAAAGTAAGTTCAAGAAGGACTTCCCTGATAGTCCAGTGGTTAACCATCTGCCTTCCAATGCAGGGGACACGTAGGTTCAATTCCTAAATGGGGAACTAAGATCTCACATGCTGCAGGGCAATTAAGCCCGAAAGTGTCACAACTAGAGTCCATGAGCCTGAATGAAAGACCCAATATGACAACTACTGAGCCAACGCACAGCAACTACTGAAACCCACACACCCTGAAGTCTGTGCTCGGCAACAAAAGAAATCCACTGCAATGAGAAGCGTGCACACCACAACTAGGGTAGCCTCCACTCGCTAGAACTAGAGAAAACCCACACACAGCAACAAAGACCCAGCGCAGCCAAAAATAAGCAAATGAAATTAAAAAAAAAATATACAGCAAAGCTGTACCACTGTAATGCTTTTCACAACTCCTCCCTAGAACCCCTAAGCCTTGGGGGAAGGGCATACTGTATCATTAGAGTGCAAACAACAACCAAGTGGAGAAGATAGGACTCTATTTAAGGCTCTCCTACCCTGAAGAAATCTGTGATACTTCTGGGTCTTTTTTCCCTTAATTTTGAAAATGAAGGAATAGTATTAAGAACCATTAATATTACCCAATAGTTAAAATTTGTAAAGCACAGAATGACTTATATCTTCTATCTGAAATGCAAGAAAGCTTCTGCAATTTTTAAAGCATGCTGCACCTAGCTGTGCCAGGAGTACCTTTATATATTTATAAATTTCAGAGAACCATTCTATGATTTAATAGGGATTCACGTAGCCAACTAAGAAATTCTGTCTTACAACAAAGTTTTTCAGTTCAGTTCACAAGCACAGTAAGCAACCTGAGTTATCAATACTTCTGCATATCTATATTATGAAATTTTAGATAACCATTAAAATACTTGAAATATTTTAAAAAATTGCACATGATCTAATATTAAGTGGAAAATTCAGACTGTGAAACAATTGCAATTATTTTAAAAGAACTGTACACTTTTCCTCAAAAGCCAAAAAATGAGAAGGAACACATAACGAAGATAACAGAGCATGGACTCATGGTAAAATTCTGTTGTCTTCTTTACACCTTGAGTTTTTCCAAGTTGTCCACAATGGACAAGGAGATCTATGGAAGCAGCTAGGAGTGGAGCTTTTTCCTTTCACTTTTTTCAATGCTATTCTGAAATCTCTAAGTCTGCCAAATACTCTCACATCCTTTGCTGGTGTATTTCTATACCAATGCTCTCAATTACTTTTGTAAACTTATGCTTATTTATTACACTTAAATTTATTCAGCAGTCTGCATTTCCAAAGTATACTATGCCATAATCATGGAAAAGCATACATTATACTGGTAAAACCTGTATGTCTGCCTATTTAAAATATAAATTCCTTTTAGGCAAGAACTGAACATTTTTTAATCTCTGTATTCCAGTGTCTAGCATACAACCTGGCACACTAAAAATGGTAATAAATATTGGGCTGGCCAAGAAACTCATTCAGTTTTTTCCATAAGCTATCTCTAGGATCATTTAGCTGTCTTTAACTTCATTGAAAACAGTCTTGTTAAGACTGTATTGTGACAGCTGTCATATCAACGTGCATTTAAAAAAAATCAACACTGGTGAATTTTTGTGTAGCTATTTTAATATTGAAGATGAAAGAAAAAAGCAACATTTTAAACATGCATTTTTGTGTAGCTATTTTAAAACTGAAGATGAAAGAAAAAAGCAACATTTTTGGCATGTTATGCTAGTTAAGTAATTCTCCAAGCCAGGCTTCAGCAGTACGTGAACCATGACCTTCCAGATGTTCAAGTGGTTATAGAAAAGGCAGAGGAACCAGAGATCAAATTGCCAACATCCGCTGGATCGTCAAAAAAGCAAGAGAGTTCCAGAAAAACATCTATTTCTGCTTTATTGACTATGCCAAAGCCTTTGACTGTGTGGATCACAACAAACTGTGGAAAATTCTTCAAGAGATGGGAATACCAGACCACCTGACCTACCTCCTGAGAAATCTGTATGCAGGTCAAGAAGCAACAGTTAGGACAACTGGTTCCAAATAGGAAAAGGAGTATGTCAAGACTGTATATCGTCACCCTGCTTATTCAACTTCTACGCAGAGTACATTATGAGAAACGCTGGACTGGAAGAAGCACAAGCTGGAATCAAGACTGCCAGGGGAAAATATCAATAACCTCAGATACGCAGATGACACCACCCTTATGGCAGAAAGTGAAGAACTAAAGAGCCTCTTGATGAAAGTGAAAGAGGAGAGTGAAAAACTTGCCTTAAAGCTCAACATTCAGAAAACAAAGATCATGGCATCTGGTCCCATCACTTTATGGGAAATAGATGGAGAAGCAGTGGAAACGGTGGCTGACTTTTATTTTTTTGGGCTCTAAAATCACATGAGATGGTGACCGCAGCCATGAAATTAAAAGACGCTTACTCCTTGGAAGGAAGGTTATGACCAACCTAGCAAAGAGACATTACTTTGCCAACAAAGGTCCGTCTAGTCAGGCTATGGTTTTTCCAGTGGTCGTGTACGGACGTGAGAGCTGGACTGTGAAGAAAGCTGAGCGCCAAAGAATTGATGCATTTGAACTGTGGTGTTGGAGAAGACTCTTGACAGTCCCTTGGACTGCAAGGAGATCCAACCAATCCATCCTAAAGGAGATCAGTCCTGGGTGTTCACTGGAAGGACTGATGTTGAAGCTGAAACTCCAGTACTTTGGCCACCTGATGCGAAGAGCTGATTCATTTGAAAAGACCCTGATGCTGGGAAAGACTGAGGGCAGAAGGGGACGACAGAGGCTGAGATAGCTGGATGGCATCACCAACTCAAAGGACACGGGTTTGGGTAGACTCCAGGAGTTGGTAATGGACAGGGAGGCCTGGCGTGCTGCAGTTCATGGGGTCACAAAGAGTCGGACACAACTGAGGGACTGAACTGGAACTAAACCCCAACACAAAATGATTTGAGTGTTAAAAAAATAAATTAAATTAAATTTAAGAAAAAAGGATTTCAATGACCCTCCCACCTCATAATTACAGGTAAAATTCTAATATGGATATTCACTTTTTTTCCTAGGAAGAAATATGTAAGTTTTATCAGATTCCTATGGGGTCCAAAAAGTATAGAAAGCACTACTGTACGTAACGATAAATCATCCCTGGAACATATATCACATGAAAATTATCAAAAAGGGACAAATTAGTGATTTTAAATTCCCCTTGTTATTCATGCTGAAAATGACTCATCATTTACTAGGAAGCCACATCATTCAAGAAAGCAGAAACTATGACAGTAGAAGTGACAGACTGGTGTGAGAAAAAACACCCTATTCACACACTGACAGTGCACATTCTTTGACCAAGCACTTCCATTCCATGAGTTTATCCCTACATGTGTTCACACATGCGCCAACACATATCCATAAGGTTATTCAATGGAGCACTGTTTTTAATAACAAAAGACTGGAAACTACCCACGTCTATTAATTAGAGAACTAGTTAACATGAAACACCCATACAATACATATTAAGCAACTATTATAAAGAAGGTAGTTCTATTTAGAATCTCCAAGATGTATTAAGTGAAAAGAAGTACAAAACAGTGTACAGACTACCACCATGGATGTGAAAAGCAACAAAAAAGGAACACACACACATCTGTAGGAAATACATTTGCTATGTGCTGTGCTTAGTCCCTCAGCCAGGTCTGACTCTGTGATCCCAGGGACTGTAGCCCACCAGGATCCTCTGTCCATGGGGATTCTCCAGGCAAGAATACTAGAGTCGGTTGCTATGCCCTCCTCCAGGGGATCTCCTCAACGCAGGGATCAAACCCAGATCTCCCACACTGCAGGCAGATTCTTAACCATCTGAGCCACCAGGGAAGCCCATGAATACTGAAGTGGGTGGCCTATTCCTTCTCCAGGGGATCTTCCCAACCTAGGAATAGAACCAGGGTCTTCTGCATTGCAGGCAGTTTCTTTACCAGCTGAGCTACCAGAGAAGCCTCACATTTTCTATATATATAACACAAATTATCTCTGGAAAAAAAATTCACAATGAACTGATAACTCTAGTTACTGGATAAATGAAAGAGGCTTGGAGGACAGCCACAGGGAAGAGACAGATCACTGTATATCCTCTTATAGTCTTCACTTTTTTTGGCAATGAGGCTAGTGGTAAAGGATCCACCTGCCAATGCAAGAGACGTAAGAGATGTGGGTTTGATCCCTGCGTTGGGAAGATCCTCTGGAGAAGGACATGGAAACCCACTCCAGTATTCTTGCCTGGAGAATCCCACAGACAAAAGAGCATGGCAGGCTACAGGACATGACTGAAGCGACTTAGCACGAATGCAGTATAAAAGTAAATGTATGAATGAACAAATGCATAAAGATAAAGTAACTTATAAAAGAAGTTACTAAGTAGGGTTATGAACACAGGCAATGAACTGGAAATGAATATTCTGGGCACGAAACTTGTAAAAAACATAGCCGCAAATGAGCACTGTGGGTAGAAAATGTGGGCGGAAAAAAGAAAAACTCCTTCATATTATAAACTATAATTTGAGAACGTGACACATATGAGGGAGGAACCTAGCTACTCGTTTGGGATGTGGCATGTTTGGATAACAAATATCTACCAAGAGGGAATTCCCCAGCGGTCCAGTGGTCAGGACTCTTCGCTTCTACTGCAGAGACCTCAGGTTCAGTCCCTGGTCAGGAAACTAAGATCCCACAAGCTTCCCAGCACGACCAAATAATATAATTAATTTCTAAAATATCTACCAAAAACTATTCTGTCAAATACTAGATTTAAAGGCTGAAATCATTGTTACTAAAATAGAAGTATACCAAAGTCCAAGGTGGTAATCAATTTTGAACAAAGCTAGATATAACAACTTCAAGACCACAGAATAATATGATCACTTATTTCCTGATGGAAGATCTTCCTATTTTAGACTTTTCTGGCTATGCAAACTTATAATTTTAGCTCTCTCACAAAGACAGTGAACAAAAAAGCTCTTCAAAGTTACACTGAAATGTTGATGGGTTTTGCGGGGTTTTTTTAAGGTGGAGAAAAAACACTACACAGGTATTCAAGTGACCTGCATTCTTATACTGTGTGACTTTGAACAAATTCAATCTCTTCAATCCTGCTTTTTTAAGAGTCTAGATCTTATGGCCTCTAAAGTTAAAATAATTCTAAAATTTCAAGATTATACAGAGAGCAGGTGAGAATTTTCCAGTTTCTCTTCATCTCATTTTTAAATTTAGCTTAACAACTAAACTGAATGTAAAAACATTTAACAAAATACACAATCATTACCAAAGGCAGAATCCTAAGCAGATGGTCCTGACTATTTCAAATTTGTCAACAGCAAGATAAAATGAAAAGCTTGAGGTTTTGGGTGCCTCCTGCTTTTGGCACAGTGATTCTGCTTCTGCTTTTATTACCCACACTGGCCTACAAGCCTAACTAGTTCCTCAGTCACTGGCATTTGTGGTGTCTTTATGACACATACTGTCTTAGTTTGGTCCTTCCCTTCAAACTAATCAGTCAGAATTTCAAAAATACAGTGGTTATTAAGGTTATAATTACCGAGTTAAAAAGTAAAGTTTAAAAATATTTCACCAATGAAACACATGTCCTTTATTTTTTATGTGAATCTCCCCTTTATAAAGGTTCAGTATAGTTACGTAAAATTGCTTTTATTACAGCTAAAACTAAAGCTTATTAATTTCTAACTGTTAGGTAGTTAGAATAGGGAAAAGGAGTCCAAAATGGCAGTGGCTAAAAGCTAAAAGACAAGGAAGAGAAAAGCCCACGAAAATAGAACAGAGGAAGGTCAAAGGAAGGTCCAGGACCAGAGTGAGGACTTCAGGTAGAAGAGCACTCCTGACTAAGCCCAATTTGCATGGGGCAGGCCCAGGGGGAAGAAAAAAACAATAAAAAGAGGAGCCAAAGGGCTCTCTCTCTCTCTCTCCCCTGCGCGCCTGGGCGCTCTTCTCTTCACATCTTTGGATCCACGTGCCCTCACACCTTGAAGATGGATTTTCCTGTTTTCTTCTAAATAAAATAGAGCTGATTTGTCTGAGAGCTATAACACAGTCCGTCCAAGACCCGAGAGCTGTGACACGCCAAGGGGGCTTTAATGTCCGTCACTCCAAATCTTTGCTGTGGCGAGACAAAAACCAAGGAGCATACACTCGCATGACATAACCACAAAGGCAAACTCACTAGAGCTTTCTAAACAGTCAAATTCATTTTCTTAGGCATACTCATGGACAACAATCTACATTTTTCATTGGAAAAATCAATTGCTTGACTGCACTAAATACAGCAAATATATATATTTGTGACTCAGGTTAGGTGAAGCCTTTTTAAGATACAACACCAAAAGCATAATCAACCCAAGAAAAAATGGACAAACTGGACATCATCAAAATTACAATGTTTTTGTGCTTCAATAAAACCATCTTTAAAGAGAAAAGACAGGGCTTCCTTGGTGGCTCAGTGGTAAAGAATTTGCCTCCCAATGTAGGAGCCACGGGTTTGATCCCTGATTCAGAGGGATCACACACGCGATGGAGCAACTAACCTCATGCACCACAACTACTGAGCCTGTGCTCTAGAGCCTGGGAGGCGCAACTACTGAAACCCGTGCGCTCTACAGCCTGTGCTGCACAACAAAAGGCACCACAATGAGAAACCTGAGGACAGCAACCAGAGGAGCCTCCCCCCACCCCGCTTTCTGCAACTACAGAAAGCCACCTCAGCATCCAAGACCCAGAACAGACAAAAATAAACAGAAGTATAAGAAAAAAAGAAAATGAAAAGACAATCCACATCATTAGGAAAAAATCCTACAAATCATGTATCTGATAAGGGACTGGCATTTAGAATATATAAAGAACTCTCACAGCTCAATATTAAAAACACAACCAATATTTTAAATGGACAATAGCTACTTCTCTACAGATAACAAACGGTTAATAATCACATGAAAAGATGCTAAGCATCATTAGGAAAATGCAAATCAAATCACAAAGGGAAAACACTTCATACCCACTAAGGTGACTATAGTCAAAAAGAAGAAAATGACAAGGGTTGGTGAGAATGTGGAGAAATTGGAACCCTCATATACTGTTGGTAGAAATGAATATAAAATAGTGCAGCCTCTTAGGAAACCAGTTCAGAACTTCCCTAAATTCTAAGGATATAATTATAATTCTAATCCTAGGTACATTCCCACGGAGAAGGCAATGGCACCCCACTCCAGTACTCTTGCCTGGAAAATCCCATGGATGGAGGAGCCTGGAAGGCTGCAGTCCATGGGGTCGCTGAGGGTCAGACATGACTGAGCGACTTCACTTTCACTTCTCACTTTCATGCATTGGAGAAGGAAATGGCAACCCACTCCAGTGTTCTTGCCTGGAGAATCCCAGGGACGGGGGAGCCTGGTGGGCTGCCGTCTATGGGGTCGCAAAGAGTCGGACACGACTGAAGCGACTCAGCATTAGCAGGTACATTCCCAAGAGAACAAAAAGTATTATTATCCACACAAAAACTTGTACACGAATGTTCATAGCGGTATTACTTGCTATAATCAAGAAGTGAAAACAACCAAACATTTTACTTACTAGGCTACCTCTTTATTATAAACAACAGAAATCAGAAAAAGCCGGGTAGAAGAGATGCACAAGGTAATGTATGGAGGATGGGTCTCAGAGTTCTCAGAGCCCACCAGTCTTCTTGAGAATCTTCATGTGGTCACCAATCCAGAAGCTCTCCGAACCATGAGCCATGTTCTTTCAGAGTATTTATGAAGGCTTCCTAAACTGGGCATGTTTGACTAAATAACTGGCAATTAATTCAACCTCCAGCCCCCCTCCTCTCCTAGAGGGTGGGACTCAAAGTTCCCTTCACCCCTAGGTGCTTTCTAAAAGTCACCTCATTAACACAAACTCAGGTGTGATTTCAGGGGTTTGTCATGAATATCAAAACACCTTTATCATTCTAACCATTTAGAAAATTCCAAGAGTTTTAGGAGTTCTATGCCAGAAACCTGACAAAGACCAAATACACACTTCTTACTATAAATCACATGGGGGATGGGGGAGCACTGAACTGATATAGCATGATTTCTTGGATACACTGTTAGGAAAAAATAAGGGTCCCACACACACAAATGAAAATATAATCAACCTTAAGCACTTGTGTGCAGCAAAGGACACAATCAACAGAGTGAAAAGGCAACCTACAGAATGGAAGAAAACGTCTGCAAATCCAACAGGGGTTAATATTCAGAATAAATGAAGAACTCCTACAACTCAACAACAAAAATCAAATTACCCAAGCTTCCCTGGTGGTTCAGTGGTAAAGAATCCACCTGCCAATGCAGAAGACACGAGTTCGATCCCTGGTCTGGGACGATCCTGTTGCCGTAGAGCAAACTAAGCCCATATGCCACAACTATTGAGGCTGTGCTCTAGAGCCCGGGAATCACAACTACTGAGCCCTTGCACTACTAAAGCCCCCAAGTCTTAGACGACGCAGCAACACGAGCAGCCACGGCAACGACAAGCCCACGCGCTACAACCAGAAGGCAGCGCCTGCAGGCCACGACTGCAGAAAAGACCCAGGACGGCCAATAAATGAATAAAATTACTAGGAAAAAACAAAGTTCACAAGTTGTTTACAGTATGCCTCTTTTGTAAGAAAGAGAAAATGAGGATGCAGACATAAACACGCCATACTTTGGATGGGTGAGAAAGGAATAGACAGCTTAGAAACAGAAGCAAGATTTATATACTCTTTCAATATTGTATCACGTTTTAAGCCACGTAAACATTTACTATGTTAAAAAGTAAAGAAAAAAACACACTCAATCATGAACAAAAAGCAAAAAGTCTGACTTGATAGTCAAAACTAATCAAATTGATCAAATAAACAAAAAGGTGTCATTTCAAGCAACTTTTGAACACAGTTCTTTTTTGGCGGGGTGCGGCGGCTGTGCTGGGTCTCTGCTCCTGCAGGCAGGCTTTCTTTCGTTGCAGTGATGGGGGCAGTGGTGGGCTGCTCTTTGGCTGGGGTGCGCAGGCTTCTCACTGCAGTGGCTTCTCTTGTTGCCGAGCCCGGGGTCTAGATCCCACGGACTTAGCTGCCCACGGCACGTGGGATCTCTCCAGCCCGGGGACTGAGCCAGTGTCCCCAGAACTGGCGGAAGGACTCTCAACCACTGGCCTACCAGGGGACGTCCGCTAACTGCTCATTTTCAGTGGAATACAGTCTAAGGAAAAAGGACTGAAAAGAAATCAACTGCACTCAGTTGAATCTACTTTCTTTGTAACAAATCCCAATAATAATGCTCACTTTAAACTACCCCTGGAGGATTCACGTCAATGTATGGCAAAACCGATACAATATTGTAAAGTAATTAGCCTCCAAGTAAAACAGATTTATATAAATAATAAAAAATAATAATAAATTGGAATTCAAAATACTAATATAAACAGATGGTTTCTGAAAACATATTTTCTAGCTCTGTCCAATGAAGGAAGCCTAGAACACAGACATTCTAATAACAGTATATATATTACCAAGCACCCAAATCTTAAATTTATAAATATCATTTTCTATCAAAAGAAAATAAGACTTTTTGGAGAAATAGAAAAACATAAAAAACAAAAAAGGAAAACAAAGAAAGATATGGGTTATTTTGTTTTGCTAAAAAAAACAAGAAAAAAGCTCTCAAAGATTAATTAGGTTCAGCCAAAAGGGACACAAGAGAGAATTCCCTGGTGAATACAGATCTTCCACTGCAGGGGGCATGGTTTCTATCCCTGATCTTGGAATAAGTCACGTGGGATGACCAAAAAAAAAAAAAAACCACGGGGTGGGGGTGGGGATACAAGAACCAGCTTAAAGAGGGACTCAAGCTGGCCAAGTCTGCAACAACTTAAGCATGGAAAACAATAACAGCTACAACTAACACATTAAAAATAAAAAAGTAATACTCCAAAAATCAGGAGAAAACAAAACTAGTAGACTAGACTCTTAAATAAAAGTTACTCGTTAAAGAAAGAAAGGCCATAGAAACGACTGAACAACCAAAGACTAAAGAGGGCTTCCCTGGTGGCTCAGTGGTAAAGAAATCTGCCTGCCAATGCAAGAGACACAGGTTGATCCCTGATCTGGGAAGATCCCATATGCCTCAGAGCAACTAAGTCCATGTGCCACAACTATTGAGCCTGTGCTCTAGAGCCCAGGAGACGCCAACTAGAAAAAAGCTCACTCAGCAACGAAGACCCAGCAGAGTCAAAAACGAATAAATTTTTTTAAGTTTAAAAAAATTATAAAGACTAAAGAAACATGACAATTAAATGCAACGTTCAATTCTAGACTGGAACCTAAATTACAGAGGGAAAAAACTCTGTAAGGGATGCTATTGAGACAACTGGAGAAACTGGAATATGAAATCTGAATATCAGATACTGTACCTAGTTACAGTTCAGTTCAGTCGCTCAGTCGCGTCCGGCTCTTTGCAACCCCATGGACTGCAGGGGGCTGCAGGCTTCCCCTGGACTGCCAGGCTTCCCTGTCCATCCCCAATTCCCAAAGCTTGCTCAAAACTCCAGTCGGTAGAATCTATTAATATTCTGGGTATTTAAGAGAATGGTGTTCTTACGGGAAAGATGCACAGTGGCTATCAAGGACTCCAGATGTTTCAGGAAAAAACACACGGAATAGGCGGAATTCCCTGCCAGCTGCAACTACTGAGCCCAAGGGCTGCAACTATCGAAGCCCGCATGCCCAGAGCACGTGCTCTGCAAGAAAAGCCACTGCAATGAGAAGCCTGTGCACCACGACTAGAAAGGAGCCCCTGCTTGCCACACTAGAAAAAGTCCACGTACAGCAACAAAGACCCAGATCATCAAAAAACGTAAGTAAATAAAATTTTAAAAACTATAAAGGAGGGGGAAGCACTTTTTTTATTAACAGAAAACAGCCAAGAAATAACAGAGCCGTGAGGAGAATTTTTATAGAAAGTTCACTTATTCAATTTTTATAACTCCAAATTAAATGACTAGGCCAAAAATCATCAACCATTAGGTGACAGGGGAAAATGTACCTTTTCAATGAAGAAATTCAATGGACACCACACCAACCAAGTAAATTTAGCATTGGAAACAGTGGGGCAAACATCTGGAAGTCCTCACCACCTTATTAATAGATCACTAGAAAGAGGAGAACCAGAATTCTGTTTTTCCTGATGCAATGCAATGTAAATTACATACTACCATCTAGGAAGTATTTGTGCCAAAAATACTGACCCAAATTTAATTAAATCTCTCTAGATCTTTCAATTTATAGGAAATTTAAAAATAGAGAAATAAGTTAAATGACATTTTAAGCATTCAGTCAGAAAATCCCAAATATGGCATATTCTTTAAAAAGTCCATGCCAGAGACAACATTAATTGAAAGTGAAGTCGCTCAGGTGTCCAACTCTTCGCGACCCCATGGACACCAGGCTCCTCCGTCCATGGGATTCTCCAGGCAAAAATACTGGAGTGGGCTGCCATTTCCTTCTCCAGGGGATCTTCCCGACCCAGGGTTAACGTTAACTGACTAAAGCATTCAGCCGGAGGCTAGTTTGCAATAACGATATATAAAGTGTAGAAAAATGGCATTAGTTTAAAGAGGTATTTAGGGAACAAATACAGAGAAGGCAATGGCACCCCACTCCAGTACTCTTGCCTGGGAAAATCCCATGGACGGAGGAGCCTGGTAGGCTGCAGTCCATGGGGTCGCTAAGGGTCGGACAGAACTGAGCGACTTCACTTTCACTTTTCACTTTCATACATTGGAGAAGGAAATGGCAACCCACTCCAGTGTTCTTGCCTGGAGAATCCCAGGGACGGGGGAGCCTGGTGGGCTACCGTCTATGGGGTCGCAGAGTCAGACACGACTGAAGCGACTTAGCAGCAGCAGCAGGGAACAAATAGCATGATATCAGCATTTACTTTCAACTGGTTGTTGAGGGGAGAGGTATGCTGAGAGTTAAAGCAAAATGGTCAAAATGTTAGAAACAGATAAATCTAAATGAAAGGCAATAGGTGTTCACTGCATTCTTCTTTCAGCTTTTCTGGATGTTTGCGATTTATCCCAACACACAAAGAAAAAAAAGTTACCAGAATACCCTACACACAAATAAAGAGAAATTGCTCCTAAACCGTATCTTACTAAGTGGGACAGTAAACAGAGCAGGTGGTTATATTACAAAGTCAGCCTTAAAGCACAGCTGTGTGTTTGTCAACACACCCAAGGACCTGCTCAAAAGGTAAGGCACAGTGTCAGGTGCTAAAGTAATAGACGGCAGTCACACAGACCTTAGGTTAACCAGAGGCACAGTTGAAAATAAACATATATTCACTGAAGACCTCACTAATGAGACAAGACATAGCTGGACTTTGAGAAATGGACAGGATATGCAGTATGAAAGGAGGGGGATGGGCAAACAGGTCACCAGTAAGGGCAAAGGAGCAGAAATAAACCCAGTCTGTGTGAAATACAGATCTCAGGAGAGTCATGATGGGAATTTTTGTAGAAAAATCATTCACTCAATTTTTATAATGCTTTAGGCTTTATGAGCACACAAAATATATAAGGCCCTGTGGCATCTGCCTTCTAAGAGCTGACGAAGTAGTGGAGAAGTTATGCTCCAATCAAAATACATTAAATAGGACTTCCCTGGTGGTCCAGTGGTTGGGAATCTGCCTGCCAATTCAGGGGACCCAGGTTCCATCCCTGGTCCCAGAAGATGCTACATGCCATGAGACAACTGAGCCCTTGTGCCACAACTGAGGCCTGCGCACCCTAGAGCCCACAACTAGAGAAAACCCACGTGCCCAGAGTAGCCAAAAATAATTAAGTAAATTTTACAAACACATTAAGAAGAGATATACACAAAACTCTTTAATAACACAGGGAAGGGAGTATTTACTTTACCAGAGGAATGAGGTTGATCCAATCTTTGTTTCCAACAAAGACATTTGAGTTAATTTTTTAAAAAATTAAAAATGGGGAAGGTAGAAATGGACAAAATGGATGAAGGGGGTCAAAAGATACAAATTTCCAATTCTAAAGTAAGTTAAACATAGCAACTACAGTTAACACTATATTGCATATTTAAATTTTCTAAATGAGTAGATCTTAAAATTTCTCATAACAAAAAAAAATTATAACTGTATGGTGATGGACTTATTGTGGTGATTATTCTGCAATATATACTAACAGTGAAGCATTATTGTATATATGTACACCTAAAACTAACATCTCAATTTTAAAAAAAAAGGACTTCATCAAATTCAAGTCACAAAAGAAAAATGCCAAAATTTGCTGCTTACTATGTACTAGACTCTTTTTTTTTTTACCTTGGAGATAAGTACTATAACTAACATTTTTAAACTGAAGTTCAGCATGTAAGTGCCCAAATGTAAAAAACTAGGTAGTGGTGAGACTAACCAGTAGACAGACCTTCAAACCTAGGTCTACCTACTGCTAAAACCCATAGCCTTTCCAATACTACCTAGATCTTAGAAAATAACAAGCACTCAATTATGATTATAAGGTACTATACAAACATTATAAAGTCAGTCACTACCAGAAAATACTAAAATGTTCTAAGGCCAGAAAGGATGAGAGTAATGTAAAGATTTTCCAATACAATGCCATATATGAGTCTCAGAGAAACTTCCACTCATCTAAAAGAAAAAAACAATCTCTTATAAGCAAAAGTTACAACACAAATAAAATCCTGGAATAATGTTTGGCAGAAAACTAGGACAATTTGGAATCTTATAAAACAAATCTGGAATACTGAAACAACTGGTGAGCTGGACAACTAAATATACTTTGATAACGAAGATTTCAAATCTTCGGGCTCTAATTAATACTACTTTATCTAAAAGTCCTATTTTTTGCTAAGCAACCTCAAAAGGATTACATAAACAGATTCTTACGTGAAAAGCTTTCACTAATATCTTTGTCAAAATATTTGTGACAGTTATAAAACTTTACATTGCCTTACTTTCTTCATTCTTATTCTGAAATATGAAATAGTTTCAGCATCAATTAACATTTTTCCCTAAGTAGTGTGAAAAATATATAGAACTTGTTACTTAGCATGCAGAGCTCTGAATAAGCACCTTAAATGGTTACTAAAAGTGTAATTAAAGCCTTAGGTCAGGGTAAAATCTGCGTTTTAATATTTTTCACCAACCAAAGAATACAAGTTAAGCCATCAACTTCAGAGATAAGGATTTATCTTTTTCCTAAAGCACTGTGATTTAAGGCCAACTTTCTACTAAAATTCTTCCCCTAAATACCAAAAGTTAAAAATTTTCTCTAAACTTCAAGAAAAAAGGCCAAATACAGAAAGTAAGGCCTCAACATAAATACTAATCGATACAGTATTTTGTCTTCTTCTAGGCAAGGAAACCAATTAAAAAGTGCAAAAGTACTGTATGGTAATAAGAGAGGCCAAATGCAATTAAGATTAGCTGGGAAAAAATGCCATCGGGGAACAACGAACACGTTTAACTAAAAGTTTTTGTTTGAATTAAATAGGTCTACCTCTGCATCACTTTCACAGGCAAAAAATACTGCGTGTGCTAGATCTCCAGAGGGTACTTTAAAAAAGTCCATTCAGGCTTCGTAAGAGGTATTCCTTTTACACAGGCTTTTTGTTCATTTTCTAGTCTTCCAAAGTTCCCGGAACACTCAACATAATGTCATCTGAGTAGAAAATACTTCAAATCATTCATGACAGGTTTTCTAGAAATAATCTATGCATTTCTGATTTGATTTAAACATGTCCAACTACTGAATTCCCTATCGACCCGCCTCCTCTCTCCGGAAGGACCACCAATTACAAGGGTTTACATGCATGTATCAACAGTTTTTATATTTCCTCAAAAAAAAAAAAAAAAGAATGCCTTCTATGATCCTAAGTATCTAACTGCCAGAACTCAAAATCAGAAATGTGCAGGGAGTTACTAACGGCCACCTGCAGAGAGCACGATCTAAACCAAACAAAACAATAATAAAGCTATTCCGCAGGAGCAGGGGTTTTTTGCCTATCTAGCTGTGGACTTATACGTGTTAAAATTACAGACTTTAGGTCAAGATAAAAACGAGGCTAACTAAACCTTCGCCGTTTTACAGGTTTCGTATTAACTAACTTTCCATGACCTCTTCAACCAACCACTCAAACCATTCAATTCTCGGCCCAACCCCTTCCACTCCCGCCCCCAATTTCAGTTTTAAGGCGCTTCACTCCTCCAAACTTCAGTGTTTTCCGCGGCCTACCCTACCTACGTCTTCGCGTCGCCACAGGTCCCAAGTCAGGGCCTTAGCCTTACCATGTCCGCCCTTCCTGGTCTGCCTCAAGCTGCTAGCCCCCTCCCGTAAGGCCCAAACCCGCCTCAAAGAGCCCTCGGGAGGTCGATCCTCCCAGCTCTTCCAACTCGTCCACAGGCACCCCTGAGGTCCCCAAAGCACGCAACGGCCGAGCACGAAAATGGCGGAGTGCGGCCGCCTGCTGCAGGTGAGCGGTCCCATGCCGCCGCCGCACTCACCCTCGGGCGCTGATCAGAGGTCCTAACGACTGGCGAGCGATATGTTCGTCTTCACAGTCAGGAATGTCTCTCCCGTCGGGCCCCCTCCCTCCTCCCCTCTCAATCCCACTCCTCCAAAAGAGCAGCCGCCATCTTCCCCTATGAGCCACCGAGCGCACGTCCGTGTGTCATCACGCACCGGCGTACGCTTCTACGTCACGCGCGCCTGGGCCGAAGGGCTCCGTAGGGCTGACTCTGCGCATGTGCTTAGCTGAGAGGCGGGGCCTGACCGGAACCTCACGCGGCCTCTAGGAGCGACTTCTTTGTTCCGGCTGAGAGGAGGTCCGCACTCCTTGGGGAGAAGGAACTAGGGGAGGTGGTGCCGCCTTACTTTCTTCACCCTGTGAGCTAACCCTGGTCCTCTTAGAAATACCCCTTTTTGGAAAATTTGAATGAGAAATTTGTTCGTGGGCGGTACTGCAGTTGCTAATATGTTTATTCATCCGTGAAATTAGGGGGTCTGGCTGACAATATCTTAAGAATTTGAAGAAACGCACCGAGCTGAGTCAAGCACGTTTGTGTCGTTTGTGCATTCCCAGTGCCTCTTAAAGTAGCTCCTTTCTAAATGAGAGTGGATAGTGAGTCATAAAACTTGAGCCCTAGGGTACAACCAGTTTAGAAAACTGTTTCCACAGTGTCTATTAAAGCTAAGCATACACTCACCCTAAAACGCAGCAGTTACCCTGCAAGAGAACTGAGTGCACGTGTCCACCAAAGGTTTACATGAGAATGTTCATAGCAGCTTTATTTGTAATAGGGCTTTCCTGGTGATTCAGACAGTAGAGAATCCACCTGCATGCAGGAGACCTGAGTTCAGTCCCTGGGTCTGGAAGATCCCCTGGAGAAGGGAATGGGTACTTGTCCCAGTAGTCTTGCCTGGAGATTTCTGTGGACAGAGGAACCTATGTACCAGAAAATAAGTTGTGGTGTGGTCATGCCATTGATAGGGACAGAGTCAAGGGACAAGTGTGCTCACTCAGTGGTATGGACTTTGCAGTCCCAAGGACAATAGCTGGACAGGCTCCTCTGTCAGCGGAATTTTCACAGTAAGAACTGTGGAGTAGGTTGCCATTTCCATTTCCTTTTCCAGGGGATCTTACTCAGCCAGGGATGGAACCCTTGTCTCTTGCCTCTCCTGCACTGGCAGGTGGATTCTTTGCCACTGCGCAACCATGTAGGTGATTAAATAGTTAATCCCACTAGAGAATTTTAAGTAGAAAAAATAGGAAAGATCCCTGTTAGTTAATGATTACTAAAGAGAGTTGGTTTGCTTAGCAACAAAACCATGCTACAGAAGTGGGAGACAGGCCTGAAAGCAATAAAACAATGGTGGCATGAGACCCATATCCTACCTAGTGAGCCCAGTAAATTAATGATCTCTAGGACATGCTTTCTGCACATATAAAAAATAATTTGTGGACCTAGCTGGACTATGTAGGGATAAGAAAACCCATGCCCAACCAGCAGAAGGAGCGGATAATGAAAGCATAACTTGTACTCAAGACAAAGTTCTTCTCCCCCTCCTCACTTTTCCTTTGATTATAAAACTGTAGCCCACTAAGTTCTCAGAGATGGCATCCCCTTGCCCGCCTGTTGTAAACCTCAGGAGCATCCTGTTCTAATCAAGTCACTTTTCATCTTCCTCTTTGCCTCTTGCTGAATTCTTTCTGTACTGAGACATAAAGGACTGTGGTACCAGAGCACTTCAGAGCCCCTGAAATGACACCTAATAGTTTGAAAAGCAATTAACCAAGCTGCTGCAAGTGATTTTACAGTGCTTGATTTAGATATTTTGAGTATTTTGGCTGTCTTTCTCATGGTATAATGTTAATGGTTCTCGATTACTGCAACTGGTCTACCTGACCATGAAGCATCATGCAGCAAGAAAAAATCTCCAGCATGAAACTTGGCCAACCACTTTGACATGTTTGATCAGTCACAGCACCTTCACCATACATTGCACAATCCTTTTGGTTTTTTTTTTTTTTTTGGCATTTCAGTTGTGCTTTTACCTTTGTTGAAATAATAAAGCATAATATGCCAAAAAATGTTGCTTTTTTCTTTCCATCTTCAGTATTAAAATGGATACACAAAACTCACTAATTTTGACTTTTTTTAAACACGAGGCTAATATGACAGCTATCACAATATAACCTAAAAAAATTGTTTCAAATGAAGTTAAGGACAACTAAGCACTACTAGAGCCATCTTACAGAAAAAACGAAATGAATTTCTTGGCTAACCCTGTACATACCTTACTTATAAAATTATTTTTTTTTTTCTTGGTAAAAAGTGCTAACCATCATTTGACAATGCACAAACTTGGAAGCAACAAGCAAAGATTTAGGAAATCTACACTACTCCAGAGTAGTGTTAAAAAACAAAGTTGAGTAAATTTTAAAGATTTTGATTGACTTTATTTAATGATTCATGAATCAGGCAGCACCCAATCTAACAGATGGAAAGGTGCTCCAAGGAGAGTATAGGCAGAAGGGACAAGGACGTTCTCCTAAGAAAAAGTAGAACGGTGGCAAAGTCACTTTCCTTTATGGGATGAGGTCTATCAAGTAGGTTACTACTTAACTAGAGCTGTTTATGCAATTCTTGGTTGACTGACTTAGGATTGCATTCCTGGGAGAGCCAAAAGTATAATTAACTCTCAGTTTGGTGCTGTGAAACTTAGCATAAGTGACTCCATTTGGGGCCTGTTGTCTTGTTTTTATCAGTTTCCCCCTTTCAGTGAGATGCTCAGGCTAACTGAGATGTGATCAAAGGAATTGGCATTACTCCCAACTATTGCTCTGAAGTTCTCTAAGTTTTTGCTGAATCTCTCTGTGGTGTCTACAGGCCGAAACATCAGATTCACATACTTTAAGCCAGTCATTCTCGTCATTCCTTTTCTGATGCTCTGGTTTTAGGGAGATCTTTTGCTAGCTCATTAGTGGCTGCAAATATGCATTTGAAGATTTTCAGAGAACACTGAGCCCTGGGGAGACTACTATGATTACCACAAGCAGGATAATTTCCAATACTTGTCATGTACTTTGGAGCTGCAGCCCCCAAGACCCAAATCAATCAGAATCAAATAAGTCAGAGAAAGACCACAATTAAGGGGTCATTTTCTTAAGATAACTGGTTTGTTCGCTGATCTTACATAGCCAAATCTTAGCTTCTTGAGAAGCATCAATCCAAGTGCAACAAGTCACATTAGCCCTTACACAAATTCCTCCTTACTCAAGAGATAATCAAGGATTATTCTAGTATCAAAAACCATTTCTGCCAGAGAGTCTAGGGATTTTTATCGGACAGCTGTGGCTTTAGCAGAAGATTCTACAATATCTTCAAGAGTTGAGGAAAGGTTCCTGGTCACAACCTCATTTGCACTTACCCGTAGCCAAGGGAGTAGGAACCTGCCATCAGAAGTGAATATGAATCATAAGTGCCTTCTGGTAATTGCCATTTGGGTCTGTGGCTCAGAACTGAAAAAAATTATGGCCATGGAGCTCAGTAAAATTTGAGGGTGTTAAAGGAGCTTCCCAGGTGGCACAGTGGTGAAGAATCCACCTACCAATGCAGGAGACACAGACGCGGGTTTGATCCCTGGGTCAGGAAGATCTCCTGGAAAAGGAAATGGCAACCCACTCCGGTATTCTTGCCTGGAAAATCCCTGAACAGAGGAGCCTAGTTGGCTACAGTCCATGGCATCACAAAGAGTCAGACATAACTGAGCATGCACCCACAAAATGCACAGGCAGTTCTTTTAATCCATTCTGATGGTCTGTGTCTTGTAACTGATATATTTAGACCATTCATATTTAAAGTGTTATTGAGATAATTGGATTAATGTATACCATATTTGTAACTATTTTCTATCCTTTGCCCTTGTTCTCCCTTGTCTGTGCTACTGTCCACACCCCTTGAGCTGAGTGGCCACAGGAAACTTTAAAACAGCTCTGACTTCCTAATCATCACTCTTACAAGTCAGTGTTTTCCCCGTGATCTGCAAAGTACAAACATGAGAATTATGAAAAACAACAAGAATAAGGCTTGATTGTAAATCATGAAGAAGACCCAAGGGTTCTGAGACAAAAATGGGGAGAGGGGTTGAGAGAGGGGATGAACCTGTTGGGGCTGAGAAAGGAGGTGAACCTGTTGCACTTGATAAGAGCATGCCTGCTGCGTGCCTGGAGGGGACGGGGCAAGGACTTCTGTTTACAGACAACAGCCACAAACTACCCACTTTTGTGGAAAACTGCAGAGCAGGGAGAGGGAATGCTGTATCTCTGTGTGCCCACTTTGCTCCAGTATCACAGAGGTCACACCTACACATGTGTATCTCATTGAAATGGGGCTCATACAAGGTCCAGCCTGGAAGGAACATAGACACTGACTACTTCTCTAGGTAGTGCTATTCACTCAGGCTAGCATTCATCTCTTAGACCCCAAGAGAGCGACTGGATCCTAACCTGGGGGAAAATGACTTGGTTGGCCCAACAGTTTTGTGTCCAACCAAACCCTGGCAGGTGATAAGGGAACTGTTAACAACAAGGTTACTCCTTGTGCTGGCCTCATAGGCAGGGTTCCCAAGGGTAGAGACTGGGATAAACATGCCCCTAAAGGCAGTGTTGCTGGCAATGCTACTCGGCTCTTGGCTAGAAGAATGGGGGCTCTACCAGGGCAGGCCCCTGGGGATGTGACTTAAGGTAGGGGAAGCAGTGCATCCAAAAACGGGGTTACTATTATTCTAGTGCAGGGTCCTGTGGCCGCCATGGGGGTTCTCTGACCAAAGAAACCCTAGGTATTGAGGCCAGAGCTTCCCCCATAGCAGTGTTTTATACTCAGCCCCTTGACCCATTGTCTCTACTACAATGTTGAGTGTTGCAAATCAGTCCAGATCTGGGGTAAAGCCCATACGTGTTCCTGAAACCCTCAACTTGAAGGAAGCTGGGCTTGTGCTGCCAAGCTCCTGGCACATGCTGGCCCCCAGTGCCTTTCGTGGGGGTGAGGGGCAGAGTCTGCTCAGGTAATTGCCCATTGAACACTTGAATGAAGTCAGTCCTCAGATAGAGAACTGGGCTTCAAGCGCTCTCCTCCAGTTCCCAACCTCTACAGGCGACACAGGCCCTGTTTGGCCTGCTTCTGGGATGCAGCTCTTGAATACAGGAGCCAAGAACGGGTGCAGGCGCATGGGACTGCCCCGAGCAAAGGTCCTGCAGAGACAGCATGTGTGCAGAGGGCACTCGAGGACTGGAGGCAGCACAAGCGCAGTTCACCTCAGACTCTCTAGCGCTTCCCAATGTCCTGGAGTCTAAGAGCTGGAGATGTTTGCCTTAAGGGTAATGAGCTTATTGGCAAGGCAGTGGCCCTTCTCCCCAGGCCAGGCCCCAGAGCTGTGGGGGAACTAACTGTACAGGAAAGAGTCCTCAGTCCCCACCCAGCAGAGAGGGAACTCAAAAACAGGTTTCCTGGTTCAGCACCCCTGAACAAAGTGGCAACTTTGGGATCACCAACTGTGTGTCCTCCTGCCCTTTCCCTTGGTGCCCACACCATCAAGATGCTGCTGGTGGGGAGGCCAACTGAAGTGGCAGCCAGGCAGGCAAGGAGGGACATGTGTACCACATGTGTCTGTGAGAGGGTAGGAGCCTGACTTTAAATGGTACTAAATAGCACACACAGGTGTCCTAATCACAGAGAAAGGCCATTGCAAACTCAAGAGTGACACAATGACCTGGACTCACCCCGCAGGTCAACAGTAACCTCAGCACTTAAAACCCTCCTACCTTTGGATTCAGTGAAACCGAGCTCAGGCTGAGTTCTGCGCTCTCTCCCTTACGCCAGGAATCTTGAATGACATCTTCCTTGCCTATTTAACATTCTTGGGTGCAGTTTTTGTTTCGACAATAGTAAAATGTAGGCCTTACAGCAATATAGTCTTTTACTCTATTTTTTATGTTTTAGTTGTCATATGTGTAACATCGACATGAACTGAACCCCACCCTCTGAGATTATGGCATAATTTTTTTTCATGCAAAAGTTATATATATATATATATATATATATATATATATAAAGAATTTAAGAGGAGAAAATAATAGACTATCACATTTATCCAGATACTACCACTTCTGTTCCTCTTCCTTTATCCCTGAAGTTCCAGATTCGGCACTTTTGTGTGTTTTCACTTTAATCTGAAGAAATCCCTTTGACATTTTTTACGTCTAGTTGCCTGATGATTAATGCCTCTAGGCTTTTTTTCGTCTTCATCACCCTTTGTTCTGCCTTCGATTGTAAGTATATCTTTGCAGCATATAATGTCCTGGATTGGTAGTTTTTTATTCCAGTATTTTAAATATATTTTCTGGCCCCTGTTTCCTGATAAATTGCAGGCCTTTGAATTGACATTCTTTTACATATAGTGTGTCATTCTTCTCTGACTTCTTTCAAGATTTTTCTTCACCTTTGATTTTTAGCAGATTAATTATGACATGTTAGGTTCAGGGTTTTCTGAGGTTCCAAGATCTATGTTTTACAAATTGTGAAGTTTTTGCCATTTTCCCTTACGTATTTTCTTCTATGCTAACTTCCTTCCTTCAGTGGAATGGAAATTATACCATATTTTTTAACTGAAGTACAGTTGCTTTACAATATCACATTAGTTTCAGATGTAAAGTATCAGTTCAGTTCAGTTCAATTGCTCAGTCATGTCCAACTCTTCGCGACCCCATAGACTGCAGCACTCCAGGCTTCCCTGTCCATCACCAACTCCCAGAGCTTGCTCAAACTCATGTCCATAGAGTTGGTGATGCCATCCAACCATCTCACCCTCTGTCATCCCTTTCTCCTCCTGCCTTCAATCTTTCTCAGCATCAGGGTTTTTTCTAAGAAGTCAGTTCTTCATATCAGGTGGCAAAATATTGGCATTTCAGCTTCAGCATCAGTCCTTCCAATGAATATTCAGGACTGAATTCCTTTAAGATTGACTGGTTTGATCTCCTTGCAGTCCAGGGGACTCTCGAGAGTCTTCTTCAACACCTACAGTTCAAAAGCATCAGTTCTTCAGCGCTGAGTTTTCTTTAGAGTCCAACTCTCACATCCATATATGACCACTGGAAAAACCATAGCTTTGACTAGACGGACCTTTGTCAGCAAAGTAATGTCTCTGTCTTTTTAATATGCTGTCTAGGTTGCCCATAGCTTTTCTTCCAAGGAGTAAGCATTTTTTTTTTTAATTTCATGGCTACAATCACCATCTGCAGTGATTTTGGAGCCCAAGAAAATAAAGTCTATCACTGTTTCCACTGTTTCCCAATCTATTTGCCATGAGGTGATAGGACTGGATGTCATGATCTTCATTTTTTGAACGTTGAGTTTTAAGCCAACTTTTTCAGTCTCCTCTTTCACTTTCATCAAGAGGCTCTTCAGATCTTCTTTGCTTTCTTCCATAAAAATAGTGTCATCTGCATATCTGAGGTTATTGATATTTCTCCCAGCAATCTTGATTCCAGCTTGTGCTTCATCCAGCCCAACGTTTCTCATGATGTACTCTGCATATAAGTTAAATAAACAGGGTGACAATATACAGCCTTGACATACTCCTTTCCCTATTTGAAATCAATCTGTTGTTCTATGTCCAGTTCTAACTGTTGCTTCCTGACCTGCATACATATTTCTCAAGAGGCAGGCAGGTCAGGTGGTCTGGTATTCCCATCTCTTTCAGAATTTTCCACAGTTTGTTGTGATCCACACAGTTAAAGGCTTTGGCATAGTCAATAAAGCAGATGTTTTTCTGAAACTCTCTTGCTTTTTCAATGATCCAGTGGATATTGGCAGTTTGATCTCTAGTTCCTCTGCCTTTTCTAAATCCAGCTTGAACATCTGGAAGTTCACAGTTCACGTACTGTTGAAGCCTCGCTTGGAGAATTTTGAGCATCACTTTGCTAGCATGTGACATGAGTACAATTGTGTGGATGTTTGCGCATTCTTTGGCATTGCCTTTCTTTGGGATTGGAATGAAGACTGACCTTTTCCAGTCCTGTGGCCACTGCCGAGTTTTCCAAATTTGCTGGCATATTGAGTGCAGCACTTTCATAGCATCATCTTTTAGGATTTGAAATGGCTCAACTGGAATTCCATCACCTCCATGAGCTTTGTTCATAGTGATTCTTCCTAAGGCCCACTTGATTTTGCATTCCAGAATGTCTGGCCCTAGGTGGGTGATCATACCATCGTGATTATCTGGGTCATGAAGATCTTTTTTGTATAGTTCTTCTGTGTATTCTTGCCACCTCTTCTTAATAACTTCTGCTTCTGTTAGGTCCAGACCATTTCTGTCCTTTATCAAGCCCATCTTTGCATGAAATATTCCCCTGGTATCTCTAATTCTCTTAAAGAAATCTCTAGTCTTTCCCATTATATTGTTTTCCTCTATTTCTTTGCACTGATCACTGAGGAAGGCTTTCTTATCTCCAATACTTTGGCCACCTGATGCAAAGAAATGACTCATTTGAAAATATCCTGATGCTGGGAAAGATTGAAGGTGGGAGGAGAAGGGGATGACAGAAGATGAGCTGGTTGGATGGCATCACCGACTCAATGGACATGAGTTTGAGTGAACTCCAGGAGGTGGTGATGGACAGGGAGGCCTAGAGTGCCGCAGTCTGTGGGGTCGCAAAGAGTCGGACACGACTGAGAGACTGAACTGAACTGAACTGAGAGGAAGAGCATGTTTGGGTTTATACAGGACCCACATCTCACTACAGAACCATCCTAGGTGGCTATGCATGATCCAGATACACCACAGGTTACTCCTGAGAAAGTAGTACCCTTGTGGATTGGATAAAAGGCAGGGTAAAATGTGTGAATCTTGAGAAAGGGGACTATCGGACTCTGCCTATGAGTGCCAAGTGGTCCATCTCAGATGAAGCAGCTGATATCCTTTGCTTGCTGGATCCTTAGCTTTATGATAGTCACAGTTTCAGTGCACAGAGTATGCCACTTATCTAGGGCATGGCAAGTGCTGTGATTATCTAGGGCAAGTGCCCCTATTGCATGGGCTCATCATGTAGACTTACAGCTGTAAAAGCAAACAAAGGCCCCCAAGTGACTTCCTGGATTTTTGAAAAATATTGATTTATTTATTTGGCTTTGCTGAGTCTCAGGTGTGGCTCGCTGGATGTTTTGTTGTGGCATTTGGAATCTAGTTACCTGACTAGGGATTGAACCAGGCCCCCTGCATTGGGAACATGGAATCTTAGTCACTGGACTACCAAGGAAGTCCCAGCTTATTGGATTTTCCTCTCTCAGTCTCACCTTATGGGTCTTAAGGATGTGAATTAAAAACAGATTAATTAGAGATTTCCCAGGTGGCCCAGTGGCTAAGACTCAGAGCTCCCAATGTAGGGGACCCAGGTTCAATCCCTGGTCAGTGAGCTAGATTCCACATTTCACAACGAAGATTGAAGATCCTGGGTGCCTCAACTAAGACCAGGAGCAGCCAAATAAATAAGTAAATTTTAAACCATAGATTAATTAACAAAAATATGTAGAGAGGCAGAAAGCAGTATAAAGGGACTCATCCCAACAGAATGGAAACCCCTACATGGCTTGAATGGAATGGGCTGAGTAAAGCAGACGTTAGTGGCACTGAAACAAAGGTCTTCATGGAGCCCTGTCGAAGGATGGTGGACCATTAGGACCTCCTCAGGGTCCCCCCCAAAAGCCTGTCCATTCTACTTAACCCAGTTTGGAGGAATTTTAAAAACCAGAAGGCACAGATTACAGTTGATTCCAGTTTCCAAAGATTCCAGTTGATTAACCTGGAATCAACTGGGGCAATTGTCAGCAGATTTATCAAAATAAAGATTGACAAAAAAGCCAGGGTATCTTGGCTCCTCCCTTTGCTGGGACATAAAGCCTTATGCTCCTGAGTTTTGGAATGATAAGGGAGTGGAGAAGTTTCTCAGACTCCTTGATAAGGGAACCTCATAAACTCTGAGCTACTAAAATCTGTTGGGAAAATCCTAATGGAGCCTACAATTAAATTGAAAAATGTAGAAATACAAGAGTTGGTAGGATTAAGGTGAAATTTTGGGGTAAAATTTGAAATGTTTTTTCAGGCTCTGTGTGAGGTGGCTGTGTCTGCTTCACTTGAATGTATTATGGGGATAGTTATTGTGTCTGACTACAGTCCATTCTTAAGGAGATCAGCCTTGGGATTTCTTTGGAAGGAATGATGCTAAAGCTGAAACTCCAGTACTTTGGCCACCTCATGCAAAGAGTTGACTCATTGGAAAAGACTCTGATACTGGGAGGGATTGGGGGCAGGAGAAGAAGGGGATGACAGAGGATGAGATGGCTGGATGGCATCACCGACTAGATGGACATGAGTTTGAGTGAACTCCGGGAGTTGGTGATGGACAGGGAGGCCTGGCGTGCTGCGATTCATGGGGTCGCAAAGAATCGGACACGACTGAACGACTGAACTGAACTGAACTGAACTGAGAAAATGTTTCCCCTCCCTGCTAGGATAAAACAAAGGCACAGAAATCTACCCTTCAAGCAGTATTAATTGGAAATGCTAATGAGAATTCTTAAAGAGATGGGCATACCAGACCACCTTACCTGTCTCCTAAGAAGCCTGTATGCAGGTGAAGAAGCAACAGTTAGAACAGGACATGGAACAAAGGACGTGTTCAAAATTGGGAAAGGAGTACATCAAGTCTTTATATTGTCACCCTGCTTATTTAACTTATATGCAGAGTATATGATGTGAAATACCAGGCTGGATGAATCACAAGTTGGAATCAAGATGGCCAGAAGAAATATCAACAACCTCAGATATGCAGATGATACCACTCTCATGGCAGAAAGTGAAGAGGAACTAAAGAGCCTCTTGAGGAAGAGGAAAGGAGGATGAAAAAAGGTGGCTTAAAACTCAGCATTCAAAAAACTAAGATCATGGCATCCAGTCCCATCACTTCATGGCAAATAGATGGGGAAACGATGGAAACAGTGACAGATTCTATTTTCTTGGGCTCCAAAATCACAGCAGGGCTTCCCTGTTGGCTCAGATGGTAAAGAATCTGCCTGCAATGAAGGAGACCTGGTTCTATCCCTGAGTTAGGAAGATCCCCTGAAGAAGGGCATGGCAACTGACTCCAGTATTCTTGCCTGGAAAATCCTATAAACAGAGGAGCTAGTGGGCTACAGTCCATGGGATTGCAAAGAGTTGGACACAAATGAGCAACTAACACACAAAATCACGGCAGATGGTGACTGCCACCATGAAATTAAAAGGCGCTCCTTGAAAGAAAAGCTATGACAAACCTAGACAGCATATTAAAAAGCAGAGAATCACTTTGCCAACCATGTTAAGTATGGTCAAAGCTATGGTTTTTCCAGTAGTCATGTACACATGTGAGAGTTGGACCATAAAGAAAGCTGTATAGACTGCAGACTGGGGATTACGGCAAAATCCTCTGGGCCCCACCCGCTGCCCTGCAACAGCTCCTGGCATCTTGGACTAAAGAATTTCCATTTGAGGAGCAGGTATAACTTGAATCAGATATTTATTGACTCTGCCCTACAACTGAAGGATATAAAATAGTTGAAACCCGAACTATCCATAATATCTTGAGAGATCAGAGAGACACTGTAATATGAAGGGCAATGCCCAGATGCTGCAAGGGGAGTGTAAAGAGTTAGCACATTTGTGAGCAAGTACTATCTTTTCCTTTAGGACTGCCTTGAGAACCACATGAGGGGCTGCCTGAATCCACTGACACTTGGACAGCGCCCTATAAACAGCTCTTGATTGACCAGCACAGAGCTGCTTAGCTTTTGGATGGCAGTTCTAAGGTCAACAGAGTGTGTTCTGTTTGGAAGACTGTCATGTTAATCAAAGAAAGTAAAAATAAATTAGCTCAGCAGACTAAACCGAATGGTGTTTGCCCCTGTTTTTTACTAATGGGATGTGACCTAGAGCCAGGGCAATATAGTCAGACATGAGAGTACTGGAAAACAGTCCTATTAGAAGGATGCTCATGGACTTCCCTGGTGGCCCAATGGCTTAGACTCCATGCTCCCAGTGCAGGGGGCCCAGGTTCGATCGCTGGTCAGGGAACTAGATCCCACATGCTGCAGCTAAGAGTTTGCATGCAGCAACTAAAAAGATCCTGCATGCTGCAACAAAGACCCAGTGTGGGCAAATAAATAAATAGATATTTTAAAAATATATATCTTTAAAAAAGAAGGATACCCGAACAGGATGTAGCCCTATGGAAATCACTATGGAAATTTGAGGAGTGTTTGAAAGGTGGGTGTCTCAATGCCCATCAGAAAAACCCTTTTCTTAAGGGTTGATTGGAATAGACAAGCGGATGTATCAGTGTGCTTGCTTGAGGTGGCCATCTTGGCCCATGGACTGCAATAAAACAGAAGTGGATGAAGCTACGTGTTTTCTTCTTGCACCCTTTGAGACATGAAATGCCAATAAGAACTGTTCTGTCAGCCAACAACAGTGATGGAAACTGCAGATGGCCACAGAGCAGAGTCCCTAGGGGGAAAGCTGGCATGGGACCAATGTCAGAGTCCCAGGGGCTCTCCTCGCATCCTGATGGGAATAGACCCTGACTTTGGACCAGACTATCAGTACCAGCTGGTAAAGGCAGATGCTCAGTGTACAACAAAAGAACGAGAACAGAAGGTTCTGGACCAATTTAGAACACCCAGTTAGATTTTCTTAGACCAAGGAACACACACTCATTCTCAGAATAGTGATCTGATAGAGAATTGGGATAGGCAACTAGATCATTCATTTCTCTACAACAAGGGGCATGCATGCGTGCTAAGTTGCTTCAGGTATGTCCAACTCTGTGACCCTATGGACTGTAACCCGCAAGGCTCCTCTGTCCATGGAGTTCTCCAGGCAAGGATACTGGAGTGGGTTGTTGTGCCCTCATCCAAAGGATCTTCCCTATCCAGGAATCAAACCTGCATCTCTTATGTATTCTGCATTGGCAGGTGGGTTCTTTACCACTAGCTTCAACTCGGAAGCCCAAAACACAGGGAGATAGTTAGGACAGGCTTGCTTACTCACCTTTACAAGGGTTTGCTCACACTCACCATGACCGGTGCTGAGGATGTGTCCCCACTAGATAGATCCTCCTACTTTTCTGATGGATCTGGGAAGAGGTTGTGGGAGAGGATGCTGGTATGACTACCAAGTTTCTTTTATTGTTTTGGCTGCACTGGGTCTTCATTGCCGTGCACGGGCTTTCTCTAGTTGTGGTTCATGGGCTTTAGAGTTGAGGGCTCTGTAGTTGCAGTGTGTGGGCTTAGTTGCCCTGAAGCATGGGGGATCTTAGTTCCCAGACCAGGGATCAAACCCCTGTCCCCAGCACTGGAAGGCAGATACTTAACCACTGGACCACACAGGAAGTCCCTGTCTATGCACTTCTTCCCACTGGGGAAAGATGATGGCATGTCTATATATGTTTCTTTCTTCCCCCATCACCTCAATTTTTTTTTCCTACTGACCCAGTAGTTCCAGGATTGGGTTGCAACTACAATTGTCAGAATCAGACATGGTTTCTAGATAAGAAATTGTAACTATACCTTTATATTTTTATGTCAGAATCCTTAAGGACCTGATTGAATGAGTTGTGCTTTCACTTCCTCTGGTCAAAATGGGAGTCACAGTAAATGCACCCATATTGTCTAGTGTAGAAATAGCACATTGGTTCTGTATCAGAGGAGAGACGGGGAAGTAATACTGAGGGTAAAGGAATGAATACATGGATTATGCAATGGAATAAACCTTGTATTCGTCCCCAAAATAGCCCTTAGTCCAGTTATTCCAGATGCCAGAAAGAGTGAAGCATATCGAGCTGAGACAGCTCCTTTTTTTGGAACCTGACAATCTCAAATGGAAGTCTGCATGGTTGTGTGACCCTGGCCCATGGGGACGTCTTGGATATACACCATGATGATGGGCTGAACTAATTATGAATGACTGAAAGGAACTTTAGTAACGTGTCAGTATCTCTTGACTTCTATTTTTCAGTTTATATCTGCCATTTTTCAATATGGGCTAACACTGGCATTATTAGTAAAATTATAATTATGGTATTGATAGACACATGTATTATGAAGTACACTGGAGCCAAAAGACCTGTGCCCCACACTTGCTCCTCCAAATGTTATATTCATGCTGGTACTCTTGCTGTATTTGTTATATAAATGCTATAGCAAATGTTGATGCTCAGACAGGTATGATCATATGATCATAGATCATATGATCTTTGACCATGGTCAAAGACTAGGAGAGGGGAGGGCAGACAGCGCACAACTTCAATCGTTTGGGCAATGCTTTAGTCAATTATGCCTACATAATGAAACCCCAGTAAAAATTAGAGACACTAAAACTCAGTGGAGTTTTTGTTTGGTGAATACATGAATGTGCTGGAGGGTGGTATACTCTGACCCCACAGGGAGAGGCGATGGAAGCTATGCTTCCAGGATCCTCTCACAGACCTCATCCTATGTAATAAATATATAATAGTAAATAATAAAATAAAACTTCAGTAATAAGTATAGCCCTTTCCTGAGTTCTGTGAATCATTAATAGTAAAGTATCAAACCTGAGGGGGTCATGGGGACCCCTAAATTTATCTCCAGTCTTTGGGAAGTACCAGTAGACTGGGGACCACTGAATTGTGACTGGGTATCTAAAGAAAGGACAGTCCTGTGGAAGAATTTATTCTTAACTTTGGGGTCTAATAGTAACTCTGAGTGGTTACAGTCATAATGGGATTGCAAGGCACCCAACTAGGGTGGAAAGAGGATGCACTCATACCCACGAGGTAATGGTAACAGGATTTTAAAAAATACTTTGTATATTCATGTGTTTGTTTATGTGGCTGTGTAGGGCTTTAGCTGCCACACGCAGGATCCCTGATGTGTGGTGTGGGGTCTTTCATTGCAGTGGCACGGATTCCCCAGTTGTGGCTGTCAGGCTTACTTGCTCCACGGCGTGTGGGATCCTAGTTCCCTGACCTGGGATCAAACCCACATCCCCTGCATTATAAGGCAGACTCCCAACCACTGGACCACCCAGGGAAGTCCCAGGTGACAGAAGTTTTTACTGAAAAAGTTGACACTTGCAGTTTTGCTGTGGAAGGGAGATGTAATCTAGGGGAAAGACACACCACACAAAGTGACGAGAAGATGTGTCCCAGACCCCACGACAAACCTGTGCTATCTAAAGGGAGTGCAGCAGCTTACAGAAACACAGCCACAGTTCTTTACCTAGAAAATCGTTTTCTTCTGCCTCCTCTCAATCCTCACTTCCACCAGAAAGTTGGAATAGGGCTGGTTGTCTAGATAAAAGCCAGAAGGAAAAACCCACCTTTCTATATCATCTGGATTTTTTTCCCCAGCAAGTAACTGACCCAGAATGTGTACAGTTCGTTTGTTTGTTTTTTTGCTTTCTCTTGAAGCCACCTGCAGTTACAGAAATGAAAGCACCATGAGGATCAGGTCACAGTGTGTTCACACAGATAGTTTGCTCTCCTTCTGACTTTAGAGAATCAGATGAGAAACAGTGGTCAAGACTAGAAAACCTATAAGCAAGAATAGCAGACACCTACAAATACCAAAAGACATAAATGTTTCCTGGAGGATGTGTCTCAAGTCTGTCCTGGTTGTCAATTTCAAAAGTCTTAATTGAAGAGGAAAAATTGCTGCTGGAGAAAGGTCCCCTACCAACAGTTTATAACCTGATACTCCCATATTTTAGTGCCTCTTAAGTCAGAAACCGGAGAAGGCAATGTCACCCCACTCCAGTACTCTTGCCTAGAAAATCCCATGGATGGAAGAGCCTGGTAGGAGTCTAAGAGCTCAAAAAAAATCAAGAGCCTCTTAGCCTCGCTAAGAGTTGGGCATGACTTAGTGACTTCACTTTCACTTTCCACTTTCATGCTTTGGAGAAGGAAATGGCAACCCACTCCAGTGTTCTTGCCTGGAGAATCCCAGGCAAGGACTGGTGGGCTGCCGTCTCTGGGGTCGCACAGAGTCGGACACGACTGAAGCGACTTAGCAGCAGCAGCAGCAAGTCAGAAACAGTTGACAAAAGACGGGGGGAAGAGTTGACAAAAGGGAAGAGGGACTTTGGGGTTAGTAAATGCAAACTGTTACATTTAGAATGAATAAACAAGGTCCTAGAGTAGAGCACAGGGAACTATATCCAATCTCCTGGTATAAACCAAAATGGAAAAGAATGTAAAAAAGAATATATATGTGTATGACTAAGTCACTTTGCTGTACAGCAGAAATTAACACAAACAACATTGTAAATCAACTATACTGCGATAAAAAGAAAGAAGGAAACAGCTGGCAAGAGACTACCCTTCCAGTCCTCCAAGGAAACTGTAAATAAACTCTATGATGTGCCTGATCAGGTCATATCTGAGCTAGGCTGATTAAGAAAAAAATCAAGAAAGCAACATTTCTGCCTCAGACAAAGACAATCTTAACTTGGCATTAGATGGCCCCCCTTTACCTGCTCTGCTCACCGGTCCTCTGGGGGAACTCAGAGGATGCAGATGAACTTGTAGTACACTGATGGGCCGGCACACTCACTGCTTTTGCTTAGCGATATGAGGGAATTGCAAAAAGGGTGTTGGACGCCAGTGTTCCTCTGAGCGTCTATTTGTCCTCATGTTTTGTATCTCCCACTATTTGTGCATTTCCAGGGCTTGTGGTGGCAGTGATATCAAGTAGCACCAAACTATCTCCCAGTTCTTTGTTTTGGACGAGATGCTAAGGAACAGCCCCAACAGTGGCAGAGGTTGACCAGGTTGCCCTTCTTGCCTGCAAACTGTCAGAATCTGCAAACTGACTAGAAGCATCTGAAATTTCGATGTGCTTTTTGCGCATTCCCAGAATGGCTGATATGACATTTCCAGAAAATACCAATTGTGGGTGAGGCTAGGCAGCAACCAAACCAACCAGATGCTCTTCCACAGCCAGTGTGAGGGTTAGATGTACACTCATTCTATTTGGAAAAACTCTCGGTCAGTATCCGAGGATGAACATAGGCATCGCTGTGTCCCAGTGGTTCTTCCTGGCAGAGGAATAAAGAATACAGTAGAAATGCACACACATGTTCCCAGAAGACATTTACAGGACGGTACATAGCAGCTTTATTCTTAAATTTCCCAAAGGCATAAACCACCCAAACCCTCCTAACAGTAGAATGTGTGAACCAGTTCTAGCATATTTCAGCAAGTGTATGCTATCGTTTCATAGGGAAGAAGGATCCTTAAAGTATATGGTTATATGAGTGAGTTCACAAAATGTAGAGCAAATGAAGTTGACACAAAAGGAATTATTATTTTCTTTATTTGCAAGTAGTTGACAATGGTGACCCCCTGGTGCATAATGCGAAAGAGGTCTGAAGGAACTTTGGGGTGCTGGGTTCGAGTCATGTATTTTGGGTTCTGTCTTTATTTTTTAATCTAGGGGGTGATTACATAGTTTGTGGAAATTCATTGAACTAATCAATCATGTTATGAAAGATTTTTCGATATGTTTATAATACTTCAATTTAAACATTTTTTAAAAGTATGTTTCGAAGATACTTTGAAAATCTCAGCAGTGACATGTTTGTTTCATGTATACTGCACTTTTGAGGAATTCTCACACATGCAGAAAATGAAAACTCAGTACGGTGGTGGACATTACACCAGTGGCTTACTCCTTCCTCCATCCCCTCTTCTACCTTAATATGAGGGTTCTAATTCTATTTTAGGTCAGCAATGTGCTCATCTGAAATAAGTACTGACACATAACTAAGTTTATTAAAGGCTATAATCAGACTGTTTATGATGTCAAGAGCAAATAATTTGTTTGGTATGTTCAAATATGAGTAAACACACACTCTTTAAAAGGTACATTTGTAATTTCATTCTACTTTATGATACAAAAGTAATTAAAGGAAAGAAATGAGGACAGGAAATGATTAAGATCCAGATACCAGAAGACAGAGCCCATGCATTTTCAAATACCTAAAAATACCTTGTTTCTTCTGTCAAGGGCTGGAGATTCTAGAGTTGTTGGAATCACAGGTATATTTAAAATATTTTTAAAAGTAAGTGTAGAACTAAAAGCATGGTCACGGAATTACAGATTATCAAACATGTCCTGACAGATTATTAAAGGAAACAATTGGAAATATTAGACATAAAAAAATACAGAAATTAAAACTAAAAACTCATTTAATGAACTATCAAAGATTAGAGATAGGTGAAAAAAAAAATAGAAATGGAAGTTAGATCTGACATATTTTCCCAACCCAGCTATACAAAGAAATGGAATACTCAGTTAGGGAGGTTAACATAATAAAAACAAAAAGACAAACAAATAAAAAAAGAAAGAAATAGATAAATAAATAAAAAAGTTAAATAATATGAAACAGGATGAGATCTGATAACCTTCTAATTTTATTCCAAGAAGAAAGTGAAGAGAATGGAGAAGAGAAAACATTGAAGTGATTACAGCCAAATATTTCTTAGATTTAATAAAATGTATGAATTCTCAGCTTTAAGAAACAGGATGAAAACCATGGTGGGTGGAGAAATTAAAAATTCACATACAGCTGTATTGAGATGCAAAGAAAACAAAGGGAAAGATGAACTGTTTTTACCCCAAAAGAACAACCAGCAACAGTAAAAATCAAAGGAACTAAAATAACACCTTAATGTGTCAGACTTCAAAAGAAGATCAGTATAGAATCGTATACTTCAACGTGTACTCAAATAACAGTAAAAATAAAGATGGTTTCTCAGAGACAAACTGAGGCAATTAAAGGGAGCATGATCTCAGAGGGAATGTTCAGCAAATATTGATAAACGTACATGTAGGCAGAAATGAGATATTCACTAGCAAAAAAAACCCCAATGATTCCTAGGCTTACCTGGTGGCTCAGTGGTAAAGAATCCACCTGCCAATGCAGGGGACACAGGTTTGATCCTCGGTCTTGGAAGATCCCACGTGCCTCGGAGCAACTGTGCCCGTAAAGCACAAATACTGAGCCAGTGCTCTAGAGCCCATGAGCCGTAACTACCGGAGGCCCACATGCTCAGAGCCTGTGGTCTGCAGTCGGAGAAGCCACTTCAGTGAGAAAAATGGTAAAATGTATGAATTCCAAAATAGCACAATGATAAAAATTACAAAATAATAACAATCGTGAGTAAATCTGAAAGAAGGAGAAAGGAAGCATGAAACTGCTGTCAACTAAAAAAAGGGGCACAACGTGAGAGTGTGAGTTAAGTTTTATTTGGGGCAAAATGAGGACTGCAGCCTGGGAGATAGCCCCTCAGATAGCCCTGAGAAACTGCTCCAAAGAGGCAGTGGGGAAGGTCAACCTATATGATGTTGGTGAAGGGGGAGTTCAGTGTAACCAAGCACTTGTTTTACAAAAGGTTTTCTGCTAGTCACAAGGAGCTGGTGTCACCATGAAGGGATTTAGTGCTTTTTGGATATGAGGAGATGCAAAGATTGAGATCATGAAATCAGTTCCTAAAAAATATCTATTTAAAGACTTATTCCACCAGTTTCCTTGGAGCACAGAGTGCCTCATTCTCCACACTCAACTTCCCTCAGGGCTTGTCGAAGGTCAACAGCTGCCGCAGTACAGGGTTCAGTCTCCACAGAGGCAGATGACAAATGCCCTTGGCAAGTGCCAATTTGTAGTTAACACTATCAAGACAAATAGCCCCACAAAAAAGTTATATATATATACACACACGCTTGCTGTTATTGGTTAGGTGCTAAGTCAGGTCCGACTTTTGAGGACAGAGGAGCCTGGTGGTCTACAGTTCATGGAGTCTCAAAGAGTCAGACACAACTGAGCGACTCACACTTTCATTTCTTCACAGTGGAGGTTTGGAGATTTATTAAAAGGATAGGTAGAGGGGAAAAAAGGATAGATAGGATTTGAATCACTACAGACCGTGACTGCAACCATGAAATTAAAAGACACTCTTCGGAAGGATGTAAGAGCTGGACCATAAAGAAAGCTGAGTGCCAAAGAATTCATGCTTTTGAACTGTGGTGTTGGAGAAGACTCTTGAGAGTCCCTTGGACTGCAAGGAGATCCAGCCAGTCCATCCTAAAGGAGATCAGTCCTGGGTGTTCATTGGAAGGACTGATGCTGAAGCTGAAACTCCAATACTATGGCCACATGATGCGAAGAGCCAACTCATTGGAAAAGACCCTGATACTGGGAAATATTGAAGGCAAAAGGAGCAGGGGAAGGCAGAGGATGAGACAGTTAGATGGCAGCACCAACTGTATAGACATGAATTTAAGCAAACTCAGGAGACAGTGGAGGACAGAGGAAGCAGCGTGTTGCAGTCTGTGCGGTCACAGGAAGTCGGGCATGACTGAGCGACTGAACAGCAGCAGGCTTTGCATTGCTTGTACAGCTGCATTTCTGTTTCTGTAAAGGCTCAGTTTATAAAATGGATGGGAGGGAAGGAAGAGCTAGATGACAGGAATGGGCTATGTGACAGGTAAATGAGAGCTCATAAAGCTATTCTATTTTTGTGTGCATTTGAAACATTCTTTAAGGAAATATTGAACAATTGCTCCTTATAAATTGGGGGGAATAGGTAATACATTCAAATGGCACAACATCCAAGTTACAAGAGGGAAAAAGGAGGAAAAGAGAACTGCTTTCCCATTCAGTCGCCTCTCTGAAGGCAGCCACTCTTACCAGTTTCTTATGTGTCCTTCAAAGATGAAACTGCACACCTCAGACTGCAGTTCTGAGCCCAGTCACACTTCAGACTGGACTTAAACCCACAATCTCCCAGCTGAAACAGCCCACCTGATCTCAAGAAGCTCGGATTCTTTACATCTAAGCACCAGAGGCATTTAGCAAGAGACAAAGTGATAAGTAGATGTTAATATAGAACCCTTGTGAAGGATACAAGCAGAGTCAAGAGGGCTTTGTCCTGAGAACTAAGTGGGGTAGCAGGTTTCTTTAGGGAGATATACGTGCCATAGTCAGAGTGTGGGCCATCTCAGACCCAGGTGAGAGGCCCTGGGAGAAGAACACTCCCCAGAGTGTGGTCCACCTCCTATGGCAAGAGCAGTCCCGAAATCTGGGGTGGTTAGAATTACGGGCTGGGTAATATCATAGACTAACAAGTGGGATGATTATTCCAGTTATTTGGGGGAAGGGTCGAGGATTTCCAGGAATTGTGCCACCACCCACCTTTGGCCTTTCAGGACCTCAGAGCTCATGGGGGAGCTCTGCAGGTGTGTCGTTTAGCTGATGTATTACAATGAGCACATAATGAGGCTCCATGTCTACTGGAAGTCAAGTCTTCCACCATGTTGGGCCTAGTTGTTTTTTTGTTTTTAATTTTTTTCTTTTGGCTGCATCAGGTCTTAGTTGTGGCACGAAGGAACTTTGCTGTGTCATGTGGGATATTTCTTTATGGAGCACACTCTGCAGCTGCAGCGCACGCCTTCTGTGGTTGCAGCATGTGGGCTCTCTAGTTGTGGCGTGCAGGCTTCCTTGCTCTGCAGCATGTGGGATCTCAGTTCCCCAACCGGGGGTCAAACCGGTGGCCCCTGCATCGCAAGTCAGATTCTCAATCACTGGACCACCAGGGAAGTACCCTCTAGTTGGTTCTAACCAGTGTTTGTTGTATCATCTATGTCCTTCTTTTAAAGGCTGTACTCTGTCCCCTTCCATCCTGTGTATTATATAATATATGGAAATAGTATATAGACATTATTTTTTCCTACGGAGAAGGATGTGATACAACGTTTCTTATCTTGCTCCTTTTGTGGCAACATGTCTTGGCACTTTTCTCAGTCTTAGTTCAGTTCAGTTACTTAGTCGTGTCTGACTCTTTGCGACCCCATGAATCACAGCACACCAGGCCTCCCTGTCCATCACCAACTCCTGGAGTTCACCCAAACTCATGTGCATCGAGTCGGTGATGCCATCCAGCCATCTCATCCTCTGTCGTCCCCTTCTCCTCCTGCCCCCAATCCCTCCCAGCATCAGAGTCTTTTCCAATGAGTCAACTCTTTGCATGAGGTGGCCAAAGTACTGGAGTTTCAGCTATAGCATCATTCCTTCCAAAGAACACCCAGGGCTGATCTCTTTTTGAATGGACTGGTTGGATCTCCTTGCAGTCCAAGGGACCCTCAAGAGTCTTCTCCAACACCACAGTTCAAAAGCATTAATTCTTCGGCGCTCAGCTTTCTTCACAGTCTGACTCTCACATCTATACATGACCACTGGAACCACTGATGGCACTTGCGTTACTTTTAATCTTTTGCTAGTACAACTAATGCTGCAATTGCCATACTTGTGTTTTTTAAACATCTAAACACAGCTCCATATATCACCTCCCACTGGATTAAATTAGGTTATTTCTAGAGATCCCTCTAGATAATGCAGAGTTCTAGATAATGTTGTATGGCACATGGGATCTTAGTTTCCTGGCCAGGAATCGAATTCATGCCCCCTGCATTGGGAGCGTGGAATCTTAATCACTAGACTGCCAGGGAAATCCCAATATTTTTCTGAGAGGCCAAGAAAGCAAGGCTTTTCAACACAGCAACCACAACAACAAATCAGAAACGGAACAAACTATGTGCCTGAATTAAAGAACAAAGAAGACAATGCATATAATGTCTTTGAATACCCAGTTCTGATGTTTAGAGAAAATAAAAATTTGCATTTAGAATACTGTATACACAACTCCAGGTTTGGCTTATAAAGCAAGAACACTGGACCCCAGGTCAACAGGCCTGGGTCAGAGTCCTGGTTCTGCCACATGGTGAACTGATGTTGGCCTGCACTGCCTCTGTTTTTTCCTCTAATGCCTGTTAGAGAATTTAAGGAGCACTTGGCAAATTCAATCCCCAGCCCAGGGTTTGCCCTTTGGACATACACAAGCCTCATACCATTTGTGTCATGAATATTTTCTATCACCAGAAATCCCCTGGGTCACATAGTCCTGGATTCAAATAGCTTCTGGAATTTACATCTTATCTTTGTGATTTACTGCTTGCATAATATTGATTTTTCTGAGTTTCAGTTTCTTCTTTGGTGAAATGAAATGCTCTCATGGAATGTTCAAAACAAATTGTAAACCTGACCACATTTCCTCTCCACTGCTGTCATTCTAGTCCAGATACAGGCAGAGTGTGCCTGTATCTAGTTGAGAAGAGCTTTACCTTTTTAAAGGATTAAGAAAAAAGACAAAGAATCTGGGGTGATGATCATATGTAACCCACAATGACTGAATTATTCTCTGCTCCTCTACAGAAAGCGCGTTGACCTCTGCTCTAGTCCAGGCCGTGTTTGCTTGGACTATTGTGGTTGCCTCCTAACTGTTCTCCCTTCTCTCCTTTTCCATCTTAGTTTCTTCTTCCACCCAACTCCAATCCATTGTCTACACTGCAGCCAGAATGACCTGTTTCAGACACAAACCAGAGCTTGTGTCCCCCTTACTTGAAGCCTCCAAATGGCTTCCCAATGCACAGAGTATAAAATCCAGACCCCTTGCTGCCACCTCAGTTCCTGCTGGTTTTGCCCCAGTTGTTGAAGCGCCAGTCTGTTTTCTCGGCGCCCACACCCCTGTCCCCACCCCATGCCTTTCCACTTTGCATCCTCTCTCCTTATCTGGAACTCTTTCTCCCCCCCCGCTAGATTTCATTATCTTGGCAGCTCAAATTGCAACTCTTTAAAGAGGCCAGCCCCAAGCACCATATCTAATCTGGCACTCTTCTCAGGCTAATCTGCTTCATTGCTTTTCTTGTTCCTTTCTCCCCACTAGAACGTAGACTCCAGGAGCACTGGAACCTTCTCATCTAGCTTGCCTTTTTGAATCCAAGTCTATTTGGTGGGTGCTCAATAAAATATGTTGAATGAATGAATGATCAGATATGGAGAAGGCTATAGGAGCATTCAGTTCAGTTGAGTCGCTCAGTCATGTCCGACTCTTTGTGACTCCATGAATCGCAGCACGCCAGGCCTCCTTGTCCATCACCAACTCCCGGAGTTCACTCAGACTCATGTCCATCGAGTCAGTGATGCCATCCAACCATCTCATCCTCTGTCATCCCCTTCTCCTCCTGCCCCCAATCCCTCCCAGCATCAGAGTCTTTTCCAATGAGTCAACTCTTCGCATGAGGTGGCCAAAGTACTGGAGTTTCAGCTTTAGCATCATTCCTTCCAAAGAACACCCAGGGCTGATCTCCTTCAGAATGGACTGGTTGGATCTCCTTGCAGTCCAAGGGACTCTCAAGAGTCTTCTCCAACACCACAGTTCAAAAGCATCAATTCTTTGGCCCTCAGCCTTCTTCACAGTCCAACTCTCACATCCATACACGACCACAGGAAAAACCATAACCTTGACTAGATGAACCTTTGTTGGCAAAGTAATGTCTCTGCTTTTGAATATGCTATCTAGGTTGGTCATAACTTTCCTTCCAAGGAGTAAGTGTCTTTTAATTTCATGGCTGCAGTCACCATCTGCAGTGATTTTGGAGCCCAGAAAAAGAAAGACTCTCATTGTTTCCACTGTTTCCGCATCTATTTCCCATGAAGTGATGGGACCAGATGCCATGATCTTTGTTTTCTGAATGTTGAGCTTTAAGCCAACTTTTTCACTCTCCACTTTCACTTTCATCAAGAGGCTTTTGAGTTCCTCTTCACTTTCTGCCATAAGGGTGGTGGCATCTGCATATCTGAGGTTATTGATATTTCTCCCAGCAATCTTGATTCCAGCTTGTGCTTCTTCCAGTCCAGCGTTTCTCATGATGTACTCTGCATAGAAGTTAAATAAGCAGGGTGACAATATACAGCCTTGATGTACTCCTTTTCCTATTTGGAACCAGTCTGTTGTTCCATTTCCAGTTCTAACTGTTGCTTCCTGACCTGCATACAGGTTTCTCAAGAGGCAGATCAGGTGGCCTGGTATTCCCATCTCTTTCAGAATTTTCCACAGTTTTTTGTGATCCACACAGTCAAAGGCTTTGGCATAGTCAATAAAGCAGAAATAGATGTTTTTCTGGAACTCTCTTGCTTTTTCGATGATCCAGCGGATGTTGGCAATTTGATCTCTGGTTCCTCTGCCTTTTCTAAAACCAGCTTGAACATCAGTAAGTTCATGGTTCACATATTGCTGAAGCCTGTCTTGGAGAATGTTTGAGCATTTCTTTACTAGCATGTGAGATGAGTGCAATTGTGTGGTAGTTTGAGCATTCTTTGGCATTGCCTTTCTTTGGGATTGGAATGAAAACTGACCTTTTCCAGTCCTGTGGCCACTGCTGAGTTTTCCAAATTTGCTGGCATATTGAGTGCAGCACTTTCACAGCATCATCTTTCAGGATTTGAAAGAGCTCAACTGGAATTCCATCACCTCCACTAGCTTTGTTCGTAGTGATGCTTTCTAAGGCCCACTTGACTAAGAGCATTAGTGAGCATTAAAGTATAAGGGCATGCCCTGGAGTGTTTTTAAAAATTCCCCAAGGGTTGTGCTGAAGTTTCGATAAGATATATAAAACACTTAGCATCTAGCCACAAACACCTGGGCTCAAGGGCAGTCTGCCTTCGCCCCTTCTCTGTTTCAAATGCAAATAAACCTGGGAGTTACAAGACATCCATGGGTAGGTGTGTGTGAGAGAGACATAGAAAGGAGAGATTCAGCTGAGATAACCCCGGGACCATACTAGTTACTAAAATACTGAAATATTTCCATAAGTGACCTTGAGCATGCCTATCTCCCCAGGACCTCACTATGATCTGGCAATTACAGAGTTACTGCCTGACAACATCCAGGTCATCAGCCTAGCTTCTAGATCATTAAATGTTTTGAAAAGCACCTGCTTATTGAAAATTCATAACTGACAGGAGTAAGTTATTGGAGAATGTGAGTTCTGACTAGCTGCTGAAAAGAACATTTTTTACCAAGAACTGCCTCTGGTAAAGGCAGAGACCTCTGTATCTTGTCTTATATAGAAAAGCAAGCTATTATTATTATTAAAACTAGCTCATTTTTTCCCACCAAGAAGGATACATTGATAACGGTTTTTCTACTTCACAGAGGCATATCCAACTGTGAGCTCCTTCACGTGATACTGAAATGCCAACTGCGTGGTTTCCCCAGCTGTGAGTTTGCAGTAAAAAGGGACTGTGTGTCAGACCGGCTCCAGGCGGTACTGGGACCCTGCTAGGGAGTTTTCAGGAGCCCTGAGTGTAGCCAAAGTTGGTTGACACAGTCTGTCCAGGGGTTAGCAGGCCTGCACACTCTGAGTTCGCCTGTCCACACAGAGAAGAGGAGGGCGTTTGGCAGACCTCTGTCCACGCTAAAGTACACTGACCTGAGTAAGGAGGCAAGTTCAGTTCTTAAATGCTCCGTAAGGAAGGGAAGCATAAATGGTCACCTCTTTTGTGTCTGTTTACTCAAGCATCTAATTTTTACTTTAAGTAAAAAAAAAAAAAAAAGTAAGTTTCATGTATTTCTCTAGTTTTATTGAGATATAATTGACACGAAATTTTGTATTAGTTTATGGCATCACCAACTCAATGGACATGAGTTTGAGTAAGGTCCCGAAGTTGGTGATGGACAGGGAGGCCTGGTGTGCTGCAGTCCATGGGGTCACAAAGAGTTGGACACAACTGAGTGACTTAACTGAACTGAACTGATGATGTATAACATAATATAACAAAATGACCACCACAATAAGTTTAATTAACATCCATCACCTCACATAGTTACAATTTTTTTTTCCAGTGAAGAGGACTTTTAAGGTCTCCTCTCTTGTGTATGTGGTAAGTCACTTCAGTCACGTCTGACTCTTTGCCACCCAGTGGACCCTATGTAGCCTGCCAGGCTCCTCTGTCCATGGGATTCTCCAGGCAAGAACACTGGAGTGGGTTGCCATGCCGGGAAGATCCAACCTGGGGATTGAACCGGGTCTCCTGCATTTGCAGGCAGATTCTCTGCCATCTGAGCCACCAGGGAAGCCCCTCTAATAGCAACTTTCAAATATATAATACAATATTTTTAACTCCAGTCATCATGCTGTACATTATACCCCCAGGACTTATAACTGGAAGCTTGTGCCTTTTGCTCAACTTCACCCATTTCCCCCGCTCCTGACCCCCTACCTCTGGCAATCACACATCTGTTCTGTTTCTGTGAGCTTGGTTTTTTAGATTCCACGTATAACTGAGATCATGTGGTATTTGTCCTTCTCTGTCTGACTTGTTTCACTCAGCATGATGCCCTCAAGGTCCGGCAAAATCAAAAATATTTTGATTCCAAACCATTTAGCTCCTGAAAAACTCACCTGTTTAACAGATGAGTATAGTCCACAAATAAGTGACCATAACATACTCTGCCAATTTCACTACTAGAAAAAGTGAGAATCAGCTCTGGATAGAGAGCTTTTTCTGTACTTAAGATACTTGTTTTGTTTTTTGAGAAATAAGACTCTGTGTTTTCAGCAACATGGATGGACCTAGAGATCATCACATTAAGTGAAGCAAGCCAAAGACAAACATGATTTCACTTGTATGTGGAATCCAAAAAAAAAGGATAACAAATGAATCCATTCACAAAACAAAAACGTATCCACAAACATAGAAAACAAACCCCTGGCCACCAAAGGGGAAAGGGGGCCCAGTAAACTAGGAGCTTGGGATTAAAACAGACACACCACCATACACGGAGTGGACAACCAACAGGGATCTACCGTATAGCACAGGGAGCTATACTCAATATCTCATAATAACCTATAATGGAAAAGAATTCCTACAGGTGCCTCAGTGAATTTCACCTGGGAGGGGATTGGGGCTACAGGGCATCAACTTGGTGGCAACTTTGCACACATCCTAGCAGTGTACCACCTTGGCGTGCTAGAGGATAGCGATGGTGTCGCCCACCACAGTCACACCCAGTTCATCCATGATTTCCTTGTTGAGATCCAGCAGCACGCTCTTCTGGACCCTATTATCCACAAACATCACTGCATAACTGAAAGAAGGACCTGGAGGAATGCCAGCTTCCTTAGAGAACAGGGTCCATTCAGAAAGGACCATAGTAATTGAGACTGTTGTCTCCCTGGCCTTCACACTGCTCCCTGGAGCTACCTGTGTGGCCTTGGCAAGGGACTTCACCAGTCGGGCCTCTGTGTCCTCATTAGAAGCCTTTAAGTGCTGGTGTCTGCCCACTATAGCTGCAGAGTTTGCTGCATGTGTGCATGCTAAATCACTTCAATTGTGTCCAACTCTTTGCAACCCTATGCACTGTAACCCACAAGACTCCTCTGTCCATGGGATTCTCCAGGCAAGATTACTGGAGTGGGTTGCCATGTCCTCCTCCAGGGGAACTTCCCAACCCAGGGATCGAACCCAGGTCTTCTGTGGCTCCTGCACGGCAGGCAGATTCTTTACTGCTGAGCCACCGGGGAAGTCCCACAGAGTTCCCTACTGGACTCAATTCCGTCTCTCTACCACTAAAGCCCATCTCTAGTGCTGACTTTCTTTCCCTCTGAGCCCATGACTACTTATGCCACTCACCTTCACTTCTGGGAGCACCCAAGATATTTGCTATACAGTAAATCCCCTACATATGAACCTTCAAGTTATGACTTTCAAATACGTGAACATGCCTTGACAACCTGATGGAATTGGAGGCCCAGAGTAAGGACAAAGGAGAAGTAACTGAAGAACTAAAGAGATTCATGATGCAGGAAATGGCAAGGGGGTTTTCTTTTTTTGACAAGGTGCTGGGGTCCATCCCCAGCAGGATCCAGGGGTACGCTCGGGATGACGGCGTCGGCGATAAGGAAAGTAAAAGGGAAGAGAAAGAGGCTTGATCTTCCTTGGTTTACACAGAAAACAAATAAAGCTCCTGGCACGGAACTTGCTCTGTTCACGGAGGCCACAGGCGCCCTCTCGGTGGGGTTAGGATGCAGGACGTCCCCTCCCTGGTGAAGAAGCAAGGCGCCTTCCCAACTGGGTCTTAGAAACCCAGGCAAAAAAGTGAACTCAGAGAGCCCCTGTGCTCCAAGGAGTCATCCTGAAAGAAGAACAGAGAGAGAAAGAAAGAAAAGGAAAGAAGGAATGACACGGGGAGACCAAGCTTTGGTGAGCGAGGCCCATAACTTTATTTTCAAAAGAAACTTTTATACCTTGACTTGTGCATAGAAGGAAATGAAAGATGCAAAGTCATGCAGAGTCAGCCCAAACATTACATCTGTTTTGTCTTTATCAAAACCAGGACTTTTTCTGCATACCTTTCCCATAAACAATGTTGTGTACATTATCTTCTGGCCTTGGAGTCCTATGGACATTTTATGACCCTTTTTTGATAAAGGCTGCTCAACCAGAAAACTTATTTTCCCTTGAAGTGTTTTTTCTTTATATTTCTAATCTATGTCAACCTCAGAAAGTGCTAAACAGAGTTACATTCTCACGGAGCAAAGGTGCAGTGGGTCACAACAAAGAAAGAACCAATTAGCTCAAAGGTCTGATGTGGTTAATTCCAAGGCTGCTGCTTGTTTTTCTTATATTCCAACTACGTTAACTAATGCACTCCCAGGTGCACAATGGATAAGGGATATGGGAACCTGGTAGCAAGCATTGGCTCAACAATGAAATCTTACACCAGCACCACTCTAATAGTTTTTAACTCTAAAAGGCTCTATATTTTTAGAATGTTTTAGGCTTCCCGTGTCTCTCACGGTTGGAAGGCTGTGAACGATCACATGCATAGCTGCAAGAGTCTGGATAAACCTGTCAGGCAAGTTAGAAAGCCATCAGAGGGATTTGAATTGAAACACTCCTATCACGCCCAGGAGACTTATTAACTAAAGCCCTAAGTTGACTTTTTCTGAGAAAGGTGGTCGGGGATGCTGCTGCTGGTGCTGCTAAGTCGCTTCAGTCACGTCCGACTCTGTGCGACCCCATAGACGGCAGTCCACCAGGCTCCCCCGTCCCTGGGATTCCCCAGATAAGATCACTGGAGTGGGTTGCCATTTCCTTCTCCAATGCAGGAAAGTGAAAAGGAAGTCGCTCAGTCGTGTCCAACCCTCAGCGACCCCATGGACTCCAGCCTTCCCGGCTCCTCCATCCATGGGATTTTCCAGGCAAGAGTACTGGAGTGGGGTGCCATTGCCTTCTCCGTAGTTGGGGATAGCCCCCTGTTAATGTCAGAAGAGTTGGTGAAAGGCACAAAATAGTAACACAGACAGATTCTGGTTTGGGGGTAGATGCTCGAGCAGATCCAGGGGTCCCTCGAGTCATGATCCGCCTTGCTCGTCATGGCTCTTCCACATGACCTTGTCATGGGTGGGATCTCCCGTGCTGGCTCCCGGCAACAAGGCATTGTTAGTTTTTTTTTAATAGTAGAAGATGTTTACCAGTTTTCACAATCAATAGCCAGACAAAAAAATAAAAGATAATTACAGTTGAATGCCATAATGGGAACATGATTAACTTAACAAGATGAAATAACTATACAGTTTGGGAGGTCAAGCAGAGTGACATGGTAAGTGGAAATGCATATACGCACATGTTTTCATTTGCCCCACCAAGCTATGTCTTTTGGTTGGTGCATTTAATCCATTCACATTTAAGGTAATTATTGATATGTATGATTATGGCACCCCACTCCAGTACTCTTGCCTGGCAAACCCATGGACGGAGGAGCCTGGTAGGCTGCAGTCCATGGGGTCGCTAAGAGTCAGACACGACTGAGCAACTTCACTTTCACTTCTCACTTTCATGCATTGGAGAAGGAAATGGCAACCCACTCCAGTGTTCTTGCCTGGAGAACCCCAGGGACGGGGAAGCCTGATGGGCTGCTGTGTATGGGGTCGCACAGAATTGGACACGACTGAAGCGACTTAGCAGCAGCAGCAGCATGATCCTATTACCATTTTTTAAATTGTTTGGGGTTTATTTTCAGGAGGCCTTTTCCTTCTCTTGTGTTTCCTGATTAGAGAAGTTCCTTTGGCATTTGTTGTAAAGCTGGTTTGGTGGTGCTAAATTCTCTTAGCTTTTGCTTGTCTGGAAAGCTTTTGATTTCTCCATCAAATCTGAAGGAGAGTCTTGCTGGGTAGAGTATTGTTTGTTGTAGGTTTTTCCCTTTCATCACTTTAAATATATCATGCCATTCCCTTCTGGCTTGTAGAGTTTCTGTTGAGAAACCAGCAATGTCAAGGGGGTTTTCTTTTTTTGACAAGGCATTGTTAGTTTTTTTAATAGTAGAAAATGTTTACCAGTTTCCACAATCAATAGCTAGACAAAAAAAAAAAAAAAAAGATAATTACAATTGAATGCCATAATGGGAACATGATTAACTTAACAATATGAAATAACTATACACAATTTGGGAGGTCAAGCAAGAGTTCTACTGAGAGTTCTCTTGTATGTTATTTGTCATCTTTCCCTTGTTGCTTTTAATGTTTTATCTCTGTCTTTAATTTTTGTCTGTTTGATTATTATGTGTCTTGTGTGTTCCTCCTTGGGTTTATACTGCTTGGGACTCTCTTTGCATCCTGGACTAGGTTGACTACTTCCTTTCCCATGTTAGGGAAGTTTTCAGTTATTATCTCTTTAAATATTTTCTCAAGTCCTTTCCTTCTTCTTCTTCTGGGACCTCCTATGATGGGAATATTGGTGCATTTAATGTTGTCCCAGAGATCTGTTAGGCTGTCTTCATTTTTTTTTAAAAAAATGATTTTTTCTATGTTCTGTGGCAGTGATTTCCACCATTCTATCCTCCAGGTCATTTATTTTCCATTTTTCTGCCTTAGTTATTCTGCTCTGGGTTGCTTCTAGTGTATTATTCATCTCTGTTTGTTCTTTAGTTCTTGTAGGTCTTTGGTAAACATTTCTTGCATCTTCTCCATTCTTTTCATAAGATCCTGGATCATCTTCACTATCATTATCCTGAATTCTTTTCCTGGAAGGTTGCCTATCTCCACTTCATCTAGTTGTCTTTCTGGGGTTTTATCTTGTCCCTTCATCTGCTTTTTCACCCTGATTAACATTTTTCATCCTGATTAACTGTAATGTGGTTTTCCTAGCTGCTGCAGGATTGTGCTTCTTTTTGCTTCTTCCATCTGCCCTCTGATGGAGGAGGCTAAGACTCTTGTGTAAGCTTCCTGATTCAGGGGACTGGCAATGTGAAAAACTGGGTCTTGCTCTGATGGGCAGGGCCTTGCTCAGTAAAGCTTTAATCCAATCATCTGTTGATGGGTGGGGTTGTGTTCCCTCCCTGTTAGTTGTTTGGCGTGAGGTAACCCAGTCTTGGGGTCTATGGGCACTATGGTAGGGTTAACGGTGACGTCCAAAAGGGCTTACACCAAGGGGGAACTTCAGAGCCAGGGCCCTGTGGTGAGCCCCTGCCAATGCACGCCTCCACAGGAGGCCCTCCAACACTAGCAGGTGGTTTGGTTCAGTCTCCTGTGGGGTCACTGCTCCTTTCCTCTGGCTCTTGGTTTGCACAAGATTTTGTTTGTGTCCTCCAAGACTGTAGTCTCTCTTTCCCTCAGTCCTGTGGAAGTGCTATAATCAAATCCCACTGGCCTTCACAGATTCCCTGGGGATTCCCAGTCCCTCTGTCAGATTTCCAGGCTGGGAAGACTGATGTGGGGCTCAGAACCTTCTTAACAGTGGGAGAACTTCTTTAGTATTATTGTTCCCCAGTTTGTGGGTCACACAGTGGGTATGGGATTTGATTTTATCATGATTGCACCCCTCCTACCCTCTTGCGGCAGCTTCTTCTTTGTCTTTGGAAGTGAGGTATCTTTCTGGTGGGTTCCAGCATCCTCCTGTGTTTTTTCAACAGCTAGCTGTGACTTTGGTGCTCTAGCAGGAGGAGAGGAGTGTTTCCTCCTACCCCACCATCTTGAACAGGAATCCAAGGCTTTTCTGGTTTTGAGGCACAGGACCTGAATGTAGAGTGGTAAATGAAGGTAAATGGCAGGAGCCGTCCATAATGCAATTCAGTGCTACCATGTCTTCTATGATGAGAAAAAAGAGTTACTACCCAGATATCACCATATTGTTCTTTCATTGGGGTAGATAGAATTGAATCCAGTAAGGAAACAGAACTTGTGCTGTCAATGACAGGCATGAGTGAAACTGCAGCTTGCCCTCCATCTCCTATCGCTGACAATCATTCAGCTCTACCATCTCCCACATCATCTTTCTCCTGAGTCCCCTGCATAATGCCAGGAACCAGAAGGTCTGTCTCATGAGTGAAATCTGTTGTTTTTCAGTCGCTAAGTCATGTCTGACCCCATGGACTGCAGCATGCCAGACTCCTTTGTCCTCCATTATCTCCCAGAGTTTGCTCAAATTCTTGTCCACTGAATCGGTGATGCTATCTAAACATCTCATCCTCTGCCAACCCCTTCTCCTTTTGCCTTCAATCTTTACTAGCATCAGGGTCTTTTCCAATGAGTCCAGGTGGCCAAAGTACTGGAGCTTCAGCTTCAGTATCAGTCCTTCCACTGAATAATCAGGGTTTATTGCCTTTAAGATTGACTGGTTTGATCTCCTTGCAGTCCAAGAGACTCTCAAGAATCTTCTCCAGAACTACAATTTGAAAGCATCAGTTCTTAGGCACTCAGCCTTCTTTATGGTCCAACTCTCACATCCATACCTGACTACTGGAAAGACCATAGGTTTGACTACATGGACTTTGTCAGTAAAGTGATTTCTCTGCTTTTTAATATACGTTCTAGGTTTGTCATAGCTTTTCCTCCAAGGAGCATCTTTTAATTTTGTGGCTGCAGTCACCATCCACAATGATTTTGGAGTCCAAGAAAAAATAAAATCTGTCACTGCTTCCATTTTTCCCCTTCTATCTGCCATGAAGTGAAGAGACTGGATGCCATGATCTTAGTTTATTGAATGTTGAGTTTCAAGCCAGTTTTTTCACTCTCTTCTTTCACCTTCATCAAGAGACTCTTTAGTTCTTCATTTCCTGCCATTAGAGTGGTATCTGCATATCTGAGGTTGTTGATATTTCTCCCAGCAATCTTGATTCCAGCTTGTGATTGAAATGTGGGCTCTTCCAAAATAACCAGGTGAACAACGACGCTTGTCCCTCATTCAAGGCTTCAGGTTAAAAAAATGTCTCCTCCAAGAACTCAAAACCTGAAACTTGTGCCACGTGTGGGTTTGAATTCAAATTTATGCTACACATTCTATGTTGTAGGAATCGCTATGCTGAGAAGTTATTTTAAGAAATATTCCAAGGCCATTGATACCAGAAGCCTAGGAGACCTGCAGACCCCTCTGTAAAAACATGTCAATAAACTCAACACATTTCCTCTCTAAAGGGCAAAATTAACAAATAGAGAACTAGAACTAGAGATAACCAGTCTGAGAGAGAGTAGAAATTAAACGCCAAATTGCCAACATCTGCTGGATCATCGAATAAGCAAGAGAGTTCCAGAAAAACATCTATTTCTGCTTTATTGACTATGCCAAAGCCTTTGACTGTGTGGATCACAATAAACTGTGGAAAATTCTGAAAGAGATGGGAATACCAGTCCACCTGACCTTCCTCTTGAGAAACCTGTATGCAGGTCAGGAAGCAATAGTTAGAACTGGACATGGAACAACAGACTGGTTCCAAATAGGAAAAGGAGTACATCAAGGCTGCATATTGTCACCCTGCTTATTTAACTTATATGCAGAGTAAGTATATCATGAGAAACCCTGGGCTGGAAGAAGCACAAGCTGGAATCAAGCTTGCCGGGAGAAATATCAATAACCTCAGATATGCAGATGCCACCACCCTTATGGCAGAAAGCGAAGAGGAACTCAAAAGCCTCTTGATGAAAGTGAAAGAGGAGAGTGAAAGAGCTGGCTTAAAGCTCAACATTCAGAAAACGAAGATCATGGCATCTGGTTCCATTACTTCATGGGAACTAGATAGGGAAACAGTGGAAAGTGTCAGACTTTATTTTTTGGGCTCCAAAATCACTGCAGATGGTGATTGCAGCCATGAAATTAAAAGACGCTTACTCCTTGGAGGGCTTCCCTGGTGGGTCAGAGGTTAAAGCGTCTGCCTGCAATGTGGGAGACCTGGGTTCAATCCCTGGGTCGGGAAGATTCCCTGGAGAAGGGAATGGCAACCCACTCCAGTATTCTTGCCTGGAGAATCCCATGGACGGAGGAGCCTGGTGGGCTACAGTCCACAGGGTTGCAAAGAATCAGACACGACTGAGCTACTTCACTTTCACTTTACTCCTTGGAAGGAAAGTTATGACCAACCTAGATAGCATATTCAAAAGCAGAGATATTACTTTGCCAAAAAAGGTCCATCTAGTCAAGGCTATGGTTTTTCCAGTGGTCATGTATGGATGTGAGAGTTGGACTGTGAAGAAAGCTTAGCGCCAAAGAATCGATGTTTTTGAACTGTGGTGTTGGTGAAGACTCTTGAGAGTCCCTTGGACTGCAAGGGGATCCAACCGGTCCTTTCTAAAGGAGATGAGTCCTGGGTGTTCATTGGAAGGACTGATGCTGAGGCTGAAACTCCAATACTTTGGCCATCTCATGTGAAGAGCTGACTCATTTGAATAGACCCTGATGCTGGGAGGGATTGGGGGCAGGAGGAGAAGGGGACAAAAGAGGATGAGATGGCTGGATGGCATCACCGACTCAATGGACATGAGTTTGGGTGAACTCCAGGAGTTGGTGATGGACAGGGAGGCCTGGCGTGCTGTGACGCATGGGGTCGCAAGGAGTTGGACACAACTGAGTGACTGAACTGAACTGAAGTTATGAAAGAAGCAGTAGAACTATGATGAAAGAATACGACAGTGTCGAAAAAAGAACGTGGTGATTTGGAAAACATCAAGTTGAAAATTATGAAGTAGAGAGTACAGTCACTGAAGTAAGAATTCAGTTAGCAGGACTGAGCAGGATGGAAATGGGGGAGGAGAAGAGGAAGTGACTATTAATGGTGTAAGTTTCTCTTGAAATGATGGAATGTTCCACACCTAATTCTTGTGATGCCTTCACAGTCCGTGGCTATACTAAAGAATATAATAATTAATAAATTAATTTGTAAACCTTAAATGTGCATGTCAATTTTACTTCAATAAAGCTGTTTAAAAAAAAAAAAAAAAAAAAACACACACAAAAACCTCAGTGGGGAATTCTCTGACAGTCCGGCGCCCCTGGTCAGGGAGCTAAGATCCCACAAGCCACATGGTGTGGCCAAAACAAATTTTAAAAAAGGGGAGAGAGGAAGGAGCATGGGAAATAAGCTGCAGTTAAAAGTGGCAATGACAAAGAACTGTCCCAAATTATAGAGGGCATGAAGCCATAGACAGCAGCAGCAAATTCTCAAAGAATGTAAGACTGAATCCATTCCTCGACATCTTGAAGTGAAATTGTAAAACACAAAAAAACAAGAAGGAAATCATAAAAGCAGTCAGAAACAACAGATTATTTACAAAGGAACATTAAGACTGTCAGAAATCTTACAGGCAACAAATAGCATCCTCAAAGGACCCTGGAAAGTTAATGTCTATGTAGAACATGGAATTCTACAACTACTACTCAAAATGAGGGTGGACATACTTGGCTAAAGAAAGGCCGAGAACATTTACTCTCATTCTCTTATTCAAAGAACTACCAAAGGAACACCTCTGTGAAAATGAAAACTAACCCAGGAGGAAGGAGGGATGCAGAGCGGCAGTGATGAGCAAGTAAATTGTTAAAAATGTGGACAAGTCTCTGCATTGACTGTAAACATCGTGTATTTGCGTGTGTGTTGAGGGTAATTAAAAACAGAGTCAATCTAAAGTCCTGGACAAAAACAGCACAGAGGTGGGAGGAGGGGCTTGGGGATGATTTTGTGGTCTTTGTGGGAAATATGCTTTCTTTTTATTTGTCTCACTGAGGCTTGCAGACTCTAAGAGTAGGTGTTCTATCCTGTTTCTGTACCCTCATGTGTATAAAGCAGCACCCAACACAAAGAAGTGTGTCCCTATGTGTAAACAAAGGGTATTCTTCTGTACTTTTTTTTTTTTTTTTAACTTTACATAATTGTATTAGTTTTGCCAAATATCAAAATGAATCCGCCACAGGTATACATGTGATCCCCATCCTGAACCCTCCTCCCTCCCCATGCCATCAGAGGAAGGTAAACTTCCAAACTCATTCTGTACCTTTTAAATGAGAAAAATGTCACCTCACTTAATCACTCTTGAAAACTAACTATGGTGTACATTTCCCCATTAACTTGGTAATTGAATGTAACTTGTGTCTATGTCCTTTCTGAAATTGGGGTCCCAATATTTTAAATTTTATTTTTAAAGCTGTTTATAAACATCTTCACCTTCTTCTTGTCTTCTCTATGTCTCTCAATTACCTTTTTAGTGATTTTGCACAATTAAAAATTTTTATGTAATCTTTCATGTTTTTAAATTCTTCTATCATTAAGTTTAGAAAGCACTGCTTTTATTGCTTCTTCAGTTCAGTTCAGTTCAGTCGCTCAGTCATGGCCGACTCTTTGTGACCCCATGAACCGCAGCACGCCAGGCCTCCCTGTCCATTACCAACTCCCAGAGTCCACCCTAACCCATGTCCATCAAGTCGGTGATGCCATCCAACCATCTCATCCTCTGTCATCTCTTCTCCTCCCGCCCTCAATCTTTCCCAGCATCAGGGTCTTTTCAAATGAGTCAACTCTTCGCATGAGGTGGCCAAAGTACTGGAGTTTCAGCTTTAGCATCAGTCCTTCCAAAGAAATCCCAGGACTGATCTCCTTCAGAATGGACTGGTTGGATCTCCTTGCAGTCCAAGGGACTCTCAAGAGTCTTCTCCAACACCACAGTTCAAAAGCATCAATTCTTCGGTGCTCAGCTTTCTTCACAGTCCAACTCTCACATCCATACATGACCACTGGAAAAACCATAGCCTTGACTAAACAGACCTTTGTTGGCAAAGTAATGTCTCTGCTTTTGAATATGCTATCTAGGTTGGTTGTAAGTATTGCTTCTTACATGTCTTGTAACTTCAACATGCCTTTCAACATGGAGCACTGTTAAGTTCCCTATTAACAAGCAGAATATATTTAGGACACGTGTGGTCACGGGCTGGTGTTGATATGGCTTGGGAGATAAGAGGTTGGTCTGAATTTAAACGGACTTCAGTTTGAATCCAGGAGTATCCAGTGCCTGAACCACATTTATTAGTAGAATTATTAAATATAAATATCAGAAGCCTTTAAAGGTAATAAATCTTGGGAGTTTTGCTTTTTAAATTCAACATACAAGTTTTCAGCCTACTTAAAATGCAGAATTAGGAAAGAGGTTTTCAACACAAGATGAAGTATTCAACTTTTCACTATTTCCAAATGTTACCTTAAAACAGCCTTTATAATTTTGTCCATGAGCATTAGTAGTAAAGAGACAGGTTTTAAAAACCAGAATTTGTACCATACACAAAAGCTGGACTCAGTGATGCACAGAGAGTGATATACACATTTAGCCTTCAAAACTCTGGAGATGCAATTCGGATGAATGGCCCGCCATTACTACTACTGCTCATGTGAGCACTGTCAATCTTGCTGAAATGCTGTCAATGCTTTGCAGGACATTTGTGTTGGGAGCTAAGAGCTGTGCTGTCCACTGGCTACATGTGACTACAAATTAAAAAAAAAAAAAAAACTTTTTGCTGCGCTGGACCTTAGCTGCAGCACGTGGGATCCAGTTCCTTGACCAGGGATCACCCCCAGGCCCACTGCATTCTGAGTGTCATAGCTACTGGACCACTGGGGAGATTCTGTGACTAGTTACATTTTTAAATTTAAGACATTTACAGTGCAGTTCCTCGAGGGACACTCGCCTCAAGTGCTCAAGGACTACGAGTAGCAGGCAGCCCCCACACCGGACGGAGCAGACACAGAACAGTCCTATCTGTTCCGCTGGACAGAGCTGCCCTGTCTTCCACAATTCTCAGGTGTCTCCTGGGCTGCTGCTTCTCCTCCACCATGTCTCACCAAGCCCTCGCTTCCAACTGTATTATTTCAAGTATATTCTTGCTCTCCCTGCACTCCTCACTGCTGAAAACAGGGGCAGTGTATTTACAAAAAAACAGGGACGATGTATTTACTCAACACTTACTACTTAAGCACCCCCTTGTCATTTGTCAAAGTCGCTCGGTCGTGTCCTGCTGTGACCGCATGGACTGGAGCCACCAGGTTCCTCCGTCCAGGCAAGAATACTGGAGTGGGGAGCTGTTCCCTTCTCCAGGAGATCTTCCCAACCCAGTCTCCCGCATTGCAGGTGGATTCTTTTTAACATCTGAGCCACAGGGAAGCCCATCAAGCACTCCCTCAGCGTCGTGCAAAAGGAGTGAGGCACACAGAACTGCAAGACTGCAGCAGATAGAAGTGCCTTCAGCCTGCTGTCACCAAACATGCCACCCGTCAGTCCCAGACTGTCCTCCTGCGATGCTGAGACAGGAGAGCCACATGCAGATATATCACTGTTAAGGGCCTGCACTCTGTTTAGGCCCATTTTTTTCACCCAGGGGTAGTTTCATCCAACAACTTGAGGGCAGTAGCCCGATGTTTCTTCGATATTTCTCACAGTGTTTAGATATTTAATAACAATTGATTTTATATACTGAATTGTACCAGCACTGGGACTGACCTTTGGCCCAGAACTTTCCCCAGGAGATTCTGAACTAAGTACCAGGAAATTCTTGGTGTTCTTACAAGTGCAATAGGCAAACTTACAGAGGAGTGTATTTTTAAAATGCATGCTTGAATTTTTAATGAAGTCTCATGTTGCTTTAAAATGCTTCCTGGAAAAATATAATAAAGTATGACAAATGTGTTAAATGCAGGTGATGAACATACAGGTGTGATCAATGCACTAGCCTTTTAGCTCTTCTGGGCTTAGAGTTAAAAAAAAGCTGAAAGAATGTCACACAACCGACATACCCTGTTTCAATGGTCCAGGTATTTCTTTAGTTCACCTTTTTATTGCTAAATGGTATTCTACTCCGTGGCTAGATTAGATCTTGCTGATTGACCCACCTGCTGGTGGACATTCACTGTTTCCTGTTTGGGGCTATTATGAATAACGCTGTAATTATTCATACTCAAGTCTGTGTGTGGGCTTCAATGTATGGGTTTGAGAGATAAGCATAAAATAGTCATTTTTATTTTATAAGCATAAAATAGTCATTTTATGCAGCTTGTGCTTAGGCCTCACTCAGTAATGCTGTTTTTCAAGACTCAAGTTTAATAAATTTTTATAAAAGCAAAATGACTAGAACTTTCCAGAAAAGCTTTTCAGGTTCATTTAGCTTTCCGGTGAGGTGAGGCTTTGACATGACAGCTTTATTTCAATGTGTCTGAATTCTGCTTTTGCAAACAGTATAAGTCTAACGATGTTTCACAGATGATCCAAGAGCTTGTGAGGTTTGCTGCTCACTGGACAGCAAGCAGCTGTCCAGGACTGGAGAGAACCAGTGCAGAAGGCACAGACCAGCCTGTGCATCTGTAACACAGCACAAGGCTGCTTTTACCCATCATCCCAATGTGAGTTAGTTTTTACATCTGCTTCGAGGTGCCTTACTGCCTGCCATTCATTAGTGCCTAACTATATGCTAGGAGCTTTACACAGTGTAAAATTCTCTGGTGGCTCACCCGAGTATTAGGTGGGAACACCGTGGCGACGGTGGTAGGGCCCTGCTCCTGCCCCACAGTGCACGTGCCTGGATTCAAGCTGGTATCTTGGTCTGTTTTCTGTTCCATTGCTTGGTGCCAACCATGTAACCGCCTCTTTTACAAACCAAGTCTACAGGCTTCAAAAAGTAGTCAGTTTGCATTGTCTTCAGTCTGATACTGGTGCCAGTGGGTAGGCTACCAAATCCTTGCACCAACTTCTATGAAGCAAGCTAATGACAGCTAACATGTACTGGGGTATAGTGTATGTCAGATACCAACAGGCTCTAAATTATTAATAATTTTCTCATTCAACTTTCAGTATCTATTATTATCCACATTTTACAATTGAGAATGCTGATGAGTCTCAAAGAAGTTGCCAATGATGAAGAGTACTTCCTCAAATATTCCTTTAATTGAGGTATAACTGACATTTCCTTCAAATAATGGTGACTTAAAAACCATGTCATTTCAGAAATTGAAAATAATTTATAAAAATAAGAAAATTTGATTTTTGCCTTGGAAGCTGACATAAAATGGCCTTGACTTTCTAAAGCCAACTTTGTTCTTTCCCCATCCTTGTTTTTGGATCATGAATTCAGGTGGCGTCAACAAGTACTTCAAAGAAAAATCCCCAAACTGTGAAGAAAACAGGTGTATTTCCCCTCTGAAAATTGAGAGCCACAATATTTAGCTATTAAAGTATTTTCCGTGCAACTAGTCTCAGATCGAGTGATATCACTCTAGTGGCTCAGCAAGTGGCAGGCTCCCTCCTTGCAAATCCCCACAGAACGCCTGCTGCTGAGCAGGCGGCCAGACGTCTGGACCTGACGCCCCACGTGAGGAGACTGCAAAGTGCTCCCTGCTTCACATCCGGCCTGGTAGGGAAAAGTCTGAATTTGGGAGTGACGAAGTAAGTGCTTTAAGAACACATACTCCACATATACGTTCCACAAGAATCCAAGAAAAAGGTATGGTGCTTGTCCATCACAAGGCTGTGTGCTCCACAACACCCAGTGGTTACCCTCAGGATGACAGAGGAGCTGCTTTTCTCAGAAACCCCTTTCCTGTCTCCTGGGCTAAGCACAATGATGCCAAGGCTCTACGTCTTCTCTTTAAGAATTTCAAACAGTGATATAGGTCTGCTTTAATTCTTCCTTTTGCATTTAGGTAAGACTGTTTCCCATACTAGTTTTACATGTTCTAGAAGAGCTTAAAAAACTACGAACACATTGATATTAAAACATGAAGTGTTAGGAATCAAAATGACACAAGGGCCAAAGACCATGATATGAGGCAGTCGGTAGTGCGGCTTGTATGCACATCACCCCACCTCGTCCTTCCCAGAGGCAAGCTCAGGCAGCCATGAGCAGCTACTGCAAGACCTCTCCAGGGTTGTTCAGGTCACCACTGGCCAACAGTCAAGCTTGAAATAGCAACCTAAACCAAGACGAAGCACTGGGTTGTTCTATCCAAAGGAAGGCCAAGTGTCTTCTGCAGCAGAATTTCTGTGTGAGTCAGCCCTAGACTGAGCCAGCGGCGCTGTGCTGGGGATGTGACATGGGTCCCCAGCAGCAGTGATATCTGGAGATTAATACTGAAAGCTACGCTTGGTCTGGATGTCATCAAGAATCTGCTGTAGCTCCTCATCTTCAAACCGCCCCTCCAGGCTACAAGAAGAAAACCAAGAGTGAGTGTAACAGCAGCTGGCAGTGCTCCCACCCTCTTCTCTCGTAGGTGCAGATCTTGGAGCACTGCTGGCTCACCTCTGCGCTCACCGCTGAACACTGACACCTTTACGTTTCAACTCAATTTCCTTCCTTTCCTTTGAAACATTATCAAGTATTTCAAATACATAAAAGGTATAGAAGAATTATCCCTAGTTGACTCAGTAATAAATATTGACAGACACAAATCAATGGTTCTCTGTGGGCTCCCCTACTCCAAAACCTTCTCTTCCTTCCCTAGGACAATCATCCTAAATTTGGCATTCATTACCCCTACATATATTTTTATACTTACTACTGTATACATGAATGTACCTATAAGCAATACATAGCACTGTTTTTAAACTATAAGAAATAGCAGTTATGTATCCTTCTGCAATTTTTTCACTCAACGTTCATTCTGGCATATAGTGACATTATCTCACATTGTTCTAGTTCACTTATTTTTTTCACTGCTGTATAATAAACATTGCACGACTGCACAGATTTATTTATCCAGTCTTGCAGACTGAAGACTGTTGGCAAGTTTCCACTATCACTAATAATGCAGCAATATACACTGGAATACATGTCTCCTTTTAAACTATGTTTGACCTGCTTTTAGGACACATACCCAGGAATGAATTTTGGGGTCATGGGGTGTATTTAACTTTACTAGATGTAGCCAAATTATTCTCCAAATTGACTGTATAAATCTGTACTCCTATCATCAGTGGACCAGAGTTTCAGCTGTTTCACATTTTTGCCCACAACTGGTACACTGTAAAAACATTGGTCTTACTACAAAAGCACTCATTCTCCTGGGCTGGCCACAAAGTTTGTTTTTTTCCTTAAGATGGCTCTATTAGCGCTTACTTGTCTTTAATTTCATTCAAAACAATTTTGTTAGACTACATTGTGACAGCTGTCATATCAGCATGCATTAAAAAAAAAGTTATCAGAATTGGTCAATTTTTGTGTAGCCATTTCAATATGGAAGACAGAAGAAAAAAAGCAACACTTTTGGCCTATTATGCTTTATTTCAAGAAAGGTAAAAACACACCTGAAGTGCAAAAAAAGATTTGTGCAGTGTATGGAGAAGGTGCTGTGACTGACTGAATATGTCAAAAGTGGTTTGTGAACTTTTGTGCTGGAGATTTCTTGCTGGACGATATCCCACAGTCAGACAGAACAGCTGAAGTTGATAGCAATGAAATCAACACAATAATTGAGAAAACAATCAATGCTATACCACGCAGGAGATAGATAGCCAACACACTCAAAATATCTGAATCAAGCACTGAAAATCATTTGCACCAGCCTGGTTATGTTGATTGCTTTGATGTCTGGGTTCTACGTAAGTTATGCAAAAAAAAACCAAACCAAACCCTTCTTGACCGTATTTCCTGTGCAATTCTATACATGAATATAACAAAAACATTTCGTTTTAAAAACAAAGTTTGAAAGGTGATGAAAGTGAATACTGTACAATAATGCAGAATGGAAGAGATCCTGGGCAAGCATAATGAATCACCACCAACATGCCAAAGGCCAATCTTCATCCAAAGAAGGTGGTGATGTGTACATGGTGGCATCGGAAGAAAGTCCTCTATTATGAGCTCTTTCTGGAAAAGATCCCAATTAGATCAACTGAAAGCAGGACTTGACAAAAAGTGTCAGTAATTAGTCCACAGAAAATGCATAATATTCTATCAGGATACCGCAAGACCAAATGTTTCTTTGACAACCAGGAAAAAACTGTTATAGCTTGGCTGGGAAGTTTTGATTCATCCACCATATTCATGGGAGCCTCTTGATGAAGGTGAAAGAGAAGAGTGAAAAAGCTGGCTTAAAACTCAACATTCAAAAAACCAAAGATCATGGCATCTGGTCCCATTACTTCATGGCAAATAGATGGGGAAACAATGGAAACAGTGAGAGACTTTATTTTCTTGGGCTTCAATATTACTACAGATGGTGACTGCAGCCATGAAATTAAAAGACACTTGCTCCTTGGAAGAAAACCCATAACCAACTAGAGAGTATTAAAAAGCAGAGACATTATTTTGTTGACAAAGGTCCACACAGTCAAAGCTATGTTTTTTCCAGTAGTAATGTATGAATGTGAGAGTTGGACCGTAAGGAAGACTGAGCGCCGAAGAACTGATGCTTTTGAACTGTGGTGTTGGAGAAGACTCTTGAGTTCCTTGGACTGCAAGGAGATCAAACCAGTCAATCCTAAAGAAAATCAATCCTGAATAATCATTGGAAGGACTGATGCTGAAGTTCCAATACTTTGGCCACCTGATGCGAACAGCTGACTCATTAGAAGAGACCCTGATGCTGGGAAAGATTGAAGATAGGAGGAGAAAGGGACAACAGAAGATGAGATGTGGTTGGATGGTATCACCGACTTAATGGACATGAGTTAAGCAAGCTCCAGGAGATGGTGAAGGACAAGGAAGCCTGGCTTGCTGCGTCCTTCCATGGGGTTGCAAAAAGTCCAACACGACTAAGCGACTGAAAACAAATTCACCAGGCACTGAACTTTCAGATTTCCATTTATTTCGGTCTGTACAAAATTCTATTAATGGAAAAAATTTCAATTTGTTCCTCTTCAATAGAAGAAGGTAAAAGGAACCTGGAACAGTTCTTTGATCAAAAAGATAAAAAGTCTGGGAAGATGGAATTATGAAGTTGCTTGAAAAATGGCAGAAGGTAGTGGAACAAAATGGTGAATACGTTTTTCAATAAAGTTCTTGATGAAAATGAAAAATGTGTTTTATTTTTACTTTTAAAACCAAAGGAATTTTTTGGCCAACGATATCACACAGCTTTTAAACACAGTAATTCTACTTGTAGGAATTTATTCAACATACACAGAACTTTTCACCACCAGTACTAACCTTGGGATCAGAGCCTTGGACTCCTCAGCAGTCTCTGGACAAAGGTTGGCTAAACAGGCCAACTCAAACTTATGAAGCTTCTTCTGGAGCAGCAAGCTGATCATAGGGGAGAAATATCAAAACAAGCCAAATGATGAATAAGAAAAAGCGGATGAAATGTAGCTAGCAAGGAAGAGAAGAATGTAAAGCATCTGCAATCTTTCCATTAAGATTAGGTTTGCTGCAAAATCCCACTTTCAAATCATGTTCCTGTTTCTCTTCCTGGAGAGCAGGAAGCTATGAATCAGGCAAAGACAATAAAAGTAACCTGAGCACACCTAAGCAGAGGATTCTTGTGATAAAAACTTACGAAAAAAATGCTCTCTACCTGGAGGAGCATACCATCTTTCCCCCAAGAATTTATTTTGTTGCTTTCTGCTCTTCCTACCATTGTTCTTTGCTTCCTTTGTTATTAATTTTATGTCTTAACACACGACGTTAGAGTTCCCTGATCTATTAGGCATTTTGACTTGGAGGAAATTCTTTTTTAAAAAAAGTTTTTCTTTATTTTTGGCCACGCTGAATGGATTGCAGAATCTTAGTTCCTTGACCAGGGATCAAACCCAGGCCCTTTGCAGTGAAAGTGCAGAGTCCTAACCACTGGGCCACCAGGGAATGCCTCAAATTCTCTTTTACATGTATCTAAGAAATGAATACAGGCATATCTTACTTTGTATAAATCTGTGTATAAGCTGCATCTTATTTTAAACGTACTTCTAGTTCAAACTGTAAAAAAGCACATAATTAATACAAATCATATCCTGGATTCTCATACATCTACTATATTTTTAAAAAGATAATATCATTTTAGTAGAATATTTTATCAAGACATCAACTATACATTAAAATTTCTAAACGTTAAAAAATATTTATCTTATCTATTTATTCTTCCTGCACTGCGTGTTCGTTGCTGCACGCGTGCTTTCTCTAGTTGGAGTGAGTGAGGGCTGCTCTCTGCTTGTGTGCCCGGCTTCTCACTGCGTCGGCTCCTCTCGGTGGAGCATGGGCTGCAGAGCGCACTCAGTAGCTGTGCCGCTTGCAATCAGCTGCCCCTCAGGCATGTGGACTCCTCCCCAACCAGGGGTCAAACCCGTGTCCCCTGCACTGACAGGCAGATTCTTAATCACTGGACCACCAGGGAGATCAAACTGCTTAAAACAGAGGTTGTCCATGGTAAATTAGGTTTCAGAAAGGACCTGTTTTAAAAAATCTTATTTTTGGCTGTGCTGTGCGGCATGCAGCTTCTTAGTTCCCTGACGAGGAATCTAACCTGCATCCTCAGCAGTGAAAAAACAGAGTTTTAACCACCGGACTGACTGTGAAACCCTTGATTATCTCATCAGACAAAAATACTTACTGTCCTTATCACTTGATTACAAGTCTACTAGTTATTATACAAAACTGAGAACATAAAGACAGAAAAATGTCACCCATATTACTACCTAAACAAAACCAACATTACCATCTTAGTAAACCATTCCAAACATCTTTCTATGTTTTAGAAATAAACTCACTCATTCTATTGTGTAACTTTTGGTCACCTAATAAAGTTATTTTCATTTTGTAAAGAAAAACTTACACAGGTTCATAATGTAGTAAATATATGTATATGAAGGAGTTTGTTTGTAAAATGAACACATGCTCATTTATAACAAACACCCCCTCAAAAAAACCCACCCAATATGGGAAAATGACCTGAAATTCTACCCAGAAATAACTAGTGCTAACATATTCATGGAGATCCTCTTCCCCTTCTCTACATAATTAAAAAAAAAAAAAAGAAATCATAACAAATGTTATTCTGTAACCGGCCTTTTTTCACTCAACAATACAGTCACTGTTTTCCACATTTTACACACGTACCTTTTCCTTTGACTTGGCATTCAACAGGTTGTGTCTTATTAAATTATATAGCAAACGTCCTGCTCTTGAACACTTCCATTGCTTCCAATTATTCATCATTTTGAATAATGCATTCTGAACATCACTGTAAATGCATACTTCTTTATGTATCTGATTACTGTGTGTTTTAAAGATAAATTTCTGGAAGCAGAATTACTCAGTCAAAAATATGACTGTCCGGAAGGCTTCTGAGAGACAGTGCCCTAAAAGAGCTTTACCATTATACACTCCCACCAGCAGTAAAAGATGGCGCCTGTTTCTCTTACTTCTTACACTAGGTTTCCCATTCTTTGTTTGTTTGTTTGGCTTAAAACAACTTATTACTTCAATTCAGGAGGCCAGAAGTCTGAAATTAAGATGTTGTCAGGGTCGTGCTCTTCCTGAAGCCTCTAGGAGAGAAGCTGTTTCCTGCAATTTCTTAGCTTCCGGTGCCACTGACAATCCTTGGTGCTCCTTGGCTTGTAACATGACAACCATTCTCGGCTTGCATTGTCATACGGTATTTTCCCTGTCATACTCTTCTTATAAGGGTAACAGTCATACTGAATTAGAATCCACTTTAACTGAGTATGATCTCATCTTGACTTTCTGCAAAGATTCTATCTCCATAAAAAGACACATTCACAGGTACTGGGGATTTAGTGCTTCAGCATCTTTTGAGGGGACACATTTCAACCTATAACATGGTCCAAAGGGGAGAGGTTTGGTCTCAGATGGTTCCAAAAGAAATAGTCACTGGGGAGGCTTCAAAAACATTAGTCAAAGAGCCAGGCCTATTGAGGAATGGGTAAAGAATGAAGAGGGCTTCCTAGGTGGCTCAAGCGGTAAAGAATCTGCCTGCCAGTGCAGGAGACGTGGATGGTTTCCCATTCTTTTAAAATCTGCTTAGCCATTTTAGAATTTCTTTGACTTCCTTGAAGATGAGCATTACTTCATATGAACTAGACAGTCTTTTGAAATTGTGATATAAATCTAGTCATTAAAGACTAAGTTCATTTTTATAAACTGGGTGTCATCTCTTACTTTTTAGAGCTCTTAACATTAAGGATTATCAATCCTTTCCCAGTTTACTCATACTTACATTTTAAGTATGGCAGTTTATTGATATAAGGAAGTTTAAAGATATTTATTGCAAATTCATTTACTTATTCAACTAAAAACTAGTTAGTGCCTTTAATGAAATTGACAGTGATGAATACAATCAAGTCCTTGCTCTTGCAAAGCTTACAGCCAACTAGAGTTTATCAACCTTCCCCACATATAAAGTCCTACTAACCACAGCCAAAATTGTACATTCACTCATGTTATCACATAGTGCTTTTATGCATCATAGTTTACATTTACGTTCTTAATTTCTAAAGAAACCAGTTTGGAATAAGGTATACAGAGTTAAAACTCTGTTTTAAAGTATTTCCCTCATGGCACAGAGGGAACCAGCACAGAGGGAGGTTCCTCAGGCCTGGGGGCAGCTGAGGTGGGACCCCTGAGAGGTGTTCAGTTAGAGGAGAGGGTCCTGAAGGAGCCAGCTCCCAGAGGGACAGACCGGCCTTGGAGTCAGGCCTCTGGGGACTCCTGACTCTGGCACTTTCAGCCAAGTGGCCGTGGTGTCCTAACCCTAAAAAAAATTAAAAAAAAAAAAATTTCCCCACTAACTCAGCATGCCACCTTTGTCATATACTGGAATCATATAAAATATAATAAATTTGGATTTGAATCTGTTCCTTAATTTCCTATTCTGTCCCAATGATCTATCCTCACACCAAAGTGTCACTATTTTAATTACTGTCATTTTTTAATGTATTTTAACGTCCTATAGGGCAAATTCCCTTTTTTTTTTTTTAATTTTTTCCTGACAATTCTTACAAATTTAAGATCTTTTGCGGGCTATTTATTTATTATTATTTATTTTTCACTGCTGAGGATGTATTTTTCTCGGCACCATTTTAGATAGACTGTGCTACTCACTGGTAGGATTCAAATAATCAGTGTCTTGCCTCAGCCACTATGATCTATTACCATCTCATCTTAGTTGAATTATATGGCAAATTAAGCTTTATCATGAGCATATTTGACAGAGAGAGAGAGAGTTTGTGTATGTGTGTGTGTCTGTGTGTAGGCTTCTCAGGTGATTAAAGAATCTTCGGCTGCCAATGTTGGGAAGATTCTCTGGAGTAGGAAATGGCAACCCACTCCAGTATTCTCACCTGGAAAATTCTAGGGATAGAGGAGCCTCAAGGGCAAATATACATCAATTCCCTTGAGGATTTAGAATGGCACTAAATGTATACATTAATTTGAAGATAAATGACATCTTTATAGTATTAAGACCTTTTATTTGTGAATGTTTAAGTCCATCTTCATTTACTCATTTTTTGGGTCAAACAATTAGCAGTTTTGTATGGAACATTTTCCCCATGAATACACTCACACTTTTCACAACAGTCTATACTTCACATAGTTTTATCACTTCATCTTCTGTGCATTTAACTATTTTTTTTTTTTTTGGCTGCATTGAGCAGCTTATGGGATCTTAGTTCCCCAACCAAGACTGAACTGAGCTGCTGCAGTGGAAGGACTGAGTCCTAACCAATGGATCACCAGGGAACTCCCTCTGCACATTTAACTTATGTGACCATTCTTCAATTTCATTTTCTATCATAATTTTTAATGACAATACAGGAGTCGATCAAATGGATTTACCACAACTTATTTAATTACTACTGAACATTTAGGTTGTTTTTCACCTTTGACTACTATAATTCTCTGAAGAGTCTGCATATATACATCTTTTTGTTCATCTGCTTTTCCTTAGGACAGTTACTTCTCAAACATTTTCACAGGAGTGGAGCAAACAAGCACCCTGAGGCAGCCTGGGGGCAAGACTTTCTGCAACTGCCAAGGACTTAAGTCTCATGATTTAATTCAAGAACTCATAGACATTTTTTGTTTTATTTCACAGTATACTGGTATCTGCTTGCTTTAATGTAGAAATGTATTAAATCATGTACTATCAAATAAAACTGATACTTCAAGAAAAAGATGCTACCCAGTTTATAAAAATGGACTTATCCAGTGGCTCGATTTGTATCAAACTTCAAGTGACTATCTAATTCATACAAATAAAGTTCATCCCCAAGGAAATCAAAGAAACGTTAAAATAGCTCTTGTTTTCTCTGGGGCCTCCTGTATGCTCTGGCACCTCACTGTTCCCAGAGCATATCCAACTTAATTTGAGAAGTAATGCCTTAGGGAGAATAAAGGCTAAAAACCAGTCACCGTTTGAATGGCAAAGATCCAAAAGAATAATCCAAGTTTATGCTTGTTTATTTATTGGCCATGCCATTAAGCATGTGGGATCTTGGTTCCCTGACCAGGGATGGAACCTGGGTCCCCTGCATCAAAAGGCGAATTCTTTTTTTTTTTTTTCTTTTCATTTATTTTTATTTTTTAACTTTACAATATTGTATTGGTTTTGCCATATATCAACATGATCCAAAAGGCAAATTCTTAACCATTGGACCTCCAGGGTAGTCCCTCTTGCTACATTAATGAATATAATTATATATTAATTATATAATTAATATATTTATTGTGTATCATATACAGATATATTAATAATATATAATAATAAATTATACATAATATATAAAATTATATATTATATAACATTATATATAATTATATAATAATATATTCCACCAGGATAATCCCTGGTGGTTCAGTGGTTAATACTCCACACTTTATACTTCCACTGTAGGGAGCGTGGGTTCGATCCCAGCTTGGGGAACTAGATTTCACACGCAAAAGGGCAACTAAAGAGATCTGCCACAACTACTGAGCCCTATACTCTGGGGCCTGCCAAGTCACAATGAGAGAGAAGCCTGCACACTGCAGTGAAGAGCTGATGTGAAGACCCAAAGACCTGACACAGACAAATAAATAAATAGATAGGTATTCCAAAAAAACACAGCAATATCTCTAGGACTTATCAGGTGAATGATAAATAAATAAGTCCACTCTATTTAAAACATAACAGGGCTGTGTGCCTGTGACGTGTATGTATATGAATTCATGGAACAAGCTCTGGAGGGCTAGCAACAAACTTTTGACAGTAGTCACTCTGCAGGGAGGTAAGTGGGATTTGGGGTACAAAAGAAGTAGGCAAGGAGGATTTTGGCCTAACAAGCTACTTTAAATTTTGTCAAAGACATAATTTTACTTGCATGAATCATACGGATGATGCCATGAGGTAGTGGGGGGTGGGGTGGGTGAGTGAGCATGGTGGTGGTGACAGTATTCTGCATGCAGGTATCCAATAGTCTGCGTTAGTAAGAACTTTCTTTCCACTCACCTACGGACACTGGCAATGGTCTCTCTGTTTTTGAAACGACTGAAACGGGCAGTGTAATTTAAAGTTTTCATGAAGACCTCGGAAAGTTCCTGCTCATCCTCTGCGCTCTCATTCTGCTGCTTTCGATGCTCAAGAAGCATATGAACTTCGGAATTCAGAAGCGTCTCAGCTGTTTCAAACTCTATTTGCGAGAAGCATAAATGTCAACTGAAAATATTTCTCCCCAAGTCAGCTTCTAAATGTTCATTTGCCTTAGTGACTATCAGCAAATTTCTGACCCTGCAGAAATCCAGAGGCTTCACATCCTACAACTGCACAGTGTTCAAACAAACAAAACACCTTAAATAAAAAGAACCGAGACAAAACCCAGGTACCAAAAACTGGTTTATCATGAAATTCAGAAAACCACCTACCTCTCAGTTATCACATCTTAAAAAAACAAACAAACATATGTGTCCATTATGCCTACAACGTCCGTGACGCTGTCCTCAGAAATATTTCACCCTGAGTCTGTGAAATACAATACTGAAAGCAAACTCTATATACATTAATAAACAGAATTATGGTACAACCATTAAGCGGGCTTCCCTGGTGGCTTAGTGGTAAGGAATCCACCTGCCAATGCAGGAGACCTGGGCCTGATCCCTTGGTGGGGAAGATGCCCTGGAGAAGGAAATGGCAACCCACTCCTGTATTCTTGCCTGGGAAATTCCATGGACAGAGGAGCCTGGCGGGCTACAGTCCAAGGGGTCGCAAAAGAATTGACACAACAACTCTGCGACTGAACACCATCACCACCCATCAAGTACTATCTAGTCCTTTAAAAGAATAGAACAGTTCTACACAATTTATGATTTCTATAGCATAATCCTATTTTTGCAAAGAATAAAGGGTATATGTATAAGTATATATTTATAAATAAGCGTGGTTTGGAAGGATAAACACTAAACTATTTATAGTTGTTTGGGTGAAAAGGTGCGAACTTTAATGTTTTACTCTGCATATATTATGGCAATTTTTTTAAAAAGGAGGGTACTGTTAAAGTTTCCCCCACTTTGTTGTTACTGTTCACTAACTTCGTGTTTTTCAGTACCTGTAAGATATATTTTGAAGTCTTAAGCTACTTATTTTGGGTTTTTAAATTACACATTAAGTCCATCACACAGCACAGAAGTTCCCTGATAGCAAACCGTGCTTTACTCCCTGCCATCTGACAAAGAGTCTCTTCTCTCATTACTAAACTCTGGCCAGGCTCCTGCGCGCCCCTTTCTCGACTAGGACTCAAGGTTGTTCCACAAAGACTTGAAGAAAACACTAACACGATTTCTAACAGCTCAAGGCTGCATCCCTGGGATGACTCTTGCTCCTTGACAATGGCTGCTTATGAAAACTGAAGGCTGTCAAAATAATTCGTTTGTTCCCGACAACATCTGAAGATATGGCCCTTGTCGCACAGCCCAGAGCGAAGGGTGTGGGAGGGAAGGAGCCTAATCCCATAACTTATCAGTTAACAAATCCAAAAGAGCTTCAAACGGACCAACCCCCGCTTCTCGTAATTTTTCATTTCCCTATGAGCCCCTGCTCACCCCTCTCCCTATTCCTTCATTCTCCCTTTAAAATGCCCAGTCACCTTTGTACAAATCCAAGTCTAGATGATTCCACGCTTCACGCTTTTCCCTACTGCGATAGTACATTAATGATTAAAACCTGCCATTACCCCTTTCATGTTGGCTTTAGTTTTGACACAACCTTCTAGCACTTAAAACAACTTAAACACGAACAAGAGGCCACCCGGGGCGATGTGGAGTTGGGCGCCGACGGCTCCAGGGCTGCCGGTGTGGCCTCCAGCCGGCCAGTTCCCGCGGTACCGTGCCCAGACGACCCGCACCCTCCTCCTCCGCGCCCTTCGCCACGCCTGCCCAGGCCGCACCTTTGGGAAAGATGAGTTGTGACGCGTCCTCCTCTACATCTCCAGAGCGCGGATCGCTACCTCCCGCCGCCATCCTCTCGCCGAGAACCAGTACTCACGATGTCGGAAACGGAAGCTCTTTCCGGCCGCCGCCACGGAAGGGGCGTGTTCTTGGAGACGGGGCGGGGCCCCACTGGAGATGGGCGGGCCGCGATGGGTAGGCGAGACAACCGCGAGGTGGGCGGGGCCAAGGGACCTAGCGGCCTCGGGCGCGTGCGGAGAGGGGCCAGAGCGGTGGGGTCTTGCAGGTCTCTGGAAGTGCCGTGGCAGGGTGGCGTATCCTGCGGCCGCGGCAGGAGGAAACCGTCACTTTCTTCAACAGTAGGTCCTTCGCCGCGAGTCGTGGGGACTGCTTACTTGGCATTTCTGAGCTTCAGCTATCTTACCTGTGAAGTGTGGATGAGGATACCGGTTTCCAGGGCGCAGGGGAAGGATTAGATGGGATGCAGGAACGCGCTGACCGACCCAAGGATCTCTGGTTGATGGGAAGCTGGGTAGGTGACTCTGAAAACATTCAGTGTAATTCCTCCAATGCCTCAAAGCGTTTAAAATGTTTGATTTGTAGTGGATTTTTTCCAATACTTCTGAACATGTGGATAGTGAAATTGAGAAGCCTGTTGGAACATTTGGATGATAGAGTAAGTAAGCAAATGAAAAATGATTTTGTTTCCAACTTGAGAGAAAACAGATGGTTGTACAATGAAGGAAATAACCATAGTGCACTGCTTGGCTCAGAAATGAACCATCTATAAGTATATAAACTGTTCACAAAAAATGAAGATATTACCAGACAAGGGTATGCATCTGTATTCCTTTGATTTATAATTCCTTTAAATTATAACTTATAAAAGTTAATTTGCCTTGTATATGTGTTTCCAAAAGAAATGTATCAGGTGAATTAGTGGTAGGTTATATAGTGCTGACAGGGCTTATTACTGCTTCAAAGTGCTTTCCTACACAGTTCATTAGAGCTGTAGACCAATGCCCAGAGAAGTCTGGGAACATGCCCCAGCTGGGTATAGGATACAGTCTTGAGCTCAGTGTAGGCCCCGTTCTCCCATCTATCCATCCAACAGGCTTTTGCAGAGCACCTACCTACTACTTAACTGGACCTTAACATTTGCTGGCCCCAGTACTAGCCAGATAACCTAACACACAGCAGGAAGTCAACAGAAGAGAGAAGAAAGGAGAACAACAAATAATCCACACTGATGTTTCACAGGCTGTTCTGTCCACATTTTCATTCAGGAAACCATTATAAACACGTAAGTGCAAGGCACTGAATTTAAAAAGATGAATCAGTCCTACAGCCGTACCAAAGAAGAGCTCACGTAAGAGTAGCTCATGCAAGATCTGGACTTAGTTTCCATCATAAAAGAGAGTGACAGAAGATACAGAGAAAGAGATCATTAAGTTCCTCAAGAGCTACTATGGTTCTTTGTACTGTATTGGCTCAGAGTCAAGTTCTTCAACCAGCCCAGTGAGTGCCTTTCAAAGGCAGATATTCAAGCCAAGGTCACAGACCCTAGATTTATCTGGAAGCAGATTTAGAGCAGACTTGGAGCACCTCCTCCATCCTGATAAGAACTCTGATTTCTGACCACATGGCTTAGTTAACATTTCTCAAACAACAGAATGGTTAAAATGGCGAATTTTATGTTATATGTGAGTCCATGGGGTCAGAGAGTCAGATGTAACTAACACTTCTATATTACTACCACAAAAAAACAACAACAAAGACATGGATTTCCATGCCGTTTAACTACAGGTGGTATTACAAACATGAAATACTACTCTAGAACCATAATTTCTCTTGCAGGAGCAAAATCCCTCTCACACACTCTGGAGTTATCACCCCAGTCGGTTTAGATCAGTTGTAATCTATTTCCAAAATCATCTAACCCTGATAATGTACACCTGTGGCCAAGAATCAGGGATGAGGATCTGGGTATCTTAAAAAAAATTACACCCATGCAAATAATTTCAGCCGAAGACTAACAATATCAGTATATGAATGTAAAGTGTGAAGTTATTCCTTGCTATTTTCGCCAAACACACCTTATCCTTTCTGGGCCATCCAAAACTAAGAAATATTTTCCTTTAGGTCAGACCACACAATGTCCCAGGGTCACTGTTGGGTTAGTTAACCTCATGAATTATCTTAAATTTGAGCATTTCCCCACGACCCCCTTTCAGGTTGTAGCTTTCTGGGCAAGGTCAGTCTCACTGGAAAATCTAAGAACTATGAATCTTAGTTCAGAAAATTTGGCTCTTAAAAAACCAATGGTACTGCTAGCAACCACAAAAAAATATAAAAATGAAAGGTAATTGAGGTTCAACACCATACAAAAATATGCAGGTTGAATAAATATGATCAGGTTGGCTATCTCTAAATAATGACTATTCAAAAAGTACTACTATCTACTATTCAAAAAAAAAAAAAAAAGACAAGACAAAGAACAATTTTTACCCATTATGATTTATTCTCTACAATACTTTGTTAAAGAGTTCAATGATTTGCACTCAGAAGTTATATAGCCAAGAGGCAACCAAGTGTAATACAAAGAATTGGTCTAAAGTCTTTGCACTGAAGGCCATACAAAGTCTCTTGCTTCAGGGAAATAAGAATGAAAATAAACAAAAAGAACAAATAGCTCCCTAGGTTCCAGGATCTCAATAGAAAATAACATCAACAGTTAGTGAAATTGTAGGTGTTAACATACCATGGAAAACAGAGCTTGTGCAAATATTAACACCCAGGACTTCTGTATAGATGATTTTTATTATAAACAATAAAATATATGTAATGTCTGAACTACAAACCTTTCGTGTTGAAATGGTCTCTAACATGAGTTGCTTTAATATTATGAAGCGAAAAAGTTTAAGAATCTCACAGTGGAAACAATCCAACACTGATAAACTCTAGTGATCAAAGACATTCTCTTTTAATGAAGAACAAGGACAATTCGAAATTACAGAATGTCCTAGCTGTGGGTATTATGAGACAAGCCAACTTTCCAGACCGAAAGGCACTCACAGCTAGGGATGAAACGAACTCCGAACCAAACCAGCCACAGTGGGCTGGTCCCTTAAAAACAGTGGTTACTGTTCAGCTTGAGCAGTCCAAGGACAAAGGAAACACTGAGCAGAAAACATTCCCTTCTCTTTAAACCTACCACTCACACTACATATACTGGCCACCCTCATCACTGCTTTGGTCAAGCAACATGGAAGGCAGGTCAGTTCCAGTTCGGAGTTGTCATTTCCCTACGCAAAGCTGCCATATGGATGATCCAGACTTAGTATTTTTCCTGAGAGCCACCTGCCACACATCTTCATAAGGTGACCATGACCATTTATTTCCAGACCACTTCCTGACTAGGCTCCATTCAGGACAGACACTGAGTGCCATTCCTCACAGGGCCAAACAGTTTTCCTTGGTCGACTCCTGAGTCCTCTTACTAAAGTCAGAGGAACCCGAGCATCTCCATGGCTGGACTCGGATGGGAGCATAAGGGAATGTGCGGGGAGTAAGGCTTCTTCACTCCAAAAACCACTGAGCCCACTTCAGTGTGGTTCTGGGCTTAAGCCCGATTCTTGTGCACTGATTTTTTTCCCCCCATTTCCTGGGGTTTTAAATTTTCTGTTTTTTTCTTAAATGGCAGGTTTCCTACCCCACCCTCAATAAAAT